>NC_080389.1:9093595-10293595 GCF_028751815.1 Salvia miltiorrhiza
CATCGCCGACGTCCTGGAGCAGCTGCTGCTTGCTGCTTCTCCCGTTGCCCGCAGACTGCTGCTGTTCGCCGGAGTCGCGGGCTGCTGTTGCAGAGCTCCGACAGCCACCACCGTCGTCGGCTGCCGCTGCTTCTCTCTGCTCTGGGCCGCGACCAGCGCGCTTGGCCTTTGGCCGCGCCGTCCCGCTCAGCCGCCTGGAACTGCTGCTGCTCGCCCGGAGTCCGCCGACTGGCTGCTGTTCGTCGAGTCGGCGAGAGATGGCAGAACAGCTGCTGCCGCCGACAGAGGCCATCTCGCCGTTTGGTGCCGCCGCCATCGGCTGCCGCTGCCTCGCCCAAAGCCGACTCCCGGAGTTGCCGTTCGTCGTAGCGAAGGTCTCGGCAGTTCGTCATTGCCTCCCTCTCGTTTTATCTCTCTTCGATAGGTTTGTTGATTTGAAAAAGTTTTACATAAAACTCAAGTTTGTGTAAAGATTTGATTATGGAATCAAAACTTGATTTTTCTGTACTCTAGTTTAGTTATATAGAGGTTCTATTTCTGATTTCTTGCAAAGGTTTGATGCGTATGCAAATACTGTAAACTGTAAAATGATATATTGCTTGCTAATGAATTCTATTGAACATAAACACTTGTATAAGGAATGAAGTTGAAGAACTTTGAGATTAATATATACCTTGTTCTGCTGAAGTTTGGAACTCAAAACGAACACTCTGTATTTTAGAATTAGCAATTGAAGGTTGTGGTTTTAAAACTGATTCGTTTGAGTTAATTTATAGGCGAATTGCTGCGACAATGGAATTTATGAATGTGGAATTTTTGTGAGTGAAAATCGGCTGCGCCTGAACAAATAAGATTTGTTGCGGCTATATCTGTATCTTTGAAAAAAAATGAGATTTGCTGTTGAAAACTGAGATTTGCTTTGTTGAATACTTGAGATTTTGCTTGCAGCAATTTTGTTGACTACGTAAGAGTGAAATAAAAACTAAGCACGGGTGAGAATAGAGTGGCTGAGGGAGCATAGCGTGCTAAATTTAATACACGAAAGAAAAAATATCTAAATTAATAACGTAGATTTAATTCTTCACAAGTCGGAATAAAATCACGACTCAAGAAATAATAATAGAAAAATAATTCTATTGTGATTAATAAATAACATGACTTAACTAAGTCAGTTATGAATCTGAAATAAATAATTATTGGCTTACTCAATAATTTTCATCGCGGTTTTATTTACGCGAAACTACTGACTTGGTAATAAAATAATAATCCTGCTTAATTGAATATAATCCAGTGTCATAAGCTGAATTTAAATCATAAATAATTACTGGGCTTGATTTACTGAAAGATGAAATAATAATTATCATATTACTGGATTTAAATATAATAAAAGAGCGGGTTGTTACAATATGATTATGATCTTATATGAATTTTGATGGTATTTGATAGGTTTTGAAGAAAATACTTGATTTTGAGAAGAATTTTGAAGCATGAAGTAGTAAAGATTGGAAGCTGGCACTCTTGTGTTGGACGGTGTGCCCATTCTGCCTGGGCGTGGATTGATTGCATGGATTGAAGGTCAAATGGGCGAGAGTGGAGGAGTTGTGATTTAGTGAGCTGCTACCTTGATTTTGCATGGGCTATACTTTAGCTTATTGCTAATGGGCCTCATGCGCCACTCTTCTTGTTTAAGTTAATTGGTAATTATTATTATTATGTTAGACTTTTGTTTTGGTGGCCATGTTATGCGCCACTTAGTTTAGGTTAGTTTTTATTTATTTTCCTTAGTTACATATATATAGTAGGAGTCAGCGTTTTTTTTTATACATCATATAGCAGCCGCAACTTTTGAGAAAAACATTGGACGCAACCTTGGAGCTATTCAATTCAAGTTTTATTTTTCTTCATTCTTTCGTAATTTATTTATTTACTTTGTTTTGTTTAATTATTATGTTTTCTAGCTAAATTCGTTTATTCCGGTAACGATTAGGGAAGCACTAGTAAAATTATTCTGTGAGATCTAATTGTTCTTATACTTTATTTTATGCTTGCATCTGCGATTCTCCATGTTTAATGATATTAATTATTTTAATCCATTAGATAGTTGCAAATATTTATTGGGTTAGAATTAATTATATAGCCAATTGAACCGGCCATCCGTAATTGTGGTTTAGGTTTGATTAGTGGTAAATTGACACATCAGGGTCAAGGGAAAAACAGTCTTAATTCAATAATCCTGCGTCAGAGTTTATTGGTTTTGAATCGGGTTTCTCTAGATATTAATGTTGTCGGCTCATTAAACCTATAGAACGTCTCTTACGGTTGTCAGTCGATTAGGGGAGTAATTAGTGAAGCGTCTTCCTGGTTACCGAATAATTAAGGAGAAATAAGATCACGTCAGAATTGTATTTGGTGGTTATAACTGGTTTGTTAGCATGATTTAAAGTTATTTTTGCATCGATGATCGGAATAATTGAGCTAGGGTGGACTTAATTGATTGTTGGAATTTTTATTCATCTTTTGATTAATTGGAAAAATTGGTTTATTCGGATTTTATTTATTTAATTTTAAATTTAGTATTTTATCAATTTTAATTCTCAAATTTCGTGGTTACTTTGCAGACTTTAATTGGAGAAATTCTCGCCAGTCCCTTGGGAGACGATCTTGCTTACTGTTGTCTGCGCAGTGTGGGCATACCGGCTGACTGCCGGATATTTTTGGTGTAAAACGAAGCACCAATCCACAATTTTTTGGGAAAACTATAGGAATCCTAACAACTCGTAAGAACAAATATTTTAACCGGAATAAGTTGTGTTTTATATACTCCCTCCGTCCATCAATTCGTGTCTTAATTTGCTATTTTAGTTCGTCCACCAATTCGTGTCCTACTTATTTTTAGTAACTATTTTTTTAACGGATAAATTACTTTTAATTTTTTTAAAGTCGTGTCCCCTTCTCCACTCAACAAATAAATAATACTCCCTCCGTCCCACGAAGCATGACACGTTTCTAAAAATGGTAAAAAAATTACCCTTTATTCACATTTTCACCTACCATACTTAACACACAAAATACCAATTTCTTAATTCTCGTGCTGAAAAGAAGTGTGTCATGCTTCATGGGACTAGTGTTGCCGCCGGTTCAGGAATCGCCGGTTCCGGGCCCGAACCAGTGGTTCAGGGTCAAGAATCCGGCGAACCGGAACCGGCCCGGATGAAATATAAAGGGCCGGTTTTCGGACCCTGAACCGGCGGTTCCGGGCCGGGCCGAAAACCGGCGGTTCCCGGTTTTTCACAATTTTTCACTTTTTTTTTTTAATGAAATTGAATGATTTGTGTTAATTTCAACTAAATGTAGGTAGAGAATCCTACATTTTTCAATGTGGGATAATTTTAACTTAATGTAGCTTCACTATCTATAGTGTACTACACATTGTAAAGAATACAACATTTTTCAATGTGGGATCACTCAACCTAACTTACAAATATATAATTTATATTCATGTAATATAACTTATAACTTATAAAAATATAACTTGTAACTTATAACTTATATTCATGTAATAGTTTTTACTTTACAAATGTTGAAAAAAATATTAAAATTACTCAACTTATACTATATAGTTTTATAAATTATGATGTTTAAAACTTAAAATGTTAAAATTACTCAACTTAAAGTCTTAAATTACTTAATAACTTATATACTATTGTCATATAAATATATAATTTTTAAATATATGTTTTGTTTTTTAAAGCTTGAAATTACTCAAGTTACCAAGTAAAATAATTTTCAAATTTACTCAACTTAAAAATCTTAATAATATAATAATATTTTTTAGGGCAAATTTCATGAAAATACCTCACTTTATACCAAAATTTGGTTTTTTGACAATCTTTTCAATTGTAGCAAAAATTTGAACTACCTTTCAATTTGTTGCAATTGACTTCCGAAGTAATTTTCCGGCCAACTTAATGCTGATGTGGATTCCCGTAAAGTTGATGTGGCATGCCTCGCCGGACGACAAATTGCATGAAAATACCCCACTTTATACCAAAATCTGGTTTTTTGACAATCTTTTTAATTGTAGCAAAAATTTGAACTACCTTTCAATTTGTTGCAATTGACTTCTAGAGTAATTTTCCGGCCAACTTAATGTTGATATGGATTCCCGTAAAGTTGATGTGGCACGCCTCGCCGGCTAATCAAACGACAACGTCTCTAATTGCCTTAAGCGATGTCGTTTTCCACGATTTTAAGCAAATTACAATTTCTAGTTTTATATATTTGTCGATTAGGGCTTCAAAAGTCCTCATTTCTTCTCCCAAATTTTCTCATCTCAGTTGAAATTCTTGTTCCATAAATTCTCATTTGCAGCAAAAATCTTTGAACTGGTGGATTCTTCTTCTCAAACGGGACGGCTGAGCTCATACAATTTTCCTTTACCTCCAAAATTCAGCAGATGCGAATAACCAGAGCCGTGCATCTTGCAGGCTTCAAATAGTGTGACTAATCCGGAGAGGCGCTACTTCTCATCATGTACAAAAATACCCACATCAAGTATCTTGTACTCTTTAAAATATACTTTTATTTAATTCATATGTTTTTTTTTTCTTTAGAAAATTTATGGAACAAGAATTTCAACTGAGATGAGAAAATTTCAACTGAGATGAGAAAATTTGGGAGAAGAAATGAGGACATTTGAAGCCCTAATCAACAAATATATAAAACTAGAAATTGTAGTTTGCTTAAAATCGTGGAAAACGACATCGTTTAAGGTAATTAGAGACGTTGTCGTTTGATTAGCCGGCGAGGCATGCCACATCAACTTTACGGGAATCCACATCAGCATTAAGTTGGCCGAAAAATTACTCCGAAAGTCAATTGCAACAAATTGAAAGGTAGTTCAAATTTTTGCTACAATTGAAAAGATTGTCAAAAAACCAGATTTTGGTATAAAGTGGGGTATTTTCATGCAATTTGTCGTTTGATTAGCCGGCGAGACGTGCCACATCAACTTTACGGGAATCCACATCAGCATTAAGTTGGCCGGAAAATTACTCCGGAAGTCAATTGCAACAAATTGAAAGGTAGATCAAATTTTTGCTACAATTGAAAAGATTGTCAAAAAACCAGATTTTGGTATAAAGTGGGGTATTTTCATGCAATTTGCCCTATTTTTTATGTCATCTTTTTTTTCAAATGACAATTGAATTGAAATAAAGTAAAGGAAAAATAATTAACACATTGAGAACCAAAAATTCAAATGAATTCATAAAAATAGATATCTTTATTGAATTTATTCTATGTACCAAAAAAATATTACAAGGATACAAATTACATAATCTTTAAAATTGAATAAGTAAACTAACTAATTGATCCCTCGACCTTATAAGTTATAAGTTACATATTTATAAGTTATATATTTAGAAGTTATAAGTTATTACATGAATATAAGTTATATATTTATAAGTTAGGTTGAATGATCCCACATTGAAAAATGTAGAATTCTTTGTAATGCGTAGTACATTATAGATAGTGAAACTACATTATCCCACATTGAAAAATGTAGGATTCTCTACCATGTGTAGTACACTATAAATAGTGAAGCTACATTATCCCACATTGAAAATTGTAGGATTCTCTCCCATGTGTAGTACACTATAAATAGTGAAGCTACGTTATCCCACATTGAAAAATGTAGGATTCTCTACCATGTGTAGTACACTATAAATAGTGAAACTACATTTAGTTAAAATTATTAGGATTTGAATATAAAATTAAAAAAATAAAAAATTGCCCGGGCCCGGCGGTTCAGGGCCGAACCGGCGGGCCGGCCCGGCGGGCCACGGGCCGCTCTCCCCTTGAACCGTAACCGGACCGAGCTCCTTGGCGGGCCGGTCCCGAAACCGGCCCGTGGTCAACGGTCCGGGCCCGGACCGTTGACTTTCGGGCCGGTTCAGGGTTGGCCCGCCGGTCCCGGTTGAACCGTGGCAGCACTACATGGGACGGAGGGAGTACATTTTTTCTTAAAATCCACGTCCCCTTTCCCTAAGACACAAATTGATGGGCGGAGGAAGTATTAGAGACTGTAAACAAAGATGGACTATTTTCATTTATATATAATGGATGTTTCTCCCTAAGTCTCAACAAGTGTTCTGAACCTGTGATTAAACTTTTTATCTTCGCAACAAATTATGGTCTGACCTTCTAAAATTTCAACAACATTTTTAAAAAAAAAACACCTGGCCTTTAATTTGAGAAAGTTCTAATTATGTTTGGACTCGAAATTGTAACATGGAAGACCCGAATTTCAAGTCAATTTGATGCTTGGATGAAAAAAATAAGTTCGTAAAATTCACATCGAATTTGAGCCTTCTTTCGAGTCTGAAAATTTAGGATTGTGCCATATTTGTAACTTTTTAATTTAAAAAGTTAAGATTTTTCATGATTTTTTTTTAAAGTCAACATCAAGTCATTTTTGCAAGTTTGCAACTCGGTTCAAAAATTGCATAATAAAGTATAATCAATCCAAATTTTATCGTGCAATTAATTTCTTTTTATTCCGTTTTGTGTGCCCAACATTTACTTCGACATATTCTTATTCTTTGTAGCAAATTTCCTAGCAAAATTCGTACTATGGGAATTTTAATTTCATATGTATTGTAATTTAAGTCTCTGGTGATTAAGTTTCTATGCGTCTAATTTCATTTTAATGCGATTTACATCCAATTGGGTAGTCAGATGTGAAATACCCGCTCCGTCCACTAAAAAATTTCCTATCTTTTATTTTTGGGACGTCCACAAAAGAACTTCTTATCTATTTTTGTACTATACCCTACCACTTATAATCCTCTTACTTCTAACTTTTCACATTTCACAACTTCAAATATTAATTATAACACATTTTCACTACTCTCAATACACTCAACTACCTTTTATTCACTCTCAATACACTCAACAATATTTTTTCTTAAAATTCGTGTCACTCTCTCCTAGGAAGTTCTTTCATGGACGGATGGAGTAATAAAGTAAGAAGATTCGTTTCACCACGTCCATCAAATTAAAACGTGAACTATCATTAAAAATTAGGGAGTATTAATAGTTGAAATGTGAAGAGCTTTAATTGCTATTTGATCATGTGCAGCAAGCATGTGGTGTTAGTCAACCTTAAATGTCCATTGACTTCAAAAATATGAGCTGTGGTGCACGTGGGGTCCAGCAACCATGGTCTAATAACAAGTTGCATTATCCCATGCTTTAATTACCACACTTGGTCAGATCAATTACTATAGTCACAGTTCACAATAAAGTCGAGTGCACATGCCTCGGTTGGTTGGTGCATGTTGGCCGCACCGAATTTTGTGAATATATTTACATGGTAAAATAACTCCCTAGCTATGTTTTTAGTATTTTCAGCCACCACATTACACATATCAAGAAAATATTATTGCCGCGGTCCCATGAAACATGATCAAGTTCTTTCCGATACAAATATTAATAAATTAATATTTTATGTGTTAAATATGGTAGGTGTAAAAGTGAAAAGGTGAATAAAGAATAATTTTTTTGCCATATAAAGAAACTAGTCAAGCTTCGTGGAACAAACCAAAAAGGAAATTTCGTCATGCTTCGTGGGACGGAGGGAGTAAAATTTATACTCCCTCCGTCTCACAAAAACATGAACATTTTGTCATTTTGGGGCGTCTCACAAAGGCATGAACATTTCTATTTTGGTACACTACCCCACCACAATTTCTTTACTTTTTAGAAAGTGGCCCCCTTTTTCATTTACAATATACTTTTATCTAACATTTCTTAAAATTCGTGCCATTCATATTTTTTTGTGAAACGGAAGGAGTATTTGAAATCTTATTATTTTTTATTTTTTTGAAATGTCTTATTATTATTCAAATAAAAAAAAAGAGTAAAATAAAAAGGAATATACCATATTTTTACTCTCAAAGTTTGATATTTAACACCTATTAAAAAATAAAAACAAACTGAGACACTTAAAAATAGAGGGGGTATAATTCAAGTAGCGCGGAAAGAGGTGTGTGAATTCAATTTAGGATGACCAGTGATTAAATCTAGAATTGGTGTGCCCCCATGCAGTTATATGTGTAAAAAAGTAAAAAAGAAAAAGAGTAATAGTTTTGCCACAATTATTGTTCTCCAAATTGTAGACTGATTAATAATCTTCTGACTTTGTTCTTTCATATGTAACTACCCAAAGTAATAGATTTATTAATGTGTCTCTTGATAATGAAGTAGTGACAGAAACAATATTAAATGGATATAGATTTCTTTATTTGTCTTAAATATATAATTTAATCTTAATACATGACTACTCAACACTGCCACATATTATATTTTAAAGAATATTCATATACTATTCATTTTGTATCTGAATATATCATTATTTAATTCTGAATTGAAATGGATATTTTACCTATTAAGCTATCCTAGGACTTTTGTAGTCTTTTGATTATGTCTCGGTTTTGTTACCTGCAAGCCCTCTCTTTAATGAATACTCTTTTGTTCAATTTCCACATATTAAAATGATTTATAATATATTATTTTAAATTTTATAATATAATTAATACTCCCTTTAAAGCCTTACTTGCTCTTAAATTTTTGTCCACAAATTAAAGCCCTATTCTTTTTTTTGTACTTTTTTACTCTTCTTTTTTTCCTATATATTTACTACATTTTGCCACGAATGGACTCACGTTAAAATACTTTTATCATTTTTATATTCTATATTTACTCCACTTTATCATTAATTGACCCACTCACAACACATTTATCACTTTAGTCAATTATTTTTATCACTTTAGTCAATTACTCTTATATTTCATTAGCATCATATTTTTCAGCTTTATTAGTCTCCGTGTCCACATCAAAGTGGGGCATTAAATCGTGGACGGAGGGAGTATAAATTTCTTCACAAAGGAATTTTGTATGCATGTACAATATATAATAGTAATAAATGCTACTCCCTGCATCCATGAAAAAGAATTCTACTTACCCCATTTTTATGTCCATGAAAAAGAGTCTCATTTAACTTTTTGAACCATCACATTATACATTTTCTCTTACATTTAATTATAAATTGTACTTTTATTCCATTTTTTAATTAAAAATGTACTTTTATTTTACTTTTTTGTACTAATAATACCCTTACAAATTATACATTTATCTCACTTACACCTACAACTTTAACAACTTTCTTAAAATTCGAACCGAACCCCAAATAGAACTATTTTTTATGGACGAAGGGAGTAATTCATACTAATCGCCTTTTAACAAGATAAATTCTGCCAAACATACCTGACCAATAAATTTGGCATTTAATATGAATCTACCAATAAATGACATGCAGCGATAAGGTACATATTCACATGCTATGATGAATTTAAATAATTACCTCTTTCGTCTCATGTTATTGACCTATTTTTCTATTGGATTATCCATTAATAAGGGACTCCATAAGAGCACCCGCAACGCGGGTACTCGAAGCATTACTCGATCATGCACAGCTCCTCGAGGATGGCGTTGCAGCACCTATTTCCTCGAGTACTACTCGAATGTTCGAGTAGTACTCGAGCCTCAAATAAAAAAAAAAAAAAATGTGATATTTAGGATTTTATAATTAATGCAATTTAAATTTGAAATAAATTGTGTTATTTAAATTTGAGCAATTAAATTTAAATAAAAAACATAAAAATCAAAACTAATATTATCAAGGAGGCTATCAAGGAACCCCAATGCAGCACTACCTACTCAATAACACAAACACTATCAAGGAGGCTATCAAGGAGGCTATCAAGGAGGTCCCAATGCGGATGCTCTAATAATAATTTTACATTTGATTTCATATATTTTCTTTATATTACAATTTTTTTTTAAAAAAAATATTCGTGCTCAAAAGAAATAGATGAACAATAATAAAAAATAAGGTATTAGTTTTTTAATGTGGTAGTTGGTATGAAAGACAATCAACAATACATTAATTTGATTATGTAAAATTAACATTTAACAACTTGCCATTGAATATTATATCACATATTGCCTGTTGTAATTGATATGGTCATTACATGTTATGTTTTCATGTTTTGTTACGTCAATGTACAAATAATCTCCTTTTTGGAAATTTTTTTTTTTGGAACTTTTTTTGCTTAATCATTCTCAAATAAAATGCCTCACACATGGTATAATAATTACAATTGGAGCTGCACTCCTCCTCGGATTGTATGACTTTTTTTTTTTCTTTATTCCTTTTAAAATAAGGATCTATAATGGATTAACATTTTAATTATGTAATAATTCGAACCCAGAATCTAATTGTTAGAAAAGAAATATCATACCAATTTGATAATTAAAATTTAATTAAATTTTAGTAATTATTTTTTAAAGAGTACTAAACTCTAACTAAGAAATTAAAGATTAATTAAAAAATAACTCTAACTAGAAAATTAATAAATACTCCAATTTTTAATCATTCTTCTCTTCAATTTAATTTACTATATCTTAGTATAAAGTTAAGATAATTAGTTTGAGTATACTAATCAAATGAAGGTTTACAATTATTTTTATATTTATTTTCCAAATTTTAATATTTCCTTACCGTGGTTAATTAATCAAGAGTTATGGTATATATATTTTTAAAAATATTCCAATTTTTAATAATAAATACTATTTCTTCCATCCCATAAAAATGTATTATTAGAGAGACAACACGAATTTTGAGAAACGTTTCGTAAATAATGTATTGAGTGGAGAAAAGGTCTCACCATATAGAAAGAATGATTGTGGTTGAATTAAGTGCGAGATCATGTAGAAATAAGTAGTTATTGTTAAAAAGAAAAAGTGAAGTCATGTCCCAAAATAGACATGATACAATCTTATGCTACAAATGAGAATAATAAAAATGATAAAATTCTTAAGAAACAGAGGGAATATTAATTTTGATTCATTGTAAAATACTCCCTCCATTCCATTATTATTGACTCATTTCTTTTAGACACCAGTATTTAAGACGATAAGATTGTAGTGTGAAAGTGTGTAAGAATGTATAGGGTCATATTATTTGTAGTGTACAATCATTACCGTGAATAAAAACAAGCTAATATTAATGGGACATCTCAATAAGAAAAACAAGTCAATAATAATGGTACAAAGGAAGTAGTTTTATTTTTATCTTTGGTGAGGATTTCTTTTAATACACCCTCGGTCTAATAAGAAAATATACATTTTTTATTTTAGTCTAACCGTATTATTTATCACAAATTATAATTTTTTTTTTGAAAAAATAGTGAATTTTGTTTCTCCATTCAATGACTATTATCTATTGAATATTTTTAAAATTCGTTTTATTGTAGAATGCTACTCCCTCCGTCCCAAACGAAATGTCCTGTTTTCCTTTTTGGGCTGTCCCAAACGAAATGTCTTATTTCCTTTTTTGGCAATACACTCTCTCTCTATATTAATATTTAAATAATTTTCATCAATCCATTTTATTTACTTTATACACATTTCTTAATCTACGTGCCGAAAAGAAATACTCCCTCCGTCCCAATAAAAGTGGCCACATTTCCATTTTGGGTTGTCCCATTAAAAGTGGCCACTTTCTAAAAATAGTAATATTAGTATTTAATTAAGCTCACTTAATTAAAATTAGGATTGTCTAATTAAATCTCATTTATTTACCTCTCTCACTCACCTCTCTCTCATTTCTCTCTCACTTATCATTCACCACACTCAACACCATCGACGCCGCTTCCTTCTTCTCCGGCGAAGAGCACCGCCGTCAGCCACGACCGCCGGCCACCCCTCGCGGCGTCGCCTGTCACCTTCTCGACTCTCTCTCTCTCTCTCGTCTCTCACCTCTTCTCCCTCAGAAAACACAACACCCTCGCCTGTCACCTTCTCAACTCCCTCTCTCGTCTCTCACCTCGTCGGCGGCGAGGGTTAGCACTGGTTTGGCCGTCGGAAGTCGACGAATCGGAGGGCGGCGCGGGTTAGCTCTTTGCCGCCGCCGCCGATTTGGGGCTAGGGCTTTTCCGCCGATTTGGGGCTAGGGCTTTGCCGCCGCCGTTGGCTGTCAGAAGTCGACGCCGCTTCATTTTTTGAAGATTTTCGTGGGATGGTTTTCTTCATTTTTTGAAGATTTTTGCAAGATTTGAGATGATTTGTGCTGATTTTTTGTTAAATTGATTTGGCTAAAAAAACCCCCTCATTTTTGTGGATGATTTCTGCCATCGCCGGAAGTCTGATTTGGGGATGATTTCAGGCGGCTGGTTCGACGGCAGATAGAGGACGGCGAGGGCCGACCGCCGGCGCCGGCGCCACTGTCACCGTCGCCCAAATGCAGTGAGAGGAAGAAGTAGTTTTAATTAAATCCTTAATTTTGGTGGACCACAATTAATTAAACATAACTATCTCCTTCTTAATCTTCGTGCCCAAAAAAAAGTGGCCACTTTTATTGGGACGGAGGGAGTAGGACATTTCGTTTGGGAGGGAGGGAGTACTATATTACATGAGGGATGGAGGGAGTATTATAATAGAAAAAAACAAAAAAGGAGACCCTCAATCAAACAACTTCGAAGTCTGTGGCGTCATTTGTCTATGAAAAAACTCATGTCTAATCCCTGCTTCCCAATTTCTGCAAATACTTAGACAATATCTAGAGAGAGAAAGAGAGAGAGATGGCGGACGCTGCAGTGGAGTTCCTGCTGAACAACCTGAAGGATCTCCTTCTCTACCACTCGCATCTCATCACCGGCACGAAGAAGCAGATCGAGACTCTGGAGATGGATCTCCGCCTCTTCAACGCGTTCCTCAAGGATTCGTTGAGGAAGCGGCGGAAGGACGAGCGCACGAAGGTTCTGGTGAGGAACATTCGAGATGTTGTGTACGAGGTGGAAGATGTGATCGACGCCTTCATCACTCAGGCCATGGAGAAGAAGGCGACGAGCTCCTTCCTCAAATTCTGGAAGCCTTCGGTCAATCTCCACGAAATTGGGGTAAAGGTGGAGGAGGTCAGAACCAAGGTCGAGAAGGCCAGGATTGACTTCGCCGACCTCAGCGTACACGATGAAGACAATTATGGAAAACCAGAGGTAATTTCCCCCATTTTTCCCTCTTTATTTCATCTTTGATCCTCGAATTGATTTCTTTCGGATATATGCGTTGTTTTCTCGAAATCTTGAGCTCGTAAAATATGAATTGTGAGAATAGGATGAGTGCTTTAATTTATGAAATATGATGGATTTGCTGTGGAAAATGACGGGTTTAAGAAAAGTGGGAATTTTCACCAGCGCGTGTAGGTCTGATCTTAGGATAACGAATTCGTTTAGTTAAGTGATGAATTAACGGTAAATCTTCGTAATTTGAAATTAATTTTTCAAGTAGAATGAGAAAGGAGATTTACTCTTTTTTTTTTTTGAAATGTTTTATTCTGTTTTTTTTTTTTAAATTATAAAATTTAACTAGTTATAAAATACTAGTAACCATATTCAATTAAAGATCTTGTTATTATTATTTTTTTGCAGTAGATCTTGTTACAATTTTTAATTTGATTTATGTTATGTGAAAAATGAAGTGAAAATATGAAAGTTACTCTACTTTAAAGTTTAAAGCAAAAACATTTACTCCGTATCTATCATCTCTTCTCTCTCCTCCTTTATCAATAAAACAAATTTTTAAATTCGTTTTTATTCCTTTTGTCATATTTTAATTCAGTTTTCTCGTTTTTGTTTTTGAGTTTTAGCTGATTTTTTTAGTTAATCCATCTTCAATTTTGTTAAGCGCAGGCTGTCTTATTTTTTTTATAATTAGAATCCCACCCTATTTACACGCATTCATCTATGTTGAAAAGATGTGTCTTGAATATATAAATATACACACCAGTGTTTTTTTTTGCGCCAAAATTTAATATACACGCAAGTGATTTTATTAATAGCAATTTTAAATACCTAAAAAAAGTTCAATACATTAAATTTAAATGAATTTAATACATAAATATATATGTATAATATGAAAATATGTACTTCCGTCCACAAATGAACCTCCTCCGAAAGCAAATTTATATCAAATTTTTATAGTTGAATTTATGAAACTATAATAGAGAACGCTAATTTAAAATGAGAATAGAAAACCATTTTCAACTCGTGAAGATCTATGGTGGGTGCATCATCTTGATAGATGAATGCAACACCTAAGTACGAATCTTAAAGTGAGATTTTATTTATTCATTTATTTATGCAAGCAACACCTAAGTACGAATCTTAAACTGAGATTTTTATTTATTTATTTATTTATGAATGCATAAATTTATCCGTAAATACATTAATTTTATAGGAAATTACATTATTTACAAGTTCACGCAAAATGTAGTTCTGCTCAGATGCTCAGTTTTCCTTTGCCAAGTTCTACACCTATTTTTTATTCTAATTTGTAGTTATCAACTATATTATGTGTTGGCCAAGCGGTGAGGGGTTAATGCCTAAGGCTAAAGGTCTTGGTTTGAGTCCCCTTTGGCGTAACCTACAAAATATTTTGAGTCTCAACTTTTAACACCCTTTTATTTAGTCCACTTATCATAGGGTAATTTCCTATTACAAGTTGACTATTTTCTTGAACTAGTTAGAATGCAGTAATCTTTGTAATTTCTTTGTAGTGTTGGTTAATAAATCAATGCGTTGATGTCCTGAATTTCAATTTTTCAAACAGGCTCGACCGCCAAGACAGAAAGACGTGGTCGGATTCAAAGATGTGACAGATGAGCTGATATTGCGCCTGACTCAAGACACCAACTATTTTGATGTGGTTTCTCTGATTGGTATGTTTGGATTAGGCAAGACAACGCTGGCATGGAAGATTTTCAATGATACAGCTATCATCTACAAGTTCCCTGTCCGTATATGGCTTCCCATCTCTCAAGAATTCTCAGACAAGGATATCTTCCTAGCAATTCTCAAAGAATTCACCACTGTAAACGATGACCTACGCCAGAAAGGCGACATGGAGATAGCCCGAATAGTTGCTGGCTATCTCGACACAGCAAGTTTCTTCATCGTCCTGGATGATGTTTGGAATCGAGCTGATTGGGACAGACTCCGTGTTGCTATGCCAGAGAACAATCACAAGGGTAAAATCTTGATCACAAGCCGTATTGAAGATGTTGGCACGTATGCTAGCTGCCCGAAACCTGCCATGAAGCTGCGTTTATTTAGACAAGACGAAAGTTGGGAGCTTCTCCAGCTAGAGGCGCTCCGCAAGCTAGATTGTCCTTCTGAATTGGAACATATTGGGCAATTGATTGCAAGAGATTGTGAAGGACTTCCTCTTGCAATAGTAGTTATTGGGGGCATCCTTGCTGCTAAATTTTCAGCCTCGGATCTGAGTGAAACGAGAAAGGCATGGGAAAATGTTTCCACGCGTGTAAGCACGTATCTTAATGAGAAAGATCCGGCTGACCGCATGAAGAAATTTATATCTTTGAGTTATGATAGGTTGCCTTACCACTTACGCGCGTGCTTTCTGTATTTGGGGGTCTTTCCTGAGGACTATGCGATTCCAGTGTCGAGATTGATCCGAATGTGGATTGGAGAAGGATTTATACAACAGAACAATGATCTTAGCTTGGAGGAATGTGGGGAGATGTATTTGGAAGATCTTATCAATAGAAACTTGGTCACTATTGACAAGATTAAACCTAATGGTAAGGTGAAAACATGCCGGATTCATGATGCGTTGCGTGATTTCTGCAGAAATGAAGCTGGAAATGAGAATGAGAATTTTCTCCAGGAGATCAAGTCGAACAACGGAGGCTTTGCGCCTCCGGTTTCCGACTTACATAAGTATCGTCGGCTGTCTATTCATTTCAATTGCTTGAAATTCATCTCTCAGAAACCCTTAGGTCATCGCGTTCGCACGTTTGTTTGCTTCTCCAAAGACGAATTCACCTTGCCGGCGGAGGACATTCCGCACCTCCTCTCGGCCTTCAAATTGCTCAGAGTTTTAGAAGTGAAACCGATGAGGCTCACCAAAATCAGCAGCCAAATGTACCAATTGATCCACGCGAGGTACATTTCCATGTCTTTGGATCTGTCGACTCTTCCTTCGAAATTCGGCCTGCTTTGGAACACGCAGACACTGATAGTTGACACTACGTCGCGCACCCTTGAAGTGAAAGCGGATATATGGAAACTGAGCCAGCTGAGGCATTTCAAGACGAATGCCTCAGCTCACTTACCAAAACCGAGTAAAGATAGCAAACACGGCGCAGAGCTTCAAACACTCGGCACGATTTCAGCTGAGAGCTGCACAGCCGAGCTGTTCGAACGGGCTTGCAATCTGAAGAAACTAGGCATCCGCGGGCGGTTAGCATTGCTTCTGGAAGGGAAGATTGGATCCTTTGACAGTTTGGGGAAGATGAAGTGTCTCGAAAAGCTGAAGCTAGTAAACGACGTACATCCTAAACCGATATCAGAAGGCCAACTGCGTGGCCTTCCTCAACCGTATCAATTCCCCTCTAAGCTTAAGAGCCTAACACTAGTTGCTACTTCCCTCAGTTGGAGTTTCATGTCCAACCTCGGCTTGCTGGAGAATCTCGAGGTGCTCAAGCTGAAGGATAAGGCGTTTGTCGGGACGAGTTGGAAGGCGGCTGATGGAGGTTTCCGGCGTCTTGAGTTCTTGCAGATTGAAGAGACGGATTTAACTTTTTGGGAGGCTTCACACCATCATTTCCCTAGGCTTAGGGGCCTCGTGCTCAAGAACTGTGAGAAGCTTCTTGCGATCCCGATTGGCCTGGCTGAAGTGGAAAGCCTGCATAGGCTGGAGCTGTACGTCTGTAAATCTGCAGCTCAGTCTGCAAAGAAGATTTACGAGGCGAAGATGAAGAAGAAGACGACGCAGGCTGAAGGCTCTGTGTTCAAGTACTCCATTTTCCCTCCTATTGATTGATCAATCTTGATTCTTGACAGGTAAATTTCTCTTCGTTTCACCTCTTAGGCTTCTTCAATATAAGTAAGTTAAAATACCGATAAAATGTTTCATTTCTTAAAGGATGGTTTACATAGTTTAGCTAAAAGTGAGGGTGTGCAATTGTTTTTTATGATTATTAAGTTACATTATCTTAAGATGGAAAAGGATAGAAAACTTATAATTTCACAATTTTTTCACTCTTTTCACATGTTATGTATAGTGGATAGTTTTCTCTGGGCAAGATAGAAAATTTTTCAATCAACCTTTTTTTCCTTTATTCACTCTAATTCAGGATAATAATATTATAGTGGTGTAATAATAATTTTCCATGTAAAAATTTGGAAAAAGAAAAAGTGGGATAAACTTTATTTAGTATTTTTCCATTTGAAATTTTAGAAAAATAAATATGGAATAGAAAAAAGTGGGGACAACTAAAATGTGATAAAATTTCTCCATTTTTTTTATCTCATTTTCTTATGATAAATTTGTAACCTAAGACCACACACTCTTAATACTTGTTTAGTTCAAGTAGAGGAATGAAAATGGAATAGAATCAAATAAAGGGGATAAATGATAACAAACTGTTCCTTTATTGAATGTTTGTTTGAAAAATGAAAAAGAATCAGTAGTAGGGGATTCCTTTCTTTTATTTCTCCTCTATTTTAGGGGGTAACAAATTGGGTGATTGAGTTACCTTCAAATAAGCGTAATGAATGAACTCATCCAAACCAATCAACATGTAATGGATTTAATTAATTGAATCTCTATTCATACTCCAAAAAAAATTCAACCAAACATGAGCTTAGTGTAAAAGATTCCATTAAATTTAGCCTTGTTTCTAATTCATGTTGATGTTTGCAGGGGTACATGCAAAGTTGTCAAGCTTGCTTGAACAATTGCTTCATTTTAATTTGCTCTACTCATAAACTGCTGCATCTCTTTAAATAATCTTAGTTCGCGCTGGGAGAAAAACGCTGCACTTGACTCTGTTCATCATGTTGAACTCGCCAAAAAAATTGCACGGGTTATGTTGATCAATAATCATTTGTTTAATTCATCAAATCATGTACTAATCGTGGATCGGATAATTTGTTTGTGACATCTAATTGCATTTTCATTGAGGTTCTCATTAATTTTCATGATATTTCATTCTTGTTTTTGGAAAAAACGAGATGGTAATTTTCAAATAGTGCACGGTGTTACGAATTGTGAAACAACGCAATAACAATACGAGAAATCAACACAACAAATTTACGTGGTTCGGCTTTTGAGAGCCTACATCCACGGAGGGTTAACCAACTCTTTTATTGCTTCTCACCGGAGAATTCACCGGAGGATCAGATTACAAAGTAAACGCTCAAGAAACACGACTGAGCAACGAACCCTAACTTCTTGCTACAGCTGAAACTCGACAGCAAAAGTAATCAGAAAGAAGTAGAGTAAAAATCAAGCTAACTTCGTAAAAGGAAGAAGAAAACTTTTATACAGAGACAGATACTAAAACGACGTCGTGCGTCTTAGTAGATCGTTATAACGATCCTGCTATTTTGCTATTAACACCTCCTGTCTTTGATAATAGCTATTCGACCCCAACAAAACTTAGCTTGTCTTCGTAGTCATAACCTTCACTCTACACACGGTGTTTCATGTCACACTAGTTTAGACAAGACAATGAAGATGTTTTTTTTTTTTTTTTTTTTTTTTTGAAGGGGACAATTAAGATGTTATATAAATATGATCTCATTTTTTTATTTGTAGATAATTCGTCACCTCATTTTTTCTGCGATCGGAAATTAACGTGGCACAAAAATGACGCCATTTTGTCATGATCTATACTAATAGAAAAAGAGATTTGGTCACAATTTGTGGATTGTCTATTTCACCCCTATTAAATTTTAGAGTGGATTTTGAAAATAGCCACTTTGGAATAGTAAATTTAAAAATTATCCATTAAGATAAAAACTTAAAAATTTAGCCACCTTATAACACTTAAAAAATTTAGAATACAACTAAATTTGCTATTACAATTTGAACTTTTGGTTCGCGGGCTCAAATCCTTCTAACTTCCAGTATTTATCTTTTTCATCTTTAAAGTGACACCGTTTGGGTTTGCTTTAAATAGGTTTTAACGAGGCTCGGGTCTCGTTTGCGCCTGTGGTTTCGAGGTTTTTCTGTTTTGTTTCTGTTTTTTTAATAAAATTATATTTCAACAATTTGAACTTTTGAAGATGATCGATTTTCTTTATGAAGAGTGAAAGCTGTAATAGAAATTTTATTAAAAGGAAAATAGAAAGAACAAAAACAAGTGAAAGCACCCGCGAGAAGCCACGAGAAACCGAAAAACAAACAAGACTAAGAGAACATATTTAGAGGATCATCCTCATCAAAAGGATTTTCGTCGTCTAGCATATCTCCCCATCTTTTAGAAACCACGGTCGACATAGCACGAGCAGCGTCAGAAGAAGAAGAGTGTATCACAAAATTTTGCATAAGTGCGCCTTCAGAATGAGCATGTTGCACTTTTTTCAAGAACTCCATTGGCGACGAAGAGTCAAGAACGGCTCCCTGCAAAACAGC
This sequence comes from Salvia miltiorrhiza, assembly GCF_028751815.1. Lineage (NCBI taxonomy): Eukaryota > Viridiplantae > Streptophyta > Magnoliopsida > Lamiales > Lamiaceae > Salvia > Salvia miltiorrhiza. The sequence continues at coordinate 9,113,159 of NC_080389.1, forward strand.
ACCAGCGACACGACCAGTTGTTTGTTTGTCCGAGGACATACCATTCTTGATTATACGGCGGAGCCGGTTCTTGATAGAGGAATCAGAAACCTTCCCCTTCTTGGAAGCCCCTTTCGGACGCCCACGACCGCGAATTATGGGGGGATCCTCCATTGTCGCCTTTCCTGGCGTAACAGTCAAAGCCATGTCTGTATTACTACAATGCAGAGTGTCAATATCAACCTGTGTATCTGACACTATAGTAGTTTCCACCGGATGCCGGGTAGTGTCATTCATCACCGGAACAATCTCCATACCAACAGACTTGTCCGCCCTGTTATCACCAACCGAGTGTTCAGAGACAACCTCATTATCCAACTGAACCTCAGCATCCAACGACTCCAGAGCAGCAAAGGGGTTGTGAAGGTCCACCTGCGCAGCATCAGATCTAAGATTTAGGGAACCAACGACTTCCTCCCTTGTTGAATCCAGGAAGGTGTCCATCTCGTCATCCCCAAGAGCAGAGTCACGATTCGAGGGGGTCAGGAGTCCACCCTTCTCATAAACAACCATCTGAAGAGAAGCCTCATAGCAGGCCTGTTTACGATCCACTTGTTTCCATTTGGAGCGATGTTGCTGAACAGGGGCTGGGTCAGTACCTTTGCCATTTGGTTGACCCTCAGTATCATTCATCCCCTCTTTAGATCTCCTGCAAGAGGTAGTAGCATGGCCAACAACACAGCAAGAGTGACAATAATATGGGAGGTTTTCATATCCGAATTCGAGAACAAAAACCCGATCCCCACATTTGACATCAAAAAAATCAGGCACAACCTTGGAGACATCCATCTCAACCAAAATACGCGCAAAATGACCCACAGAAGCATGAGCAGATAAACCATCAATAACAATTGGTGCCCCTACGTGTCTAGCAATACCAGAAAGTACCTCCGGATGCCAATACTCGTGAGGTAAATTAAAAACACGAATCCAAACTTGTGCTTTAGTGGATGAATCCTTGTATGGATCAAAATTTGGGACCCAAGTCTGCAAATGCAAGATGCCCGGACGTAATTTCCATGTATTTTTAGCGAAAGCCAGCGCCATATCTTCCGCAGAGGAGAATTTCAGGGTGAAGTAACCTTTACCCAGAGGAATAATTTCCCAAGATAAATCCGACTTCCATAACTGCTGTAACTCGACATGCAAATCAGCAGCAAAACGAGGACGATCCCCCTTGCGAAGGATAATCCGGCCATGCAGGGCATGAGAGAATGATCGCACTTGTCGTTGATGGAACCTTTCCGAAATGATAAGACATGGTTTATCGTTCACCAAAGAAGGCTGTAGCACCGTGAAGTCAAAGGCAGGAACATCAGCTTGCCGACTTCCCTTCGTCTGTTTGAGAGTATCCGCAAAAGATCGACTGGATTGCTGTGCTTTAGATTGACCCTTCCCTACGAAAGCACCGTCAAAAGAGCCATTCGGCTGAGGAGGAGGCGACACCTTCGGAGCAGACGGGGGGTCCATCGCAGGGTTTGGTAGAGTAGTAAAAGATTGAGGCTGCTTAGATTGTTTGGTGAAGATCCGCTCCGCAGGCAACGCACCAGTAGGCGGAGCAGCCACACCGGAACTTCGATCCAGAGAAGCGGTCTCGGAGTGCTCTCCTACAACCAAGGAGTAACGAGTAGTATTTGGGAGAAAATTGGTAGAGACGACCGGCAGATTGAGCGCCCCTCTGTCGCCCGGTGAACTGATTCCACCGGAAACCAAAGACAGCGGCGGGAACCAACCAACGCTCGAGGGGCCATTGCCGCCGTTTGACGCCATTGGACGGACGGAAGATCAGCGGCGTGAGGTAGTTTTTGGTGGGTCCATGACCGGTGAAGGAGCCGAAGATTGTCAGCCACCAGATCGGACCACCAAAAGATCGGGCCACCAGATCTTGGACACAAGAAAAACGCAGCCACCAGTCAACAGCCACCAACTCTACCTCCGACGGGATCCGACGCGACAAAGGAATCGCCGGATCCAGTAGCCCGCCTCAATCAGAGGTCGAGCATCATCTGCAACAGCTGGGAGCGTCGTCTGGATCTGCAATCTGCAAAATCGGAGCGGACAGCAGCGGTGACAGCGATCGGACGGCCCGCGCTGCTGCTGCTGCTGGATCTCTTCGACCAGCGACGCTGTTGATGGATCTGGATCGGACGCCGGCTTCGCCGGTCTTCGGCGGCGGCGGCAGACCGTTAGGAGAGAGATCACAAGAGATCGCGGCGGCGGCAGACTCTTCGGATTCAATTCAACTTAATTACACAATCAAGTAATGTTTATTTTCTGCCATTAAACGCCATAGTCTTATGAAGAGTGAAAGCAAGAATGTGACAATGTCAATTCAAAATAATTTCATTTTCATTGAATTATTAAAAAAAAAATCATTTACTTTCTTAAAAAAAACCTTAAACTTTTATATTATCTTATATCATTTTCTTCATTCAATGTATTTCATTAAAAAAATTAATTCATTTTAATTTTAAATTTATCTACAAGAATTATAAATTCACACTGAAAAATAGTATAAATTTTGGTGTGCTAAAAAATTAGGGGTGAGCAGCGGGTCGGACCCGGACCGACCCGGCGGATTTGATGGAACGAATTTTTTTTAAAATTGAACCGACCTAGACGAATTTTCAAAGATGACCGGCCCGGGACTGGACCGAACCCGAACATTGGTCCCGGTTCGGTTCGGGCCCAACCCGCCGAAATGTAATTTTTTTTACACTTAATTTTCGTATTTAAAATTAAAGAAATTCCATACCAACACATTAGATTACATAAATTGTTGCATGCACCATTCCAAATAACTAACCAACTTGGAACAACTATGCTCAAACAAATTTTAGGTGGTTGACTATCACGTTAAATTCTGAAGCATACATTAAATTATTTGGATTATTAATTCATTTTACACTATTAGATTAGAAGTTTATAATTTAAGTGAAAATTAATATATTTATTAATATTATTATAAATATATAAATTAAATTATTATTTTATAAAATGTATGGGTCGGTCCGGGTTTGGTGGGTTCGAGCGGGTTCAGACCTGGAAACTTCTTGGTCCTAAAAAACGAGTTTAAAATTATTTAGGACCATTATCTTAGGGCTATTTGCAAAAATAGACCACTATTTTCAGACTTGCAAAAATAGGCCAATTATTTTAGTTTTTGACATTTTTAGGCCACATTTGAGCTCAATTCAGCATTTATAGGCCACTTTTGGGGCCAAAATGTGGCCCAAAATAGTCTGATTGGGTACACATGTGGCCTAAAAATACTAAAAACTAAAATAATTGACCTATTTTTGCAAGTCCGAAAAATAGTGGCCTATTTTTGCAAATAGCCCTAAGATAATGGCCTTAAATAATTTTAAACTCCCTAAAAAACAGACTTGGATTGGACGGCCTATACATATTGGGTCGGTCCGATCTGCACCGAACCCGTCGGTTCGGGTCGGTTTAGCGGGTTCGGTTTGAGTTTGCTCATCCCTACTCAAAACAATCATCCAACTTCTTCAAATCTCCATTGTCTTCATCCGCGGTTATAAAATATACCTATATATCCATCTCAATTAAATAGACTTATTTTCTTAATGAATAAAATTTATTCATTAAAAGTTCTAGAAAATATTTTTTGCTAATATGCATAAAAAAAATAAGGTTTAGATTTTTTTTTTCTTTAGTAGAAACCTTAAATAAAAAATATATGGATATTTTTTATGGATATTTTAACTAGCTAATAATGATCGTTAATAAAAATATGTTAATTAAGATATTGATCATTGATTTGACACACATACAACTATAAAAGTAATCTTTATTTGAACAATTATAATATTAGTGAGATCTATGTTATGTATAAGTTAGAAAACTTATTAATGTTATGTTTTAAGTTATGAAAATATTACATTCTCTAAAAAAAAGTTATGAAATATTGCTAATTTTATTATAGTTGTATAATATAAAAAACATTCAACTTCAAAATCTTGATCACAAGCCGTATTGAAGATGTTGGCACGTATGCTAGCTGCCCGAGACCTGCCAAGAAGCTGCGTTTCTTTAATCAAGACGAAAGTTGGGAGCTTCTCCAGCTGGAGGCGCTCCGCAAGCTAGACTGCCCTTCCGAGTTGCAAAATATTGGGCAATTGATTGCAAGAGATTGTGATGGACTTCCTCTTGCAATAGTAGTTATTGGGGGCATCCTTGCTGCAAAATTTTCAGCCTCGGATCTTAGTGAAACGAGAAAGGCGTGGGAAAATGTTTCCACACGTGTAAGCACGTATCTTAATGAGAAAGATCCGGCTGATCGCATGAAGAAATTTATATCTTTGAGTTATGATAGGTTGCCTTACCATTTACGCGCATGCTTTCTGTATTTGGGGGTGTTTCCTGAAGATTACAAGATTCCAGTGTCGAGATTGATCCGAATGTGGATTGGAGAAGGATTTATACAACAGAACAATGATCTCAGCTTGGAGGAATGTGGGGAGATGTATTTGGAGGATCTTATCAATAGAAACTTGGTCACTATTGAGAAGATTAAACCTATGGTAAGGTTAAAACATGTTGTATTCATGATGCGTTACGCGATTTCTGCAGGAATGAAGCTGGAAATGAGAATGAGAATTTTCTCCAGGAGATCAAGTCGAACAACGGAGGCTTTGTGCCACCGGTTTCCGACTTACACAAGTATCGTCGTCTGTCTATTCATTTCAACTGCTTGAAGTTCATCTCTCAGAAACCCTTAGGTCATCGCGTTCGCACATTTGTTTGCTTCTCGAAAGACGAATTCACCTTGCCGGCGGAGGACATTCCACACCTCCTCTCTGCTTTCAAATTGCTCAGAGTTTTGGAAGTGAAACCGATGAGGCTCACCAAAATCAGCAGCCAAATGTACCAGTTGATCCACGCGAGGTACATCTCCATGTCGTTGGATCTGTCGACTCTTCCTTCGAAATTCGGCCTGCTTTGGAACATGCAGACGCTGATAGTCGACACGACGTCTAATACGCTACGTATTAATGTTCACGTTAGGGAGAACGCGAAACTCCGGCAATCCTTACGATCACGCAAGAAAGAGCTCAAACAAATAATTTCATAGCATGAGAAAAACAATTACGATCCCTTCTTCTTAAATAGAAGCTAGGGCAACAACTAATACTTGAAAAGCAAGTAATAAACCCTATTCTAATCCTAAGCTAATTGTGGCACTAACGGCCCACGAAAATAGAAGCAAACAATAACTAAAGAAATAATTAATCAAGAAAGCGGCTGGGCTTGCGGATCTCGCGACGAAGCCTGCTAGGAGCTAAACTGGGCTCTTCGTTGGGCTCATCACTTGCGGCAAGTTGGTCTTCTAACGATGATGTTTCACTAGGTAAGATTGTATCAACTCCCCCATCCTTTGAAACCACCTCGTCCTCGAGGTGAAATGCTGGAAAAGACTCCTTGAAAAAGTCGAGAGATTCCCACGTTGCAGCCTCGGGAGGAAGGCCGTCCCACTGAACCAACAATTGTTGCACCGGAATACCATCGCGGAAAATGGTGCGAGTAGCGATGACGACAAGAGGAGTCAAAGACGGAAACCCAGCAGAATCCACAGGCAAAGGAGTCAACGGAGGAGGATCGGAGCCGATAAATGGCTTGAGCAGAGACACGTGAAAGACCGGGTGAATACGGCTACCAGCCAGGAGGTCGAGACGATAGGCAACTGGACCAATGCGTGCCAGAACAGTATACGGACCAAAATAACGCTTGGCTAATTTTGGAACCGGCCGACGCGTCACTGAAATTTGTCGATATGGTTGTAGCTTAACCCAGACACGCTCGCCAACATTAAAAGAGACGTCGCGGCGGTGTTTATTGGCCTGCTGTTGCATTCGATTTTGGGCGGAAGTCAAGGAATCCCTCAAAGCTTGTAATAAGCTGTCACGCTCAATAAGTAATGCATCGAGGGCATCGACAGAAGTAGAGCTAGGCGTATAGCGAGGAATGATCGGTAGAAGTCGGCCGTACACAGCCTGAAAAGGGCTCATGGAGATGCTAGTGTGATAACTGGTATTATAGTGAAATTCGGCCCATCCCAAATATTCAGGCCATCGAGTGGGGTAATCGGAAATCATGGCGCGAAGATACTGCTCCAAGGATCGATTCACTACCTCGGTTTGACCGTCCGTCTGCGGGTGGTATGCCGAAGAGTGTTTGAGAGATGTGCCACTAAGCTTGAACAGTTCGGACCAAAACTTACTCATGAAAACGGGATCGCGGTCGGAGATGATAGAGGATGGGAACCCATGCAATTTGACGACCATATCGGTGAAAAGGCGAGCCACTTTACTAGCGGTGAAACCAGTTGGTAAGGGTCCAAAATGGGCAGCTTTTGTAAGTCGATCGACAACCACGAGAACGACAGAGTATCCATGGGATGCCGGTAAATGAGTGATGAAGTCCATAGTAAGCTCGTTCCAAACCAAGGCGGGTACGGGCAGTGGTTGCAACAGGCCGGCTGGAGCAGTTGTAAGAGACTTAACTTGTTGACATGTCACACAGGCACGCACAAAATCCTCGACGTCTGACAAACATGGATTTCATACCTCAATATCGCATGAATTGTTGTCATTCTCCCCCATAAATCGATTGCTAATATGTGTTTGTATCCCAATTTTGAGTTTTGTTGAGTTTTGATGCTTAGTGTAGCTTTTGAAGTGTTTTCAGGGCAAATCAAGAGTTAATTGGAGAATTGTGGGAGCATTAGAGTGAAGTATGTCTCGAGAGGAATCCGTGAGCGCGAACGGCGCCGGAATCAGAGCTCGGACGAGGGAGAACGGAGCCGACAAAGCCGGCTGCGCAGGACCCCACGGCCGCGGCAGCCGGCCGTGGCAGAAGAAGCCTGAACCGCGGTCCTGCCCGCGGCCGCGGGCCCGACCGCGGCCTCCTGCGCCCCGAGTACAGAACGTTTTTGAACATCGCCCGTGGTCCGAGCCGCGGCCGCGGTCCCCGACCGCGGCCTCCTCCCTTTCCAGCCACGTTCCCAACCGCGGTTCGTGCCGCGACCGCGGGGATAAGGCGGGGATCCGCCCTTTGGTGGGCCCAGACGCGAAATTTGACTCTAAAACCCCATTTTTTCCCCCTTTTTCTCTCATTCTTCATTACTCATCTTCTCCAACATTCATTACACACCAACCCTTCACTCCCAATCTTCCATTCACAACCCTAGCTCCATAACTACATTCAACCACCCATTTGAAGAAGGCATTGAAGAGGATAGAGGATTGAAGCAAGCTATTGAATAGGATTTGTTCTTTCTTTCTCTCTCTTTCATTTATGCTTCCTTTGTTATTGGGTATGTTATTGTTGAACATGATAGGCTAGTTTCTCTTTGATTTGGGGATTAGGCTAGATGATTATTGTAATGGATTGATTATTTGTGCTCAATATAAATCTTGTTTGTTCCTTTGCACTTTATCTTTTCAAACACTTGGTTTATTCTTGTATGGTTTGTTGGCCACATTCTATACATTTCTAATTTGCACTTTGAATCGGGAGAGGATAATTGCAATAGATAAGGTGTTTGAAACATATCAATTCGATAACCGGGAGGTTGAGAGTTGGGTGAGAGTATGTCGATCTTTGTGTGCTTTTGGGAGTTATAGGTTAGAAGTTGACCGGGGACGGCAACTATAACCCGTAATCTACCGTTCTAGTCGTCCGGGAGGGGGCTAGAACTAGTTGGGAGATCACTCTAGATAATTAGGTTCGTCAAGATTAGTATTGAGCTATAATTGAAGTCCTTTGCTTAACCATCGATGCCTAGTCCCTAAATCGTCTTAATCATCTTATTAATCCACTTGCTTATTTGGTTTTATTTGTCTTTGCACTTGTTAAGTAATTAGTAGATAATCAAACCAATCACTCCATCATTTAGTCTAAATAGCTATAGCATAATGACTTAGGATAATCACTAGATTGAACTACTAATCCTTGTGGGATACGACCTTGCTTCCATATATTACAACTACCCGTATACTTGCGGCGTGGTGAAAATATTAGCGAACAAGTTTTTGGCGCCGTTGCCGGGGATTAGTTTAGTTTCATTACTTGTGATATTTTGCTTCATTGTGCTTAACTACTTTAGACATTTTACTTGCTTTAATTTTTGTTTTCTATTTTAAGATTGTGATTTGACTCTTTGTTCTTGTTGGTTGATAGGTAGTGTATGAACACAAGGTCTAAGGATGCACCTCTTATACCTATAGACCTTGAGGTTGAAGCTTTTTGCCGACACAACAAAGCAAGAACAAGAAGAGATAGAGAGTTGGAGGAAGTTATGGCGGATAATCACGACTTAATCCGTCAACTCCAAAGGCAATTGGAGGACATGCAAGGGCAAATCAATGAGCAAGAGGCTCAAAGGAATGCACCACCACCACCACCTATTAGCAATATGTTCCAACCCATTGTCCAACAAGGAGGAGTGCATGCCCCGAGAATCAATGCCAACAATTTTGAGCTCAAGCCGGCCCTCATAAATATGGTACAACAAAACCAATTCGCCGGTCTTTCCCAAGATGACCCGAATGGACATCTTGGAAACTTCTTGGAGATATGCGGCACCATCAAGATAAATGGAGTTCTGGAGGATGCCATTCGACTTCGACTCTTCCCCTTTTCGCTAAGGGGCATGGCCAAGACATGGTACCAATCTTTAGAGGGTGGTTCCTTCACTACATGGGAGAAAATGGCTCAAAAGTTCCTTATCAAGTTCTTCCCTCCAAGTAAGACAATGAAGATGAAGAAGGACATTGTCCAATTTCATCAATTCGATGGAGAAACCTTCTATGAAGCTTGGGAGAGATTCAAAGAGATGATAAGGAAGTGTCCCAACCATGGTTTTGATCAAAACACCATTATTTGCTCATTCTATACCGGGTGTAGTGGTGAGATGCAAAGAGACATGAATGCATCGGCCAATGGAGCATTGTTGGAGAAAAGCCACGAGGAGGCCGCCCACATCATAGAGAACTTGGCCGCCAATAGCTACCAATTTCCGGGGGAGAGGACTATTTTGAAGAAGGTGGCGGCTACAACAAGCTCGTATCCGATAGCTCTTTTGACGGCTCAATTGACCGCCATGAATAGCAAGATTGATGCTATGTCAATATCAAGGGTAGAGCCCGTGGTTGAAGAACAAACTAGCTTCGAGGATGTGAACTACATCAACAACAACAACAACAACCGAGGCTATGCGAACTTCCGGCCCCAACAACAAGGTGGCTACCAAGGGCAAGGGCAATACACTCAAGGATTCCAACCTAACCGCCACCCTAACCTCTCTTATAGCAATCCAAACAATTTCTTGCAACCACCGCCCGGATTTGCGGTGAGCCATGGCATGATCAAGGAAGAGAAGAAGCTCAACCTTGAAGAAATATTGATGAAGTTCATGACCACGACTCAAGCTCACATGACAAGAACGGATGAGAAGTTAGAGGCTCAAGCCAAGCAATTGAAAATGCTTGAGATACAAGTGGGACAAATTGCCAAGTCTATAAACAATCAACGCCAACAAGGGCAATTCCCAAGCAACACAATCGTGAATCCTAAGGAGAATTGCAAGGCCATTGCTCTAAGGAGTGGGACAACATATGAAGAGCCCAAGATGCCCGACGAAGAAGGTAGAAGTGGTGTTGTGGTTGAAGTTGGAGATGGCAACCCTTCCAAGGAAAAAGGAGATAGAGGAAAGAAGAAGGAGGTGTACGTGGCTCCACCACCTTATTGTCCACCAATCCCTTTTCCTCAAAGACATCAAAAGAAGAATGTGGAGAATGAATTCTCCAAGTTTCTTGAGATTTTTCGAAAGGTGCACATCAACATCCCACTTGTTGAAGCTTTGAAACAAATGCCCTCCTATGCAAAGTTCCTAAAGGAGGTCATATCAAACAAGAGGAAGATGGGAGAGAATGAGACGGTCAATCTAACCGAAGAATGTAGTGCCGTTCTCCAAAGAAAAATCCCCACCAAGATCAAGGACCCCGGGAGCTTCACAATCCCTTGTGATATTGGGAATGATCATTTTGGGAAAGCTTTGTGTGATTTGGGAGCAAGTATAAATTTGATGCCGCTCTCAATCTTCAACAAGCTAGAGATTGGCACCATCAAGCCAACCACAATTTCCCTTCAAATGGCGGATCGTTCCGTTTCTTATCCAAAGGGGATAGTAGAAGATGTCCTAGTAAAAGTCAACAATTTCATCTTCCCGGTGGACTTTGTTGTTTTGGACATGGTGGAAGACAAAGATGTGCCTTTGATTCTTGGGCGCCCCTTCTTGGCAACGGGGAGAGCCCTCATTGATGTTGCTAAGGGCGAACTCACCCTTAGAGTGAATGATGAGAGCTTCACATTTTCAATCCACAAGGCTCTCAAGTACAAGGAGGAAGAAGAGGAAAGGAGGGTGGATGAATGCAAGATGATGCAAGTGATAGAGTCTTGCATCAACATGGAGGAGTACCACACCTACAACAATCCAATGGACACTTGCCTCCTAAACCCTCTATTCTCTTTTGTTGATAATAATGAGTTTAATGCTTCCAACTTATTTGTTGAGACTAATGAAATGAACTATGTGCAGGAAATTTCACAAGGAGAGGCATATTTCTTGGACTTGAGGAATGGAAAGCCAAAAGATGAAGGAGTGGAGAAGAAGACTCCTAGCTTGGAGTTAAAACCTCTCCCCGAACATTTGAAATACGCCTTCCTTGGTGAGGATGAGGCGTATCCGGTAATCGTATCATCCTACCTTTCTCCTCATGAGCTTGATCAATTACTAAATGTTTTGAGGAAGTATAGGTCCGCTATAGGATGGTCAATTTCCGATTTAAAAGGGATTAGCCCATCCATTTGCATGCATAGGATTTTGATGGAAGATGATTTTAAACCTAGGAGGCAAGGTCAAAGACGGTTGAACCCTATTATGCAAGAAGTAGTAAGAAAAGAAGTTCTCAAATTGCTAGATGCGGGAATTATTTTTGCTATTTCGGATAGTGAGTGGGTTAGTCCCACTCAAGTTGTTGCTAAAAAGGGGGAGATAACCGTCATAAAAGATGAGCATGATGAACTAATTGCAACTAGGTTAGTAAATGGATGGAGGATGTGTATTGACTATAGGATGTTGAACACCGCTACTAGAAAAGATCACTTTCCTCTTCCTTTTATTGACCAAATGCTTGATAGGTTGGCGGGGTATGAATTTTATTGCTTCCTTGATGGGTACTCCGGGTATAATCAAATCATGATTGCCCCGGAGGACCAAGAAAAGACCGCTTTCACTTGTCCTTATGGCATTTTTGCTTATAGACGCATTCCGTTTGGTCTTTACAATGCCCCCGCTACTTTTCAACGTTGCATGATGGTTATTTTCCATGATTTAATTGAAAATGTAATGGAAGTTTTTATGGATGACTTTTCCATCTTTGGCAATTCTTTTGATCATTGTCTCCATAATCTTTCTATTGTGTTGCAAAGGTGTGAGGAAACTAACCTTGTGTTGAATTGGGAAAAATGTCATTTTATGGTTAGGGATGGAATTGTGCTTGGACACAAGGTCTCTAAAGCCGGATTGGAGGTGGATCGAGCAAAGATAGTGGCTATTGAGAAGCTTCCACCACCGTCCAATGAGAAAGCCGTAAGGAGCTTCCTTGGGCTTGCCGGGTTCTATCGAAGATTCATCCAAGATTTCTCAAAGATCACCAAACCTTTGTGTCACCTTCTTGAAAAAGATGCAAAGTTCAACTTTGATAAAGATTGTTTGGTGGCCTTTGAGAAACTCAAAAAGGCTTTGGTGAGTGCTCCCATCTTGATCACACCGGATTGGTCGCAACCGTTTGAGCTCATGTGTGACGCAAGCGACATCGCCGTCGGGGCCGTGTTGGGGCAAAAGAAAGACAAGCTATTTAGAGTAATCTACTACGCTAGTAGGACTCTAGATAAGGCCCAATCCAACTACACCGTCACGGAAAAGGAACTTTTGGCGGTTGTGTATGCCTTCGACAAATTCCGCTCCTACCTCATTGGCACAAAATCCATTGTTCACACCGACCATGCGGCCATCCGGTATTTGTTTGAGAAGAAAGATGTCAAGCCGAGGTTGATAAGGTGGATCCTCCTCCTTCAAGAGTTTAATATTGAAATCCGAGATAGGAGAGGATATGAAAATGTTGTGGCGGATCACCTTTCAAGACTTGAGAATCCCGTGGAAGGGGAAAATGCAAATGTGCCCATCAATGAGAACTTTTCCGATGAGCAAATCTTGCAAGTCAAGGCCCACACCCCATGGTATGCGGACTACGTCAACTATCTTGCATCCGGCATTCATCCACCGCCCGAGTTGAATCGTTACCAAAGGAAAAAATTCTTTCATGATGTGAAATTCTACTTATGGGATGAGCCGTTCTTATATCGAAGATGTGCCGACACCATCATCCGGCGGTGTGTACCCGAAGAAGAATGGAGAGCTATTATGAGGGAGTGTCATTCTTCCCCAAGTGGAGGGCACTTTGGCACCAATCGAACTGCTTTTAAGGTGCTTCAAAGTGGCTTCTATTGGCCGACTATATTCAAGGATTGCCACTCATTTATTTTGAGTTGTGATCAATGCCAAAGAATGGGAGGAATTTCAAAGAAGCACGAGATGCCCCTTAACAATGTGATTGAAGTTGAGCTCTTTGACGTATGGGGCATAGACTTTATGGGCCCATTCCCAATGTCTTTCGGCTTCCAATACATTTTGTTGGCCGTGGAGTATGTTTCAAGATGGGTGGAAGCAATTCCTACTCAAACCAATGACTCCAAAGTGGTGATCAAGTTCCTCCAAAAGAATATCTTGACAAGGCATGGAATTCCAAGGGCCTTGATAAGCGATGGAGGATCCCACTTTTGCAACAAGTGGATGGAAGGCCTTCTCAAAAAGTACGGGGTGAAGCATAGAGTGACAACGGCTTATCACCCTCAAGCAAATGGTCAAACCGAGTTGGCAAACCGGGAGATCAAACAAGTACTAGAGAAGATGGTAAATGGGAGCCGGAAGGATTGGTCTCTCTTGCTTGATGACGCACTTTGGGCATATCGAATGGCGTACAAGACACCGCTTGGCATGTCACCATACCAACTTGTATACGGGAAGTCATGTCACCTTCCCGTGGAGTTAGAGCATAAGGCGTATTGGGCGGTCAAAAAGCTCAATTTTGATTTCAAAAAGGCGGGCCAAGATAGAGTTTTCCAACTCAATGAGTTGGATGAATTTCGAAGTGAGGCATTGATGCGTCTTCGACTTTTGGGCCATTTGGCCCTATTTTTCTCTTTCTTTTGTTTTGTTTGAGTCCTCTAGGGGAGAAAACATGTATTCAGGAGGAGGAAGCTCGAAAAAGGGCATATGCACGAAATATGGTCAGAATGGGCATTACCGGAACAAAACTATCCAAACTTCCAGAAGTGAAACTTACCAGGAAGAGAGCTCGGTGAAGTACCCCTCAGAACCATTCGAGGCGCGGGAATCTCCGAAGTGTACCACCTGGTGTGAGGCTAACCGAAGGAAGTAGTTAGTACGACCATTCCCGTCAACAACAGTCAGCAGAGATAGGCTATATATGAACCAGGAAGAGAGCTCGGCAAAGTACCCCTCAGAACCATTCGAGGCGCGGGAACGTTCGAAGTGTACCACCTGGTATGAGGCCAACCGAAGAAAGAAGCTAGTATGACCATTCCCGTCAACAGCAGTCAGCAGCTGGAGCTATATATGGAAAGACGTGTGGAGGAGATTGCATGGAAGATTCTGGCGAATTCTAGCAATGGAAGGATCTGGAATAATGTGGAGTCAACCCCAAATCCGCTGGAGATCCATTATCTATCAAATCAAATCAAGGATCAAGCTAAATATGGAAGGAAATAATCTGCCAGATTTGGTCTGCCGGCTAGGGTTTACCGAATTGCTATATAAACTCCAGAATGTGCGGCTGGCAGAGGGCAGTTTGAGGCGAGTTTGAGAGCAGTTTTTAGAGGAGAGTGATCCACGAGTTTTTCATTACTTACATAGTATTTTTAGTGGTCTTCTAGACTTAGATTTTAGTTAGTTCACCAAGAAATAATTTATTTTAGTTCTTTTACATTTTTCGCACCAAACGATTTAGTTGCTTTTCGTATTTCAATTCCGTTGTGATGAACAAAGCCAAGGTTGTTGCCTTAGGTATTTTTATATTAAGTATTTCAAATTTCCTTTCATTCATTTGTTTATTTTATTTCACATTTACATTTTTCAATATGTGTGAGTAGTTCCCTTGGTGAGGTTTAAGGGGTGGAAATAATTGTTGTCAATATGTAAACATTCGTGAGGCATTTGTTCTTTCGGTTGAGTCTCATGGTTCCGGAAGGATCTGTTCGAAACTATGGACAATAGGGGCCTAACGGGTGATCTCCGTTCGGTAAAACGCTGTCCGTGTCAAGCAAAGGCCAGGGCATACCAGGGCGTGACAACCGGTATACCCAAGACCGAGTAGCTGAGCAGCGTCAACAAAAGCCGTTGTAGATCCGGAAGGTGGGGAAAGGATTGATGGGATACACTGTCCTTCCTCAGTCTTGGGCTTCTCTAGAGACTATCCATCAACTGTGACGAGGCATAAAGCCATGGTTATCAAACGAGGAAAGCAATCTCGGCGCCGTAGCATGTCTATGACTGGTCGGCTGACAAAGCCGGAAATAGTTGAGTCCAGGAGGCATGTGTCACTAAAAACGCGGAGTTGGGGACCTCGGGAGAGAAGGTTGGTGAGGGTCATACTTGGTGAGTAACGGGTATGACTACTATCTAAGGAGGAATGAAGCACTGCCTTGTGACCGGGGAATGTGTGACCTTCGGACCAAGTGATCGCAATGGACTCAACCATCCTAAGTGTGAAGTATAGCCTCTTGAAACGCCCCAATGTCTTTGGGCCACGCCTTGAGTCTATACGGATCATGGACGGATCATCAGTATGCCTATGACCGAAATAAATATTGACAACAGTTATGACCTAACCGTAAACCTTACCCCTTGTTATATTTGATCTTTGTTTAAGTTTACTTGTGCAGATAAACAGGTTGAGACCGTGACAACTCAATTTGTGCACCCGAAGAGTAAAGTAGTTCCTCACTCTCCGTGGGATCGACCCTATACTTGCTGCTAAAACTATTCTTTGGTTGCGAGCAATAGGAGCGTGTACTGTCCGTCTAGGGCATACACAAGTATTTTGATCGTACCGCACGACGGGTGCGTGTCAAAATTGTGATGCGTCTTCGACTTTTGGGCCATTTGGCCCTATTTTTCTCTTTCTTTTGTTTTGTTTGAGTCCTCTAGGGGAGAAAACATGTATTCAGGAGGAGGAAGCTCGGAAAAGGGCATATGCACGAAATATGGTCAGAATGGGCATTACCGGAAGAAAACTATCCAAGCTTCCAGAAGTGAAACTTACCAGGAAGAGAGCTCGGCGAAGTACCCCTCAGAACCATTCGAGGTGCGGGAATCTCCAAAGTGTACCACCTGGTGTGAGGCTAACCGAAGGAAGCAGTTGGTAAGGCCATAACAGCAGTCGCAGTCAGCACATATGAGCTATATATGAACCAGGAAGAGAGCTCGACGAAGTACCCCTCAGAACCATTCGAGGCGTGGAAACATTCGAAGTGTACCACCTGGTATGAGGCCAACCGAAGAAAGAAGCTAGTATGACCATTCCCGTCAACAGCAGTCAGCAACTGGAGCTATATATGGAAAGACGTGTGGAGGAGATTGCCCGGAAGATTCTGGCGAATTCTAGCAATGGAAGGATCTGGAATAATGTGGAATCAACCCCAAATCCGCTGGAGATCCATTAGCTATCAAATCAAATCAAGGATCAAGCTAAATATGGAAGGAAATAATCTGCCAGATTTGGTCTGCCGGCTAGGGTTTACCGAATTGCTATATAAACTTCAGCATGTGTGGCTGGCAGAGGGCAGTTTGAGGCGAGTTTGAGAGCAGTTTTAGGGGGATGAACGAATTTTTACACTTACACATTAGTTTTTAGTGCTATTCTAGAATTAGATTTTAGTTAGTTCACCAAGAAATAATTTATTTTCAGTTCTTTTACATTTTTTGCACCAAACGATTTAGTTACTTTTCGTATTTCAATTCCGTTGTGACGAACAAAGCCAAGGTTGTTGCCTTAGGTATTTTTATATCAAGTATTTCAAATTTCCTTTCATTCATATATTCATTTTATTTTGCATTTATGTTTTCCATTATGCGTAAGTAGTTCCCTTGGTGAGGTTTAAGGGGTGGAAATAATTGTTGTCAATATGTAAACATTCGTGAGGCATTTGTTCTTTCGGTTGAGTCTCGTGGTTCCAGACGGATATGTGCCAAACCATGGACAGTAGGGGCCTAACGGGTGATCTCCGTTCGGTAAAACGCTGTTCGTGTTAAGCAAAGGCCAGGGCATACCAGGGCGTGACAACCGGTATACCCAAGACCGAGTAGCTGAGCAGCGTCAACAAAAGGCGTTGTAGATCCGGAAGGTGGGAAAAGGATTGATGGGATACACTGTCCTTCCTCAGTCTTGGGCTTCTCTAGAGACTATCCATCAACTGTGACGAGGCATAAAGCCATGGTTATCAAACGAGGAAAGCAATCTCGGCGCCGTAGCATGTCTATGACTGGTCGGCTGACAAAGCCGGAAATAGTTGAGTCCAGGAGGCATGTGTCACTAAAAGCGTGGAGTTGGGGACCTCGGGAGAGAAGGTTGGTGAGGGTCATACTTGGTGAGTAACGGGTATGACTACCATCTAAGGAGAAGTGAAGCACTGCCTTGTGACCGGGGATTGTGTGACCTTCGGACCAAGTGATCGCAATGGGATCAACCATCCTAAATGTGAAGTATAACCCCTTGAAACGCCCCAATGTCTTTGGGCCACGCCTTGGGTTTATACGGATCATGGACGGATCATCAGTATGCCTATGACCGAAATAAATATTGACAACAGTTATGACCTAACCGTAAACCTTACCCCTTGTTATATTTGATCTTTGTTTAAGTTTACTTGTGCAGATTATACAGATTGAGACCGTGACAACTCAGTTTGTGCACCCGAAGAGTAAAGTAGTTCCTCACTCTCCGTGGGATCGACCCTATACTTGCTGCTAAGACTATTCTTTGGTTGCGAGCAATAGGAGCGTGTACTGTCCGTCTTGGGCATACACAAGTATTTTGATCCACACCGCACGAGGGGTGTGTGTCAAAATTGGCGCCGTTGCCGGGGAGTGACGCGCAACAATTTTACTCTTCACTTTTCATCTTCCGCTTACTGTGTGACGCGGTACGGCGAGACGCGGGATGGCAACTGCTGCCCCGCAGACCATGCGTCAGCTGGCATTCCCGGCTGACCTAAACCTGAAGCCCAGCGGTATAACCTTACCGACCATCGAAGGCCGGTATGAGCTGAAGACAGACCTGATCCAACTCATGTCCAAATTCCATGGCATGCTTGAAGATGATCCAATCACACATCTTCGAGACTTCGAGATGATATGCTCTACGGAGGATAACCAGGCATCCATGGGAGAATACATTAGGTTGCTCTTGTTTCCTTTTACACTACAAGGTAGTGCAAGGAAATGGTACTATGGCTTGACCGCTGGCAGTGTGACCACATGGGCTGAGATGCAACAAAAGTTCCTGGAGCGGTATTACTCAGCAGCAAAAGTCTTCAGTATGAGGCGGACCATACAGAACATCAAACAAGGAGAGCTCGAATCATTCTACGAGTATTGGAGCCGATTCAAAGGGTTATTGGAAGAATGCCCACACCATCAAATTCCTGAATATAATTTGGTGGAGCACTTCATAACGGGACTCAAGAAGTACGAGAAAAAACTCGTTATTGCGGCATGTGGAGGTTCGATGTTTGACAAGACACCCAAAGATGTTTTGCAAGTAATTGAATGTATGGCCACGGAGTTGGGAGCATATGAATGCAATCTGGAAGCACCAAAGAATGTGGAGAATGGCAACCTCAACGAGTTGAAGAAGGAGATCATGGAGCTCAAACAACTCGTAGCAGTCTTGATCACACCGGAGAATGTTCGTCAGTGTGGCCCAGACCACATGATTGAGCATCAGACTGATGGATATCCTCTCTCCCAAAGGGGTGGACCAATTGAAGATGTTGCCATGGAAGAAAATGATGACCAGCACGAGAAGTATGATCCATTCTCTCACAATGTTGAATGGAGTGAAGATCCAAGTTTCCAATGGGCATATAGAGAATGGAAGAATCAGCAACTGCTTCCAGTACAGGGCATACCACAGACACCCTCGTCCCAACCAGAACCACAAGGAGAATCAACTTGGGAGGAGTTAGTGGAAGCAATCGCCAAGGATACTGAACTCTTCGAGTCTGAAACAAAGGCTGGGATCGATCTGGCCGAAGAAGTTGATGGAGCAACGATGCAAGAGGAAAAACAGCATGTCAGTATGCCCAAAACGCCAGGCACTACAGCTAAATCAATCGGAAAAGGCATACCGACGTCTGAAGAATCTGTCAGAGAAGCCCATACAGAGAAGATTACCCAGAAACTGCCAACTACCGCACCGCCTTGGCCGAATATCTTGGAGAAAGCAAATAATAAAAAACGGCCACTAACTCAAAATGCCAGCCATTTGGAGAAGAAAGCAAGAATGGAAAAGGCTAGAAAGTCAGAATCTGTGGTGGCGGTTATACCAGAGAAGGAGTTGCTGAAAGATCTTACTAATGCTGCCAAACAAGAAGAGTGGCTGGAATCATACTTTTTGGAGGAACTCAGCCAGGAAACCCCAGGAAACAAGGTTGGACCATCTCGATCTGAAGATGAAGTTGAACCAAAGATGCAACAAGACCATGAGGAATGGAGCAAGGCATACGGTAGTGCTGGAGTGAGCAAGGAAATTGGAAAGCGAGTCTTTGATCCAGGCATACCGATGATGGAGAAAGGTTTTCTCGCAGAACCTTATTTTACATGAAGGAATGGACAGCGTCGAGCTCGAGACAATAAACAAGAGCGCTGACTGGGAGGCAACCCAGAATAAGGTCGTTGGTATGACCATTACTGCCTTATTTCATGTTTCTTTTGTTTTCCTTGTGTTTTGTATTTCTTGGAGGACTAACCATGCAGAAGAGTTGAGCTGGACCCTATGCATTGAAGATCAAAACCCACTTTGCGAAGCAAAGTGTGTAGGTGGGGCCGGTGGAGATACAGTAGGTGGTCAAGGGATTACCGCATCAGCAGTATGATTGGTCAGGGTCTGCCCGACTGGCAAGACCTTTGCATTTTGAAAGATCGGGAAATTCATTCGCCCACTCTCCACCACTCCATAGCTGCTACACATGATCTCAATGCCATACTGATGTCAAGGAATTTATTTTGGACATTCGGGATGCATTCCACCGAGTCCTCACACTCCATGAATAAGTTTTCTCTCCCTAGTAGTCTTTATTTTTCTTTTGAGTCTTGAGTTAGAGTCTGTCTGCACATGTTGTTGGTATTGGTGATTCATGCATGCTATTTGGTTTGACTGGTTTGTTGGTATGATGAGCATGATCACATGATAGCAGTAGTGAGCATACTGAATACTCCCACCTGTGAGATCTGAGCCAAAACTGCATTTATTTTCTGTGTGACTATGCTGCTTGGTAACCCCAGAACTTGTTTATGGATTTTAGCTAGTTGGTATAATTTACATGATTAGGGCAATTTTCTTCAAATTAGAGCCCCAGAATTATTTCCTTGAGCTTAAATGATAAACCTTTGCTAAACCACTTTGAGCCGAATGAAAATTTTTTTTGTAAGCCCTTGAATTGAAATGGATGAAAAGGTGTGCCTTCCACACCATACAAAAGATAAAGGGAAGCTTATTGCTCTAAGTGAAAAAGCATAACTTGAGAAAGGAAGGTCTGGGCACAAAAATGAAACAATAAATTTGCTTGAATTGAAGAAGTTAAATCAATCCCTGCTGAAAATAAAGGGAGAAAATGAAGTAGGTGTGCTAGTACTGAAGAAGATAGGTCGGTATGACTGGAACCAAGTTTTAAGCTACTTATCCAGAAATCCTTACCTCCACTCCGTATGCCCCACTACAACCTTTAAAAGACCCTTTGATGAATTATACCAATTTGAACACTTGCTATGAATCCGTGATCAAGCTTATAGGTGAGCTAATGCAGCATAGTATGAGAGTATATACTTAGCCATACACATGAGTGTGTGAGAGAAACTGCTATCTCTACATGTGATTTTTTCTGCTCAATGGTTTGCGGTATGACATTACGGATGATGCATGCATGTTTGATCTGAACTAATAACTGTGCAGTTTCGTGTCTTGAGTCTTTATTTCTTTTCTTTCTTCTCTTTTCGTCGGTGTCTTTTGTGAATCCATCTGCATACTTGAGGGCAAGTATGGTTTAAGTGTGTAGGTGTGATGCGTCTTCGACTTTTGGGCCATTTGGCCCTATTTTTCTCTTTCTTTTGTTTTGTTTGAGTCCTCTAGGGGAGAAAACATGTATTCAGGAGGAGGAAGCTCGGAAAAGGGCATATGCACGAAATATGGTCAGAATGGGCATTACCGGAAGAAAACTATCCAAGCTTCCAGAAGTGAAACTTACCAGGAAGAGAGCTCGGCGAAGTACCCCTCAGAACCATTCGAGGCGCGGGAATCTCCAAAGTGTACCACCTGGTGTGAGGCTAACCGAAGGAAGCAGTTGGTAAGGCCATAACAGCAGTCGCAGTCAGCACATATGAGCTATATATGAACCAGGAAGAGAGCTCGACGAAGTACCCCTCAGAACCATTCGAGGCGCGGGAACATTCGAAGTGTACCACCTGGTATGAGGCCAACCGAAGAAAGAAGCTAGTATGACCATTCCCGTCAACAGCAGTCAGCAACTGGAGCTTGATTGGGCGTATTTATACGCATTTATTTGGGGGATTTTTCTATGTTTTCTGTGTTTAATTCGTGTTAAATATCATCTTTTGGATATGAATTATGGTCTTATATGAATTTTGATGGTATTTGATAGGTTTTGGAAAAAAGGATTGCTTTTGAGAAGAGATTTGAAATGCATGGATTGAAGGCTAAATGGACGAGATTTAGAGAGCTGCTACTTTGATTTTGCATGCATGGGCTATACTTTAGCTTATTGCTAATGGGCTTATACGCCACTTTTAGTTTAGATTAGTTTAGGTGTTTAGTTTTGTTTAATTAAGTAGGCCCATGCGCCATTTTAGTGGCCTTGATTAGATTAGGTTTGCTTTTGAGTTATGGCAATATGCGCCACTTTTTAAATAGTAGAATTAGGTTTATTTCCTTATCATATATATATGATAAGTTAGCTGCAACTTTGGAGAATAACACAAATCAGACGGCACCTTGGAGAGCAGAATTCTGGACGCAAGTTTTGGAGCAATTCAAGTTTTATTTCTTTCATCTTTTTCTTGCAATTTATTTATTTATTTCTTGTGTTATTTAATTATGTTTTCTAGCTAAATTCGTTTATTCCGGCAACGATTAGGGAAGCACTAGCGAAATTATTCTGTGAGATCTAATTGTTCTTATACTTTATTTTATGCTTGCATCTGCGATTCTCCATGTTTAATGATATTAATTGTTTTAATCCATTAGATAGTTGCAAATATTTATTGGGTTAGAATTAATTATATAGCCAATTGAACCGGCCATCCGTAATTGTGGTTTAGGTTTGATTAGTGGTAAATTGACACATCAGGGTCAAGGGAAAAGCAATTTTAATTCAATAATCCTGCGTCAGAGTTTATTGGTTTTGAATCGGGTTTCTCTAGATATTAATGCTGTCGGCTCATTAAACATATAGAGCGTCTCTTACGGTTGTCAGTCGATTAGGGTAGTAATTAGTGAAGCGTCTTCCTGGTTACCGAATAATTAAAGAGAAATAAGATCACGTCAGAAGCGTCTTCGGTGGTTATAACTGATTTGTTTGCATGATTTAAAGTTATTTTTGCATCGATGATCGGAATAATTAAGCTAGGGTGGACTTAATTGATTGCTGGAATTCTTTTATTAATTGTTGGAATTTTTATTCATCTTTTAGCTATTGGAAAAATTGGTTTATTTGGATTTTATTTATTTAATTTTAAGTTTAGTATTTTCTATATTTTATTCTCAAAATTTCTTGGGTTACTTGCAGACTTTAATTAGAGAAATTCTCGCCAGTCCTTTGGGAGACGATTTTGCTTACTGCTGTCTGCGCAGTGTGGGCATACCGGCTGACTGCCGGATATATTTGGTGTAAAACGACGCACCAGAGCTATATATGGAAAGACGTGTGGAGGAGATTGCCCGGAAGATTCTGGCGAATTCTAGCAATGGAAGGATCTGGAATAATGTGGAATCAACCCCAAATCCGCTGGAGATCCATTAGCTATCAAATCAAATCAAGGATCAAGCTAAATATGGAAGGAAATAATCTGCCAGATTTGGTCTGCCGGCTAGGGTTTACCGAATTGCTATATAAACTTCAGCATGTGTGGCTGGCAGAGGGCAGTTTGAGAGCAGTTTTAGGGGGATGAACGAATTTTTACACTTACACATTAGTTTTTAGTGCTCTTCTAGAATTAGATTTTAGTTAGTTCACCAAGAAATAATTTATTTTCAGTTCTTTTACATTTTTTGCACCAAACGATTTAGTTACTTTTCGTATTTCAATTCCGTTGTGACGAACAAAACCAAGGTTGTTGCCTTAGGTATTTTTATATCAAGTATTTCAAATTTCCTTTCATTCATGTATTCATTTTATTTTGCATTTATGTTTTCCATTATGCGTAAGTAGTTCCCTTGGTGAGGTTTAAGGGGTGGAAATAATTGTTGTCAATATGTAAACATTCGTGAGGCATTTGTTCTTTCGGTTGAGTCTCGTGGTTCCAGACGGATATGTGCCAAACCATGGACAGTAGGGGCCTAACGGGTGATCTCCGTTCGGTAAAACGCTGTTCGTGTTAAGCAAAGGCCAGGGCATACCAGGGCGTGACAACCGGTATACCCAAGACCGAGTAGCTGAGCAGCGTCAACAAAAGGCGTTGTAGATCCGGAAGGTGGGAAAAGGATTGATGGGATACACTGTCCTTCCTCAGTCTTGGGCTTCTCTAGAGACTATCCATCAACTGTGACGAGGCATAAAGCCATGGTTATCAAACGAGGAAAGCAATCTCGGCGCCGTAGCATGTCTATGACTGGTCGGCTGACAAAGCCGGAAATAGTTGAGTCCAGGAGGCATGTGTCACTAAAAGCGTGGAGTTGGGGACCTCGGGAGAGAAGGTTGGTGAGGGTCATACTTGGTGAGTAACGGGTATGACTACCATCTAAGGAGAAGTGAAGCACTGCCTTGTGACCGGGGATTGTGTGACCTTCGGACCAAGTGATCGCAATGGGATCAACCATCCTAAATGTGAAGTATAACCCCTTGAAACGCCCCAATGTCTTTGGGCCACGCCTTGGGTTTATACGGATCATGGACGGATCATCAGTATGCCTATGACCGAAATAAATATTGACAACAGTTATGACCTAACCGTAAACCTTACCCCTTGTTATATTTGATCTTTGTTTAAGTTTACTTGTGCAGATTATACAGATTGAGACCGTGATAACTCAGTTTGTGCACCCGAAGAGTAAAGTAGTTCCTCACTCTCCGTGGGATCGACCCTATACTTGCTGCTAAGACTATTCTTTGGTTGCGAGCAATAGGAGCGTGTACTGTCCGTCTAGGGCATACACAAGTATTTTGATCCACACCGCACGACGGGTGTGTGTCAGGCATTTGCAAGCTCAAGCCTCTACAAAGAGAGGACCAAGAGGTTTCATGATAGGATGATCCACAAACGGGAATTTGCACCCGGGGATGAGGTCCTTCTCTTCAATTCCCTCCTTTCACTCTTTCCGGGAAAGCTCAAGTCAAAATGGTCGGGCCCATTCCTCATCAACAAGGTCTCCTCCAATGGAGCTATTGAATTGAAGGGCAACGGCGGACGCACTTTTGTGGTGAATGGCCAACGCATCAAGGCATATTTTCGAGCCGAGCCACGAGATGAAGTGTCCGTCATCATTCTCGCCGAACCAAGGACATGACACGATCATGAAGACGTCGAGCTCACGACGTTAAACTAAGCGCTAGTTGGGAGGCACCCCAACAAGGTATCTTTTAATTTTCGCAAGTTCAATAAACACACACATACATAGGTATTTATATATTGATCTATGTATATATTTATATATGTGTGTGGGTTTCCTTTGATTTGTGTTCTAAATGCTCTTCCTAATAATAATAAAAAAAAGGGAGAGTTGAAGGGGTGAAACTTGAAAAAGGCATGAAAAACGGATTTTTTTGGTGTTGGGCTCGCCCAGGGCGGCCGTGACCAGGCCCACGGCCGTGGGCCCTGCCCACTACGCACTTCACGCTGCGCCCAGTACGCCCGCGGTCCAGACCGCGGCCGCGGGTCCGACCGCGGCTCAGTCCAGGCGGAGTACAGAAAGTTTTGGGCGAGGGACCGCGGTTCGGACCGCGGCCGCGGGTCCGACCGCGGGTCCCCTGCCCGTCCGTTGACCGCGTTGACCGGCTGTTTTCACCCCTAAAATTCAAATTGTTCACTCTTTCACTTCACTTTTCACCCATTTTACACACACCCACGAAATTACACTATTTTCTTCTCCACTTTCACTTCCAAATCCAACTTCAAGGTATGTTTTACTTGCTCTCATTCCTTCATTTATGCATTCTAAGCATGATTTAGAAGATTTTTACCGATTATTTTGTGATATTTTGCCTTCTACATGTTTGTATGCAATTATGGCTCAAAATTAGGATTTTTCCTACATTGTGCTACATTGTTGAATTGATGCTTTTAATTGCTTCTATACATGTCTAGGATGATGGGTCTTTTATTTATTTACAATTTAATCGGTGAATTTATGCTTAATTGACGTTTTTTTTTTGCTTGAGAATTTGCTTGTGTTGGGTGTGGATAAATGCCTAAGTTTGGGGGGATATTTTTGGTGATTGTGGGCTTGATATTGATGCTATGTGTGTTTTGAGATGAGTTGTGATAAGGTGATGAAATTATGATGCTTTTAGAATAAGAATTCACCCTTTTTCCGGGTTAATTTGTTTAGTTCAATATGTTAGTTGTTTGTTGTGTTTTTGTTGAAGTGTCTTTATCTTTGTTTTGTCTTTGTAAAATAAAAACTCACTTTTGATTTTGTAGGCACCTTTTGCTATGGCCCCACGATTGACTAGAGGGAAGGGCAAAGAAAAAGCGTCTAGCTCACGCGCCGCGGCATAAGAGGACATCATTACGACGCGCCAACCTCAGTTTTATGGCATTGAGCTTCCAAACCGAGCCGCTCGTGAAAAGTGGGAGCAACTAAGCGCCCTCCCTCAACGGCAATGTCGCTACATTTGCTCGGATACCATTGAAGCAATGGGCATAGCCAATGATGTGTGGACTTTGGCGGACCAAGGCGGATGGCGGAGGGCCGTCACCGGCGGGTGGTTAAGCTATCGAGGGCTCACCTTGGAGTTTCTCTCCACGTTTACCCTCCAAAAGGAGAATGGAGCTCCATCTCGAATTACTTTTCAACTTGGGGGTGAGCCCTGGGAGCTAACAATCGATGAACTGGACGACTTGATGGGTTGTCCGCGAGGCGGGCCTTATGTGGGAGAACTCGAATTCAATGCCCAATCCAGTTGGTCTTTGATGACCCGGGGCGAAGTGGACGAGGTCTCCTACTACGACTCCAAGAAGGCAAAGGCAAGCTCGCTCCGTAACCCGGTGATCCGCCTACTCCAACGAGCATTTGGATTCACATTCCTCGCTCGAGAGAACGTAGGTTTTTGCCGTGCAAATGAGCTTTTGCTCATTCGGCGAGCTCTCGCCCGTCGCTCGTTGTCCATTGGTTGCCTCCTTGCGGACCAATTTGCTTCCCAAGCCCGCATCACAAGCGGGAAGATTTGTATTGGGGGGATGATCACCCCCATAGCGGGGCGTTTTAATATTGACATCACCGAGGAGCCAATCTCCCAAGACATCCTCTTGGACCGGCGTTGCCTCGTGCAAAATCATTTCCTCGCCGCCGGTCCCCGCTTGCTTTGGGTCCTTAAGGAGTACAACCATTTGGTGTACTTCCCTTTGCCCAATCCGGCTCTCACCACCATCTTGGGCCCCGGAGAAGTCACCAACCTTGGCTTGAAAGAAGCCGCCCACCTCGCCTCCATCATTCCAAATATCCATGCCGCACAACACGCCCCCGAGGGCGAGGAGGAAGAGCAAGCATATGAACAAAGTGGTGCGATACCTCAACCACCCCAGGCGTATCCGGGATGGGGTGCCGGATTTGAGGATAGGATGATGGGCCGCTTCGACACCTTCCAAGCCGCCAATATAGCCCGTTTTGATGCAATTCAAGAAGAGCAAAGAAGGCATTACGAAGCCTTCTTGAAATATCAAGAGGAGGAGCGGCGCCGCTATGAGGAGCACATGCGCCACTTCCACACCTTCCATGGCCCCTTTCCGCCGCCGTAGCCGTGCCCGTCCCCGTTGTGAGTTCGAGACAACTTCTCCTTCTCTTTTCCTCCAACCTCATTTCCACTTTGTGTGAAATAAGTTTGGGGGGGAGGGGGAAGATGGACTAGTTGTCTCGTTTATCTTGTGTTTCTTGCATGCTTTGGTTTTATCTTGTTTTTGTTGTTGTTTTGAATAATTGGAAGATTGAGACTTTTTGATGTTTTGGTTTGTGTTGGGATAATTGTAGCAAATTTTGTGAGGATGACTTGTTTGTTATTGGGCTTATGATATGATTGTGTTTTTGAAAAGAAATTGTTATGTGTCACTTGTTGATTTTGCATGTCGGGTTTGAACTCGTGACGATGAGCTAAATGTTATACCTCCAAGAACTTGAAAATGAAAATGAGCTTGTGAGAATTGAGCCTTTGATTGTCATACAATTACAATCTCATTTTATTCTTGAGTGTAAATTATTTGAGCATGTGTGTTGATCTCTAGAACTTGCCATGAGTCCTCTCTTGAAAATAAAAGTAGATGTGTTGTTAATATTGAAGTGATTTAAGGCCATCTTTGTTAGCCACTTAACTCAAATTGTGTCCAAACTCTCATATGATCCTAGTTCACCCCTTTTGTGCCTTGTAGCCTTTCTTTGAATGAACCAATAATAAAGGGGTAGAACCTAGAGTGTTGGTGGTTGCTTTGATGAATAGAGTGTTGGTGGTTGCTTTGATGAAGAAAAGTTTGGGAAATGATTGAAAGTGCTTATCAAGCTTTGATTGAGTGAAAATCACTAGTCCCCTATGAGCTCAAAAAGAAAAAGAAAAAGAAATGAAAATGAATATGAATAAAAGAGCATAAAGGGGAGTGATTTACCTTTTGAATCATGGCCATGATAGATATCACTAAGGATGAAAAGATGAAATGTAGGGATTTTGGTTTTTGTTTGATAAGAGAAATAGTGAAGTCGATTTGTTCATTATGATTATTTGATCGTAGGATGAGTCACTTTGCCTAAAAACTACTCACCTTACCAAAGAGCCCTCATTACAACCCAAGGAAAGCCCTTTTTGATCTTTATTTATAACATATTGAAGTATAGAGAGTTAGGATAAATGGCAAGCCTATGGAAGATTGCATGCATGATTCAATTTGAGTGCAAACACTTCCAATCTAAACACTTGAGAGTTGAGTGCATAATTGAAACATCCACCCTTGTGAGGATTCAAGCTTGGAGGCCATAATATTGAACTTTTCATCACTTGTGATCTCTTGAAATGCATGTCTACTTGTGGTACATTTGTGAAATGATCTTGAAATTTGAAGCCCCTTGAAATAACATCAATTCATGCTTACAAGTTTGTTTACTCTTATTTCTTTCTTTTTTTTGTCGTTTGGGGACAAACAACGCTTTAAGTTTGGGGGGTTGACAAACATGGATTTCATACCTCAATATCGCATGAATTGTTGTCATTCTCCCCCATAAATCGATTGCTAATATGTGTTTGTATCCCAATTTTGAGTTTTGTTGAGTTTTGATGCTTGGTGTAGCTTTTGAAGTGTTTTCAGGGTAAATCAAGAGTTAATTGGAGAATTGTGGGAGCATTAGAGTAAAGTATGTCTCGAGAGGAATCCGTGAGCGCGAACGGCGCCGGAATCAGAGCTCGGACGAGGGAGAACGGAGCCGACAAAGCCGACTGCGCAGGACCCCACGGCCGCGGCAGCCGGCCGTGGCAGAAGATGCCTGAACCGCGGTCCTACCCGCGGCCGCGGGCCCGACCGCGGCCCCCTGCGCCCCGAGTACAGAACATTTTTGAACATCTCCCGCGGTCCGAGCCGCGGCCGCGGTCCCCGACCGCGGCCTCCTCCCTTTCCAGCCACGTTCCCAACCGCGGTTCGTGCCGCGACCGCGGGGATAAGGCGGGGATCCGCCCTTTGGTGGGCCCAGACGCGAATTTTGACTCCAAAACCCCATTTTTCCCCCTTTTTCTCTCATTCTTCATTACTCATCTTCTCCAACATTCATTACACACACCAACCCTTCCACTCCCAATCTTCCATTCACAACCCTAGCTCCATAACTACATTCAACCACCCATTTGAAGAAGGCATTGAAGAGGAGAGAGGATTGAAGCAAGCTATTCAATAGGATTTGTTCTTTCTTTCTCTCTCTTTCATTTATGCTTCCTTTGTTATTGGGTATGTTATTGTTGAACATGATAGGCTAGTTTCTCTTTGATTTGGGGATTAGGCTAGAAGATTATTGTAATGGATTGATTATTTGTGCTCAATATAAATCTTGTTTGTTCCTTTGCACTTTATCTTTTCAAATCCTTGCTTTATTCTTGTATGGTTTGTTGGCCACATTCTATACATTTCTAATTTGCACTTTGAATCGGGAGAGGATAATTGCAATAGATAAGGTGTTTGAAACATATCAATTCGATAACCGGGAGGTTGAGAGTTGGGTGAGAGTATGTCGATCTTTGTGTGCTTTTGGGAGTTATAGGTTAGAAGTTGACCGGGGACGGCAACTATAACCCGTAATCTACCGTTCTAGTCGTCCGGGAGGGGGCTAGAACTAGTTGGGAGATCACTCTAGATAATTAGGTTCGTCAAGATTAGTATTGAGCTATAATTGAAGTCCTTTGCTTAACCATCGATGCCTAGTCCCTAAATCGTCTTAATCATCTTATTAATCCACTTGCTTATTTGGTTTTATTTGTCTTTGCACTTGTTAAGTAATTAGTAGATAATCAAACCAATCACTCCATCGTTTAGTCTAAATAGCTATAGCATAATGACTTAGGATAATCACTAGATTGAACTACTAATCCTTGTGGGATACGACCTTGCTTCCATATATTACAACTACCCGTATACTTGCGGCGTGGTGAAAATATTAGCGAACAAGTTTTTGGCGCCGTTGCCGGGGATTAGTTTAGTTTCATTACTTGTGATATTTTGCTTCATTGTGCTTAACTACTTTAGACATTTTACTTGCTTTAATTTTTGTTTTCTATTTTAAGATTGTGATTTGACTCTTTGTTCTTGTTGGTTGATAGGTAGTGTATGAACACAAGGTCTAAGGATGCACCTCTTATACCTATAGACCTTGAGGTTGAAGCTTTTTGCCGACACAACAAAGCAAGAACAAGAAGAGATAGAGAGTTGGAGGAAGTTATGGCGGATAATCACGACTTAATCCGTCAACTCCAAAGGCAATTGGAGGACATGCAAGGGCAAATCAATGAGCAAGAGGCTCAAAGGAATGCACCACCACCACCACCTATTAGCAATATGTTCCAACCCATTGTCCAATAAGGAGGAGTGCATGCCCCGAGAATCAATGCCAACAATTTTGAGCTCAAGCCGGCCCTCATAAATATGGTACAACAAAACCAATTCGCCGGTCTTTCCCAAGATGACCCGAATGGACATCTTGGAAACTTCTTGGAGATATGCGGCACCATCAAGATAAATGGAGTTCCGGAGGATGCCATTCGACTTCGACTCTTCCCCTTTTCGCTAAGGGGCATGGCCAAGACATGGTACCAATCTTTAGAGGGTGGTTCCTTCACTACATGGGAGAAAATGGCTAAAAAGTTCCTTATCAAGTTCTTCCCTCCAAGTAAGACAATGAAGATGAAGAAGGACATTGTCCAATTTCATCAATTCGATGGAGAAACCTTCTATGAAGCTTGGGAGAGATTCAAAGAGATGATAAGGAAGTGTCCCAACCATGGTTTTGATCAAAACACCATTATTTGCTCATTCTATACCGGGTGTAGTGGTGAGATGCAAAGAGACATGAATGCATCGGCCAATGGAGCATTGTTGGAGAAAAGCCACGAGGAGGCCGCCCACATCATAGAGAACTTGGCTGCCAATAGCTACCAATTTCCGGGGGAGAGGACTATTTTGAAGAAGGTGGCGGCTACAACAAGCTCGTATCCGATAGCTCTTTTGACGGCTCAATTGACCGCCATGAATAGCAAGATTGATGCTATGTCAATATCAAGGGTAGAGCCCGTGGTTGAAGAACAAACTAGCTTCGAGGATGTGAACTACATCAACAACAACAACAACAACCGAGGCTATGCGAACTTCCGGCCCCAACAACAAGGTGGCTACCAAGGGCAAGGGCAATACACTCAAGGATTCCAACCTAACCGCCACCCTAACCTCTCTTATAGCAATCCAAACAATTTCTTGCAACCACCGCCCGGATTTGCGGTAAGCCATGGCATGATCAAGGAAAAGAAAAAGCTCAACCTTGAAGAAATATTGATGAAGTTCATGACCACGACTCAAGCTCACATGACAAGAACGGATGAGAAGTTAGAGGCTCAAGCCAAGCAATTGAAAATGCTTGAGATACAAGTGGGACAAATTGCTGAGTCTATAAACAATCAACGCCAACAAGGGCAATTCCCAAGCAACACAATCGTGAATCCTAAGGAGAATTGCAAGGCCATTGCTCTAAGGAGTGGGACAACATATGAAGAGCCCAAGATGCCTGACGAAGAAGGTAGAAGTGGTGTTGTGGTTGAAGTTGGAGATGGCAACCCTTCCAAGGAAAAAGGAGATAGAGGAAAGAAGAAGGAGGTGTACGTGGCTCCACCACCTTATTGTCCACCAATCCCTTTTCCTCAAAGACATTAAAAGAAGAATGTGGAGAATGAATTCTCCAAGTTTCTTGAGATTTTTCGAAAGGTGCACATCAACATCCCACTTGTTGAAGCTTTGAAACAAATGCCCTCCTATGCAAAGTTCCTAAAGGAGGTCATATCAAACAAGAGGAAGATGGGAGAGAATGAGACGGTCAATCTAACCGAAGAATGTAGTGCCGTTCTCCAAAGAAAAATCCCCACCAAGATCAAGGACCCCGGGAGCTTCACAATCCCTTGTGATATTGGGAATGATCATTTTAGGAAAGCTTTGTGTGATTTGGGAGCAAGTATAAATTTGATGCCGCTCTCAATCTTCAACAAGCTAGAGATTGGCACCATCAAGCCAACCACAATTTCCCTTCAAATGGCGGATCGTTCCGTTTCTTATCCAAAGAGGATAGTAGAAGATGTCCTAGTAAAAGTCAACAATTTCATCTTCCCGGTGGACTTTGTTGTTTTGGACATGGTGGAAGACAAAGATGTGCCTTTGATTCTTGGGCGCCCCTTCTTGGCAACGGGGAGAGCCCTCATTGATGTTGCTAAGGGCGAACTCACCCTTAGAGTGAATGATGAGAGCTTCACATTTTCAATCCACAAGGCTCTCAAGTACAAGGAGGAAGAAGAGGAAAGGAGGGTGGATGAATGCAAGATGATGCAAGTGATAGAGTCTTGCATCAACATGGAGGAGTACCACACCTACAACAATCCAATGGACACTTGCCTCCTAAACCCTCTATTCTCTTTTGTTGATAATAATGAGTTTAATGCTTCCAACTTATTTGTTGAGACTAATGAAATGAACTATGTGCAGGAAATTTCACAAGGAGAGGCATATTTCTTGGACTTGAGGAATGGAGAGCCAAAAGATGAAGGAGTGGAGAAGAAGACTCCTAGCTTGGAGTTAAAACCTCTCCCCGAACATTTGAAATACGCCTTCCTTGGTGAGGATGAGGCGTATCCGGTAATCGTATCATCCTACCTTTCTCCTCATGAGCTTGATCAATTACTAAATGTTTTGAGGAAGTATAGGTCCGCTATAGGATGGTCAATTTCCGATTTAAAAGGGATTAGCCCATCCATTTGCATGCATAGGATTTTGATGGAAGATGATTTTAAACCTAGGAGGCAAGGTCAAAGACGGTTGAACCCTATTATGCAAGAAGTAGTAAGAAAAGAAGTTCTCAAATTGCTAGATGCGGGAATTATTTTTGCTATTTCGGATAGTGAGTGGGTTAGTCCCACTCAAGTTGTTGCTAAAAAGGGGGGGATAACCGTCATAAAAGATGAGCATGATGAGCTAATTGCAACTAGGTTAGTAAATGGATGGAGGATGTGTATTGACTATAGGATGTTGAACACCGCTACTAGAAAAGATCACTTTCTTCTTCCTTTTATTGACCAAATGCTTGATAGGTTGGCGGGGTATGAATTTTATTGCTTCCTTGATGGGTACTCCGGGTATAATCAAATCATGATTGCCCCGGAGGACCAAGAAAAGACCGCTTTCACTTGTCCTTATGGCATTTTTGCTTATAGACGCATTCCGTTTGGTCTTTGCAATGCCCCCGCTACTTTTCAACGTTGCATGATGGCTATTTTCCATGATTTAATTGAAAATGTAATGGAAGTTTTTATGGATGACTTTTCCATCTTTGGAAATTCTTTTGATCATTGTCTCCATAATCTTTCTATTGTGTTGCAAAGGTGTGAAGAAACTAACCTTGTGTTGAATTGGGAAAAATGTCATTTTATGGTTAGGGATGGAATTGTGCTTGGACACAAGGTCTCTAAAGCCGGATTGGAGGTGGATCGAGCAAAGATAGTGGCTATTGAGAAGCTTCCACCACCATCCAATGAGAAAGCCGTGAGGAGCTTCCTTGGGCATGCCGGGTTCTATCAAAGATTCATCCAAGATTTCTCAAAGATCACCAAACCCTTGTGTCACCTTCTTGAAAAAGATGCAAAGTTCAACTTTGATAAAGATTGTTTGGTGGCCTTTGAGAAACTCAAAAAGGCTTTGGTGAGTGCTCCCATCTTGATCACACCGGATTGGTCGCAACCGTTTGAGCTCATGTGTGACGCAAGCGACATCGCCGTCGGGGCCGTGTTGGGGCAAAAGAAAGACAAGCTATTTAGAGTCATCTACTACGCTAGTAGGACTCTAGATAAGGCCTAATCCAACTACACCGTCACGGAAAAGGAACTTTTGGCGGTTGTGTATGCCTTCGACAAATTCCGCTCCTAGCTCATTGGCACAAAATCCATTGTTCACACCGACCATGCGGCCATCCGGTATTTGTTTGAGAAGAAAGATGCCAAGCCGAGGTTGATAAGGTGGATCCTCCTCCTTCAAGAGCTTAATATTGAAGTCCGAGATAGGAGAGGATGTGAAAATGTTGTGGCGGATCACCTTTCAAGACTTGAGAATCCCGTGGAAGGGGAAAATGCAAATGTGCCCATCAATGAGAACTTTCCCGATGAGCAAATCTTGCAAGTCAAGGCCCACACCCCATGGTATGCGGACTACGTCAACTATCTTGCATCCGGCATTCATCCACCGCCCGAGTTGAATCGTTACCAAAGGAAAAAATTCTTTCATGATGTGAAATTCTACTTATGGGATGAGCCGTTCTTATATCGAAGATGTGCCGACACCATCATCCGGCGGTGTGTACCCGAAGAAGAATGGGGAGCTATTATGAGGGAGTGTCATTCTTCCCCAAGTGGAGGGCACTTTGGCACCAATCGAACCGCTTTTAAGGTGCTTCAAAGTGGTTTCTATTGGCCGACTATATTCAAGGATTGCCACTCATTTATTTTGAGTTGTGATCAATGCCAAAGAATGGGAGGAATTTCAAAGAAGCACGAGATGCCCCTTAACAATGTGATTGAAGTTGAGCTCTTTGACGTATGGGGCATCGACTTTATGGGCCCATTCCCAATGTCTTTCGGCTTCCAATACATTTTGTTGGCCGTGGTGTATGTTTCAAGATGGGTGGAAGCAATTCCTACTCAAACCAATGACTCCAAAAGAATATCTTGACAAGGCATGGAATTCCAAGGGCATTGATAAGCGATGGAGGATCCCACTTTTGCAACAAGTGGATGGAAGGCCTTCTCAAAAAGTACGGGGTGAAGCATAGAGTGACAACGGCTTATCACCCTCAAGCAAATGGTCAAACCGAGTTGGCAAACCGGGAGATCAAACAAGTACTAGAGAAGACGGTAAATGGGAGCCGGAAGGATTGGTCTCTCTTGCTTGATGACGCACTTTGGGCATATCGAACGGCGTACAAGACACCGCTTGGCATGTCATCATACCAACTTGTATACGGGAAGTCATGTCACCTTCCCGTGGAGTTAGAGCATAAGGCGTATTTGGCGGTCAAAAAGCTCAATTTTGATTTCAAAAAGGCGGGCCAAGATAGAGTTTTCCAACTCAATGAGTTGGATGAATTTCGAAGTGAGGCATTTGCAAGCTCAAGCCTCTACAAAGAGAGGACCAAGAGGTTTCATGATAGGATGATCCACAAACGGGAATTTGCACCCGGGGATGAGGTCCTTCTCTTCAATTCCCGCCTGATGAGGGATAAGGTCCTCATCAGCGCAGCACACGATCCGTACTCCATATGTTACAAATATGAAATATCTACTGCCTTAATGATTATCACACAAAATAGGAAAACTAACAGTGCAGGACAAAGAACGGAGATCCCAGTGCCCCTTCGAGATAACAGCGCAGTCATTCCACCCCCTGAAGGAGCAGTGCAGTCATTCCACCCCCTAAAGGAGCAGCGCAGTCATTCCACCCCTTGAAGGAGCAGCGCAGTCATCCCACCCCCTGAAGGAGCAGCGCAGTCATCACCACCCTAAGAGAGGGCGGCGCAGCACCAGCACTCCTTGGAGAAGGCAGCGCAGGCTTCAACACCTAGAGATGACGGCACGAGCGAAGAGCTCCCAACTACTTTCTGAAGGATGCAAAAGCTGCAAGGCCGTTGGAGCAAGGACAACCACCAGTGACAACGACGCCAAGGACGTACCGAGCACGTGCCATGAAGGAAAAGACAACCTTACCCTCTCCTCTTCATCTCTTATAAATAGCATGTCTGTAATAGTAGAAGGGACCGATCTTTTCTCTCAAGTTTTACATGTATGTTTTGATATCTGTAAAGAACTATTCCATTGAAGAGTAAAAGGAAACATCCGTCCGCCTATTTCCTTCAGGTTCCGATCTACTATCAACCTTCTAGTTTAGGTGTTGGTGATTCAGTGCTTCACCAACTGGCGCCGTCTGTGGGAATTTGCTAGTTAAGGCGTGAGTTTTTGGGTGTGTTCAGAGGTTCTGTTCTTCATGATTTTTGCCCGTTATAAGTGGAGATCCAAGGTGTTTGAATATGTTGTGGGGAAAATCTTCAAACGTGTATTCCGATCTGAGTTCTTTGCGTGTTATGCATGAAAAATCTTAGGAAAAGTTATGAAAATCTTTCTTGATGCCTACTGAGTTCATGCGATTCTTAATGTGTCTGTTATAAATCGTAGTTTTAAGAGGTGGTGTTCGTTCCTTAGATGAGTTTTTTTTCTTTTTTGTTTGTAGAGGTTCACTTAGCATTTGTGCGCATAGGGAAACATCTGAGTTAGGGAGTGAGTTTTAGCTGGTTTAAGAGTTCCGATTTTTCTATCTGTCTGATTCCTGCTTGCTTTCAACGTGGATCTGTGGTGAATAAACATGGTTTTATTGTGGATCCTCCAGTATATGCACAGATCTGAACCTCATTCGAAATTTTTTCTTTCTTGCATGAGAAAATCCTTGGTCGTGGATAGCGTGAAACTCCTGTTGAAATTGATACATTGTGTGTGATCTGGGAGAAACCTTACATGGATGCCCTGTTCACTCATTTTTATCTCTGTTTACATGTTTAGCACCTCTATTAAGCAGTGTTGGTGTGTGATTAAAGGCTGCCTAAATCTTCTTGTTGGTATCAACGCTTACTAACGCTTGTTTTCTCTAGTAATGATCACCATGTAACTGAGCTCCTTATTGCCGTAGTGGGTTTTCTTTTACTCTGGGGATGAGATGTAGCGATACCCTTTCTGGGTTTATTTCCCAGAAGACTCGGTGTTCTTCATGAACGTCTACGAGGGAGATTTTCCTACGCAACTTTTCTCTTTAAGGAATCCGTACATTTGATCCTGAATGACTTTATGGGCCGAAGTTTGTGGACTTCTTTGAATCTTTTCAGGGTTTTTCTAGGGTTTTACGGGCCCCACCAGGGCAGTCAATAATTCTAGGGGTTACGAAAACAGGGCTGCGCAGGCCGCCTGCGCAGCGATAATTATTCATATGTCCTTATGCTAACATGCCTATTTCCTTCAGGTACCAACCATGGGAACCGATGACCTGTACAGGAATCTGGCTAAGGATTTTGACACAGTCGCGGGGGAGTCAGGGACCGGGAAGGCTGGGATCCCTTCGACCTGAGGGATTGATTTGTCTGAACTCACACCACCAGGTTTCACCACTTTCAACAACCCGGCCTCGGGGCCTACTGGGACTACTCCGGGAACAACACAGTCTTTGATCGGAACTTCAGCACCAGGGGGTACGGTGCCTACTTCCACACAAGGGCTCCTCAATGTCACGCTCACTGAACAAATGCTAACGATGCTCAACTATGCCACAATCCGGCAACTGGCAGGGATGCAGCCCCCTCCCGTTACCCCGACAGCATTGGGAGAAGTCGAGCCCATCGCACACAAGAAAACCACCACAGTACCAGCCCAGGACAGGGACCGCGAATTACCTAACATATCACACCCGGTCACGCAAAAGGGAAGGGGAAATACCGGGGAAGGACAAGGGAAGAACAAGAGGAAGTTTGTTACTAACAGTGTCCAAATAGAGGATGTAGGCGACTCTACAAGTGGTACTACTCCACAGCGCAGTCGGGGCACCCAGAGGGAGAACACTAGACTCAAAGAGAGAGTATCATTTCTTAAAAGCCAGCTGAAGAGCCTAGAAACGGAACTGAGAGAGCACCCCCAAGAGACCGTAAGGAATGAAGTCTCCGATGAGGAAGCATATTCATCGGAGGAACAGGAGGAAGAACCCCAAAGGGAAATTCCACACAAGCGCAGGGCCATGGGCACATCTGGGGGAAGAAGGAGGAACGCACCTCACCGACAGGTGCCGAGACTAAGCAATAGTCCATTCTCAGATGAGATCTTACTGGAACCCTTACCAGTGAATTATCGCCCAATCTCTCTCGATTATGATGGGACGACTGACCCGGAGGCACATATGGCACGGTTCGAGGGCCTGGCATCGTTACACCAGTATGGAGAAGGCATAAAATGCCGAATTTTTGCCACCACCTTATCAGGAATGGCCCAGAGATGGTTCCACAACTTGAAAAGCAGCTCCATCTACTCTTATGGGGACTTATACCTCATGTTTATGTGACAGTTTGCTAGCTCCAAGAGAATGGGAAAGACCGCTATATCTTTGATGGATGTCAAACAGGAACCACAGGAATCGTTAAGGGAGTACGTGACCAGGTTCAACATGGCCGTGTTAGACACACCAGAGGTAGAATCACTGATCAAATGTTACGCGTTCGTTCGAGGATTAAAGCAAGGTCCCCTTTTCGACGCATTACAAATAACACCGCCTAAGGAATTCGACAACATCATGGCCATACTACCAGGATATCTGCAATTGGAGGATGCTAAGGCCGCACGAAGGGTCGAGGCCGATAAACTCCGGGTGAAGAAAGGTGACAACGGGATGCACCCCAGTGATAAACAATCTCAGAGAACACCATACAAGGGTCTACCGCCAAGAATACCAGCCATGGCAGTAGAGACCAGACCTCCTTCTCCAGGACCTGCGCAGACTGATCGACGCAACAAGGGTGGTGGTGATATACGGGAGCACCATCCGCTGAATAGGCCTGCTGACAAAATCTTCCATCTTGTTAAAGATGAAAATTGGTTCCGAGCTCCGTGGAACTACATCCGTGGTAATCCCAAACCAGGGAAAAATGATTTGTTATGCGAGTACCATAACGCTTATGGACACACGACCGCGAATTGCGGACATCTGATCAACCAGCTGGAGATATTGGTGAGACAAGGTTTTTTGGACAGGTTCGTTGCTGGACCTCCGAAGAAAACAAACAGAGAACCGCACAACCGTAATCATAATAATTATAGACGCGACGAGAGGGAGCTGAGGAATGGCGCGGATGACAGACGCGAAGGAGAACTAAGGAATGAAATACCGGAGCGACCACCTTTCCAGAGGGAAATCCATATGATCGTCGGAGAAAATGGTACACCCACATCAAACAGAGCGAAGAAACAACTTGTCAGGGCTGTGAGAACATGACACTTTAACTCTAAGGTCATGGCTATTACCAGCGCAGCCAGCGAACCCACCATATCCTTTGGCCCGGAAGATGCCAGATCGTTAATGTATCCCCACGATGACGCCTTAGTCTTCTCAACAGACGTGGCTGGATGCCTGGTCCACCGAGTCTTCGTGGACTCAGGCAGCGCGGTGAATATTGTGTACTGGAACTGCTGGAAGGCCCTTGGCTCGGATGTCAATGTTGAACCAACGAACGCACCACTCTATGGATTCTCGGGAGAATCAGTAGTACCAATCGGAATGGTAGAACTGCCAGTCACCTTGGGACGATCGCAGGGTTATAAAACCAGAACAGTCAGATTCTTGATCATAGACGCTCCTAAACCCACGTACAACATCATCTTGGGGCGGCCCGCTCTAAACACCTTCAAAGCAGTGGTTTCCACATTCTACCTCAAAATGAAGTTTCCGATAGACGGTGGAAGGATCGGGGAAGTATGGGGGGATCAAGCTACATCGAAGCAATGCCATGTACAAACTTTAACCCAGCAACAAAAGGATAATATGGGAGACGACCCCAACACTCGAAAGCAGAAACGAAAGCAAACAAAAATCCTGGGGGAACCCAATGATCAAGGAAAGGAGAAGGTTGGGATAGTCACCGCGTCAAACCCCGAACGCAGAGAAATCATGGAACTTAGAGACGGGATTGATAAACAACCCCTTGTATCCACGAGTGACGCGTGCCTGCTCATCGAACTTTTTCCTGACAAGGAGGGATACACCACCAAGATTGGAGCAGGAATGACACCCGTCCTCCAAAGGGAAGTCACCGCATGCCTGCGCAGGAATGCGGATGTGTTTGCATTCAATACTTCTGACCTCAAAGGGATCGACAGAGAGCTAGCTGAACATCGTCTTAATGTGGACCCGATGGTCAAACCCGTCAAACAGAAAACAAGACACTTCGGCGCGGAGAAGGACGCCGCAATTCGGGAACAGGTCCAGGCCCTCCTAGAAGCAGGACACATCACAGAAATCCAGTATCCCGAGTGGATATCTAATGCAGTCATGGTAGAGAAGAAAGCCAAAGTGTGGAGAATGTGCGTGGACTATAGAGATCTTAACGCAGCTTGTCCTAAGGATTGTTACCCACTCCCTCGGATAGATCAGCTAGTGGACGCTACTTCAGGGTGTGAACTCCTGTCCATGATGGACGCCTACCAAGGATACCATCAAGTGAAGATGCACCCGGGGGATGTCGCTAGAACTGCCTTTGCAGTGTGCACAGGGGTCTTCGGATGGGAAAGCATGCCTTTCGGCCTCAAGAATGCAGGGGCCACGTACCAGCGTATGATGGACAAGATTTTCAGGACACAGCTAAGGAGAAATATATCGGTGTATGTTGACGATATGCTGGTGCGCAGCATCAAAGCTAGTTCTCACGTGGCTGATCTGGAGGAAACCTTTTCGGTAGTCCGCAAGAACAGACTAATGCTCAACCCCGCCAAATGCACTTTTGGAGTGCAATCAGGAAAGTTCTTGGGTTACAGGGTAACACCAGAGGGAATTGAAGTTAATATCGACAAAGTCAAAGCCATCCTGAACATGACACCACCCAGGAATATCAAAGAAATTCAAACACTCAATGGTCGGATTACCGCACTGAGTCGGTTCATCTCACGCTCAGCTGAGCGAAGTCTCCTGTTCTTCAAAGTTCTAAGGAAAGGAAGTCGATTCGAATGGAGCAGTGAGTGCCAGAGAGCTTTCGAGGACCTAAAAACCTACCTCACCAAACTACCAGTACTAACAAAGCCTTCTTCAGGAGAACCACTGTACCTATATATCTCTGTGGGAATTGAATCTCTGAGCTCAGTGCTGGTCCGAGAGGAGAACCGGCAACAAAAACCGATATACTTTGTAAGCAAGGTCATCCAGGGTGCAGAGCTACGCTATACTGAGGTTGAAAAGACCGCGTACATAATCATGATCACGGCCAGAAAGTTGAGGCCATACTTCTTATCACACAAGGTCATTGTGAGAACAATAATACCATTCAGACAAATCTTAGGGCGACCGGATCTAGCGGGGAAGATGGTGAAATGGGCCATAGAGCTCGGAGAGTACGAGGCCGAGTTTGAGCCGCGCACTACCATTAGAGCGCAGGCACTGGCGGACTTTATTCAAGAAGCAACAAGGTGGCCTATGAGGGGACCGTGGACAGCACAGGTTGATGGGTCGGTCACCAAAGAAGAGTGTGGGGTGGGAATCTACATCACCTCGCCCGAAGGGGAAGTCTACCAATTCGCTATCAAGTTTGAAGATAAGCTATCCAATAACGAAGCCGAATATGAAGCAGTGCTAAGGGCAGCCCACATACTCAGAGAACTCAGAGCCGACAATGCAGTGATTAAGACTGACTCTCAATTGGTGGCGCAACAGTTAACAGGAGGTTACGGGATAAAAGAAGAGAGAATGAAACACTACTTTGACAAAGTCCAGGAGATTGGGAAAAAGTTTGAGAAATTTGAAATACAACAAGTGCCGAGAGAAGAAAACCAACGAGCAGACCTCCTGGCCAGAGTAGCCAGTGCAGTCGAACAAACGTGGAGCGAGGACATTACCTTGGTGTTCGAACCTAAGAGAGCGGTGGTGGCGCAGGTATACAACATTGAAACCAAGGATGATTGGAGAACACCATCATATACTATCTGAAAAATGGTAAACGAATGGAAGAGGATACTTCACGGTATGCCAAATACGAGAATTACTGCCTCATCGACGATCAGCTCTACAAGAGGTCTTTCACACATCCATTTTTGAAATGCCTGGCCCCAGAGGAAGCACAGTTTGCTTTAAAAGAGATCCACCAAGGGTGCTGCGGTAATCACGGTGGACACAGGGATTTGACAAGGAAGATAATCAGAGCAGGATTCTACTGGCCCGGAATCAGCAAAGAATCGAAAGCCTTCGTGCAAAAATGTGAGGCTTGTCAGAAACACGCTCCCAAAATCAACATACCTGGGGAGGGAATGAGGATCATGCATGCTGCGCATCCTTTCGACAAATGGGGAATCGACATTGTGGGTAAATTACCAACTGCTCCGGGAGGCAAGTGCTTCCTCATAGTTGCCATAGACTACTTCTCTAAGTGGATCGAGGCGGAAGCTGTCACCAAAATCGATGATAACACAGTGGAAAAGTTCATATGGAAGAACATCTGTTGTCGATATGGGGTGCCAAGGATTTTGGTTTCGGACAACGGAACCCAGTTCACGAGCAAGAAGATCGAAGATTTTTGTTCTCGGATGGACATCACACAGAAATTTGTGTCAGTAGCACACCCTCAAGCCAACGGACAGGTAGAATTGGCAAATCGCACCATATGTGAAGGGATCAAGAAGAGACTCGAACGAAGCAGGGGACGATGGGTTGAGGAGCTAGATACAGTGTTATGGGCACTTAGAACCAGCCCGAAAACCGCAACCGGAGAGGCTCCTTTCACTTTGGTATACGGGTCGAACGCTGTGGTACCTGCTGAGGTAAGGCTGGAATCTCATCGGGTTACTACCTATGACACTGCACAGAATGAGGAATTGCGCCGACTGGACTTGGATCTGATTGAGTTACATAGAGAGGAAGCACAAACAAGAGCGGCAAAATACAAGAGCATTGTTAAGGCTGGTTACGACAAGAAAGTAAAGCTGCGCAGACTTGCGAAGGGAGACTTGGTACTCAAACGGGCAGACGCCTTGAAGCCCGTAGGGAAATTTGAAGCTAACTGGGAAGGTCCTTTTGTCATCACGGAAGTCTTGGGAGGAGGAGCTTATCACCTAGCAGACCAAGAAGGGCGGCCTCTTACCAGGCCATGGAACATAAGTAACCTCAAGAAATTTTACGTGTAAGTGCTAAGTCAGTCACTATCATGTAGACCAAACACTCTTTTTCCCACTGGGTTTTAATGAGGTTTGGGCCATGGATATCTTAATAAAATGGATTTCATGGTTTAGGGAAACATATTCTTACTTGCATGACATCTAGACACACACTCACACTGCATCTATATTTCACTGAGGGCCGCGTTGCGGAAGTGTACCATCTTCAGGGCCGCGATGCGGAAGTGTACCATCTTAAGGGCCGCGATGCGGAAGTGTACCATCTTAAGGGCCGCGATGCGGAAGTGTACCATCTTGAGGGCCGCGCTGCGGAAGTGTACCATCTTGAGGGCCGCGATGCGGAAGTGTACCATCTTGAGGGCCGCGCTGCGGAAGTGTACCATCTTGAGGGCCGCGATGCGGAAGTGTACCATCTTAAGGGCCGCGATGCGGAAGTGTACCATCTTAAGGGCCGCGCTGCGGAAGTGTACCATCTTGAGGGCCGCGATGCGGAAATGTACCATCTTAAGGGCCGCGTTGCGGAAGTGTACCATCTTGAGGGCCGCGCTGCGGAAATGTACCATCTTTGTTCCACCTTAGGGGTGTACCATCTTGGGGGAAACTATTCAAGGGAAACTATCACCAAGGATCTAAAGAAAGAAAACAGCACTATTACTCAAAAAGAAATGCCAGGATATCAAGAAAATGGACCTGCGCAGACCAAGGGGATAGTGGACGCGCAGATATGACTGCGCAAACCAAGGGGATAGTGGATGCGCAGATATGACTGCGCAGACCAAGGGGATAGTGGACGCGCAGATATGACTGCGCAGACCAAGGGGATAGTGGATGCGCAGATATGACTGCGCAGACCAAGGGGATAGTGGACGCGCAGATATGACTGCGCAGACCAAGGGGATAGTGGATGCGCAGATATGACTGCGCAGACCAAGGGGATAGTGGACATGCAGATATGACTGCGCAGAAAACGGGACAGCGGATGCTTAAAAGAGGGATACACAATGGCTGCACAAATGATAGAAAGATAGAGAGCTAAAATCTTAAAACAAAATTCTTCATAGTTGCTTACATACATTTTTCCCAACACATGAGCACTCAACAGAATTCTGATCATATTCATAATTAGTCAGATTTTAACAACGAGCCTTTTACAGAGAAGTAGGAGGTCATATAGACAAGCATAAAATATGGGAATATTACACGATAACAATAAAAATAAAAGAACACCATCCAAAACATTCAAGAGGATCAAATCGCACGATTATATAAAATAGGTCCAAAGGAAATTTTACAACAGGAATAAGTCCTTCAAAAAAAAAAAAAGGGAGACAATCTTGTACAAACAAAAGAAACATAAGAGGGATTCGTCTAGTCAAGGTGTTGAGGGGATGAAGAATAATCCACGATGAACTCTTCGACCATGGGCTCCTCAACAAAAGCAGGCTGCGCAACCTCTTCGACCACTGGATCCGACACCACTGGCAGCTGAGACACAACCTCTTCCTGCGCAGCCCCTGATACCACTGCTTCCGCCCTTGCCTGCGCCACCTCTGGGGCGGACCCCTTTCAGCTTGAAGAGATAGGCACGGATTGGGAGGAAGTTGGAGGAGGGTAGACCAAGGTCCCCCCGGGATAATTACCGCGAGGAGAATGCATACGACTGCGCAGCTCATCCAGATAGGGAGACCGAATCACCGGCGCTGCAGGCAAGGTGTCCTTTGTTTCACCTTTAGCAAAGAGCCGAAGAGCTTTATCCAAAACTGGAAGCCACCAACCAGGAGTCGAAGGGGAGAAAGGATCGACGCCCAACAGCCCATTTAAACTGTCGTCATCCACTTGATTCAGCACAGCCTCAAAGTCAAATTTGCTGCGCTGTTCAGGCGTCACTTCCACCTGATCGAGGGCGAGCCGACTGCCTTCCTTCACCAAGA
Organism: Salvia miltiorrhiza; assembly: GCF_028751815.1. NCBI lineage: Eukaryota > Viridiplantae > Streptophyta > Magnoliopsida > Lamiales > Lamiaceae > Salvia > Salvia miltiorrhiza. Next base: position 9,157,678 of record NC_080389.1, read on the forward strand.
ACTGCATAGCAGGCCCCATCAAGAGGAGCATGTCAGGGGAACGACGGAAGGCTTGAAGAGAATCCTCTAACATGTAGCGCAGGAATAATTGACCACGCGCAGTGAGGAAGAACTGTTCGCGGTACTCTTTTATCCCTCGCGTGAAAGCTTGATTCTCCCGATCGGCAACCTCCGCCTTCACTTGATTCAACTTCACCCGCCATTCCTCCGACACCTCATGCTTGACAACCTCAAGCTCTTTCGCCTTCTCCCTGGTTACACGAGCAAGCTCAGTTTCGATGGACTCCTTCTCCACCTTCACCTTTGCTAGCTCAGCTTGGGCTTGACGCAGCCGCTCTTGTAGCTCAGAGTTATCAGCCAAAGAGGCCATGAGTTCTTCCTCCTTCTCACGGAGACCAGAGGTAGCCCGGGTCATATGGCGGGAGGCTGACAAACATTTTACTCGCAACTGCACAGACACAATTACAGTTCACGGCATAAAACAAAAATCCAAACAAAAAAAAAATTAAGAACACACGTAACTTACCTGCTCCACACCAAGGCACATGTCGAAAGCCAGGTCCCCCATATCCATAGCATCGTACCTGCGCAGGTCGACAGAGGCGATCTGCGATTCCATCTGGGACCAGCACTCCTGACCGGTCAAATCCTTCAAAGCACGAGGGCCTGGAATCTCCACAACGGAGTCAGACCCCTCCCTTGCCTGCGCAGCCTGGTGAGGCGCATCATCGAGTAAAGCTTCAAAAGAATCCTTATCCCCGGCATCAGGAGTAGGGACCTTTCTCTTCTTGGACGAGACTACCTGTCGAGTCTTGCGACGCTTACGAGCGCCCTCAGCGGAACTCGCATCACCTTCGTCGAGAAGTCGGAGAGGTTGAGCGTCAGCAGCAGACGAACCCGGACGGGGTTGCCCGGGATTAAAAGACTCAGGGGCCACATGCTGCGCCGACCCAGTCTACGGGGTAGTGTCTCCCCCGACAGCAGGATCGGGGAGGAAACAGAAGGAATCAAGGGCACCATGCTCCTTAGACCTCCACATGCCTGCGCAGGAAGACAAATGATTAAGAAATGCAAAGTACTAACACGCTAAGCAATTCAAACGCTTGGATTATACCGATGGAGGTTTGGGGATAACGGGAGAAGAGGCCAGCGCCGGCCAGAACAGAAGGAGAAGAGACCAGTTGTAAAACATCAAAATCCTTGTTAACAAAAGCTTGGTTTAGGAGATCGATGAGGCTAATTTCTAGGGCATCTAGAGGTTCCCTATTGGGGGAGAGGAGTGTTTTGTCCGATGCCATTCTACCTCATTAGTACCGGTATAGTCTTCCCAAGTCCCATTCCGCACTTGTACAAAACAATACTTGTCACGGAATTTTTTATCCATGGAGTGAAGGTCACTCAAGTATTTTAAATTCATCTTGGGCTTAGCGATGAAGTTATAGTGGCAATCGGTCCGCTTGAGGATGTGGGTCTTGTGAAACAACTTCACACTGCGGGGATAATTATTAGCAGCGCAAAGAATATGAAGAATGTGGGCCCTACGGAGAGAGGAAGGGGAAAGCTGAAAGAAGGGGATCCCGAACTGCTCGCATAGTTCCACAAGAAAACCTGAAGGGGGTAAACGTAGACCCGCCTTCACCTGAACGTGCCAAATGGGAACGGTGTCCTCACGCCATTTTCCGTCCGCATCAAGCATATCGCCGGACTCTCGCTGCATCCGGAGCTTCAGTTCCGGATCGTCCGGCTGGATACGTAACGACCCCCGTAATGCCGACATCTGAGCGGCGGTGAGGGTAGAACGAGGAAAATGACAGCCATGGCACGTCATATCTTCCACCGCATTTATTTGTTGTTGTTTGGCACCCACGGTGGCCATGGCGAACACACGAAAAAAAAAACAAAACAAACAAACGCAACAAAACAATCGAGAAAGAACGGGCAAGTCGAGGGGGATAATGGAGGAAGGGAGAGCCTAACCTGATGAGAAGAGTGATAGTCGGAGGGGGAGCCTAACAAAGGAACCGGGGACGAAGGGAGGTCGGAGAAACCAGAAAAAGTTTGAGAGAAAGTTCAGAGAAGAAGAAGAAGAAGATGAAGGCGATAGGGGGTATTTATAAGAGGGGAATTTGAATCGGGGGAAAGGAGGGAGAATAATCATTAGGGTTGGGAAATGTGAAAGGAAAATGGAAGGTTGGGATTTCATCCCAGAATGGTGGGTAAAAACGGAGGGTCGAGATCTCACCCTCACAAAAGTAGAAGCGTGGAAGGACGTCACAAAGTACTCAAAAACATCAGATCACATTAAATGCGATGGGACAGGGCCTGTACCATGGCAGTCAGCGCAGGCGGCGATACGAAGCCCTCCTGCGCAGGCTCACTCATTGCCTTCCCTGATATCGGCCATTCCTCCATACCTCAAAGCAAACACTTTTCATCTACGAAAATTCACGTGAAAATCTACTTCTTTTCGTAGAATAAGGGGGGGAGTAGCTGATGAGGGATAAGGTCCTCATCAGCGCAGCACACGATCCGTACTCCATATGTTACCAATATGAAATATCTACTGCCTTAATGATTATCACACAAAATAGGAAAACTAACAGTGCAGGACAAAGAACGGAGATCCCAGTGCCCCTTCGAGAGAACAGCGCAGTCATTCCACCCCTTGAAGGAGCAGCGCAGTCATCCCACCCCCTGAAGGAGCAGCGCAGTCATCACCACCCTAAGAGAGGGCGGCGCAGCACCAGCACTCCTTGGAGAAGGCAGCGCAGGCTTCAACACCTAGAGATGATGGCACGAGCGAAGAGCTCCCAACTACTTTCTGAAGGATGCAAAAGCTGCAAGGCCGTTGGAGCAAGGACAACCACCAGTGACAACGACGCCAAGGACGTACCGAGCACGTGCCATGAAGGAAAAGACAACCTTACCCTCTCCTCTTCATCTCTTATAAATAGCATGTCTGTAATAGTAGAAGGGACCGATCTTTTTTCTCAAGTTTTACATGTATGTTTTGATATCTGTAAAGAACTATTCCATTGAAGAGTAAAAAGAAACATACGTCCGCCTATTTCCTTCAGGTTCCGATCTACTATCAACCTTCTAGTTTAGGTGTTGGTGATTCAGTGCTTCACCACCGCCTTTCACTCTTTCCGGGAAAGCTCAAGTCAAAATGGTCGGGCCCATTCCTCATCAACAAGGTCTCCTCCAATGGAGCTATTGAATTTAAGGGCAACGACGGACGCACTTTTGTGGTGAATGGCCAATGCATCAAAGCATATTTTCGAGCCGAGCCACGAGATGAAGTGTCCGTCATCATTCTCGCCGAACCAAGGACATGACACGATCATGAAGACGTCGAGCTCACGACGTTAAACTAAGCGCTAGTTGGGAGGCACCCCAACAAGGTATCTTTTAATTTTCGCAAGTTCAATAAACACACACATACATAGGTATTTATATATTGATCTATGTATATATTTATATATGTGTGTGGGTTTCCTTTGATTTGTGTTCTAAATTCTCTTCCTAATAATAATAATAATAATAATAATAATAAAAAAAGGGAGAGTTGAAGGGGTGAAACTTGAAAAAAGGCATGAAAAACGGATTTTTTGGTGTTGGGCTCGCCCAGGGCGGCCGCGACCAGGCCCACGGCCGTGGGCCCTGCCCACTACGCACTTCACGCTGCGCCCAGTACGCCCGCGGTCCAGACCGCGGCCGCGGGTCCGACCGCGGCTCAGTCCAGGCAGAGTACAGAAAGTTTTGGGCGAGGGACCGCGGCCGCGGGTCCCCTGCCCGTCCGTTGACCGCGTTGACCGGCTGTTTTCACCCCTAAAATTCAAATTTTTCACTCTTTCACTTCACTTTTCACCCATTTTACACACACCCACGAAATTACACTCTTTTCTTCTCCACTTTCACTTCCAAATCCAACTTCAAGGTATGTTTTACTTGCTCTCATTCCTTCATTTATGCATTCTAAGCATGATTTAGAAGATTTTTACCGATTATTTTGTGATATTTTGCCTTCTACATGTTTGTATGCAATTATGGCTCAAAATTAGGATTTTTCCTACATTGTGCTACATTGTTGAATTGATGCTTTTAATTGCTTCTATACATGTCTAGGATGATGGGTCTTTTATTTATTTGCAATTTAATCGGTGAATTTATGCTTAATTGACGTTTTTTTTTTGCTTGAGAATTTGCTTGTGTTGGGTGTGGATAAATGCCTAAGTTTGGGGGGATATTTTTGGTGATTGTGGGCTTGATATTGATGCTATGTGTGTTTTGAGATGAGTTGTGATAAGGTGATGAAATTATGATGCTTTTAGAATAAGAATTCACCCTTTTTCCGGGTTAATTTGTTTAGTTCAATATGTTAGTTGTTTGTTGTGTTTTTGTTGAAGTGTCTTTATCTTTGTTTTGTCTTTGTAAAATAAAAACTCACTTTTGATTTTGTAGGCACCTTTTGCTATGGCCCCACGATTGACTAGAGGGAAGGGCAAAGAAAAAGCGTCTAGCTCACGCGCCGCGGCACAAGAGGACATCATTACGACACGCCAACCTCAGTTTTATGGCATTGAGCTTCCAAACCGAGCCGCTCGTGAAAAGTGGGAGCAACTAAGCGCCCTCCCTCAACGGCAATGTCGCTACATTTGCTCGGATACCATTGAAGCAATGAGCATAGCCAATGATGTGTGGACTTTGGCGGACCAAGGTGGATGGCGGAGGGCCATCACCGGCGGGTGGTTAAGCTATCGAGGGCTCACCTCGGAGTTTCTCTCCACGTTTACCCTCCAAAAGGAGAATGGAGCTCCATCTCGAATTACTTTTCAACTTGGGGGTGAGCCCCGGGAGCTAACAATCGATGAACTGGACGACTTGATGGGTTGTCCGCGAGGCAAGCCTTATGTGGGAGAACTCGAATTCAATGCCCAATCTAGTTGGTCTTTGATGACCCGGGGCGAAGTGGACGAGGTCGCCTACTACGACTCCAAGAAGGCAAAGGCAAGCTCGCTCCGTAACCCGGTGATCCGCCTACTCCAACGAGCATTTGGATTCACATTTCTCACTCGAGAGAACGTAGGTTTTTGCCGTGCAAATGAGCTTTTGCTCATTCGGCGAGCTCTCGCCCGTCGCTCGTTGTCCATTGGTTGCCTCCTTGCGGACCAATTTGCTTCCCAAGCCCGCATCACAAGCGGGAAGATTTGTATTGGAGGGATGATGACAAACATGGTTTTCGTACCTCAATTCCACATGATTTGTTGTCATTTTCCTTCATGTTTTGTTTGCCAATGCGTGTTTGTACCATAATGTTGAGTTTTATGAAGATTTGATGTCTTGGTGTAGTTTTGGAGTAATTTCAGGAAAAATCAAGGATTAATTGGAGGATTTTGAAGATATGAGATTGAAGTACGTCTCGAGAGGAATCCGTGAGCGCAAACGGCGACCAAATCCGAGTCCGGACGAGGGAGAACGGAGCAAAACGAGCGGACTGTGCAAAACGCCCAGTACCCCGCGGTCACCACCCGCGGCCGCGGGGTGGGACCGCGGGTCAGCTGTTCCCGACTCCAGGAGTCACCCGCGGTCACCACCCGCGGCCGCGGGGCGGGACCGCGGGTCCCCTGAGCATCCCCCACGTTTGAAGGCCGCGGACGCGGGCCGTGACCGCGGGAAAAGGGCGGGGCTTCCCCCAAGTGGGCCCCAGACGCGATTTTAGCCCCAAAACTCCATTTTTCCCATCTTTTCTAACATCATTCACCAAACACACCCACTTCATCTTCCCCAACTCTCCAATCCCAAACCCTAGCCTCCATTCTCTACCATTTTTTCTCTCTTCCACACACAAAAACAACACCAAAATCAAATAAAGAAGGGGAAGACTTGGAAAGGAGCTCATCAAGACTACATGATTGAAGATCAAGATTATAGGATTTGTCTATGAATCTCTATCTCTCTATATCTTTATTTATGTTTTCTTATGACTTGAGATTTGCTTTTATTATGAATATGCTTGGCTAAAATCTCTTATATTAGGGATTAGATTAGATGGATTTGTAATGGATTGATTTCTTTGTTCTATATATATCTTGATTGTGCTTATTGTTATCTTTTCAAGCCCTAGATTTATCTCTTGTATGATTGGTTGGCCACCTTTTGTGCATTTCTAATTTGTGATTTGAATCGGGAGAGGATAATTACAATAGATTAGGAGCTTGAAACATATCATCTCAATAAACCGGGAGGTTGAGAGTTGGGTGAGGGCTTGTTGATCTTTTGTGCTCTTGGGAGTTATAGGTTAGAAATTGACCGGGGACGGCAATTATGACCCGTAATCTACTGTTTTAGTCGTCCGGGAGGGGGCTAGAACTAGTGGGGAGATCGCCCTAGATAAGTTGGCCATATCAAGATTAATATTGCTTTAGATTGAAGTTCATTACGATCCATCGAAATCTAGTCCCTAGGATAACTTTCCTTCGAGTCATTCTCCAATTTATTAACTAAGTTTATCTTGTTGTTATTTTATTTACTTGCTTTATTTAGCTATGTTTTAGTTCTCAACACCTCTTCATCTTTGGTTGTCTAAATAGATTGAAAACAACTCATTAATAATATTTAGAAGTTTAAATTCACCAATCCTTGTGGAATACGACCTTGCTTCCCTATATTGCAACTACACCGTGCACTTGCGGCGTAGCGAAAATAATAGCGAACAAGTTTTTGGCGCCGTTGCCGGGGATTGGTTGAGTTTTTACTTTTGATATTATGTAAAGTTGTTTTTGTCTAATTTAGATATTTTTTTTATATATTAATTTATTTATATATTTATTTACTTTTGCTAGAGAAAATTGCCGCACAACCGAAGAAGTGGCACCAAAAAGAAATTAAATGGATGATGGAAGGAATGAGTTGGTTGAGGAACTCCAACTACAATTGGCGATGATGCAACTTAAGTTGCGTGTTTTAGAAGCCAAAAGAAATTATAGGCAACCATCTCTCCAAGGAGTGTTCCAACCAACACCTTCATATGGTGACTTTTATGACATGGGGTGCAATGCCATGGAGTGGCAATCACCATTGGAGTATGAGGACCATTTTAATAGTTGGAATTATGAAAATTCTTATTCCACTCAAGAAGGCTTCCAAGGGGGAAATCGATACTATCAAGAGGAGAAATCGAATTCGAAAGACGATCTCCTACAATGCTTCATAACTACACAAGCTTGGATAGAAAAAAGTCTAGCAAAATCGGAGGTTATGCTAGATGAGCAAAGGAGGTCTTTGGCTACCACTATGGAAAATCAAAAGCAAATTGATGATTTGTGCATAGCCATTAGCCTACAAAATGGAACCTTGTATGAGGAACCAATGCCGATGCTAAGTGAAGAGCCTCAAGAAGAGTATGAAGAAGATGAGGATCAATTCTCCAAACCCCTTGAAGTCGAGAGCCCAACTTTTCCAACGCAACCTCTACAATTCCAAAAAGATGAAGATGTCACAAGCTTTAAAGAATGCAAAGTCAAAAATTTTGTCGATCCTTACCTCGACACGAGCGATTCTATGAAGGCTTGCTTCTTTCACTTTTATTTATCTTCATCTTTTGATTTTCACTTTGATTTATCTAATAAGGAATTGTTTGAGTGTTGTGGTACTCTAGATGGTGAACGAGATTACCATGACTCCCGGGATGTCTCAAAAATTGCTAAGCCACCATATTTTTGGGTGGCAACGGATGGAGCGTGCAAATTTGATGAGAAATGGCCACCGCCTAAGCCTCCACCTCGCTTGTGAGTACGAGACAAGTAACCATTTTCTCCTTCATCCAAACTTATTTCTCCTTTGTGTGAAATAAGTTTGGGGGGAGGGTGAAGATGGGTTACTTATCTCATTTATCCGTTGTTTATTTATTTAGTTAGTTTAGTTATGTTACAATAATTAGTTTTGTCTATGTTTTTTTAGCTTTTCCTTGTCTTTTGTTTTTGAGCTTGATTGTTGAAACACATGAGTTGGATGAAATGTGTGTTGGGCTTATGATATGAATGTTGCTTTTGAAAAGAAATTGTTGTGTTTCACTTGTTGATTTTGCATGTAGAGTTTGAACTTGTGACAAATGAGCTAAATATTTTACCTCCAAGAACTTGCAAATAAAATGAGCTTGTGAGAATTGAGCCCTTGATTGTCATCCAATTACAATCTCATTTTTTTTCTTGAGTGTAAATCAATTGAGCATGTATGTTGGTCTCTAGAACTTGCCATGAGTCCTCTCTTGAAAATAAAAGTAGATGTGTTGTTAATATTGAAGTGATTTAAGGCCATCTTTGTTAGCCACTTGACTTAAATTGTGTCCAAATTCTCATGCGATCCTAGTTTACCCTCTTTGTGTCTTATAGCCTTCCTTTGAATTAACCAATGATGGGTAGAACTTAGATTGTTAGTGGTTACTTTGATGAAAATGTATGGAAAATGATTGAAATTACTTGTCTAACTTTGATTGAGTGAAAATCACTAGTCCCCTATGAGCTCCAAAAGAAAAGAAAAGAAAAAGAAAAGCAAAAAGAAATGTTGAATAAAGGAAGTATAAAGGGGAGTGATTTGCCTTTTGAATCATGATCTTGATAAGTATTCATAGGGTGAAAAAGAAGAAATGTGGGGATATTGGTTATTGATTGATTTGAAAAGAACAATGGTGAGTATGACTTATTCAATTTGGGAATTATATATGAGTCACTTTGCCTATAAACACCTCACCTCACCAAAGAGCCCTCATTGCAACCTAAAGAAAAGCCCTTGTTGATCATTATTTATAACACATTGAAGTATAGAGAGTTAGGATAAATGGCAAGCTTATGGTAGATTGCATACATTGTTTCAATTTGAGTGCAAACACGCCCAATCTAAACACTTGAGAGTTGAGTGCATCATTGAAACATCCACATTTGTGAGGATTCAAGCTTGGAGGCCATAATATTGAACTCTTCATCACTTGTGATTTCTTGGAATGCATTTCTACTTGTGATACATTTTTGAAAGATTTTTGAAATTGTTGAAGCCCTTGAAATGACACCAATTCATTCTCACATGTTTGTTATCTTTTATTTCTCTTCTCTTTGTTGTTTGGGGACAAACAACGCTTTAAGTTTGGGGGCTTGACAAACATGGTTTTCGTACCTCAATTCCACATGATTTGTTGTCATTTTCCTTCATGTTTTGTTTGCCAATGCGTGTTTGTACCATAATGTTGAGTTTTATGAAGATTTGATGTCTTGGTGTAGTTTTGGAGTAATTTCAGGAAAAATCAAGGATTAATTGGAGGATTTTGAAGATATGAGATTGAAGTACGTCTCGAGAGGAATCCGTGAGCGCAAACGGCGACCAAATCCGAGTCCGGACGAGGGAGAACGGAGCAAAACGAGCGGACTGTGCAAAACGCCCAGTACCCCGCGGTCACCACCCGCGGCCGCGGGGCGGGACCGCGGGTCCCCTGAGCATCCCCCACGTTTGAAGGCCGCGGACGCGGGCCGTGACCGCGGGAAAAGGGCGGGGCTTCCCCCAAGTGGGCCCCAGACGCGATTTTAGCCCCAAAACTCCATTTTTCCCATCTTTTCTAACATCATTCACCAAACACACCCACTTCATCTTCCCCAACTCTCCAATCCCAAACCCTAGCCTCCATTCTCTACCATTTTTTCTCTCTTCCACACACAAAAACAACACCAAAATCAAATAAAGAAGGGGAAGACTTGGAAAGGAGCTCATCAAGACTACATGATTGAAGATCAAGATTATAGGATTTGTCTATGAATCTCTATCTCTCTATATCTTTATTTATGTTTTCTTATGACTTGAGATTTGCTTTTATTATGAATATGCTTGGCTAAAATCTCTTATCTTAGGGATTAGATTAGATGGATTTGTAATTGATTGATTTCTTTGTTCTATATATATCTTGATTGTGCTTATTGTTATCTTTTCAAGCCCTAGATTTATCTCTTGTATGATTGGTTGGCCACCTTTTGTGCATTTCTAATTTGTGATTTGAATCGGGAGAGGATAATTACAATAGATTAGGAGCTTGAAACATATCATCTCAATAAACCGGGAGGTTGAGAGTTGGGTGAGGGCTTGTTGATCTTTTGTGCTCTTGGGAGTTATAGGTTAGAAATTGACCGGGGACGGCAATTATGACCCGTAATCTACTGTTTTAGTCCACTACAAAAAAACGCGAAAATAGCGGCCAAAATTACCGACGGCGGCGCCGCCGCCGGCAATTACCGACGGCACGGCGGCGGCAAAAAAGGCGACCCGCCTTTTGACTATTACCGGCACATTACCGACGGCAAACGGGCCGCCGCTAATTAGCGGCGGTTACGCCGCCGCTAATTTAAATATATATTAATATAAATATATATTATTTATTACCGACGGCAATTGCCGTCGGTATTTACCGGCGGCAACCGGCCGCCGCTAATCACCACCGCCGGTGACATCCGGCGATAGCACCACCACCGTCCGGCCAAAATTACCGACGGCATTTTTCCGCCGCTAATTACCGACGGCAAATGCTAATTACCGAGGGCAAATGCCGTTGGTAATTTATTTTATTTTTTTTAATTTTTTTAATTTTATTTATTTTTTTTATTTTTTTTTTAATTTTTTTTTTTCATTTATCATCTAATAAATTGATCAAAGATAAAAATACAAAAACATTAAAATCAAATATATATTGAAATACAAGTGAATTTAAACATTGATTATTACTAATCTAAGATTATTACTAAGAATTCAAGATTCTTAGTAAGAAACTTATAATTATAACTTAAGAATGTTAATTTGATTAGTGATTCACTCATCAATCATCACTAATCCAAGATTATTACTAAAAATTTAAGATTCTTAATAAGAATCTTATAATTATAACTTAAGAATGTTAATTTGATTAGTGATACACTCATCAATCATCACTAATCCAAGATTATTACTAAGAATTCAAGATTCTTAATAAGAATCTTATAATTATAACTTAAGAATGTTAATTTGATTAGTGATTCACTCATCAATCATCACTAATCCAAGATTATTACTAAGAATTCAAGATTCTTATTAAGAATCTTATAATTATAACTTAAGAATGTTAATTTGATTAGTGATTCACTCATCAATCATCACTAATCCAAGATTATTACTAAGAATTCAAGATTCTTATTAAGAATCTTATAATTATAACTTAAGAATGCTAATTTGATTTGTGATTAACTCATCAATCATCACTAATCCAAGATTATTACTAAGAATTCAAGATTCTTAGTAAGAATCTTATAATTATAACTTAAGAATGTTAATTTGATTAGTGATTCACTCATCAATCATCACTAATCCAAGATTATTACTAAGAATTCAAGATTCTTAGTAAGAATCTTATAATTATAACTTAAGAATGCTAATTTGATTTGTGATTCACTCATCAATCATCACTAATCCAAAATTATTACTAAGAATTCAAGATTTTTAGTAATAATCTTATAATTATAACTTAAGAATGTTAATTTGATTAGTGATTCACTCATCAATCATCACTAATCCAAGATTATTACTAAAAATTTAAGATTCTTAATAAGAATCTTATAATTATAACTTAAGAATGTTAATTTGATTAGTGATACACTCATCAATCATCACTAATCCAAGATTATTACTAAGAATTCAAGATTCTTAGTAAGAATCTTATAATTATAACTTAAGAATGTTAATTTGATTAGTGATTCACTCATCAATCATCACTAATCCAAGATTATTACTAAGAATTCAAGATTCTTATTAAGAATCTTATAATTATAACTTAAGAATGCTAATTTGATTTGTGATTAACTCATCAATCATCACTAATCCAAGATTATTACTAAGAATTCAAGATTCTTAGTAAGAATCTTATAATTATAACTTAAGAATGTTAATTTGATTAGTGATTCACTCATCAATCATCACTAATCCAAGATTATTACTAAGAATTCAAGATTCTTAGTAAGAATCTTATAATTATAACTTAAGAATGCTAATTTGATTTGTGATTCACTCATCAATCATCACTAATCCAAGATTATTACTAAGAATTCAAGATTCTTAGTAATAATCTTATAATTATAACTTAAGAATGTTAATTTGATTAGTGATTCACTCATCAATCATCACTAATCCAAGATTATTACTAAGAATTCAAGATTCTTAGTAAGAATCTTATAATTATAACTTAAGAATGCTAATTTGATTTGTGATTCACTCATCAATCATCACTAATCCAAGATTATTACTAAGAATTCAAGATTCTTAGTAATAATCTTATAATTATAACTTAAGAATGTTAATTTGATTAGTGATTCACTCATCAATCATCACTAATCCAAGATTATTACTAAGAATTCAAGATTCTTAGTAAGAATCTTATAATTATAACTTAAGAATGCTAATTTGATTTGTGATTCACTCATCAATCATCACTAATCCAAGATTATTACTAAGAATTCAAGATTCTTAGTAATAATCTTATAATTATAACTTAAGAATGTTAATTTGATTAGTGATTCACTCATCAATCATCACTAATCCAAGATTATTACTAAGAATTCAAGATTCTTAGTAAGAATCTTATAATTATAACTTAAGAATGCTAATTTGATTTGTGATTCACTCATCAATCATCACTAATCCAAGATTATTACTAAGAATTCAAGATTCTTAGTAATAATCTTATAATTATAACTTAAGAATGTTAATTTGATTAGTGATTCACTCATCAATCATCACTAATCCAAGATTATTACTAAGAATTCAAGATTCTTATTAAGAATCTTATAATTATAACTTAAGAATGTTAATTTGATTAGTGATTCACTAATCAATCATCACTAATCTAATATTATTACTAAGAATTCAAGATTCTTAGTAAGTAACTTATAATTATAATTTAAGAATGTTAATTTGATTAGTGATTCACTCATCAATCAACACTAAGGTTATGAATGGTGTATAAACTAGATTGATAAAAAAAAAAAAAAAAAAAAAATTGAAAATTAATAATAAATTAATTAATAAATATTTTTCCGACATAAAAATAAGAACGGAAACGAGCCCAATCCGTAATTAACAACATTTTTTGTATATCATCTCGACATATTCTAAGGTTATGAATATATATGATATTGTATATTGAAGTAGACTTTAAATGAATTAATAGATACTATATATATCAATAATACGAGTGTTCTGTACTGGTGACCATTCGAAAAGAACTTCAAGGTTAAGCGTGTTTGACTTAGAGCACAACTAAGATGGGTGACCGACTGGGAAGTTCGTCTAAATTATGCAATACTGTATAAATACCGAAATAAATTGTGGATATACAATAAAATAAATAAATAAATAAAATAAATAAAAATAAAAAATAAAATAAAAAAAATAAATTAAAAAATATTACCGAGGGCAAATGCCGTCGGTAATGCCGTCGGTAATTACCGACGGCATTTTGCCCTCGGTAATATCGTGAACAACTCCGGCGTGTGCGCCACCACCGTCCGGTGAAAATTACCGACGGTGACCTCGCCGCCGCTAATTACCGACGGCAAACGCCGTCGGTAATTTTCCGGCAACTCTCCGCCGTTCAACGGCGGTATTTAACGGCGGAAATGCCGGCGGCTTCGCCGCCGTTAATTGCCGGCGGCGGCCGATCGCCGTCGGTAATGGCGTTGCCGACGAACCGTTTAGCGACGGCGAGTTGCCGCCGGTAACGCCGCCGGTAACACTATTTACCGGCGGCCGTCTTTTGTTACCGACGGCATTTCGCCGTCGGTAATTCACGATTTTTTTGTAGTGGTCGTCCGGGAGGGGGCTAGAACTAGTGGGGAGATCGCCCTAGATAAGTTGGCCATATCAAGATTAATATTGCTTTAGATTGAAGTTCATTACGATCCATCGAAATCTAGTCCCTAGGATAACTTTCCTTCGAGTCATTCTCCAATTTATTAACTAAGTTTATCTTGTTGTTATTTTATTTACTTGCTTTATTTAGCTATGTTTTAGTTCTCAACACCTCTTCATCTTTGGTTGTCTAAATAGATTGAAAACAACTCATTAATAATATTTAGAAGTTTAAATTCACCAATCCTTGTGGAATACGACCTTGCTTCCCTATATTGCAACTACACCGTGCACTTGCGGCGTAGCGAAAATAATAGCGAACAGATGATCACCCCCATAGCGGGGCGTTTTAATATTGACATCACCGAGGAGCCAATCTCCCAAGACATCCTCCTGGACCGGCGTTGCCTCGTGCAAAATCATTTCCTCGCCGCCGGTCCCCGCTTGCTTTGGGTCCTTAAGGAGTACAACCATTTGGTGTACTTCCCTTTGCCCACTCCGGCTCTCACCACCATCTTGGGCCCCGGAGAAGTCACCAACCTTGGCTTGAAAGAAGCCGCCCACCTCGCCTCCATCATTCCAAATATCCATGCCGCACAACACGCCCCCGAGGGCGAGGAGGAAGAGCAAGCATATGAACAAGGTGGTGCGATACCTCAACCACCCCCGGCGTATCTGGGATGGGGTGTCGGATTTGAGGATAGGATGATGGGCCGCTTCGACACCTTCCAAGCCGCCAATATAGCCCGTTTTGATGCAATTCAAGAAGAGCAAAAAAGGCATTACGAAGCCTTCTTGAAATATCAAGAGGAGGAGCGGCGCCGCTATGAGGAGCACATGCGCCACTTCCACACCTTCCATGGCCCCTTTCCGCCGCCGTAGCCGTGCCCGTCCCCGTTGTGAGTTCGAGACAACTTCTCCTTCTCTTTTCCTCCAACCTCATTTCCACTTTGTGTGAAATAAGTTTGGGGGGAGGGGAAAGATGGACTAGTTGTCTCGTTTATCTTGTGTTTCTTGCATGTTTTGGTTTTATCTTGTTTTTGTTGTTGTTTTGAATAATTGAAAGATTGAGACTTTTTGATGTTTTGGTTTGTGTTGGGATAATTGTAGCAAATTTTGTGAGGATGACTTGTTTGTTATTGGGCTTATGATATGATTGTGTTTTTGAAAAGAAATTGTTATGTGTCACTTGTTGATTTTGCATGTCGGGTTTGAACTCGTGACGATGAGCTAAATGTTATACCTCCAAGAACTTGAAAATGAAAATGAGCTTGTGAGAATTGAGCCTTTGATTGTCATACAATTACAATCTCATTTTATTCTTGAGTGTAAATTATTTGAGCATGTGTGTTGATCTCTAGAACTTGCCATGAGTCCTCTCTTGAAAATAAAAGTAGATGTGTTGTTAATATTGAAGTGATTTAAGGCCATCTTTGTTAGCCACTTAACTCAAATTGTGTCCAAACTCTCATATGATCCTAGTTCACCCCTTTTGTGCCTTGTAGCCTTTCTTTGAATGAACCAATAATAAAGGGGTAGAACCTAGAGTGTTGGTGGTTGCTTTGATAAAGAAAAGTTTGGGAAATGATTGAAAGTGCTTATCAAGCTTTGATTGAGTGAAACTCACTAGTCCCCTATGAGCTCAAAAAGAAAAAGAAAAAGAAATGAAAATGAATATGAATAAAAGAGCATAAAGGGGAGTGATTTACCTTTTGAATCATGGCCATGATAGATATCACTAAGGATGAAAAGATGAAATGTAGGGATTTTGGTTTTTGTTTGATAAGAGAAATAGTGAAGTCGATTTGTTCATTATGATTATTTGATCGTAGGATGAGTCACTTTGCCTAAAAACTACTCACCTTACCAAAGAGCCCTCATTACAACCCAAGGAAAGCCCTTTTTGATCTTTATTTATAACATATTGAAGTATAGAGAGTTAGGATAAATGGCAAGCCTATGGAAGATTGCATGCATGATTCAATTTGAGTGCAAACACTTCCAATCTAAACACTTGAGAGTTGAGTGCATAATTGAAACATCCACCCTTGTGAGGATTCAAGCTTGGAGGCCATAATATTGAACTTTTCATCACTTGTGATCTCTTGAAATGCATGTCTACTTGTGGTACATTTGTGAAATGATCTTGAAATTTGAAGCCCCTTGAAATAACATCAATTCATGCTTACATGTTTGTTTACTCTTATTTCTTTCTTTTTTTTGTCGTTTGGGGATAAACAACGCTTTAAGTTTGGGGGGTTGACAAACATGGATTTCATACCTCAATATCGCATGAATTGTTGTCATTCTCCCCCATAAATCGATTGCTAATATGTGTTTGTATCCCAATTTTGAGTTTTGTTGAGTTTTGATGCTTGGTGTAGCTTTTGAAGTGTTTTCAGGGTAAATCAAGAGTTAATTGGAGAATTGTGGGAGCATTAGAGTGAAGTATGTCTCGAGAGGAATCCGTGAGCGCGAATGGAGCCTGAATCAGAGCTCGGACGAGGGAGAACGGAGCCGACAAAGCCGGCTGCGCAGGACCCCACGGCTGCGGCAGCCGGCCGTGGCAGAAGATGCCTGAACCGCGGTCCTACCCGCGGCCGCGGGCCCGACCGCGGCCCCCTGCGCCCCGAGTACAGAACGTTTTTGAACATCTCCCGCGGTCCGAGCCGCGGCCGCGGTCCCCGACCGCGGCCTCCTCCCTTTCCAGCCACGTTCCCAACCGCGGTTCGTGCCGCGACCGTGGGGATAAGGCGGGGATCCGCCCTTTGGTGGGCCCAGACGCGAATTTTGACTCCAAAACCCCATTTTTCCCCCTTTTTCTCTCATTCTTCATTACTCATCTTCTCCAACATTCATTACACACACCAACCCTTCCACTCCCAATCTTCCATTCACAACCCTAGCTCCATAACTACATTCTACCACCCATTTGAAGAAGGCATTGAAGAGGAGAGAGGATTGAAGCAAGCTATTCAATAGGATTTGTTCTTTCTTTCTCTCTCTTTCATTTATGCTTCCTTTGTTATTGGGTATGTTATTGTTGAACATGATAGGCTAGTTTCTCTTTGATTTGGGGATTAGGCTAGATGATTATTGTAATGGATTGATTATTTGTGCTCAATATAAATCTTGTTTGTTCCTTTGCACTTTATCTTTTCAAATCCTTGCTTTATTCTTGTATGGTTTGTTGGCCACATTCTATACATTTCTAATTTGCACTTTGAATCGGGAGAGGATAATTGCAATAGATAAGGTGTTTGAAACATATCAATTCGATAACCGGGAGGTTGAGAGTTGGGTGAGAGTATGTCGATCTTTGTGTGCTTTTGGGAGTTATAGGTTAGAAGTTGACCGGGGACGGCAACTATAACCCGTAATCTACCGTTCTAGTCGTCCGGGAGGGGGCTAGAACTAGTTGGGAGATCACTCTAGATAATTAGGTTCGTCAAGATTAGTATTGAGCTATAATTGAAGTCCTTTGCTTAACCATCGATGCCTAGTCCCTAAATCGTCTTAATCATCTTATTAATCCACTTGCTTATTTGGTTTTATTTGTCTTTGCACTTGTTAAGTAATTAGTAGATAATCAAACCAATCACTCCATCGTTTAGTCTAAATAGTTATAGCATAATGACTTAGGATAATCACTAGATTGAACTACTAATCCTTGTGGGATACGACCTTGCTTCCATATATTACAACTACCCGTATACTTGCGGCGTGGTGAAAATATTAGCGAACAAGTTTTTGGCGCCGTTGCCGGGGATTAGTTTAGTTTCATTACTTGTGATATTTTGCTTCATTGTGCTTAACTACTTTAGACATTTTACTTGCTTTAATTTTTGTTTTCTATTTTAAGATTGTGATTTGACTCTTTGTTCTTGTTGGTTGATAGGTAGTGTATGAACACAAGGTCTAAGGATGCACCTCTTATACCTATAGACCTTGAGGTTGAAGCTTTTTGCCGACACAACAAAGCAAGAACAAGAAGAGATAGAGAGTTGGAGGAAGTTATGGCGGATAATCACGACTTAATCCGTCAACTCCAAAGGCAATTGGAGGACATGCAAGGGCAAATCAATGAGCAAGAGGCTCAAAGGAATGCACCACCACCACCACCTATTAGCAATATGTTCCAACCCATTGTCCAACAAGGAGGAGTGCATGCCCCGAGAATCAATGCCAACAATTTTGAGCTCAAGCCGGCCCTCATAAATATGGTACAACAAAACCAATTCGCCGGTCTTTCCCAAGATGACCCGAATGGACATCTTGGAAACTTCTTGGAGATATGCGGCACCATCAAGATAAATGGAGTTCCGGAGGATGCCATTCGACTTCGACTCTTCCCCTTTTCGCTAAGGGGCATGGCCAAGACATGGTACCAATCTTTAGAGGGTGGTTCCATCACTACATGGGAGAAAATGGCTCAAAAGTTCCTTATCAAGTTCTTCCCTCCAAGTAAGACAATGAAGATGAAGAAGGACATTGTCCAATTTCATCAATTCGATGGAGAAACCTTCTATGAAGCTTGGGAGAGATTCAAAGAGATGATAAGGAAGTGTCCCAACCATGGTTTGGATCAAAACACCATTATTTGCTCATTCTATACCGGGTGTAGTGGTGAGATGCAAAGAGACATGAATGCATCGGCCAATGGAGCATTGTTGGAGAAAACACAATAGCTTGATCATGATGTAGACCAAGATCACCTACAAGCCTTTCAACCAAATTGCCTCTTTAGCAGCTTCTGTCAATACCATATACTCTGCTTCAGTTGTAGACAGAGTAACTGTAGCCTGCAAAGTTACCTTCCAACTAACAACAGAACCACGAAGAGTGAAGACATAACCAGTCATAGATCTTCTACTATCAACATCTCCAGCATAGTCAAAATCAGAATAACCAGTCATAGAACAGTGAGCATCACCTCCATAAATGAGACCAATATCAGACATACCTCTGAGATAACGGAAAATCCTCTTCATAGTTTGTCAATGCTCATTTCCAGGTCGTCCCATGAACCTGCTGACAACACTAACAACATGTGCAAGATTTGGTGTAGTGCAGATCAAGAGTGTATAATATAAGGTTAATTTATTTTCATTAAAAGTTACTACCTCGGTCCACCAAGAGTGTAGCACTTTTGGTGGACACAGTTTTTTTTTAAAAAGTTGGTAAATGTGTATAAAGTTAAAATAAGCGATTGTGGTTGAATTGAGTTGATGGGGTCATGTCCCAAAAAAAATGTGCTACACTTTTTGTGAAGCGCCCAATCGAGTAATTATGCTACACTCTTGGTGGACGGAGGCAGTACTAAGCTATTATTACTAAACCTATAATTTGTCTGAAATGGTTACTAATTACCTATCATTTGTATCATTTAAGGTTCAAATTCATTTTTCTAATAATTTAATTTCACGTGGCAATTAAAATACCACATAATCTTATTAAACTAACTAACCACCTTCTATGATAATCTAAACAAATAGTACCACTATAAACATCAATGACTGACTTAGTGGTCCTTAAGAAATTAAGGACGACCTAGCAAAACACCAGCTGACTCTTTCAACTGCATATCACTCATTTTCACCACATAAAAATCAGCAGGATAACAAAATCATGCACCTTCACAAGAACATTTTCCAAAAGACCCTCAGGATAAACACACGACCCATAAGCCAATTGAATCACAACTCTAGTATCTACTAACTCCACACCAGATAGGCTATTATATAAACAGCTAAAGGCATGACATTAACAGAAGCACCTAGATCACAAATAGCATCACTACTAGAAAAACGCTCATAGATAATGGATTTTTTCCGTTATCTATGAGCAAAAAAACCGTTGTGTATAGTAGTGTTATCTATTCTATACGTCATACACAACGGTTTCAAAACCGTTATGTATAGTAGCAAAGATAACGGTACGATGCGTCATACATAACAGTACGCATCCGTTATCTATAAAGGTTATACATAACGGTTTTTCACCGTTATGTATTAAGATTTTTCCGTTATGTATTATTTTTTTTTTATTTTTTTTTATCATAGTTAACAGTTTTTTGCACTTTTTATAACGGTTTTAACCGTTATCTTTGATAGAATACATAACGGTTTTTCACCGTTATGTATTAAGATTTTTCCGTTATGTATTAATTTTTTTTTTTATCATAGTTAATAGTTTTTTGCACTTTTTATAACGGTTTTAACCGTTATCTTTGATAGAATACATAACGGTTTTTTGCACTTTTTATAACGATTTTTTGCACTTTTTATAACGATTTTTGCACTTTTTATAACGATTTTAACCGTTATCTTTAATTAGAATACATAACGATTTTTTGCACCTTTTATAACAGTTTTTTGTACTTTATATAATTGTAGTATATTTTTAAATTTTGCAATTTTTATAAAACGACAAAATGATAAAATCAACGATAACAATATTATATATCATCCAAAAAATTCATACATTATTATACAAATGAACCAAATATCAAGTATACATCATCATTGAGGATGAGAAGATTTGTCAGGATGAACCATTAAAGAGCCATTACGGAGGAGTAAAGGGAGCCATTACGGAGGAAGCAATCTAGACAGGAGAGGACAACTCCACTATCCGGCTGCCTGACTCCGCAGTCAGGAAAGGTCGGGCATTCTTCAGCTTCGTCGTATACTTCAGAGTCCGAGCTGGAAATGTTTCCAACACGGGTGAAATGAACTACTTTGCTACCCCCAACAAAGATACCTGCGCAATCACAGATCAAAAGGTCTAAGCCACACCATATCTACTCATTTATGGGAAAATGCAGGTATTCCTCTGCACAAGTAAGTTAAACGCAGCAGCATATCGAGCACAAGATACACGAGAGTCGAGAACACAATCGTGCAAAAGCTAAAGAGAAGCCAACACTATCTTTGCAGCCACCTCATATATAGCTAGAACAGATAAATAAGAAGACTCTTAACATATTCCTTAAATAGCTTATCATCACACAAATTTGCTATATCCTCATCACTCCAACAATTCGAATTCTTCCTCGAAATAGCTTATCAGCACACAAATTTGTTTCATTAACACGATTTCCTCCTCAAAAAATGCTGTATGAAGCAGTACAACTAGTCAACTACTAAGGTTGCATTGAGAAGCTAAATCATACATCATATAATTCATTTTGGCAATTGAAAATCAGCTCAATTGTGCCATATTTGGTCTATTTAACACTGAGCATCTCCATTATCAATGTTTCATCTCAGTGAAAAGTAAATCAAAAACTCATTTATCTGGTGTCCTTGGATCTGGCTGATTGAGGATAGCTACTCAATCGGAAAAAAACGAACTAAAATGCGCAATTTCGAGGGGGAAATAAATGAAACTACAAATGAAATGAGTCAATCTGAGAAAGAGAATCGCATAATCAGAATTCAAGCAGTTGAAATTGAAATGACAAACTGAGCAAAATTCAAAATTAGGAACCGTGATGAGAGTAAGCGAAGACTGCTCTGTAAGTGTAGATATGATCCCCGGGTTTGATTTCATGCCTCTCCACTCTGTTAGTCAGCAGACCCATCCAATGCACCTCAAAAGATGACTGCAACTTCTTCAGCAAGCCTCGGAGAATTTGAACATGTTTTTGAGCAATGCTTCTGCAGTTCTACTTATCTGCTGTGGCCCCCAAAAAAGAGGCGAAAACATTGCGACATGATTCCCACGAGTAGTATAATGTTTCTGCATTGACGCCATTAATGGATGTTGCCTTTTCTGGTTATCTGCTGTCTATTATCCTGTAAATCTTTAAATGCTTTATTCAACTTAACAAAAGCTTGGTGAGCTTGAGGATGAGAAGATTTGTCAGGATGAACCATTAGAGACAACTTCCAATACCTAAACAATAAAATATCAGCAAACAACTTCATCCAGAAAAAAATAATGTATACAAGTCAATAGAGCAGGAAAAGATGCAAGAATGGCCAAGTGAAGAGAAAGCAATTACTAAGCACTGCAGTTCCACCTTTAGTACCCAGCATATGGACTATCTGCCTCGGCACCAATTATTCTTGTAATCTAAGCATATAGCAAAGCTGTCAGGCTATGCAATAATGTTGCAATACAAGCTATCAATTTACATGAACAAAGAGTTTGTGTTATTGTATCAAAAACTTAATAACTATATAAAGTCAGCTGGAAGGACAATAGAAAGTAACCTCCTCAAAACGCTCAGCTTCATTTGTAGACTCAGCTTCTTTAACAACAGCAGGAGGTGGAGGTCCTATAAATAGATCGTCGTCTCCATCCAACTCAGCCTCTCTGTTGATCATTCCCATATATTAATACAAAATTACAATGGTGGACTGATGATTCAGCTTTTTAATATATAAATTATAAAAAAAAATATATGAAAAGGAATTATAGAAATCTTTTACATTCAACTAAAAAGCTATGAGCTAGACCTTAGTTCTGCTTCAGCTTCTGTTAGCTTGGCTGCTGCAGCAAGTAGGTCAGCGGATGGCATTTCAGGCCCAATGACCCTGCAGGAACCAGCAGCAAGATCATCGAATAATACAGGTACAAGCAAGCTCGAATAACTAAACCAACATGGTAGGCTGCATTTAAATAATATTTGAGGTCCAACATCTTCTCAAATCAAATAATGTTTCAGGTAATGCTAAATAGGTAAAGTTTTTACAGATCCATAACCTTTCACATTATACTGAACCTCTGAAATATATGAAGAAAACACATATAAGAAAGGTAAAGTTTCCAGTAATACCTTTTCTGTCCGGCAGTTAGGATCACAACTATGGTTTATAAAGCGGCCCAAATTCCCTTTAGCACATGCATCAATTACCTGAAGCATAAGTAACATATGCATCAATTACCTGAAGCAAAAGCATCAAATTCCAACAGAACATGATAACCAAATATCATCAAGCATGGTAAAGGTCACAATCAAATTCTAAAATTGGAATATGCGCTTTGTCATCAATAGAAAAGGATACTAGAGGATATCATAAATCAAATCATCTTTGGAGCAAAAATAAAGAATGTAAACATACAAATAAAGCCCTAGTTCAATCGAGACTTATTAATTTCACAATTAAAAAGCCCTAGTTCAATCGAACCTGGAATCGCTGGCGCTGCAGAAAGCAAAGCAGGGGCTCGCCGTGGCGAAAAGAGAATGGGCGGCGGCGCAACGAAAAGCGAAAGGGCGGACGACGGCGACCAGATGTTGAGAGCAGATGAAGGGCGGCGCCTCGGCGAGCAGGGGTGGCGGCGCAACAGGCAGAGGAAGGGCGAACGACCATCCTCCTTTTGCAGAAGTCAGCTTCCCCCTTTTGCGGACGTCAGCTTCTCTATTTCCTGAACGACGGCGACCAGATGTTGAGAGCATATGAAGGGCGGCGCCTCGGCGAGCAGGGGTGGCGGCGCAACAGGCAGAGGAAGGGCGAACGGCGGTCCTCCTTTTGCAGACGAACGAAAATTTTGAGGAACCAAACTTGCAGAGGAACGAAAATTGCAAAGGAACGAAAATGTTAGGCGCGAAAATGTTAGCTGAAATGAAATAACCTAAGGCAAAATCTATTCCTTTTTCTTTTTCTTTTTTTTCACTTTTAATATTCAATTTTTGGTATTTAGATTTTTAATTTAGATTTTATATAAGTGTTACTTAATGATAAAATAAAAAAATGTTATGATTTTTTTTATTTTTCAAAGTCTATATCTAGGAATAAATTCAGATTTTAGGATAAACAATTTATATGTTATTTTTTAATATAATATAATATAATATAATATAATTTTAAAAAAATTAATAAAAAAATTTATACATAACAGTTTTTAGATACGCTCAAACATAACGGTTCCAAAACCGTTGTAAATGACTCTTATACATAACGGTTCTCTAACGTTATGAATAAACCGTTATAAAAGATGGTCATAGATAACGGTTCTTTAACGTTATGAATAAACCGTTATAAAAGATGGTCATAGATAACGGTGGCTTAACGGTTTTGTAATACCGTTATGTATGCAACTAATAGATAACGCAATAACATAACGGTTTTTCAAAAACCGTTATCTATGCATATAGACAACACTACATAGATAACGGATTTTTCCAAAACCGTTATCTATTCCTAAAAGTGCGCTCATACATAACGGTTATCTATGCACTGTTATGTATGTAAACTTTTGTAGTAGTGCATGCTCAATCTTCGTATCACCAATATAACAAGACAAAGAAAACATACTAGGGTCCTTGCACTTGGGTGACAGCTTCTTTTGTATCACAGCTGATACATTCTCACCAATCAAAATCTTACGAGAATTTGAAAGATTGCAGAAGGAATTCAAAAAGAAGAATGCAATGACGCTGCGATATCTTCAATAAGGTGTTGGAAAATCAATTTTTTCACACATTTTTTGTGTGAAAAATGCCATTGATGCTTGGGAAATATCGAGACAAGAATTTCTTGGAACCGAAAAGACAATCTCCTTAAAGCTTCAATCTTTATGTGGAGAGATTTTGACAATCTCAAAATGGAAGATCGTGAGTCAATTCGTGATTTTTCTTCACGAGTCGCGGAGATCGTAAATCAAATCAAAAGTGACACAATTGAAGATAGACGTGTCGTGGAAAAGGTGTTGCGATCTCTTCCTCTAAAGTTCGATCATACAGTTGCTGCAATCGAGGAGTCCAAAGATCTGTAAAAGATGATCGCGTATGAATTGACGGGTTCGTTTCTTGCACATGAGCAAAGAATCAATCGATCGGATAAACCGTTACTGAATCAAGCTTTTCAATCACAACTGAAGAAAAACAGTTCTGGTAACAATTCTAATTGTCTTATTTGCAAGAAGTTAAACCATGAATCCAAAGATTGCTACGTCAGATGCAAAAGATGCAAAATCCCAAATCATTCACAAAGGGATTGTTGGTTTCAAAAGAAAAATGAAAAAAAAAAGACACGCCCCACCCTCTAAAGAGTCCTAAGCAGAATTTGTGTTCTATTCCTCTATTGATGAAAGTGTTTCTAACATTTATGAATGTTGTGAGTTTTGTTTGATTACACATGAACTAGAATACCTTGAAGAATCATCAAAGGACGAGCATTGGAAGAAGGCTATGCACGAAGAGATGTCCAACATCGAGAAAAATAGAACTTGGGAGCTCATTGATTTTATTGAAGAAAAGAAGATTATTGGGCTAAAAGAGGTCTTCAAAATTCAATGAAGAAGGCGAAATTAAAAAATACAAGGTTCGACTTGTAGCAAAAGAAAATGCTCAAGATTCGGCTGATGTTCTACCGAAAGAAGCTACCTCCGACTAATTCGAGAAGTTAAAAAAGCAAGTAAAGATTACAAGGTGTTAAATAATATACTTTGTCTCTTGACCTTTTGAATACTAGTTCATATTTAGTGTTGGATAGGTTAAGAGTCACATTCATAAGTGCAATATCTCAAGAGTCTCATGCATCTATTAGGCTATTAATTTGAAGTCTCTAGAATAATCCATTGCATACTATAAATAGTGTTGCTTCTCATTTGTAAAATGAAGAAAAAAAACATATCAAGTAAAACTTAAGTAAAATATATGAGTGTGCTGTAGCAACTCAAGTAGAACCCCATTTCTCCCTAAATTTTTCCTATCATTGCTTCCGGAAAACCATTGACAGAGAGTGAATGGGAATAAGCTCTTAAATCCATTGCTTTGGGCGTATTGCTGCCGTTATTTGAGTCCAATTATCAAAAAATGGATGCAGAATCCAAGCCATGCTTCTTGCATCTGGCCTTCTTTAAGGAATATATAGTTAGCAAAAAGGAGGCCATTGACAGACTTTTTCAAAAATCGATAATAATCGCACAAATCATGTAATAGTGTATTTTACACTGTTACACACTTTTGACGTAAAAGTGTGATTGCAAAAAAATGTGTAACAGTGTAAAATACACTATTACACACTTTTTCGCTTCTAAAAATGTGTAATAGTTTTATACTGTTGCACACTATAAGGGTATTTTAGTAAAAAAATGCTAGTATTTCCATATTTTTATTTGTATAGCTAGAATTTCATATGACTAAAAGGTTTTGGCTACACTAGGGTGTTGCCTCATCTTGAAAACCTAATATTAAGAGGGTTTTGTTTCAGAAGCATGCCTTGTATGGACAACCTTGGTATTCTACGAATTATTCGTACACTCAAACTAGAAGGGCTCCTTCCCATGTTACCAAGTGCCTCTAATTTCCCTCGATTACTTGAATCGTTGACGTTGGTTAATAGCTGTCTTGATGAAGACCCCCATGCCAATACTAGCCGCGACGTTACCTGTCCTTAGGCACCTCAAATTGCAGAACACATACATTGGTGAAGAAATGGGTGATCTCGAAATACAGGAATCACCTTGAGGTCTTGTGCATGCAAGACCTGCGGAATGTGAGAGAATTTGAAGTTGGAGAAGGTAACTGTCAAATCTCAAGAATTTAGAGATCAAGAATTGTCCACACTTGGAAACGCTTCCGGAAGAGATTGGGGAGATGAGAAAGTTGGAGGAGTTAAAGATGGTGACAACCAAAACCATTTCAACAAAGATCCGAAACTCAAACTTAATCTCCGAAATTAGGTAGTCTTCTGATTTTCGGTTGCATTTGAATGGTGATAATTAAGAATTACCTGTTAGGTACAGAATTCGGCATTGATCACTGTCATTATAACTTGTACTTATGTTTTAGAGACTTTAATTTTTTCTTACTGTATAAGAGCTTATATACTCACCAAGAAAAATCAGCAAACGTTCAATTCTTGTGTTATTGATAGTGTGGGTATTATTTATACACTTAAATTAGGCACATATACATTTCATTTTTTCCCTTTAACGATGAGAAGGGAAAACCACGGTTGTTCTGTTTCATTTCATCAACATGCATACACCATATATTCACATGAAATTAAAAATGTCATCCATAACGAGATTATATATATAACAAGATCATGGACGTTAGATCGATCTTTCACAATTATATAAAAGAATGTTATTCGTTACAACTAATTTAATTTGTTATTGCTACAACATATATGAGTCAGGTATATGGAAGAGAGGAGAAAAAACACTAAAATCATAATCATAGTCGGAATCTGTTTCAACCATGAATGGCTGGGTCCAGAAAGTATCATGAAATCCATCAGAATTTTGAGTGGTGATGGCTGATACGTTGGAGCAATTTTGTTGCGTGGATGAATCATTGGATTCCAAAATGAATAATTGAAGAGGTGAGATGTGGCTTAATTTTGGAGCAACAGAAGAAGTAACTACACTGCTGCAGCTTGAAAGCTCTTGGTCTGATGATTTACTAGGTTTGCTTTGATCACGATAATTCTTGTGATGTGCATGCCAGTAGTTCTTTATTTCGTGGTCTGTTCTTCCAGGTAATTCTGCTGCTATGGCAGACCACCTATTTAATGTTAGACATCAACCCATTAAGATCTTCTTTTGCAAAATATGTTTAATTAAAAGAAAAGAAAACAAAAATAAAAGCAAAATAATACTCCCTTCATTCACGGAAGGATTTTCTAAGAGGGAGTGACACGAGTTTTAAGGAAAAAAAGTTATTGAGTGTATTGAGATTGAAGAAAAGGTTTTTGAGTGTATTGGAAGTTGTGAAAAAATGAAAAATAAGTAATTATAAATGGTGAAGTATAATCCAAAAATAAAAAGGAAAGTTTTTTTTGTGGACGTCCAAAAAGGAAAGATATGAAGTTCTTTCGTGGACGGAGGGAGTAAGTCATTTCAAGCTAAAATAAGTACCTAATTTTTATATTTTTCTTTTATAGTGTGTATTTTTTGTCTTGCGATTTGAAAGTGGATAAAAACTGTATCATTAACCCTTAAACTAAAATCATAAGTTTTTTTAGGATAAGGGTGCGTTCTCTTTGGTTGTAAATTTATCATGGGAAAAGGAAGGATAAACAAAATTCCACCATATTTAAACCCTTCATTTCTTTTCCTACATATCCTACTTAATTGACTCTTACTCATTCCTCATTTACACTACAAATGAGGGATAATATTATCCGTCCAAAAATGATGTGATAATATTATCTATCATTTGTAGTGTAAATGATGAATGAGTAAGGGTCAAGTAGGATATGTGAGAAAAGAAAAGAAAGATTTAAAGTGTAAAATTTTATTTATCCTTCATTTTTTCATGATAAATTTACAACCAAAGAGAACACATCCTAAAAGTCATAAGTTTGAATCCTACTCATATCTTGCAGTGGAACAATCTAACCAAGTGGTCTCCTGTGAACCGGTTTCATGGTGAAACCAAATTCACAATGACACTACTTCAACATAAAAATGACACTTTAAAATGATAAAGTATCATTTGTATGCTCAAATAGTGTCACTATAAAGCCGGTTTCAGAGTCAAGGGATTTTTTAGGACAGTAACTTAGATTGATTTGAAAATTAGGACAATAACTTTCGGACTTGTAAAAATAGGACACTAATTATTTTTTAGAGTAAAATAGGACACTAATTAATAAGCGTCGTAAAAATAGGACATTTTTCAGCCGATAATTGGCTAAAAAATGTCCTGCGGATGCAACACTTATTAATTAGTGTCCTATTTTACTCTAAAAAATAATTAGTGTCCTATTTTTACAAGTCCGAAAGTTATTGTCCTAATTTTCAAATCAATCTAAGTTACTGTCCTAAAAAACCCTCGAACTCCCGGTTTCACCATAAAACCGGTTTCACAGGAGTTTTTGTGCAATCTAAATCATAGTAACATGTCTTTAAAAATTGTGGTCCAATATAGATGGCATGGATTTTTAAGAAAAAGTGTGATAGTTGGTTTGAGTGGAGATTGAATTTTCACACCTTTTTATAAAATAGTGAGATGAAAAGTACTCGCGGAGTCATTTTCATATAATTAAGGAAATACCAAATTTTTTAGATATATATAGTATTCCCTCCATCCCAACAAAAATGGTACATATTCCTTTTTGAGAAATAATAAGGGATGATTAGAAAACTAATTACATTAATTAAACTTAGCTCTGATTTGGGTTAATTTTCGTTTATTGGGTAATTGCCCATAAAAAAAGTATAATAAATTTGAATTTTGGCTTTAAATTTAAAAAATATATGTAAAATCATTAATTACTACATACATAATTAATGACAAAATTAAAACACTTAAACCCCTAAACATTAACTCCTTAAATTTCGCGTAAAAAAGAAATGCACCACTTAAATTGAAACGAAGAGAATAATATATAAGACCACAGTTTTCAGGGACGAGTATGTAGCTAGACACTACATACATAATGCATGATTGGAAAGTTCATACTTGTTTCCATGTTGATGATGAAGTTTTTCGATAAGATCTTTTTCTTCTTGGGTGAAACCCCCTCGTTTTAGGCCAGGTTTCAAGTGGTTCATCCATCGCAATCTGCAACTCTTTCCACATCTATTTAGACCTAAGAAAACACCAATCATTTTTCGTTAATTTACCATCGAATCTACTGCATAGATACAGTTCAGAGATCTATCAATACATTCATTAAATCCAAATAAAAACTAAAAAAAATCAAAATGTAATTGTAAAACCTGCAGAGTTGGGAAGCAATCTCCAGTTCGAATGGCCGAAACGCTCAACATAAGCTCTCAACTTATGGTCTTCTTCTTCTGTCCACGCACCTTTTGTCGTTCCATTTTTGTCAACGTAAGTACGTTTCACCATTTCACGCACGTTGTATCAAATCCTATGTGTTTTATATCGTCACTTTCATCTATAAATACTTCTTAATATAAGCAGAAAACAAGAGTTGTTGTGTTCATGGGGTCGGGGTCGGGGTCGGGTCGGGTCGGGTCGGGCCGGATGTAATATTTTTTTTTTGACTTCCAGGAATAAGTTCGAATTAACTAATAATTCAAACACTTTTTTGTCATTAATAAGCAACATGATTGATTATTTTAATCCAATCACACTCTTACGATGAGAGATATCAATCAAGTAAAATTAGCTCAAAATGATATAAATATCACGAAAATTTGTGATACACAAAATCTTCTGTACACTCGGGTGTACGGTACACCCGAAGTATTAGTGTCATTTCGATACAGTGAAGTGTCATTTAGTGTTAGTTCAATATAGTGTTTGTGTCATTTCGAGATAGTGTTATTTATATAACATGATACTGTCATTTATAAAACAAAGTATATACTCCCTCTGTCCACGAAAAAGTGCCCTACTTACCCCCTTTTTTTTGTCCACGAAAAAGTGCCCTGTTTACCTTTTTGTACATTCATACCCTTTACTTTTCAATTTATTTGCAACTTATGTCATTAATAAATCCACACTTTTATTTAATCTATGCAATTAACCCACACAATTAACTCACTAATTAAAACTACGAAACCAACTCCCCCACGCCTAATCAATCCCATTTATTTATTTAT
This sequence comes from Salvia miltiorrhiza, assembly GCF_028751815.1. Classification (NCBI taxonomy): domain Eukaryota; kingdom Viridiplantae; phylum Streptophyta; class Magnoliopsida; order Lamiales; family Lamiaceae; genus Salvia; species Salvia miltiorrhiza. Next base: position 9,188,068 of record NC_080389.1, read on the forward strand.
TTTCTTAATTTTCAGTTTATTTATTTATTTATTTTCTGAATTTCAAGTTTATTTATTTATTTATTTTTGAATTTTTAGTTTATTTAATTTCCAGTTTATTTATTTATTTATTTATTTCTAGTTTATTTATTTATTTTCTGAATTTTCAGTTTATTTATTTTCCATTTTATTTATATATTTATTTTCTGAATTTTCAGTTTATTTATTTATTTATTTTCTGAATTTCAAGTTTATTTATTTATTTATTTTTGAATTTTCAATTTATTTATTTTCCAGTTTATTTACTTATTTATTTATTTATTTATTTCCAGTTTATTTATTTATTTATTTCCTGAATTTTCAGTTTATTTATTTATTTATTTTCTGAATTTCAAGTTTATTTATTTTTGAATTTTCAGTTTATTTATTTATTTTCGAATTTTTAGTTTATTTATTTTCCAGTTTATTTATTTATTTTTTTCTGAATTTTTAGTTAATTTATTTCCAGTTTATTTATTTATTTATTTATTTCCATTTTATTTATTTATTTTCTGAATTTCAAGTTTAGTTATTTATTTATTTTTGAATTTTTAGTTTATTTATTTTCCAGTTTATTTACTTATTTATTTATTTATTTCCAGTTTATTTATTTATTTTCTCAATTTTCAGTTTATTTATTTTCGAATTTTCAATTTATTTATTTTCTGAAAATTTTATTTCCAATTTATTTATTTTCCATTTTTTTATGTATTTATTTATTTATTTATTTTCTGAATTTCAAATTCATTTATTTATTGAATCGGCACTTTTATTTAATGTTTTCTCATTTAAATGCTTTCATTTAATTCACCTAATAAAATAATGCCAAATAGTTAGTGCAAGATTAGTAAAAGTAACCACAATACATTAACACTACCCTTTTAGTCTTTTACACCACCTTTTTTAGCTTTCTTAAAACTCGTGCCAGCACCCAAATGGGGCACTTTTTCGTGGACGGAGGGAGTAGTTGTTAGTGTTAGTGCCATTTGGTATTAGTGTTCGCTAGTGTCATTTACACCTGATTGTACGGTACACCCGGGTGTACAGGAGACCACCTTTTATTGATATCCCAAAATTTCCATCACTTAATAAACAATCGATTAACCTATAGCTATGTTATTTTTATCTATTTAATTTAAGTTAATCTTCATAAGTAAACACCCTATAGGGATCACTCTAGCTGGCCCAGATGCATAATTAAATATTATGACTAATAAATCATAATTAAAAATTAATAAACTTCGATGAGTGGATTTTGAAAATAGCCTATTTCATATTGTAAACTTAAAAATTGTCCACTAAAATAAAAACATAAAAATATAGCCACACTTACCATTTTACCCTCAACTTTAAAAATTAAAAAAATAGCCACACACAATTCACAACCAAAACACATGCACCAATTCACAATTTTCTCTCAGCAAATAAGATTTTTCTACTCTCTAGAATTCACAACCAAAATCTCGCAAGCAATTCACAGATTTCTCTCTCCAATTTTTGATCCGATTTTATCCAAAAAAGTCACTTTTAACTCACAATTTTAACACATTATTCAAATAGTTACAGCTCATTCTCTCTCCAAATTTCGCACCAAAACGTGAATGCGAAAAGACATTCGAGTAGACAACTCTCCTGCATCACCGCCATAACTCTACAACGGCCACAGACGAACTCTGATCCACAACAATCTGCACCGCCACAAAGACGAACAACAACCGATGGAAACGACTGCAACCGCGCCTGAAATGGAAAATCCGAATCAAATAAAAGATTCGACGGTGGAAAAACAAATTTCTGGAAAAGACGAAAGCGCGAAGAAGAAACAACAAACTACAGAAATCGATCCGGCAGAAGAAAGAAGAATCATTCCGCAAGAAGACGACAGCGCGAAGAAGAAAGAAGAAACTACAAAAATCAACCGCGAAAAAGGATGTATGGAGATAGTTATAGCAAATGAAGCCGAGGAAAAGCGCGATGAACAAAAAGCGACTGAAAATACCGTAAGTTTTCTAGATCTAGATTAAATTCTGAAAAATTATATTTGTTAATGTTATGCATGCGATGAATTGTTAGAGTAACTCTTTGTAATTATTGTTCAATATATGTTGTGATGAACTATTCTAAAATTCACAAACAACAGGTAGTGATTTTTGGTTGTGAATCGTGAGATCAAGTTTAATAACTGTTTTACGAAAATTTCGTAAATATTTTTGAATATATATTAACATCAAACTGTTCTAAAATTCACGAGCAATATCTAGGGCTTTTGGTTGTGAATTAGAGCTAGGCATTTTGGTTGTGAATTCTGATATCAAGGTTAATAATTATTTTTGGAATATTTTGTGAATAATTTTGAATATACTTTAACAGCAAACTGTTCTAAAATTCACGAGCAATATTTAGGGCTTTCAGTTGTGAATTGGAGCTAGGGCTTTTGGTTGTGAACTGGAGCTGTGGTTGGTTGTGAATTCGAGCATTACATATTCAATTCACAACCAAGCCCAAGTATTGGTTATGAAATCACAAAAACACCATTCTTAGTTGAAAATTACAAAACATATATGTCTTGAAGCATGAATGTGCATAAATATACTATTGTAAATTGGTTGTGAATTGGTTGTGAATTGGAGATTGGTTGTGAATTCAAGCCTTAATAAGAAACTGTACTGATTTTTTTTTCTTTTTTTAAACATGATCTTAACAGGTTGAATGGAATTACAAAAGGCCAAACATGAGGGATATCAAATTCAAGATCAACTTTTACTGCAAAGAAGGAATATTGAACATAATTGATTCAGTGTTGAAGCTCAGGGGATCTGAAGCTCATAAAAAGATAACAAATTCTTGCTTTGGCCACTTCCTGAAGCTCCCAGATGTCATTAACAAGTGTGGGAGCGCTGTGCAGTATGTGCTGACGAGGGAGATCATCTTTGGCAAGGATGAGGATGAACTTAGCTTCATGATAAATGACAAGAGGCTAAGATTCAGACGATTTGAGTATGCTCTGATAACAGGGCTCAGATTTGGACCATCAACATTCAACAATGATGGTGAAGCACTCATTCCAGCCAAGTCACTGTTCGCGAGGCGATTCCACAACAAGTCTATGAGCGTCGAAACACTGAAGGAGCTGTTTGTAAATGGGAAAATTACAAAGGACAAAATGGATGATGTGAAGGTTGCCAAGATACTGGTAGTCTACTACTTTCTTCTTGGAATGGAACCTAAGAAAACAATGACGGAGCCTTGGTTATGGGCAATGGTTGAAGATGACAATCAATGGGAAAATTTTCCATGGGGAAGCTACAGTTACCAGCACCTGCTGCAGTACATGAAGAGCATAAAGAAGGAACCAACAGAGAGAACAGAAGGAAACAAGGATAAGCCAGATGGAATTCATTTCTTCGGATTCTCAATTGCTTTCTTGGTAAGCTTCTATTCATTAATATTGGTTGAATTACAAAATTTTATTTAGTTTTTTATCAAATTCTGACAAGTTATTTTTCATTGAATAGGCATGGATATATACTGCAATTCCACAGTTGGGCAAAACTTGTGGCCATCGAAAACAGGACAAGGAAATGCCAAGAATATTGAGGTTCAAATACCCGAGGACTAATTCTGTTGTGACGGAGGTCACAGGAAATGTAAGTAACATTTAAATACTTAAATAACATTGCATCAATATGTATTCATTTTAGCATGTTTAAGATTAATAAATTACTTCAAGTACTATTATGAAACCAAACTGATCTATAATTCACAACCAAAATTTCTCTTGGTTGTGAATTCCAGCTTCGAAGCTTGAATTCACAACCATTAAAAATATTGGTTGTGAATTACCAACAATTCACAACAAGCTAAATTCACAACCAGAATAAGCCCACTCTAAACATTAAACCATAAGTCCACTATAAACACTAAATTCACAAACAAACATTAAATACTTAAATAACATTGCATCAATATGTATTCATTTTAGCATGTTTAAGATTAATAAATTACTTCAAGTACTATTATGAAACCAAACTGATCTATAATTCACAACCAAAATTTCTCTTGGTTGTGAATTCCAGCTTCGAAGCTTGAATTCACAACCATTAAAAATATTGGTTGTGAATTACCAACAATTCACAACAAGCTAAATTCACAACCAGAATAAGCCCACTCTAAACACTAAACCATAAGTCCACTATAAACACTAAATTCACAACTGAAGTGAACTGAAACTGAACTGAATTGAACCCTAAACCCTAAAAATTAAACCCTAAACCCTAAAATCTAAACCCTAAACCCTAAAACTAAACCCTAGTTGTGAATTCACAACTAAACTGAAACTGAACTGAATTCACAACTGAAGTGAACTGAAACTGAAACTGAACTGAATTCACAACTGAAGTGAACTGAAACTGAAACTGAACTGAATTGAACCCTAAACCCTAAACCCTAAAATCTAAACCCTAAACCCTAAAACTAAACACTAGTTGTGAATTCACAACTAAACTCAAACTAAACTGAACTACAAATTATATTTCACAACCAATATTTATGTTGGTTGTGAATTCGAGATCTGAGCTTGAATTCACAACCATAAGAAATATTAGTTGTGAATTATTGCAATTGTGAATTCACAACTAAACTGAAACTGAACTGAATTCACAACTGAAGTGAACTGAAACTGAAACTGAAACTGAACTGAATTTAACCCTAAACCCTAAAAACTAAACCCTAAACCCTAAAATCTAAACCCTAAACCATAAAACTAAACCCTAGTTGTGAATTCACAACTAAACTGAAACTGAACTCTTAAAAAATAAACACCTACCAACTAACTATTGTTTGGTTGTGAATTAAGGCTTACAAAGTTCAAACTCAGTCTATAAATGACTCTTATTTATATATTTCAACATTTACCAACTAACAATTTTACATTGCAGTTGCATGAAATAATTTTACCAGATTCAGAAGAATCTGAAACAGATTACTGGCAGTCTGTCGAACCAGAGGGAACACCACTTGCATTTGGTTATGGTAAAGACAAGTACGTTTTTGTGCAAGCAGAGGAAACAGATGAAAGTCAGCCAAGTCAGAGTCAAAAATCAGCCAAGTTTTACACACCTAAATCAACACCTGCAGAGACACAAACACAAGAGGGAGAGGAAGAAAAAGAAGAGGGACAGCAAGAACAAGACTCACAAATTGAGCCAGAAGACATAAAGCAAGAAAAACCAAGAGTTCAAACCATAAAGACAAGGAGAGTTGGTGAAAGCCGAAGGACACCCAAGCCACCCACTGGCACACCCGTTGCCTCAAATTCTGCATTCAATCCTGAGCACATTGATGAGATTGCAAATAAAGTCCATAACAAGATAAGAAGCGACATTGAATTCATCAATGCAATTGCTGTCACGACATCTACACATATGCTGACTGAGTCAATACTCAGCGAGGAAATAGCAAACTTTGTGGCAAAGCGGGTGGGTGAAATGCTGGAAGAAATCAAGAAGAATGGAACAAAGGAAAATAACAAAGATACGCAAGAAGAAACAGAGCAGGATACACAGGCTAGTATTATCAGTATTGTTTTATTAATTTAGTACTTATTATTCAACAACTAATAACATAAACTGATTTCATATTGTAGGAGAACATGGATGTGGATGAAGAACCGAAAGAAGAGGGCGACAAGACAGCAAAACAAAAAATTGTTGAGGACAGAAGCATGTTTGATATGTCGGATATACTGGACGATGATCCGATATGGAGCCAAGCAGAACAAATAGCACAAGCCCAAGCAAGAGCAAATGATGAGTACATAGAAAAAGAATGGAAGCGTGCTAGAATTGATGGTGGCAGTGGAAGCTACCCCGACAAGCTTGACTTCATAACGGTTAGGGCCCGAGCTGCATCAGCTGCACTCTGCAGCCCATTTCGTCCGTATGACAAGAGAGGAGCAAACTTTGACAAATTCCTCAAAACAGGAAAGGACAAGTAAGTACACTAACTTTTATCTTTTACATAAAACTTGTTATAATATGAATACAAATGTAAAATATTTAAAAAAACCTGTTCTGTGTAAATTGTTATGTGTAAATTGTTGTGTCTGTTACTGATATTTTTTTTTTACATTAATTCACAACCAACAATTACAGTTGGTTTTGAATTCAAGCTTCAAAACTTGAATTCACAACCAAAAATTAAAAATCAGTATTACTTTTAGACATCAATTTCAAAACAAGAATGTTACAGGTTAAGGTTGTGAATTCAAGAACTGGAATTTTTTTGTTGTGAAATAACAATAAAAAATTAATTCACTACCCTAAAACCACTCTAAACCTTAAATCACAACAACCCCACCCCTGCAGCCTAAAAAATAAAATAATTGTATGTTTTGGTTGTGAATTCTATGCAAATTAGTTTTATGATATATTTCATTTTGCTTCAACTGAAAAATATATAAACTCTAACACATGTATAATGTATAATGTAGGCGAAATGTTGGTTTGCCAATGGCTGTGACGTCTGCCTTCTTCAAGATCATAGTGGATCCCAAAAAGAAAATGGAAAACATCCATATCGATTCCTACTTGGCTGTATTGTACACGTCCCCAGAGATGGCTGGCATAAGGAAATTCAAAAGACGAGTGACGATCACTTCTACAACTTTCATGGTAAGTAAATCTGTTTTCTTAAAAAAAATCACAATCAAAAGATTTTAACTATTGTAGGTTGTGAATTAGTTGTTAGAAATTAGATTTTGGTTGTGAATTCATGATTGAAAGGATGAATTCACAACAAAAAGTAGAATTGGTTATGAATATTATATTCAATTCCATACTTGAAGTAAAACTAAGAAAAAAACTCTATACTTATACAGGCTGCTGTCTTCCAAACATGGGTAAAGTACAAAAGTGAAGAAGAGACACCAGAGTCAAGTTCACAAAATGAACTTCACATTAATACAGAAGACTTATTTGAACTGTCGCAGTTTGTCATTGGAGAGCAGCCATCGTGGGGCCATATTAAACCGTGGCACGATTATGATAAGGTAAAAATCACTAATTCTGTATTAAAAATTTAAAGTATTAGAAAAATCACAACCAAAGAAAATATTGGTTGTGAATTAGTGCTTTTGATCTAAAATTTAGAAACTACAAGTGTTTTTGGTTGTGATTAAAGATTTAAATGTTTAATTCACAACCATAAAATAGGTAGTCAGTGTATTGTGTTCAGATAAGTGTAATGTTGTGATTCAACATTTGAAAATTAAAGGATAAGTCAACAATAATAATTTAGATTACAACTGTTATTTAAGTTGTGAATCCAAGCTAGTGGTTATGAATTCACAGTAATGTGCAGACTCAATTCATTACTGATATTTGAATTTGTAGGTTATTGCAGTGGTGAACATTGCAAATCACTGGATCACCTTATGCATTAATCTGGTAGAAGCATCGATCACAGTTTATGACTCCCAGCAGCACCTCTTCACAGCAAATGACTATGTACTAAGCGCACAGAACATCGTGCCATTGTCTAGATTGCTTCCATACGTACTGAAATATGCAGGTTTCTACGATGCAAGACCAGAGCTCGAAGAATCTATGAAGCAATGGAAGATAGAGCATCCTAACGAAATCAACTTGTACGAGCAAAAAGATGATATAAACTGCGGACCATTTGCAGTAAAGTTTGTGGAAGCAATTCTGACAGGGCGCTGGGAAGATGGCTTCAATGGGAACAGTTTGAAGAAGTACAGAAATCACATGGCGACGACAGTTTATGCATTCAGTACCAGTTATGACGAGTGAGAAAACAAGAATTTGAAAATTTTAATGGTGGTTGGTTTAGAAACTTAAAATTGATTCTGTTTAATGCTTGGGATAATAACTTTGGTTTGTGGTGGTTTGACTGATTTAATACTTTTGCTAGCTAGTTTGAATGGTTAGGTGATGAATGTTTTAATACTTAGGTTTGTGGTAGTTATGATGAATATTTTAGTTAAATGCTATTTTGTTTTGGTTACTGTTTTATTTAATTTTGTTATATATGCACAATCGACAACTATTGTTGGTTGTGAATTCATGTCATAAAGCTAGAATTCACAATCAACAATTGCCGTTGGTTGTGAATTCCACTTAATATCTTAATTCACAACTAGCAAATTTTTATGGTTGTGAATTCGAACTTGAAAGCTCAAATTCACAACAAAAGGCTAGTGTTGGTTGTGAATACGAGATTAAAGGCATTAATTCACAACTAAAAAAACTAATTACTTGTGAATTGAAGCTTTGTAAGTGGAATTCAAAACCAACGGCTATTGTCGGTTGTGAATACAAGTCTTAAAGCAAGAATTCACAACAAACAATATTACTTGTTGTAAATTCATGCTTTAAAATTTGAATTGACAACCAAAACTAGCCGTTGGTTGTCAATTGGATATTTAAATATTCAATTCACAACTACAAGAATTATGGGTTGTGAATGCATACTCTTCGTCATGAATTCACAACCACTAATCATAACAGTTGTGACTTCACAACCAATAAATATTGTTGGTTGTGACTTGAAGTATTATATCTTAAATTCACAACAAACAATAACAAGTCAGTTGTGAATTCAAACGCCGACATTCAACACAGAACCAAAACAGTACAGATGGGTTGTGAATATGCATACTCTTCAACATGAATTCACAACCACTAATCATAACAGTTGTGAATTCACGACCAACGAATATTGTTTGTTTGGAATTCAAGTATTATATTTTAAATTCACAACCAACAATAAGAGGTCAGTTGTGAATTCAAACCTCAACATTCAACTCAGAGCCAAAACAGTCCAAAATAACATAACAGTAAATATAACAATTCACAACCTAGTCTGTTCAGAATTTAATCACGACCAAACTGTTCAGAATTAAATCAAAATAACAACGAAAATAACAATTCACAACCAGAACCAATCACAATCCAAAAAACAAAAAGCAACCAAAAAAAATCATGAAATCACAATCAAGCACTTGGATTAAGTGACGGACACTTTCTTTTTGTATGCCCAGTCTTTTGGCAAATACTGCAATGCTTAGCACGACGAGGACGATCAACTTCTTGCTCATCACTTTCTACGGGAATTGAAATTTCTTCTTTACACTTTGACTTGTAATGACCTGATTTGTGGCATCTTGAACAAACACTAACACGTGACTTTGTAGAAGATTCCATTGTTGAAGGAATTCTAGAAGTCCGTGGACGCCCTGATTGACTAGGATTCTGTGGTGCACCAACAACCCTTGAACTCACATCTGCAGGAACATACCACTCATCTTGATGAGGGATAGGATTCACATCAATAGAATACATCTCACGTAACGTCTGCATTGTATAGTAGCTAGACACAAAAGCAATGCAAGATTGCTTTGACTTCCTACAAAATCAAAACACATTCAAATTTAATGAAACATATACAGTAAAAAAAAAAGCAAAAACATCAAAAACAAAGACAAACATATAAAAACTTACAATATAGCAGCAGCAGCATGAGGGCAAGGGATCAAGTCAAGATCAAACTCATGACAAGAACAACTCATAGCACGAAGATCAACAACATAGTTTCGATCACTAGAAGAAACTGTGAATTTGAATGCATTAATTGCATTAACATCCATTCTCCGACCTTCCTCAACTGAAATGTCTAGTTTCAATGCAGCCCACTCTGTAAGTGGATGAGTTCTTGCCAAAGCCTTGCTACGCCTTTCTGCAAACCAATGACATATCAATGTTCTCACAAATTCTAGCAAGGTGCATACGGGCAATCTCCTACCCCATCGAAGCCTACCATTGAATACCTCGGCACAATTAGACGTCATGAAGTTATATCTACGAACTCCACAATGACTACGTGCCCATCTAGATGGCTGAAGATCCATCAACTTCTTATATGCACCTTTGTCACGAACTAAGGCCAATTGCCCAGAATGCAAATCATATTGCTCCCTCTTGTAGCTATTTGCAGCTCTTTGAAACATAGCTACAACATTTGCACCATATCTTGCAAGGTTCTTCTGTAAATGATATGTGCAAAGACCATGAGGAACTCCAGGAAACACAGCTTCAACAGCATTCTTTATACTGATATGCTGATCTGAAACAAATAACATGTTCTCTAAAACACCAAAAGCTCGTTTCAACCGTGTAAGAAACCATAACCATGAACTGTCATTCTCCTTATCACCCAATCCAACAGCTAATGGGAAAACCTGTTCATTTCCATCCTTTGTCACAGCAACAAACATCACACCCTTATACTTTCCTTTCAAATGGGTAGCATCAATAACAACAACAGGACGTCCAGATGATAAAAAACCACGAATACAAGCACCAAGAGCCATAAAACAATACTTAAAGACATCATCTCCATTAGTCTCCAAATCAATAATCGAGTCCGGGTTGCAATGCTGCACCATATGAAGATATGAGGGGATCAACTGAAAAGACTTATCAGGATCGCCATAAATAAGCTTGATGGCGTGATTCCTCCCGGCATAAGCAGCTGAATAGTCAACATGAAATCCATACTCTCGCTGCAATTGAGCTGCCATCTCCTTAGGCTTCAGAACTGCACCATTGTGCATCAATGTTGGTGCAAAAAAAGCACAAATAATCTTTGAAGAAACCGTACGTGGACCATGGTGGCGAAAATCCATCTGACAAGTGTGGGGTGCAATCCACTTGATCACCCTCCAAACTGTACCTGAAGCAGTCGCACGCATCAAAAATTGGCACTCATCTGGATACTTGCAGTTAGCATTAAATCTGCTAGTGGATGACCTACTAACAACAAATTCAACTCGATTCTTCAAGTGGTACAGACCCAATGCAGTAATCATACTATCTTTGTCCATATAGGTAGATCCAACAGCTAAAGAATCTCTAGAATATAACTCAACATCAATAGCTCCATCGACAGGCAACGAAGCTTGATACATTGCACCTGGAATAATCCATTGCCGCATACTGCTAGTATCAACATTAATGCTCTGATCATCCAAACCATCATTAACAAAAGAAGAAGATGGCAAAGGTGGAACTATATGTCGACTTCTAACAACAGTGGGAACATCCTGCTGTAAATCATCATCCAAGTCATCAAGACTATCCTGATCATCAGAAACCTCATCACCATCATCTAAGTAAAAATCAATATCGTCAATGTTTTCATACAGATTATCATTAGCAAAGCCATCTCCAACAACAGGTCCAGCCAACAAATGAGGTGAAACAGTCACAAACACTTTGGGAACCTCAGAAGTATCAATAACATACTGCAAATCCAAATCATTCATAACATTCATTACAATGTTATCTCCATCAGGTGCCACAACAACTGAACTTAATAGATAACACATAGAGCTCATGTCAGCTGCAACTAGCAAATGAATATGACTAATCAAGCTCGAATACTTCAATCCATCAGGAGGAATTAAGTGAAACCTTCTTTGTCCACCAAGATACTTGTCATTCACCAATTCACCACCATAATGTATAATAATCCCAGGTCGACTCATCTGTATAATAAAATATAATTAATAAAAAATCTGTAAATTAAAACATAAAATCCGCAAATTACCAATTGAAACAGGGAATTCACAACCAAAGACACTAATTCACAACCGAAGACAATAATTCACAACAAAATACATCAAACTGTTGTCAATTCACAACCAGCACAACAAATCCTAGTCGTGACACTAATTCACGACTAAGACACTAAGACACTAATTCACAAAAGATCTAAAACTATAATTCAGAACTGACACACAAAATTCACAACTAAAATTAATATGGTTGTGAATTATAGATTTATACCTACAATTCACAACCAGCACAACAAACCCTAGTTTCCAGTTCATGTAAACAAATCTAAGGCACAAATCAGTTGTGAATTTAAATAACTAGTCGTGAATTCAACGAATTAGTTGAGAATTGAAGAACATTCATAACAACTACAGAAACAAAAGCTCCCACCTTTAACCTAGAAACTCTGGGGTGATAAAATCGACAGCAATGAACCTCACAAACACACCTTCAACCGCCGGCGAACCACGACAAACTATGAAAAACAACAAAACAACAACAAAATTAAAGATTGAAGATTATCGAACAAAAAAAAATTGAACAAAAAAAATCACACATATCAACCACAAATTCACGCACATCAACGACAAATTCGGTGAAGCAACGGAGATGACAATCGGAGCGCCGCACGACGCCGGAAGACGATGAAGATTTGCAGTTGGAGGCTTGAAGATTTGAAGATTTGAAGGATTGAAGGAGAGAAGAAGAATTCACGCTGCAACATGGCAAGTGGCAGAATTCACGAAAATGGCAGAATTCACTATTTATACAAGGGCATTTCGGACATTTCACGCAAAAACTGGCTAAAATTTTAAATTTTAATCCTATAGGCTAAATTTTAAGTTTACAATATGAAATAGGCTAGATTCATATATTCACACAACTTCGATTGGGGATTAATTGCCTCTGAATTTGGAACGTGAGCAGCGGAAACAGACAAATTTTCGGCATATATTAATTATTTATTTTATCTTATATTCGAAATGCACAAAGTATTCACTTCAGTTCAGGGACGGAGCCAGGAATTTAGTTCGGGGGGGCTGAACCTGTACGGGGGTTCGGCCCCGAGAAATTTTTTTTGGGCATTCAGTATATTTAAGGTATTTTTTTTTATTAAAATACGAGCATAATACTAATAATAACGAACAATATTTTCATAGATTATATAGTTTCAATATATACAAAACTTTTTTTGGAAATTCCGTATATTTAAGACATTTTTTATTAAAAGGCAAGCATAATAATAATAATAACAAACAACATGTCCATAGATTATATATTTTCTATATATTACAAATTAGTTTCAATACATTATAATTTTTTTTAGCATTTCATACATATTAGGCATTTTTTATTAAAAGACAAGTATAATAGTAATAATAACAAACAATATTTTATAGATCATATAGTTTTAAAAAACAAAATTATCCTTAAATTAAGTATATATGATCTATAAAATACTCTTTTATAAAACAAAATTATTTTATAATAGGTATAAACATATATCTATATATAACTATATATATTTTAAAATTAAAAAAAAAAAAAAAAACTCAAAAATTGGGAGGGGGCTCTAGCCCCCCCCCCCCCCCCCAAGCCCCCCCTGGCTCCGTCCCTGCTTCAGTTAATGAATCTTTCAATGGACATCCCACATATGGTTTGATAAAATTGTTTAGGGTATATCTATTTGGACCAAATTGTTCCGGATCAACGAAGACAAAATAGTTCATAATTTAAATACACCTATTAAATATAAGTTAAATTAAGTTCAAATTTTGAATGATATATGTTGCAATTTTATTTAAATATTTTAACATATTTCTATAAATAGAATGGAAAATATATATTTTAATTAAATAAAATTACCATTTTTGAAAAATAAAAATATCCACTTAATGATGATTTTTTTTAAAAGCAAATTTAAGGATGAATTATTATTCAATTAATAAATATATAGATATAAATAAAACCAGTCAAAATTTTCATTAAGAATGTCTTTAATAATTTAAGTTATGGAATGAAAAACGTAAAAGAATAAGAATGTCTTTTTATATTGAAGATTGAATATTTATTGCATTTCTGGATCAAATTAATTCAAATACCATTACAATTGTTTAATGCGTATGTATTGCATACGTATAAAATTGTTTGGTGCGTACATATTGCATGTGTATCAGTGTGCGCACAAGAATCGTTTGCTATTGAATTTTATTTCTACTTAAAATTCAATATTTCCGTTCACACGTTCAGCCATAAATAACTGTGCATTTTGCTCCCTAGCTCTCAAACAAAACTGTGCATCTTGCTAATAAACTAAATAAATAAAAATAGTTCCTAGATCTGTCGTAAATAAAGATTGATTACTTTCCTTACTATTCCTACTTGTTGTTGTGATAGAATAAGATTATAGAGCAATAATTAAATATAAGTACAAAAAAAGACACAAATTTACGTAATTAATCAAATTGGCTATATTCACAGATATAGAGGACAACAAATTTTATTGTGCAACTAGATTACAGATTACAGATCTCAAGGACATATCAACACTACCTATGATACAAACGCATTTGGTGATAATGGATTATGTAAAGCTGGAAATATATATATATATATATATATATATATATATATATATATATAGGGGGCCGCTCCAATGAGACCCCCTAATTTTAGTGAGATCTAGGGCACGATCTGGTGCGTTTATTTTATCAATCCTATGGCTGATATTGTATCTGGAGGGTGATTTTTTTTCGCAGGGTTCGAATCCTGGAGGGAGCAGAATATTTTAAATTTTGTTATTCATCAGTATATACTGCATTGTTCATCAGTGTATACGGCCCTATTCATCAGTATATATGTCTTATTCATTACGAATTTTTTAAATTTTATTTTTCATCAGTATATACATCTTGTTCATTAGATATACGTTTTGTTCATTAGTATTATATGTCTTATTCATTGTACTCATGTTACACGAAAAATATGGGGTCTCACTGGAGCACGCCCCTATATATATATATATATATATATATATATATATATATATCCACTGTAAAAATTAATGCATTCGCTGTTAAAATTAATGCATTCAAACAAATAAAAAAAATTGCTCCTTTTAGGATTCGAACCCAGGATCTCCATTCATCCAATAAGATGATGCATCCACTGTTGATCTTGATGATCGAATGACTGAAAATGGTTCTCCGTTCATCTTTTATTTAGTGGTTCTTTCTTAAACTTCTCCCTATATATATATATGAATGTGGTGCACATGCAACTTATTTGGGGTGACATTTGTTAATACATGACTTAATATTTTTAAGTTTATTTATTTGTGACAATGAGATATTTGCATTGCTATTTGTAATGCATTCTAAGTAAAATTGATTTTCGTACAATGAACTATGTGAAAAATACAATCAGTACAAAACAAAATGAATTTAGCTACCGAATTAGTTACGAATTTAAATCCGTAGCTATTGTACGACGGAATTAAGATGAATTTAAATCCGTAGCTATTCTCTTAACTTCAAGATAAGAGTATATTTGGAAATCTAGAATAGTTATTTTACTCCAAATTTTTGCAACATAACACTTAAAATGCGACAAAACAAATTATACTAACTCAATTCGAAAATAACCTAGGTTTGATAGAGCTTGCCTCAAATTTGGAGCAGATATGAAGATCATTGAATTGATGATTTTCAAATATCCGAATTTTAGCCTATGATTGAATCATATTACTGTTCTCACCACGTGCATGATATGATGCTGGCATGCTGTGGTCATACATAATTGGATTGCTTATGTCATTGTTATATTGGCAGTGTGAAACCATGTGTAATTATTATTAAATGTTTTTATTTTACTTACAATTTAATAATTTGCGTTTACACTGCAGACATTTAAAAATGGTGCGTTCTCGTCACGCCAATTAGAAAATTAAAAGACTTGTCCCCTGTCCTAGATCAGTCATAATTAACACTTACAAAACAAATTTTAGAAAGATAATTAAATTTATTTGTGTCAAATTGATCCATATCAATAAGAATAAAATAATTATAATAATTAAAATAAAAACTTAAATTAATATTCGTAGTAAAAGTTTACCAATATATATATATATATATATATATATTAAATTAAATGCAAAATTTGAATTATATAGATTACAATTTTACTTTAAATATTTTAACATATTTCTAAAATATAATTAAAATATGGAGTATATTTTAAGTAAAATAAATTATCATTTTTCAAAATAGAATTTTGCATTATCCGTATACATGACCTTCTTGGTTCAAATTTCTTTGAGAAACTTAGTGTATTTGGGCATAGTGTGCAGTGTTGTAAGCAATTAGATATTGACCTCCACCTTTGAAACATTTTGAGCTAACTATTCATATCCTCTGTCTCATGGTTTTTGGCTAACCTGCCTGGGAAGGGAGGTTTTATTGACGCCTTAGGCTCTGCTGCTCTGGGCACATCCTCCTTCTTCTTTTGTTTTGGGGCAGGTTCTGTAGGTTTTTCCATCTCGATCTCTTCGTCCACCTTTTCTTCATCGTCTGTGGGCACTGACACATCTTCAGGCATATATATGTACTGCTTCGGGCAAAGTCTTGCCGCTCCTTAGGTTGGCTGCATTTACTTGTGTCTTGTTGTTGGGTATCACGACCTGAACATGTAACTCCATTGTTCTTGTTTGCGTTCACTGGGCAAAGTTATGTTGCATGTGAGCCATTTGAGTGTTTAGATTGTGTATGACTCTTCTGGTCTCAAGTTTGAACTTCTCATTGTCTTGTAGGATCTTGGCCACATTCCTCTGAGTCTCTTACATGCACTCGAACATGCCTTCCATTGTAGGTGTTTTTCCCTGATTCGGCTGCTGATTCTGTTGCTGATTCGGAGGTTGATTGGGGGCAAGATAGTGATTTCCTCCGTACCGCAGGTTCTCATGGTTCCTCCATGGTTGGTGTTCTGGTCATAGCGTTGTTTCTGCCCAAAGACATTAACTTGCTCTTCCTCGAACTGGGGTGAGCACTGGTCCGTCATGTGGTTGGTATCAGAGCATAGTTGACATGCTTTGACGGACCTCTTGTGGGCATCATCATCTCCAGCATTTGTTTCACTGCATCGCATAGCTCATCCACCTTAGAATTGTTGTTCTGATTCTGGGGCACAGCAGTTGTGTTACCTTTGGGCACAACCGATCCATCTTCTCAGAATTCCTCCGCCATTTTCGCAAAAAGCTTGAAAGCTTCACTTGGCAATTTGTTGAGTATTAAGCCTCCACACACTGCATTGACCAATAGCCTTTCATATGGCCTTAACCCATTCACGAAGTATTGGATGAGGTCCTGGTCAGAGATTTGATGTTGTGGGCATTTGGCCAACATCTACTTGAATCTGCCCCAATAGTCATAGAGTGTCTCCCCTATGCCCATCTGTGTAGTGCTTATCATTTTCCTTGCATTATGGATCCTCGATGCAGGGAAGTACTTTTCTAAAAATTTATGTTGCATCATCTGCCATGAAGTGACACTCCCTGTGGGCAAAGTGTATAACCACTCCCTCGCCCCATCCTGTAGGGGGAATGGAAAAGAGATAAGACAAATATAGTCTGCCTTGTTTCCAGTTGCTTTGATTGTGCTGCAAACCATCTCAAAATCCTGCAAATACCTCTGAGGATCCTCTCAGGGCATATCGCTGAATTTGGGCAGAATATGTAGGAGTGTCGTAGCTCCCAATTTTCAGTGATTATGAGCAAAGTTATGCTAAAGAACATCTTTTCCCTCAAAGTCTGTTCTTGGGGTGGATCCACATCCTCATTCTGGTGTCTACCCGCCATATTGGCTTGTCTGGGTCCAAATAAGGCACGGCCTGCTCATCTTCATCATCTGCATCTGCCTCTGCCTCGACCCCTTAGATCTCACAATCTACACCTTGCGCTTGTCTCGATCTCAGGATCAAATCACAAATCACCCTGTTCTCGTGCAACATTAGGTATGAACATACAAGGGCAAAATCAAATCATAAAAGAGTACTAAAATACTAGATAGCCCACCCAGCCCTTATCCATGCCTTTATATTGGTGGAGGTGTACACCCCTCCTTCCTCTGCTCTGGTAGATTTTCCACATCAAGCTGTAGTTGTGCGGGTATACCTAGAACACATTATGGCTTAGTGGACCCAAATAGTCATAGGCATGCCCAAAGGCATACTACCACCTCCTGCATTTGCCGCACTATATGGAGTAGGATTTCTCCAAACTTGTCCCCACGTATTGCTTGTAATCTAGACATGCCTAGAACATTACCGGCTATATAAGGCACCGGGTTTGCCCAAGTTATGTTGGAATGTGGCCTAATGCTTCGGGAACATGGTTGCACAATTATTAGGTTCATTTTGACCTCACGAATATTATTATCACATACCAAACCTCAAATTAGCCCATACGTGATATAACACTCATTTTGCATAGTTTTTATGGCTTATATCTTGTGAATTACGTCAAACTTGTGTCCATTGTGTGATCGTTTAGAGTTTATTTCTTATCATTTCGTGATTTCACGTTTGGGTATAGTTTTGGCTAATTTGATGCAGAAATGAGTGTTTTCGGAGCATTGTGAACCAATTGATTATGTCTAGGAGAAGAGATGGAAGAGAAACGAGCCCGAATATCGAGAAAAGACGAAGAAAATGTGCTACGTCCGAGAAAAAGAGAAAAACGGCGACATAAGGAGTAGGTCGCCGATTTCGGCATTTTTAAAGAAGGGAAACGCGACCGCCGAGTATGCCGCCGATATCCCTGGAGGAGTTTTATGCTTGAGGATAAAAACTTGGCGGTCACTGAGTTGAGGCATTTTTATGAGGGATTTCGGCGACGTGATCGGCTACCGATCAGGGCGCCGTTTCCTCTGCGTTTTTCAGCCTTTTACGTTTTTTTAGTTATTTTCAATTTTTGTACTGGGTTTTACCCTGACACTATATATAGGTCTTCTTTTGACCCATCTAGGATTCCCAACTTTAGTTTTTCAGTTCTTTAGCTTTTAGTTTTCATTGCTTTCTAGTTTTTAGAGCTTGGATTGGATTTCTGCAAGAATTGAAGATTCAAGATTGTTACATTGGTTTTACTACAGGTTTTTATATAATTCAGTTTTTACGATTGCTTTCTTATTAATTATGTTTATGTTTTCTTTTACTATGTCTGGCTAAGTTTTTAATATGATTTTAGGGTTTGTAAATACTTAATTAGATTCATGTGATTAATTTGTTAATATCTATTGTCTTCCAGTTTATGATTCATAATTCCTGGTGCTTGAATTCTTGTGAATTATCTGATCAATACTTTGCATGTATAGCTATTCGGTTTGAGACCTGATGGAGATAACTGTTTAGCGGATTCAAGAATGTATGATATGATTTTAACTTTGAGACGTGACGGAGATAGGTGGATCATAGGGAGCCATTCTTAGGAGCTATTGGGAGTTAGTAGATTATCTTGAGACCTGACGGAGATAGATAATTTATTAATCTACGATCTATGCTGCTTTGACGAGAGTAATTGATTAAAGGGGTTATTGCCAGAAAATACATATACTTTGTCAATTTTCTGGTTTATATCATGACTTTATAATTTGGCCAGAAAATACATCAATTTTCAATTTAATTACAATTATAACATGACTTTATAGCCTGGCCAGAAAATACACCAAGTTTCAATTTATTCTCAATTATAACATGACCTTATTTAGATTATTTTTCATCATAGATGTATTAATATTTATTGTATTTATATTAAATTGTTATGTACAAAATATTTATAATTGATTGATTAATTTTTATAAAAATTAAGTTAGATGATTAATTATTTCATAATATATATATATATGTATATATATATGTATATATTTTTAAGCCATCAATATAATATCTTGTTTTATATATATATATATATATATAAATTTGATTTTAATGTTCTATTAATATATTATATAGTATTTATTTATTTAAATTATGAAATTATAAAATATTAGGACCAATAAAAAAAATTGCGTACATATATAATAGAAACTATGTTAAAAAGTAAATAATATTATATATTATTTACATATAGATATATATTTATCAAATATATATGTATTTATATATAGTATATTGTGAGATGAAAAGAAAATTAAAAATATTTAATGTATTAAACTTTATATTATTATACTAAATTAATTATAAGGTCATGTTATAATTGAGAATAAATTGAAACTTGATGTATTTTCTGGCCAGATTATAAAGTCATGTTATAATTGCAATTAAATTGAAAATTGATGTATTTTCTGGCCAAATTATAAGGTCATGATATAAACCAGAAAATTGACAAAATATATGTATTTTCTGGCAATAACCCCTTGATTAAATGCGTGATCTCTCATCATAACTAGATTAAAGTATCGGTAAATAGGATTAATGGGTTGATTGTGTGAATTTAGTTAATGACTTTACTACCCTAGGATCAGTTGCTTTATCATTTGATTTCTTTACCTGAATTTTATTTGTTCTTGTTTGTAAATTTAGTTTTGGTTAAATCTTCTTCCTATATCGATTGTCTGGATACTGTGATGGTTTAGATTAGGAATACTTAGAGTCATTTCGTTTATCAGTCCCTGAGGATACAATACCCGGTTGCTATTTATTACTACAATTGTGTTGTGTTAGTTGCAGTTTTAATTGCTAATAAAATAGTGATCAATACCATGTATACAAACTTAGCTACTCATAAATAAAGCAATAAAGGCAAAGTAGATATAAAAATAAAACATGTTTGATTAAACATAGCCTGGGAAAAAGCTAATAACAATATTTGTCGGCTCCAATTCCGGGCAAAGCAAACAAAAACGTAAAGAGCAAAAAGTAATGTCTTTCGGCCTTGTATCTATCTCACACTCTAAATACATGTAAAATAAAGACTAAAAAACAAAAAGGAAAGTGGTCGGGTAGGGGGTCGGCTGGGATCAGTGCACTCTTCACTTTCTCGCCAGAAATCTAAGTGTTGAACCTGCTACTGGCTGGGTAGTGCATCCATATTTATAGAGAAGACATGTGATAGGGCTCTGCCGGGCTGGGCTAGGGCTGCGTAGTTGGTTCATTCCTTCTACGTCATACTCTAGAATTTGTAGATCCTCCGGGTTTGGCTAGAAATCCTACATGGAAGGTCAGATATCTCCTTCATTTTCTGATCCCATGGGCAGATGTGCTGGCCTTTTCTTGTGTACGCCCATATGCAGTTTTTCTCTTGGCCTCATTTCATTTGCCCTTGTTCCCTTGTCCTCTGAACACGTCCCTATTATCTGGGCATTCCGCCAGAACACGACTCGATCTCGCACGGTACTCGATATGGACAAAGCATGCGCTTTGCCCCTGTATGAATTTGGGTACTTGCTTATCTTGCGGAATGGATCATGTTCTGCCACTGTAAGGTCGTGCACACTCATGTGCCCAATATGTGCCCTCCCAAATATACGCACACAAAAAAACATGCAAAAAGACACGATCTAGACCTAAAAACAGAGTAACAAAGAGCACGAAAAATGGGCTCGTCACCAAGAATAGCAGGCATTCGGTGGTAGTGACCCTTTTTTAACGATTTGGTGTGAAGAGCGCTAATTCCTTGGCACTGAAGCGCGGTGCGAAAGCTGCAGATGGTGGGTGACATCAGGATCAAGGTCGAGAAAAATGCGAGAAAAGAGAGGGAAGGGAATGGGCTAGGCATTACAAAAAAATTAGATTTTTTTTGTATGTTGGATTCAAATTCAGATTCGAATTCGGATCGGGCCACGCATGAAGTATCCGAGTTCATGGTGAGCTCAACTTTTGTACACAGCTCCCGCAAGAATCTTGCATGTGATATATGATCCACTTCCAAATATATTATATATATATATATATATATATATATATATATATATAGGGTTAGTGAGAATTTAAGATTTAGTGACACCTAAGAACTACTATAAACCTTAGATCTTCTATAATCTAACGGCTTTGATGAGTATTTTAAGATTAGTATCTTAATTACGTCAGTAGACATAAAATGAATGCAAAAATATTAAAGGACATGAATGTCATTTGAGGATTTTGGTCAACACAATTAATTCACCAAATTCCTTAATTTACTCGACGTACCATATTTCTAGCTATGTGAAAGTGAGATTCTAGAAATCAAAAAAAAAAAAAAAAAAAAAAAAACTTTTTCATTTGAATTGATTATAGTCATGAGAAGAAATAATTTCATTCACCCAAATCGTGGAGATTAAATCAACAATGGAATTGTTCATGCTTTCATATTTGTTGTTCACGTGAATTATATTATTATTGATGTTTTCATATTTTAATTCATGTAATGTTGTTATATTAACAATGTTTAATGATTACATGACATTGGATTGTATATTCAATATATATGTATAATGCACCCAAATCTACAGAGGAAAGTACACCTAAGCAATTATCTAAGATTATTTTGCATGAATAATGAATTAATGTAAATGAATAACGATGTTGTAGATGTTCATTTATATGAATATGTCCTAAACTACATGAACAAGTAAATGTTAATGTATAATATGCATGAACAAAGTCCATGAACAAGTCACCATGTATGTCATGAACATCGAATAAGAATGAGTCATGAACATCATGCATGAACACTGTAAATGAACAAGTCGTTCATGTATAATATGCATGTGAATTATAAGCATGAATAATTACTTAAAGAAATCTACCAAATTAAATCTTCAATCATGTGTTAGTGGGTGAATCAAAGATATGATTAAAATATCGAATCTCCAAACATGCAATATTGGGAAATGCATGATATGGTAAAATTCTAACCTTCCATAATTAAGAGATATGTTTGCATGATATTAGGAAGCGAACGGTTACAAAAAAAATGACCAAATCAACCTTTCCAATAAAAATATAGATTGATTACTAATTAAGATATCAACCGTTAGATTAACCATAATCAATGGCCTAATTGTTCTTAGGTGTCACAAAAAAATAAAGTTCTCACATGACCCTCTCCCTATATATATATATATATATATATATATATATATATATATATATATATATATAAGGGAAGACTAAAATAAAAACGCTTCTTAAAATATAAATTATGAACCATTTTCAGCCCTTAGATCATCAAGATCTATGGTTGATTCATCACCTTGTTGGATAAATTCATGGTCCTGAGTTCGAATCCCAAAGATAACAAAAAATTATTTTTCGCAATTCATACCTTTATACAGTTTATTCATGCGTGTTATACATAAAATTTATGCATTTTTGCTGGTTCGTAATTCTTAAAATAAGGGTGGTTTATTGAATAACCGCCCTCTATATATATATATATATAAAGGTATGAATTACGAAAAAATGTATGAATTTTATGTATAAAGGTATGGAAAGGCTACAGTAAAAACAACTCTTAAAAATAAAAACTACAAGCCAGCAAAAATGTATGAATTTTATGTAGAACACGTATGAATTCACTGTATAAAGGTATGAATTACGAAAAATATTTTTTTTGCTACATATGGAATTCGAACTCAGGACCATGAATTCATCCAACAAGGTGATGAATCAACCGTAGATCTTGATGATCTAAGGGCTGAAAATTGTTCCTATTTTATACAATAAAATGTGTTTTTATTATAGAGGCTAAAATGAAAACACCTCTTAAAATTTAAAATAAGAAGTATTTTTTCAGATCTACCTTTGATTCATCAGCTTATTTGATGAATTTATGGTTCTGAGTTCGAATCTAATATGTAACAAAAATTTTATTTTTTGCAGTTCAAACATCTACACAAAGAATGGAAACATGTTTTACGTACATAGAATTCATATATTTTTAGCTAGTTCGTATTTTATATTAGGAAGTGTTTATACTCTAGTATTCCCCTATATATATTGGGTGTGGTTATAGTGAAAACTATTATTTTCGTAAGAACGGGGCATCAATTAAAATTATTGCATCTGCTCTAAAAATTAATGAATTTGCTGCCAAATTTACTGCAGTCGAAAAAAAAAGGAAAAATTTGCTCTCTTCAAACTTCAAACCAATGTGTTATATTCATTCACCAAGATATTAAGCCGCAGTAGATATTAATAAGCGAATAACTAAAAATAGTTATCCATTATTATTTTTTGTAGTGGTTTTTAATATGCAATCAAGTATCACAATATTATGTTTTTCAATCACCAAAAATAAATATTAATTTAAATTAATTTAACACAAGCATAAAGTAGGGCGTTACAATTAATATTTGTGTTTATAATTTAACTAGGATATTTATTGATAATATTGAAATACTAGATTTAAATTAACTTCATCAAAAAGAGGTGGTCTTGGTACAATTGAGTGTACCATACAATTGAGTGTACCATACAATCAGTGGCGAAATCACATGGGGACTAAGGGGGGTTGGAGCCTTCTCCCAAATTTTGAGATTAATTATTATTGTTTTTAAAGTATATTTTTTTTGTACCTATTATAAAAGAACTTTGTCTTAGTTGTGTTATTTAAAACTATATAATGTAGGAAAATGTTACTCCCTCCGTCCCAATGAAAGCGGTGCGTATTTCTTTTTGAGCCGTCCCAACGAAAGTGGTGCATTTCCTTTTTTGGTAACAATTTTACACTGCAAACAATGTGGCCTCATATACTTTTACATACTTTTACACTACAATCTTATTTTTCTTAAATCCCGTACCGAAAAGTAGCGCACTGCTTTTGTTGGGACGGAGAGAATATTTGTTATTATTACTATTATGCTTTTCTTTTAATAAAAAATGCCTAAATATACGGAATGCCACAAAAAAATTTATAGTATATTGAAACTATATAATTTATTAAATTGTTGTTCGTTATCATTACTATTATGTTTGTCGTTTAATAAAAAATGTTTAAAATATACAAAATGCCCACAAAAATCGAGGGCGGCGCCCGAACTCCAGTACAAATTCAGTCTTTTTTATTTTTATTTTTTAATAAGTGTTAAACAGTATCAAACTTTGAGAGTAAAAATATGGTATTTTTTTATTTTACTCTTTTTTATTAGAATAATAATAAGACATTTCAAAAAAAAAAAAAAAAACTCAGTTGGAGTAATAAATAATACTCCCTTCGTCTATGAAAGAATTTCTAGGAGGCAGTGACACGCGTTTTAAGAAAAAGATTATATTGAGAGTGGAGAAAAAGTTGATAAGTGTATTGAGAGTGGTGAAAATGTGATAATTACTATTGAGAGTTGTAAAAAAGTGAAAGTAAGAGGAATTATGAGTGGTGAGGTATAGTTCAAAAATAGGTAGAAAGTTTTTTAATGGACGTCCCAAAAAGGAAAAATATGAAGTTCTTTCATGGACGGAGGGAGTATGTGTAACAGCCCGTTCTTGGGAAAAATAAAATATAATAAATAAAAGAACTATTTAGAATAAAGGAGGGTGATGATATAAAACAAGGTTGTAATACGAGAAAGATCCCAATGATTCAAATAGGTTTATTTCGCAGCTCCTTAGAAAAGAAATAGGAAAATAAAGAGAAAACTTGACTGCGCTGAATAAACTTGACAACTTACCCTTTTTAAATAGGTTATTCATAATTTGAAGAGATAAAACGAAAGGCATTGAGTGATGCCAATCAATTGATAATATTGAAACTCACAGGATCACATAAGTTTAGTTATGCGACTCTGATCATAATCAATGATGACTTCATTAATAGAAATACAAATTAAGAGTCTAAGCTCAACAAGATAATACTGCACCATATGATAGAAGATCTTAGTTTAAGGGATTGAAAGATAAGATAGCAAGCTAGTCGTTAGCGGAAGCAAAAGACGAAGTAGAATCCAAGCCTCAGCTCAACCCCATCTGCACCAACCGATCAACCTGAAAATATTTAAAAATATTTTGGGCTGAGCACTAGTGTACTCAGTGAGCTATGCATTTTATAAATATTTTATGAAATAACCAAGGCAGTTTATCCAATATCACAATCATAACTCAGAAGGTTTTAAAACAGAAATCCACTTCTAAGCATGATAAAACTTTTCTCATTAAGTGGCGCGCCATGTGACGTTTGATTGTTACTCGCTGCTTATGATCCCGGACCTCTAGCCACCGACGGATCGCTTTATTTTTTCCCATTTATCAATCTCGGGACGCACCCGGTCAGATCAATAATCATTTATGTGCTTCGGAACACATCCAGACAAGTACCCTTATAACGCCTCTTAGCTTTGTTAGTGCACGATGGCGATCAACCCATCGAGCCACTAACCTTGTGTACACAATCCTCATCTAACGTGTTAGGCCAAATGAGAATCTCGATCGATGATTATGCGAGCATTAAACAATACAGAACGCACATAAAAACATTTATATTGGATAAACGAACATTTTCATGAAATATCAGAGCTTATATAACTCAAAATACATTTATGTAAAATAAAGCCCACCTTGATTGGACAAAGTTCGAAGTCAAACGTAACTTGTCTCGTAAAAGCAATGCTAATCCTCTTAGTCAATTGAACCTACAAGATAATCTAAACTTAATAGGTCTCGTGATACTAGCCTTAGATATTAGCAAAGTGAGGCTACTAAATTCTGATTCGCTATGCCCGGATTTTTAAAACTCACTTTATAATCTTAAAAATTAATTTTCAGCTAAGAGTACCAACAATACCCTTTGCTCGACTTTTCATAAAACTAACTTAAAAAGAATGTCAATGCATAAATATTTTTCTTTCATAGTCACAATATAATTTCATAAATACATTAACCAAATAACATGTAAATTACATTCAACTATATGCACATAATAAAATTTTGATGCATTTTCATTCATCAATTCATTAATCAAGTATGTCATGAATTAATACTTTCTAATCAATCTAAATTGATTATAATCTCATTAATCACAAATCAAATAATTCTCATTATAGGTCATATTATTCCATTAATCAACAAATATTAAACCATGATCAATAATTAAGCAGACTCAAAAATAATTATAAACAACTAAGCCCATTTTCAATCAAGTCTAGTAATATAAAGCCCATATTCAATAAATTGCAAAGGCCCAACACATTTTCTTCTTAATTCCTATTCTCCCTTTCTTTCACATAACACACACTCTCACACACACATTAACACACGCACACACACTTCAGCGCACGCGCACACACTGAAAATCCTCCCTCTCCCTTTCTGCCTCACGCTTCTTCCTGCCGCCGCCACCGGACGGCACGCCGTCGCCGGAGGCCGGCGGCCCTGCCTCCTCTCTCTTCCCCCTTCGACCTTGCTCCCTTCCCTCATCTCTCACCTCCCTTTGTCCCTCTCCTCACCGCGACACCCTCTCTCCCTGTCTCAACTCTCTCCCGCGCGCAGTCCGGCGGCATATGCAACTCTGGCGGCCGTCGCCGCCGCTTTTCCAGCCGGCCACCACCTCTCCTTCCTACCCTGACTCTCCACGCCTCAAATCCCTAAAATTCCCTTCTCCCTAAATCCCTAATTTTCTCCTCTTCCTCTTTTCGCACCTACGACAACAGCTAACGGGCGGGTTGCTGCCGCTTCACCCTCCATTCACGGTGAGAATCGCCACCCACGTACGCCCATTTCATCTCACGACCATCGCCGCCGCCTTCTCCTCTCCTCTGGTCGGACAGCAACAGCCCCACGGCCACTGCTGCCGCTCTCGACCACCTCCATCTCCCTCGCCCTCTCATCGGAACGGGCAGCAGTCACCGCTGCCGCCGCCGCCGAGGCCCCTCTGCCCTGCTACATCCCCGACTCACGCCACACACACCAACACTCACAACAAGAATCAAGCACAAAAAGTTTAGAGCTTTAACAAGATCAAAAGGTTTCTTTCAATTATGTGTGTGGTACGAACAATATTTGCCATGGATTAGAATTAGATAAGACCTTCAAGAAGATAAGCAGGCAGACAGTGGTGTGTTGGTTCTGCAGAAATATGAAGATGAAGATGAGCTGTGGTGTATTGATTCTGCATAAATAATTTGCAGAAAATACTTGTTATGGAAAATAAATTGAGTGCGTGGAAGTAAATGAATATAGAGAAGAAGTCTTTACCAATCTGAAGTTCTTGAACTGGATGAGGCAGATGAATGGATGAGGTAGATGAATGAAGGGGGATTTGTAAGGAAGAAAGAAACGTGGAAAGGAAGAAAGGAACAGGAAAGATGGACGTGGATTCACCCTCTCCATTGATGCTTAAAATAATGAATTCTAATTAATCTATCTTTATAATTAATTGTAATTAATTGTAGAAATATCTACAACTAATCATGGGCTTGTGCTGCTCAAACAAACGGGCTTAAAAATATACTCCATCCGTCTCGGCTTTTGGTATCCAGTTGAGAACGGCACGGGTTTTAATAAAGTGATTGATGTGTTGTGAGTGGAATAAGAGTCTCACATTTTATGTGAGAGTTAAAATAATTAAAGTGGAGTAAGGGCCCCACCTACTTTTACCAAAAATATAAATGAATATTAAAATGTGAGACGGCCAAAAAAAGAAAGTTGGATACTAAAAGCTGGGACGGAGGGAGTATATATATAACTAAATAAATAAAATAAGGCCCAACATTAAAATAATTGAAGGCCACTATTTCATTTAATTAAAAAGCCCAATAGAATTCTTAATCTAAACTTTACACTAATCATATGAAACAATTCACATATTCACATAATTTAACTAGTATGCAATGCACAACAATAAACTAACTTGATTTCAAAAAAACTTTTGTAAAAATAAACTTTTATTGAAATTAAAAATAATCTCTCCAGACATAACTACTTAGTAATCTAAATTCAAGATTCTTAACTAAAATATTCTATTGGAAAAAATCGGGGTATTACAGTATGCATGTCAAATATAAATTTTATTAAATTCTTGATATGTCTAATCTAGTGACTGAAAATACTTAAAAACAAAGGGAGTAATTTTATTTTATTGTTCGATATATGAAGGTGAGGCCGACTACGAAGGTGCACCGCGTGGCGGAGTTCCTCGGCTGCCCCTTCTCCGCGGAGGAGGAGGAAGCTGGGGAGGTTGATGGGATCGTGGAACTTTGTAACTTTGAAGGTCTTAGAGGATTGGAAGTGAACAAGAAGGGGAAACAAGAGGTGACATGTGTGGATAATAGTGCTTTCTTTCGTCGAGAAGAATTCAGGGATTGGAAGCATCATTTATCGCTGGAGATGGCGAAGAAGATTGATCGAATTGTTGAAGATAAGTTTTTTGGGTCGGGGTTATTCCTATAAATATTATCCCCCAATATATTCATTGTGTTCACAAATTCTGGCAGGATAGCTATCTAGTGCTCATGATCTAAATTCGATATCGTTAGCATCATCACATAGACATTAATAAGTATAAAGCATTCAAGCATAACAAAACATAAATCACATGGGAGTAAGAAAGCGTAAAGACTAAAGCGTAGAATATTTAGGCGTAAACAACATAGCATAAAATATTTAAGCGAGACAAAGCATAACTCGATTAAGCGTAATAAACCATAACTCATTTAAGCATAATAGGGCATAACTCAATTAAGCATAATAAAGCGTAATTTATTAAAAAAAAAATCTAATTTAAAAATTTAAAGCATATAATCTTTAATAGTTATACGACTTCTTCTTTTTCAATCACTTCCTACTTCTTTCACCGACGAACTAAAACTAGGTAAAAGAAACTTTTGAAAAGCTCCTCTTTGAGTTTTAATAACCTCATCAATTATTTTTCTTTTATTTCTTTCTTGACTTACTGATGCATATTTATTTTTTTTGGCAACATATTATTTGTACTCACACAAATTTAATCAAAATAATTATACAATCTATAAAACAGTGATAGAATGTTACAACACCCTAGATAGAACTCATCCTCAAAAACCAGTCCATCAAGGAAAGGGTGCCTAAGGTGTTATAAACCGCACCAATCAGCCCATACTTAACCGATGTGGGATGGGATCATGACAAATCACCACGCTTTCGATCCGCCGCCCACGGCGGTCTATACCACCATAGACGACCCGTGGAGACCCATAACGCCCCAGGTGGACCAGAGCTTGGGGTTGGTTTTTATACCATTTGTTACAACACCTTAGGTAGAACTCATCTTCAAAATCCAGGCTATCAAGAAGAGGGTGCCTAAGGTGTTATAAACCACACCAATCAGCCCATACTTAACCGATGTGAGATAGGATCATGACATAGAATAATCCAAGATAAAGAAAACAAAAAAAATTGGATATGAAGAGTAGAGAGGGCAGATGAAGAATACCTTGACCTTATTTAAATTCTGAATTATGATAAATTAAAAAACGACCTTCCTTCTTCACCCTTTAACTCCAATCGAATGACATGAACATATAAGCAATTTAAAATTCACGAGCAAATAGAAAGAATTAAGATTAAGATAGAGTTAGAATGAGAGAAAGATGAGGGTATTATGAGAGAGCAGAGCAGACTTCGATATATAGAGAGAGAGACGTTACTTGCTGGGAAAAAAAAATTGAGAGAGACGTTAGTTGGGCTGCTGAACGAAAAGTAGGATAGATAATAATTCTTTTTTTTTTTTTTTGGAATATTTTTAATAATAGTATTGGGCTTTACATTTTTTGATGCCCCTAAAATTTGGGAGCTGTAGGCCATTGCTCCTCGGGCCAAACTAAAGGGGCCGACCCTGGTTAGATCAATATTTGACAATTTATATCTATTATAAAAAAGTTTTGTTTTACAACATTTGATTTCCATAATATGTTCCTAATTTTTAATCATTGTTAAGGTTAATAATATAATATAATATTATTATTTTCTAATCCTTTTCATTTAGTAGATTATCATCATAATAATGAACATAAAAGAATTCAACTCCAACCACAATTTTAAACAAGTTCGGTTTATCTATTTATCACGTATAAATCTATTATTTAAATCAAAGGATTGACTCAATCCTTTGAATACAAATTTATTATATAAATTCAATAAATATATTAAAAAAAAATCAACCAAATATGTATGTTATTAAGTCCACTGACACCTAATTCTATGTATAAAAAAGATTCGAAAAATACATAAACACTATTTATGTGTGCGGGTCAACCCGGTTGTACCCAAGTTTTTGTGCATCAAGAAAAACATCTTTCAAAGACTGACAAATGTTCATTTTCCCTCACACATGCATTGTCAATTTTCATGGCCTGGACTCCTCAAACCACCACCAAAAACGGCAGCTGAATTTGGCAATGAAGCAACCTTCTTCTCCGCCTGAACCACCTTCGACAGAAAACGCCTATCCTAAAGCACAAATACTTGTAGCTGCCGAAGGAAATGCCAAAAGCCAAATGCAAATTTCAACATATTTTCAGACTCCCAGTTTCAAGGCTTGATATCCACATGCCGTCTCCTAGAGATTGAGCCCAAGCCGCCGTCCAGTATCTTTCTTGCAATGCCTTTGGTCGTCACCATCTTCAACTCCTTCAGATTATTAGCCCTCAACCTGATCTCCTCTGGGAGAGTCTCCAGATTCGGGCAGCTCTTGATTTCTAACAGCTTCAGCTTCAGCAGTGCACCTTCTCCAACTTGTAAATTCCTCAAATTCCACAACTCCCCAATGCACAGGCCTTCGAGCTCTGCAAACCTGAAACGTGACACCGTCATCTTCTCACCGGTGAAGGCATTCCTCAGCTTGAGGAAGACTAGCTTGGGTAGCTTCTCGAGCACTGGCATGGGGTCTTCGTCAAGACAGGTATCAACCAATGTCAAGTAACGAATATTTGGAGGGAAATTAATGGCACTTGGTAACTCGGTGAGGAGACCATCCAGTTTGAGTCGAGTGAGACGCTTTAGAATACAGAGCTTGTTCAGCGAAAGCATGCCTCTGTAAGGAGACCCTCTTAAGAAGAGGCAATCAAGATTCTTCAGATGAGCTAATGTAGCGAAGAGCTTCCTCACTGACGACGCTCTATCCATTTCTTGTATGCCCAATTTGCGGAGATCATGCATCAAATTGAAGGCTGAGCCCAGAAATTCCCAATTATCAACAGATATGTAGGTCAAGGTCTGCAGATTCTTCAGTGCATCGACACACAAAGGCAGCAGACAGATTATATCAGACATGTAGAGGTGACAAAGGCTTCTCATTTCACGTATAATGTTTGGGACCTCCACCATGAAGTTTAGTGCTATATCAAGAACCTCAAGCTTCTCCAACAGGCCCAACGAGCGTGGAAGCTGTTTAATGAAATTGTTTCTCAATCCCAAATATTTTAAGCTAATCAGCTTTCCAATCATGTCGGGTAAGGATTTCAAACCAAAACCTTCGAAGTCAAGTATCTTAAGCAGTTTGAAACTCATCCAATAACGTGACGTAGCGTCGAAGCTGCCCCCTCCACGAAAGATGAGGGAAACAAGATGTTTATCATGATTGCTGTAGTAATCGAACTCGTCTCTGCTACAATACATAACGCAATGACGACTTTTGACAGTGACAGAGCTTCGATCGTCATTAATCTTCCCTCGGATCTCAAACCGTATCTCCTCCTTTGCTTTTGCGACGGCTAACATGTGAAGATTGTAATTGATGTAGCAGTATTTCACCCGGTTGTCTTTGTCACTCCTCTCTTTTACTTCCAACATGGACTGATTAATCAATTCATCTATATATTTCGTTCCAATCTCCTCGTCGGTTTCGTTTCTCTCTTCTCCTCGCGCAGTCCAAACTTGTACCATTTTCTCGACCCTCATAGTTTTAGCTTCCATGAAAGAGCCCAGATACAAGAAACATGACCCTATTGTTGGAGACTGCAATTTGTGGTAGCTCAACTCCAACACTGCTGATGTTGAACTTAAATCCATCGATGCCAGAAAAATCTCCCATTCGCTCTCCGACTGTTCCTTTTCCGACAACATGTCTCCGGCTTCAATTATTGCCAACGGCAAACCATCACACTTGGCAACGATCTTTCTCCCAATCTCCTTTAAGTGGGACGGGCATTTAGTGTACTCTCCGAATACAGTCTTCAAGAACAATCGCCAACTCTCATTAGGATCAAGAATTTTCCTCTCATGAATGTAGTGGGCATGCGCTATTATATTCCGAATGCGACTGGTCAGCAGCAATCTACTTGCTTTCTCTGCTTACACAAGAAGGAGGAACCGATTCAATTATGTATCTAAGCAATTGTATTAATTCTTAGGTTTTGGTAATTGAAAATGGTCCAAAAATAGCATGAAAAATGATGTTATGAAACTCTATATTTTTTTCTTTTTTTCGACTACTTCTGATGACCAAAATCCAACATTAAGGGCATCATTAGAGAGCTATCATCATGAGATTAATAACGGTACCTTCAAATTGCTCATCAGGCTTTAGACAATTAAGTTATTGGACAACAAACTTTTTGACTCATGCAAAATTTCAAAAAAAAAATAAAAATTTATGTATTTTTTGACAAAAAAAAAAAATCGTTAAAAACAAAAAATTGGTATAATTCGCGTAATTATAGACAATTAACCCTAATTTTTATTAATGAGTAGTTGAAAAATATATATAAAGTGGAGAAATTGACCTATTAAAATTAAATAGAGAAAAATACCCATCAAAATATTAATGTGTTAAATGGTTGTATTTTTTGAAAATATTAAGTGTGAGAGGTTTAATTTACAATATATAGAATAGTTTTTTCCAAAGAAAAATTTACCATTTTTGTGGACAAACGAAAGTAATAATAAGATTATATTTTTTCTACACGAGAAAAGTATTATTTTACTAAGTTTTAAGCATATAAATTTATATAATATTTTGAGTGGATTTTCAAAATAGCCACTTTTATATAGTAAAAATAAATTTTACCCACTAATATAAAAACTTAACAAAATACCCACATTTACCATTTTACCCTTACATATAAAATTTTACAAATATCCACTGTTCACTGGTTGTGAATTCAACTCGAATTCACAACTAAATTCAAGTATTGGTTGTGAATAACAAGTGTTGGATGTGAATTCGCGTGCATTCACAACCAACATTATTTCGAGTTGTGAATTCACAACCGATAAAATTCGAATTCACAACCAACATTATTTCAAATTGTGAATTCACAACCAATGAAACTTGAATTCACAACCAACACTATTTCAATTGTGAATTCACAACCAACGCTGATAATTCAGTTGTGAATTCATAAACCTGGTTGTGAATTCAAGAACATTTGTATAAAATTGCGCGATTTTCATCAATTTCTTCGTTACTTTTATGTTTTTTCGATTACATTCAATTGAATTAGGAAGAAATTTATCCAATCTGCAGAAATTCATTCCAATCATTCTCATCGGCAATCATTCTCATCGGCTTCATCAAAATTCAAACTTGATCCCTAAATTCAAATGAAAAATTATCACAAAATTAAAGCTTCAAAGACCAGATGAATCAGACGGCGGCGACTTCTCCTGCTTCAGCCCGCACTCCAAACCCTGCGACGCCCTCTGCCGCGCGCTCGCCGTCGTCGTGGCCTCCGTCAAATACCGCCCGGCGTCGGGGCACAGATACCCCTGCCAATATGACGACGCATTCGACGCCTTGAAATTCAGATCCGCCGCCCAGCGCAAATCTGCGGCGGTGCTTCCTAGTACGAAAGAGGAGTGAGAGAAAAGAGAAAGAGAGAGGAGAGAGAGAAATCGGCGCCGGCTGAGATCCGACGGCGGATGCGCCGCTGCCGGGATTGGTAGCTCTGCTTCTGGCCTCGTCGTGGGTGACGGAGTTGGCGGTGGCCGTGGGAGCGTACGGCGGCGCCGCTTGGAAAAGAGAAATCCAGATAAAGAGAAGAAGAGAGAGAGAGGGAGGAGAGAGCGTGCAGAGAGAGAAGAGAGAGAAAAAAAAATGAGAGAATGAGAGGAGGCTAGGGTTTGCCATTTATATAGAAGGGTAATTTAGTCATTTAACACAAAAAGTGGGTATTTTTTTATGTTTTTATTTGAGTGGGTAAAATTTATTTTTACTATATAAAAGTGGCTACTCTTATATATTGACACTAATATTTTGTGTGTAGAAGAGCTCAAATTTGATTCAACCTTGTAAATTATTTTAAAATATACATCAGATTATATTTCTATATACTATAATCAATAAAACATACTCCCTCCGTCCACCAATCAACTACCCATTTGATGGTCGGCATGGAAACTAAGAAAACTGAAAAAGTTGGTGTAAAAGTGGTGTAAAAGACTAAAAGGGTAGTGTTAATATATTTTGATTACTTTTACTAATCTTTCATTAGCTATTTGACATTATTTTAATGCCTTGACTTATTAAAGTGTTCTTTTTTATATACTCTATTTATTTCTTTCTTTTTTTACTCTTTAATTAAATAAACTGAAAACTAAAAAATAAATAAATTGAAAATTCAAAAATAAATAAATAAATAAACTGAAAATTCAGAAAATAAATAAACTGGAAATAAATTAATAAATAAACTGGAAATAAATAAATAAATAAACTGAAAATTCGAAAATAAATAAATAAATTAATTAAAAACTGGAAAATAATTTTTTTAGAAAATAAATAAACTTAAAGTTCGAAAATAAATAAATAAATGACAATTCAGAAAACAAATAAACTGGAAATAAATAAATAAATAAACTGAAAATTCGAAAATAAATAAATAAATAAACTGAAAATTCAGAAAATAAATAAATTAATTAAAATCTGGAAAAAAAAATTTAGAAAATAAATAAACTAGAATTAAATAAATTAATTAAAATCTGGAAATTTTTTTTTTACAAAATAAATAAACTTAAAGTTCGAAAATAAATAAATAAACTGAAAATTCAGAAAATAAATAAACTGGAAATAAATAAATAAATAAATAAACTGAAAATTCGGAAATAAATAAATAAAAAAACTGAAAATTCAGAAAATAAATAAATTGGAAATAAATAAATAAATAAACTGAAAATTTGAAAATAAATAAATTAATTAAAAACTGGAAAATAATTTTTTTAGAAAATAAATAAACTTAAAGTTCGAAAATAAATAAATAAATGACAATTCAGAAAACAAATAAACTGGAAATAAATAAATAAATAAACTGAAAATTCGAAAATAAATAAATAAATAAACTGAAAATTCAGAAAATAAATAAATTAATTAAAATCTGGAAAAAAAAATTTAGAAAATAAATAAACTAGAATTAAATAAATTAATTAAAATCTGGAAATTTTTTTTTTACAAAATAAATAAACTTAAAGTTCGAAAATAAATAAATAAACTGAAAATTCAGAAAATAAATAAACTGGAAATAAATAAATAAATAAATAAACTGAAAATTCGGAAATAAATAAATAAAAAAACTGAAAATTCAGAAAATAAATAAATTGGAAATAAATAAATAAATAAACTGAAAATTTGAAAATAAATAAATTAATTAAAATCTGGAAATTTATTTTTTTTACAAAATAAATAAACTTAAAGTTCGAAAATAAATAAATAAACTGAAAATTCAGAAAATAAATAAACTGGAAATAAATAAATATCCAAAAAAACTGAAAATTCGAAAATAAATAAATAAATAAACTGAAAATTCAGAAAAAAAATAAATGGGAAATAAATAAATGAATAAATAAACTGGAATTAAAATTTTCAGAAAATAAATAAATAAATAAACTGAAAAATAAATACACTGGAAATAAATAAATAAATAAACTGAAAATTTGAAAATAAATAAACTGAAAATTCAGAAAATAAATAAACTGGAAATAAATAAATGAATAAATAAATTGGAATTAAAATTTTCAGAAAATAAATAAATAAACTGAAAATTGAAAAATAAATAAACTGGAAATAAATAAATAAACTGAAAATTCAAAAATAAATAAACTGAAAATTCAGAAAATAAATAAACTGGAATTAAAATTTTCAGAAAATAAATAAATAAATAAACTGAAAATTGAAAAATAAATAAACTGGAATTAAATAAATAAACTGAAAATTCAGAAAATAAATAAACTGAAAATTCAAAAATAAATAAACTGGAATTAAAATTTTCAGAAAATAAATAAATAAATAAACTGAAAACTGGAAAATAATTTTTTTAGAAAATAAATAAACTGAAAATTTGAAAATAAATAAATAAATAAACTTAAAATTCCGAAAATAAATAAACTTGAAATTTATAATATCCTACTCCATTTAATTAACATCAAAATTGGATTAAGTAGACAAGTAATGATAGAGTGTGGTGGGTCTAATTGGTAGAGTGTAGTAATTTAAAAAGTAAGGGAGTGTATATGTGTCCAAAAAGCAGAGTAGGTAGTTAATTGGTGGACAAAATTTTAGAGGCAAATGAGTAGTTGATTGGTGGACGGAGGGAGTACTTGATACTCCCTCCGTCCCTGAAATAAGTTCATCTTTTTTCTTTCTTGGGACGTCCCCCAAATAAGTTCATCTTTCTTTCTTTTCATTTTTGGACAACTACCCCACCACTAATAATACTTTATTTATTCTTACTTTTCACTTTTTCAGCACTCTTAATACTAATTATAACATTTTTTCACCTTTTCATCACTCCCAATACTAATTATAACATATTTTTCTCCACTATCCATACATTTTACCACTTTTCCTTAAAATCCGTGTCGTCCCCAAAGAGAAACTTATTTTGGGGACGGAGGGAGTATATATTAGTTTTGGCGTTGATAGAAATACTATGAATTTGAACTTGCAAACCCCTATTTTCTAGCAAAAGAAATTATTTGGATTCAAGATATTTTTGTTGGAGTTTAGATATATTTTTTGAAAGAGAAATAACATCTTTCAAATCAAATTTCGGAATAAAGGAAAAAAATAGACGGTATAACACACACAAAAAAAAGGATAAAAATCATTCAAAAAAAAAATTGGTATATTTACACACAAATTGCTTATTTATTTATTTAGGAACGCAGTTGATGATAAGCAAACATACCGTTATCAGGAAAAGCGGTCAACACAAACTCCAAGTCTCCGTCTCTCCAAACGTGGTCCAGAACTATGAAATATCGTCTGCTCCGCAGGTGTAGGAAGACCATATCACGGAGGCGTCTACGGTCGTCCGCTTCCACCATCTTCGTCTCCGGCTGATCGTATTCGATCCCCAGCTGTAGAATTAGTTCCTTAAGCACCTCTTCTGCACTCAACGATTCACTCGAAACACATACCCAAGCGCGGAGCTCGAACTCGGAGGCCACGCGTTCATGATTGTATAATATCTGAGCAAGAGTCGTCTTCCCCACACCCCCCATGCCCACGATGCACGAGGCGGAAAGCCATCGCGCCGCCGCGGCCTCGTCAAAGAAGATCGCTTCCTGAAGCAGCGACTCCACATCCTCCTTCATGCCCACCACCTGGGATTCTAGAATGTTCCGACGGGGGGGTGGTTGAAGGCCTGATGATCTCATGGCGGCCTCCGCCGGAGACGAAGATCTAGAATCATTCTTCAGATTTCGGAGGCTGCTCCGGATGCCGTCGATCCTCGTGAGGAATTCGATCCGAGATCTGCGAGGACGAATTCTCTTATCCTCGCGGCTGGAGATGAAGGTGTCAATGGCGAGGTCCGCCTCGTGAGCCAGCTCCTTGGTGCTGCTGTCGTCTGTGAGGAGAGGCAGCATCCCTCTCAGATCATCTTGCAGACCTCTCACATGCTCCCCACCGCCGACGATGGAAGCGCCCTCCTTGACCAGCAGAGTCTCCAGCTTTTCCACCGCCGATAATATCATTGCCTCCGCCATATTTCTCCGACTAATTAATTAATGGAGCCAACTTGCATATCTCAACTTTGTTAACTACATCCACTTTATTTTCTATCATTTCACTGCGACTATTTATGTCAAAAACAAATATGTATATATATTTTACTCCTACCATCCCACTCTAACAGGCTCGTTTTCTTTTTTGAAATGTCACATTATAAAAGGTTCGTTTTCTATTTTGAGTTAAAAAAAAAGTATTTAATTGGTGTAGATCATGCCACATTCCTCCTAAGAAGTAAATTTTTAATTTTCGTGCCCTAACAAAATGAGGCTTTAGAGTGAAATAGAGGGAGTATTATTTATTCACCCCCAAATAACAAATTAGTCTTGGTTCAATGCATCATACTGTTTATGCAAGTTGTATCCAACCTTGGTACACTGCTATGCATGATAAGTGTGTGATAAATACCTATAACTAGGAATATCAATCGAGCCAACTCACTGAATTTTGGGTTTGCCCTATCAGGTTATGAGTTATTCGGGTGCAGGCTAATCGGATTGAAAAAAAAAATTTGGGTTATAAATTTTTAACCCTAACCCTAAATGTTCGGGTTTCGGGCTAGCCCATCGGACTAATCGGGCTCAAAAATATATTTTAAAAAAATTAATTAATATATTTCTTTTGACAATAATATATTTGTAATAAATAAATAGATGCATATATAAGCAAAGTAATGAAGTTGAAAATCAAACAACGAGAAAATTTTCATATAATCAAATAAACACAATATTTTTGAGTAAGCCCTACAGGGTTTCAGGTTAGTTTCGGGCCGATCCTATCAAGTGTCGGGCTATTTGGTTACGAGCTAATCAGGTTGTAATTTTTATCGAATTGAAAATTTTCAACTCTAACCATCTCGGATTGACGAGTTAATCGGGTCAGTCCACGAGTTTCGGGCTGGATTGACATCCCTACCTATAACACCTTAATATGTTGTTTGCTTTAAAACTTGAAGCTCTTTATAAATTAATGATCTGTTATCTATTATCTGTATCTTTTGGTTTCTTTATTACACCTGAGAGATGTGATAGCGTAAAACCTTTTTTATATTTCTTATCAACCATGATATTGATATACAATAAATTAATAAATATTGTAGTGGCAAAACCTTTTCTTTTTTTTTTCTTCTACGTAATGCTTAATATTTTTTTACACATATACTCCATGGGGGCAAACTAATTCTATATTTAATCCCAAATTATGGTCATCATAAATTGAATTCACACACCTCTTTCCACGCTACTTAAACATACCCCCTCCTCCCTTTATTTTAAAGTGTCTCAGTCTGTTTTTATTTTTTATTTCTTAACAAGTGTTAAATAGTAGTATCAAACTTTGAGAGTAAAAATATGGTATTTTTTAGTTTACTCTTTTTTATTAGAATAATAATAAGGCATTTAAAAAAAAAATACTCAGTCGGAGTATTAAATAATAACATGTCAAATATAAATTTTATTAAATTCTTGATATGTGTAATCTAGTGACTGAAAATACTTAAAAACATAGGCAGTAATTTTATTTTATTGTTTGATTTACGTCGGATTCAATCCCAGTCCACAATATTTTTTCTGATAAAAAAAATTATGTAAATATTCACAAATTTCGGTGCGGCCAATATTTTTTAAAAAAAGTAAATATGAAATTCTCATTTAAGGGTAAAGAGTACAAAAAGTACTAAAATTGATGCAATCTTGATACTACTAACATACGAGTAGAGAAAAAGAAAGAAGAACTAAAATGATGGATAGTGAGACTTTAATTATTTCCACGTACACATAGAAAATTGATGGATAGTGAAACTTCAATCATTTCCACGAACATAATTTAATACTCTCCACAGTATTCTCAACGATCGATATTGAAATTTTGAAAATATTATCATTTATCGCCTTCCAACAAAGGCATGTGCACTCGACTTTATTCTGAACTGTGATTATAGTAATTGATCTGAGCAAGTGTAGTAATTAGAGTATGGGATAATGCAACTTTTTATTAGACAATTGCTCAATATTAAAATTAGCCATGGTTGCTGGACCCCACGGGCACCACAGCTCAGATTTTTGAAGTCAATAGACATTTGAGGTTGACCAATTAAAATCAGCAGCTTGCTGCAAATGATCAAATAGCAATTAAAGCTCTTCACATTTCAACTATTAATACTCCCTAATTTTTAATGATAGTTCACGTTTTAATTTGATGAACGCACTAACTACCCAACTAGATGTAAACCGCACTAAAATGAAATTACACGCATTGAAACTTAATCAGAGACTTAAATTATAATACATATGATATTAAAATTAAACTCCCATAGTAAGAATTTTACTAGGAAAATTGCGACAAAGAATTAGCAAATGTCAAAAAGTAAATGTTGGGCACACAACGGAATAAAAAGAATTTAATTGCACGACAAAATTGGGATTAATTATACTTTGTCGTATCAACCATCTCATTAGTGGGGCCAAGATAGCTATATTCTTAAATTTTTCTAGATCAAATGCATGGTACATATTGTCCACTATAGTTACAATACGATTGCATCTTGTATAAAAATATCTTCCGATAATGTCAAGCCTCCCTTCCCCCAAGTTATATATATATATATATATATAGGCCAAGGTTCAATGAAGAAGGCCTAAATGTGGCAAAGAAGAAAGAAGAAATCATGGCCCTCCATATGCTTAAATCCGGCCGTCCATATTCATAATCAAATTCGACAGATTATATTGCATTGAAGGATATGAGTGTAATTTACTTAAATACTATGATATATGTGCGTTTCCATAGTTAGCGCTAATCAAATCATGGTAATCTTAGTAGATATTCTCTAAACAAGTGATATCCGTTATTATTCATTTATTATCATATTAAATTTGATAGAATGTATCTCTTCATGTTATTATAGATTTTTCAAATTTAAAACAACTAAAATTTTCTAGTAAGTTACCTTAAGTATTGAAATTTCATGAACTATCCAGCCGCTCATCAAGTATTATAAGGTAGGAAAAAATTCAGTGGAACCAAAGTATTGAAATTTTACAATTCAGATGAACTTATTATATATTTCTAATGAACTTATTGGAACTTATCAATCTCCATAACATTTTTCCGCATTGGAATTTCACAATTTGAATGAACTTATTATATATTTCTAATGAACTTATTGGAACTTACCAATCTCCATAATATTTTCCTGCATTGGAATTTCACAATTTGGGATGAACTTATTATATATTTCTAATGAACTTATTGAACTTATCAATCTCCATAACACTTTCGTGCATTTGAATTTCACAATTTGATTGAACTTATTAGTTATTTCTAATGAACTTATTGAACTTATCAATCTCCATAACATTTTCGTGCATTGGAATTTCACAATTTGAATGAACTTATTAGTTATTTCTAATGAACTTATAACCTAATGGATATTTATACGGTAAGTTTTCAAGTTGTTATTTATAAAAAAACAACAAAAATGGAGAGTATAATTTATTAGAATATTTGGAGTCAAAAAACTCGTATAAAAAATCCAATCAGAATACACAGACAATTCCACAATTCTCTGAACATAATCGAGCTTCGACACCTTCTCGGAAGGCTCGGCTGGAAAATCTTTTGTCGCCACTACTCCGATCAGGTTCCTCAGCCATGTCGCAGCTTCGTATCTTTTTATAAACATAAGAAAAAAAATACAAGTTATAAAAACTCACATCAAATAATAACACAATTGTTTAATGCACATAACACTATATTTCAATTAACAATATATAATTCTTTAATGTACATGCCAATTTCCTTCTCCTGCTTTGAAAGCAGCTTCCTATTCTTCTTCTTCTTCTTCTTAGGTGCCCGACTTTAATTAAATCTATTCTCCACTCAATTTTCTATTAATGCAACACGAATATTTTAATATCTATGACGCCATATCTCACTCAGAAAGACCATTGATTCATTTTCGAAATTTATCCTTTTTTCTGTTTAAGTTTTCGTGTTTGGAATTCTGGACTAAACATTATATTCATCAAATATGCATGCATGTTCATTACAAATATTATATTGTTCAAAATTGTCGAATTTATATACAATGTGTTTAATAACCTTTGGTCATCACATATAATTAATCATTCCATTTAAGTTCAGTCTTTAATAATTTCATTAGCTATATATGTATTGACATTTTCACTGACGTGGTATGTCTACAAATTTCTTAATTCATTTCAATGTGTTTAATAACCTTTGGTCGTCACATATTGTTTCAAACATAATAGATAAGTTTCTGAACATAACATTTCCCTGCATTGGAATTTCATAATTTGTATGAACTTATTACATATTTTAATGAACTTACAGTCAAATTGTTATGCATAAACAATACAAAGTCAAATCCCTCCTTTTAAACTCAACTTTTTTTAATATCCTTTGAACTTTGAACAAATAGTTATATCCTTTGAACTTTAATTAACAAATCTCATTTTCTAGATGAACGTAACTTTGCTAGATTTACCCGACTTGATGAAATTATATTTTCGTTTAGTATAATGAATTTTTAATACGTTTTGTATGAACAAATAGTTATATCCTTTAAACTTTTATGAACAAATCTTATTTTCTAAATGAACATAACTTGATTTTTTCAATGAATAGTTTATTAATTACGATGAACATATTTTACTGATTCGATGAACATATTTAATAATTTGAACGTAATTTGTTGAACAAATAGTTATATCATTTGAATTTTGCTAGAGTTTCTTGGATTGACGAAATTATAAAAAAATTTGATGTGTTACCTGGAAGATAGTTCAATTATAAATTGTTCGAACATAAATCACTCTTCAAAAACAAAAACAAAAAACCAATGCAACAGAACAATATAAATCAAAACTTTAAGGAACATTCCATTAACAAACTTAAAAAACCCAACAAAAACAATGAAAAAGATATAACTACATAGACATGTCGAAATCATCCACTAGTTAATTACAAACTAAATTATAGAGAAATCCACCAGAGATTATATAGTGTTTCCAACAGCAAAAATTCTTGAATTCAGATTTTTCCACGTCTCTTGCCACACATATGCTTCTAGAGAATCCCTCTCTCTAATCATGATTAACCACACCTACAAGCTAATGCAGTTCCGAAAATTACAAAAAGCAAAAGAAGAAAATCGGGAAGAAAA
Organism: Salvia miltiorrhiza; assembly: GCF_028751815.1. Classification (NCBI taxonomy): domain Eukaryota; kingdom Viridiplantae; phylum Streptophyta; class Magnoliopsida; order Lamiales; family Lamiaceae; genus Salvia; species Salvia miltiorrhiza. Next base: position 9,231,785 of record NC_080389.1, read on the forward strand.
GCAAAATGACTTACAAAGCAAGTGATGAATTCTACAACCCAAGATTTCGAAAAAATTGAATCTTTAGCGCAAGAGCAAGCGGCACGACGTGGAAATTGGGGTGACGAGGGGATTTATAAGGGGAATTAAAGGAATGAGGGGTTTTCGTCGTCGACGAGCAAATCGGTGGGAGCCGAGTGGGTCGAGGAGAAGCAACGGCGATGGGGGAGGGGGTGGCAACGGCATCGTCGCCACCACAGCCATAAAACCGGCGCGCCAAGGCCAGCAGCCACCGCGTGAAATCAAAGAAGATGAAAAGCAAAATGACTGAAAAAACAAATCTGAACAAATGAATGATACAAATTCGTTGAAAACCCCATACCATTGGGATTAAGAAGGTAGATGAGAATATCACGGGATTTGATTTGATTTTCCATAAATCCGACGAACTACAATTGACCAATATAACCCAAACGAATTTACAACTAATTTTCAGCACTTATATTAATTAGTTAAATGATTTTGATTAGAAAATCTCAACCGTTAGATTCAATGAAATTGAGGGACCAGATTAGTTCCTTATTCTTAATCTAAGAGTGCAACCCTATATATATATATATATATATATATATATATATATATAAATATATATGCATATATTGTGGGGAGCAGTTGGCAGTGCTGCTTCTGATTGGAAATAACAACCAATAATCAATTTTCCTAATTATTAATTAGTATAGTATTCAACTTTAGCTTACGCTATAGCAACTAAATATCTATCCTTACAAACAGTTAGTGTAAATCAAATTGTTTTCATGATACATCTCTAGATTAACACTTTTTCCTGAACTTGGAACAAGAGTTTTGTGGGCTTCTGCTCCAGATTGAATTTATTTTTGTCTTCTTTGATAATTTTGGTTCTTGCTTTTTGAGGAGAGAAAATTTGATGGGATCTTCCAGCACTGCGCCAAAACGGGGTAACCGCATTCCTCAGAGAGATGGTTAGTGGATTCTAACCTTGTGTTTCAGGTTGTTGTTTTTCTTGAGTTTCTGTAAGATGAAAATAAACTGAGTTTTTCATTTTTGGTGATTTGGAACTGTTGTGTTTAAGATCACATTTGTTAACAAATTTTTAATGTTTTCGTTACACAAATCTTTAATATATAGTACATGAAATTATATTTTTTAGCTAGTTACTGTTGTTGTTTTTATGCATAGGGATGTCAAGTTATGTCAATGGATCTAGGACCTAGTCCATATCCTCGAATCCCAGATCCATATGTTTTTTTAGATCTAAACCTTCCAAACATAGCATTCAACTGATCTGGATTGGATCTGGGCTGGGCGATGATGATTTGGATTTGGATGATGATTTTTGTGTAAATCCTATACATCCGTCTACGAAAGAACTTCCTAAGAGGAGTTTAAAATTATTTAAGTCCACTATCTTAGGGCGGTTTGCAAAAATAAGCCAATATATATTTCGGCCTTGCAAAAATCGGCCAATTATTTTAATTTTTAGTATTTTGGGCCACATTTCGGCATTCATAGGCCACATTTTTTGGTCAAAATGTGGTCCAAAAAATCTGATTGGATTCAAATGTGGTTAAAAAATACTAAAAATTAAAATAATTGGCCTATTTTTGCAAGTCCGAAAAATATTGGCTTACTTTTGCAAATCGCCCTAAGATAATGGCCTTAAATAATTTTAAACTCTCCTAAGAGGGAGTGACACGAGTTTAAGGAAAAAAAGTAGTGGAGTGTATTAAAAGTGGAGAAAAAAATTATTGAGTGTATTGAGAATGATCAAAAATTGTTTTAATTAGTATTGAGACTCATAGAGTATATAGTTTAAAAAGAAGTAGGAAGTTCTTTTGTAAACGTCCCAAAAAGGAAAAATATGAAGTTTTTTCGTGGACGTAGGAACTATATATTATTTTTGACTTTATTTTTAACTAGAATTAATTATTGCAGAAGAAGGAGATGACGAAGATGAATATATGGAACAGCTTATGCGGCAGATTTATAGTACGTATCATCGAGAAGAACTCTCGACTGTCTTAATCACAGGCATGGCTGGTATTGGAAAGACAATTCTTGCTAGACAAGTATACAACCACGAACATGTCGTTGCTCAATTCCAACGCCGTGCTTGGGTGTGTGTTACTGACTTGACTGGGAAAGAGGTACTTATGAAACTAATACAACAGGTATTAAACAGTTATAAACTCGAAAGAGATTCCTTGATAGAGAAAATGGAGCGTGGAGATAATCAAAGTCTCCAAGAGATGCTTCACCAACACCTGAAAGGAAAGCGATATTTCATAGTTCTCGACGACGTGCCCAAAGAAATGAACTGGGAATCTATCTGGAAAGGTCTTCCATATGAAAGTATGTTCCTCTTTGTGTTAGTTAATCTTATGTCCTAGCATTTTTAAGTTTCATCTCATGTGAAATTTTCATTTATCCATATACATAAAAACTCAACAGTGTTAGTAGTATGGTAGGTGATACTAGTACCAAAAGAACTACTAAAACAATAAAGAACTTTACGCCAGAAACTGGTTGCCCAGTTCGGTGTTAATACATCTATATCTAGAGGACTTTGCCTACGGAATATAATCCACTAACTGATGTTAAGATACTGATGAACTTACACAATAAAACTCCTTCTTACTATGCCTTTATATATCTTTCTAAAACTTCACCCACGTGGATGGTTGGAAGCAAGTCCATGACTTACCTAGACATGAACTCACTTTGGTCTCTAATCCCTTGTACTCTCTACATCCTACTATATCTTGGCCTAGTTCTTCTCGGCACAGTTATTTTAGAGGAAATGTGTATTGTCTATGAAGTGTTATGCCCACTTGTTTGTGTAAATTAGTGACCCTTATTTTTGCCGAAAACGAATTAGGCCATGTAAAATGGTTAGACGACCGAAAATAAATGCTGGCCAATGTGAGACGGGACAGAGGGAGTAAAACTTTATTAAACACTTGGTAAAGAAATAGACTCTTTTACCAAGATCTAAACAACACTATCTTAACAACTAGACCGAAGTCTTATTGCCAAAACCAAGGTGTGAACATATAATAAACCAACACTCAAAGACTCAAGGTATGCATAAGTGATCTTCATGCCTCCATAATCAGAATTGTCTTGCAAAACCCTAATCCACCCTCCTTGAGTGAAGAGCAGTCAACCCTTGATGAGATATACTCCATATCTTCAATCATCAAAAATCTCATCGACCAATTACCAAACAAAATGGGGGGCAAAATTGCAACTCCGACAATCATAGTCTTTTTGTCTAATAATATGATTTTGCATACTTTTAAATAGTGGCTGCGATGTGCCATCACACACGTCATTTTACTCCCCCGCCTGTTATCTTACTTCAATCATATGGCTAGCTATGTCAGCAATAAATTTTGTCGAAATCTTAACTGATAGCTAAATTAGATTTAATCAATAGTTCAATAATTTCGACGCTAGTAAGGAACCATTATTGATCCTCTTTAAATGAAGAGGAAAAAAAACCTATTTTTCGTAGCTACAGAGGAATTAATTGTGATATTTCATACCATAATATTTTCTTTATATATGCAGAAAAAGGAAGTAAATTGCTGCTCACGAGTCGCAGTAAGAATACACGAAGAGACCCCTTCTTTTTGCATGAGATGAAAAACAGTATCCATTGTACTTATTATATGCAACCTCTAAATCCTGAGGAGAGCTGGCAATTTTTTTCGAAAACAATATTCTGTGGCATTGATAAATCACACGAATTCCCAAAGCATTTGGTGAAAATGGGGAGGGACATGTTGACACTGTGTGGCGGTGTGCGGTTAGCTATAAAAGAGATGGGAATGCAGTTAGCAGAAAAGAAACGATTAGGGAGTGAATGGGAGCATCTTCTTCAACCAACTCCTTGCCATGCAATTTTGGAGGCTATCATGTTAATGACAATACAAAGGCTAGACCGCGGTTCAGATTATTGGGTTAATCAGGGAGAGGTGATTAATGTCCTTAAAATGATGGTGGATTTCGTGAGAGACATGAAATTGGAAGAGGGAAGCAGGCTGTATTATTTCATATGCGACGTCGTTGACATGGCTCACTATCTTGGGGAGAATAGGCGCTTATCTAAATATAATGCAGAGATCCAAAGATGGACCAGCGAGGTCAAAATGAGCATGCTCGAAGGGGCAGAGACAGAGTCATCCTCGTACAAATCAGAAAGTTTCGGAGAAGGAGACCAAAATGGAAATGTGGTGGGATTAGAGGAAGACGTGGATCTGCTGCTTCGCAGAGTGATTTCTAATGGGGATCTAAACACCTATTTGATCACAGGGATGACTGGTATTGGGAAGACAGCTCTTGTAAGAAAAGTGTACAACCATGCAGACGTCGTTGATCGATTCGATAGGCGTTTTTGGGTATGTTGTTTTACTAACTTCAGTCATAAGAAAATATTGATGAAGTTAATACAGCTGGTGGTGGATTGTGAGGAATTCGAAAGGGATTCTTTATTGGAGAAAATGGAGCGTCCAGAAAACTTTTGTGTGGGAGTCGGAGAGATGCTGCGCAAACATCTCGATGGAATGCGATATTTGATAGTTCTTGATGACTTTCCTAAAGAAATGTGCTTGGAATATATCTTGAAATTTCTTCCATTAATTGGAGGTATGCTCATGCTTTTACTTATCTTGGTATTCCTATTATTTGTGTTCATGTCATGTTGCTAACTTAGAATGAGCATCCTTCTTAGAATAAGAGATTAATTTAAACTAAATGATCAACTATATGATGTTGAGGATTTAATTAGTTTCAATTAAGCATAACTATATAAATTAGGGTTAATTGCATATAGTATCCTATTTCCTATGTCCCATATAATTTAGTGTATCTCACCATGTTTCACTATTAATTTAGCTATTTTATACTCCCTCCATTTCATTTAACATGACCCCTTTTCCATTTTGGGTTGTCTAATTACAAATGGTCCATTCTAAAAAAGAAAACTCCTTTATCTCACAAAAAGTTGTAAACTCCACCACTTTCTATCACTTAATTTTATCTTTTAATAACTCTACTTCTTAATATCCGTGCTCAAGAGTAAGGAGCCACACTTAGTGGAATAAGCTAGAACTAAATTTTCGGCAACATTTTATCCTATGCATGTCGATGGAATAATTTTCCTAGTTGAGTAGTATTCTGAATGTCCCTTGTTGTGTAAGCAGTTAAAGGAAGTAGGTTGCTTCTCACAAGTCGATTTGTGCATAAAGATGTGAACATCAGTTATACTCATTGGGTGAAAACTTTGGATCCTCGTAAGAGCTGGCAATTGCTTTTGAATGCAATACCAAGTGACCTCAAATTCCCAAAGCACTTGGAGAAAATGGGGAAAGACATGTTGAGAAAATGCGACGGTCTGCCATTAGCTATAATCGAGGTGGGCAAACAGTTAGTAGAAAGGAGACCATTGAAAGGGATTGAATGGGAAGAAGCTCTTAAATCCATCGATTTGGGCGCATTACTGCCGTTATTTGAGTCCAGTTATCAAAAAATGGATCCAGAATCTAAGCCATGCTTCTTGCATCTGGCCTTCTTTAAGGAATATACAGGTGTTAGGACAGGAAAGTTGGAACATGTTTCGGCTATAGTAAGAAAGGTCTCAGAAAACCAAATTAGATCATATGTGAGTATCTTAGCTCAGGAATGCTTTGTCGAGATCAAGGACAAGAAGAGTTGTCGCGTTAATGCTATACTACACATGCTATCCATCAAGAAAGCAGACGAGGAAATAGGTCTTGAGATCCTAAGGAGCAATGGAAATAATCGACCCTCTGAGAGTCCTCGTCATCATCGTGTTATCATTTGTAGCAGAGACAAGTTCAACTACTCCACGGATCATGATAAACATCTTGTTTCTCTCTTCTTCCATGGAGGTGGCTACTTGGACGCCTGTCCGTCTTACTGGAAGAGCTTTGAACTACTTAAGATAGTTGATTGGGAAGATTTTGGGCTGAAGAATTTGCCAGAAAGTGTTATTGACACAATGATGGGATTAAGATACTTGGGATTGAGAAACAATTACATACAAAACCTCCCACTCTCGTTGGGGAACTTGAAAGAGCTTGAGATTATTGATATAGCTCTCAACTTTATGGTGGAGGTGCCCGATATTATATGGGAAATGTGTAGCCTTCGTCACCTCTACATGTCTGATGTGATTAGCCGAGAGCCTTTGAAGATTGACACGCTGGAGAATCTGGAGAGCTTAACCTACATCTCTTTTGATGATTGGAAGTATGAGTTCTCAGGCATGGAAAAAATGAGCCGTCTCTACAAACTAGGCATTGAACAAATTGATACAAGCTCGGATGCAAGCAAGCTTTTTGCTTCGTTGCAGGTTGAGCTGAAGAATCTTGAAACCCTAATCTTAAGAGGTTTTCGTTTCAGAAGCATGCCTTGTTTGGACAACCTTGGTATTCTACGAAGTATTCGTACACTCAAACTAGAAGGGCTCCTTCCTAGGTTACCAAGAGCCTCTAATTTCCCTCGATATCTTGAATCATTGACGTTGGTTAATAGCTGTCTTGATGAAGACCCCATGCCACTACTAGCCGCGAGGTCACCCGTCCTTAGGCACCTTAAATTGCGGAATGCATACACTGGTCAAGAAATGGTGATCTCAAAATACATGACTCACCTCGAGGTCTTGTGCATGGAAGAGCTGTGGAATGTGAGAGATTTACAAGTTGGAGAAGGTAGACCGCCAAATCTAAAGAATTTAGAGATCAAGAATTGTCCATATCTGGAGACCCTGCCCGAAGAGATTGGGGAGATGAGAAAGTTGGAGGAGTTAAAGATGGTGACAACCAAAACCATTGCAACACAGATCAGAAACTCACACTTAATCTCCGAAATAAGGCAGCGTTCTTTAGATTTTCAGTTGCATTTGAATAGTGATAACTAAAAATTACCTGTTAAATACGGAATTCAGCATTGATCACGGTCATTGTAACTCGTACTTATGCTCCCCATTCCCCCATCCCAATTCTTCCCTGCAAATAACCTTAAACCCCCCCCCCCCCAAACAGATTACTCATCCCCAGCGCTGCCCCCTAGCCCCCAGGCCCCAACCCCTTCTACTAATTGTCTCCATCACCACTTCTAGCCTCCGCCTCTGCTTATCTGCAAATATTTTGATTTTTAATGAAAATTTTGAAAATTGATGATGCAAGTGGTGGTTTCCGGCAACGACGATATAGGCGCCTATGCTGGCGCGAGATTGGGAAGGTACGGACTGGATTTTGATTTTGTTGGGTGTTTCGAAAATTGATGTTGCATACAGTGATACAGGCCGCGCCAGCTTCGTCCAGCAGCAGTGAAACGTCCCAATTTTCATAAACTTTGCAATCTAAAATTTTAAAAACTAATAGATAAAATAAAACTTTTTGACTATCAAAATTTAAACTAATTTCAAAAATTAATTTGCCAAAACTAAAGTAGTAACATAAAAAAAATATAAGAAAAATAAAATAAAACGATAAACTAAAACTTAACAAGTTCAACTTAAATTTTCTATGCAAAATCTTTATCTTTAATCATTATTGACTTCCATGGCCACCTCGACTTCAGAACTGTAAAACTGAAAAGATAAGGGATGAGCATATTAAAAATATACTCAGTGAGGAACTATGCACATATTCACATAAGCTTAAACATGCAAATAATTCACATTGTCATACACATGTACTGATAATTTAATGGACGAACTGAAAGCTCCTGAACATGTATTTCAACATGGCTGAAATTCTGAATATGTATTTCTACATGGCTGAGCAAGTATAAACAAACATGAAATAAGAGCATATAAAAACATATATGAGTATAACCACAAGCATATAATCCCTCACCTTAATGTCGTAGATAATAAAGTCAACAAATTCCAAAATGGAAAACTTAAATGCACCACACCTAATTAAATAGATAAAACGCTTTAATATGAATCCTACTATAACTTAAATTAAAATCCTATATCAAATCTTATATAACTAAATATATATACTCAAGCATAAAAAAAATATAAACCATTTAGAATTAAACTAATTTTTCAAAAATCTAAGAATTGAACCAATTTTTACAATTAAAGAAATTTAATAAGTTTTCAAAAAAATATCAAAAATCCTACAATACCATAAACTAAAGTCCTATAAACCAAATTATAAAATCGTGTGTGTGTATATATATATATAGGGAGAGGTTCAAGAAAGAATCATAAATAAAAGAAGACCGGAGAACCATTTTCAGCCATTCGATCATCAAGATCTACGGTGGATGCATCATCTTGTTGGATGAATGCAGATCCTGGGTTCGAATCCTGAAGGGAGCATTTTTTTTTAATTTTTTTAGTGCATTAATTTTAACAGCGAATGCATTAATTTTTACAGTGGATGCATTAGATTTGATGGTTCTCCCGTTCTCACAAATAATGTAGTTCTCTCTAGAACCACACCCTATATATATAGGAAGAGGTTCTAATAGAAACCTCTGTTAAAATGAGAACTAGGAACCTAATCTTGACCTTTTAAATATTAGATCCAATGATTAGGATTTAGTCAACAAAAGAAACTGTGCATCTATTATATTTTACTGTGCAATTAAAAAATATACAATTTATGTCATTGAAACCAACAATGCAAAATACTCAAGCAAATCGAAATTGTGCAACTATGCAATTGAAACTGTGCATCTATGCAATCGAAATTGTGCATCTGTAGTTTAATCTCAGCCCTCTATTTTATTTAAATCAATGGTTTTAAATTGGTTCCTAGTTTTCATCTTAAGAGGGGTTTTTATATTAACCCTACCCTATATCTATATATATAAGGTTCAATGAAGAAGGCCTAAATGTAAGAAAGAAGAGAGAAGTAATCTCATCCGTTGATCTTATCTAATCTAACGGACATGATTTGTTCACGCCATGTTCAACGGATTTTTTCATTGAACATATGGGGGGTCGAAACCCAGAACCCCAAAAATATTGTATATGTTCACGAATGTTCAACGAAAAAATCCGTTGAACATGGCGTGAACAAATCATGTCCGTTAGATTAGATAAGATCAAGGGATGAGATTACTTCTCTCTTCTTTCTTACATTTAGGCCTTTTTCATTGAACCTAACCCTATATATATATATATATATATATATATATATATATAGGGAGAGGTTCAAATAAGAACCACTAATAAAATAAGAACGGAGAACTATTTTAAGTCATTCGATCATCAAGATCTACGGTGGATGCATCATCTTGATGGATGGATGCAGGTGCTGGGTTCGAATCCTGAAGGGAGCATGATGTGTGTATTTTGGCTACTTAGTTTAGTGTGTGTTTCGCCATGATTTTATATGATTTTACATTGTTTGTGACATTTTGGCGCAGGAATTAAATGGATTGGAGATGGATGCTCGTGGATGGAGGAAATATTTAAAGTCGAGAATTTGATGAAGAAGTTGATGAATTTGTGGAGAGATTTAGAGATTTGGGCTTTGGAAATATTTATCTTGTAATTTATTTAAGCCAAATACTCTTTTAATTATTTTTTTTGGGCTTTAGTTTTGGGAAGGGCCGAAACCCATAAACATTAGGGTATTCGACCACTTAAGTTGTGATCCCCTAAGTGTTTTGATTTAGTTAGGACTCTTGTTTTGATAAGCAGCCGCAATTTATGACTTGGGGGATACTAAACTTTAGTTATAGTTTCACTTTGAATAGGATTAGAATACATTCACTTTTACATACACAATTTTACAGCCGCAATATTTGAATTAGTGATAGTAGTTGACTTTTAATTCATGCAACCCTTTTTCTTCATGCAAATTTTCGATTCCCATGTTTTTTTAGTCCTTTGCTTTCAAAGTTTAATTTAGTTTAATTCTTGCATTTGTTTCTGGAATTGCGGCTGGATTGGGTTCGAAGGAGCAGACGTGTTTTAGGTTTTGTTTGACTTTCTTTAGGCACAATTTTTGATTCCCATGTAATTTCATACTTCACGTTCCTTTTAGATTGGTTGATAGTTTGTTTTAATTCTAATTTTTGGCGGCTGGATTGGAGAAAGGAGCAGACGAGTTCTCTAGATCGGTTCAAGTGTTGATTTAATTCTTGCAATTTATTTCATAGCTTATTCGATTATTTCTTCATGTTTATTTTTATTTATTTGATTGTTTTTATTTTAAGCATGAGTAGTTAAATCTTTTATTTCGGCGAGAATAATGAAACTCTAATTTAATGATCTGTGAGACCTAATTGGTTTAAAATTGATTCCTATTGATTCCGATTAATTCTTAGGGTTTAAAGATAATTTTGATTTTATTTAAGTCTGGCCAACTTAGGTTTAATTGGATTACAGTCAATTAGCACCTCCAATCCGTAATTGTTGGAATAGGGCTGATTAGTGATAAAACTACCATGTTCGTAGTAGAAATTAATTGGTATATTAATTATTACTAGCGTATCTAGGATAATTGATATAAACTGGGTTCCTTCATCTTAATGCTATTAGAATATTAAATCCAGGTCTGGCGTCTCCAGCTAGGTTATATTTTAATAAGGGAAATAAGCAGGTCTGGCGTCTCCAGCTGTTTATCGACACAGTAAGTAGGAATTGGGGTACGTCCGTTGCGTTTCACGGTATCATATAACTGGTTGGTTAATAGGGATTAATTAATTATTGCGTCGAGGATCAGAGATTGAATTAGTGTGGATTTATTTGAGCCGAATTACCCTTTTATTGATTTATTTCAAGAGTAGTTTTTATTCGATTTATTGCATTCTTAGTTTTAATTAATTTTCTCAAAGTTAAGGCGTGGTGGCATCACCGATTTTATAGATATAGGGATTTGAATGATTTTTACCTGCTCTCTGTGGGATCGACCCTGCTTACCATTATACTAATTTATTTTGGTAATTCCGCAGGAATTATTTGGTGGTTGGCGACGTCCTATTACCAAAATATCAAATATTTGCAGGTAAATACTAAACTCATTTATTCAAATTCACCCCATGATTCACACAATCAAGCATGCTTCAGTCTTAGAATTCAGAATTCATATAGTTGAGCATATAAGCATCTTGAACTTATTAAGCACCCAATTACGCTTTCATGAACAAGTAGCAGTTAATATGTAGTCTAAACAAGCATATGAGTTTATGCAAAGCAAAGAAGAGATTACACGTTATCCTTGCCTAATTCACGCTAAGAACCGATCAAAGTAGGGGTGAGTATAACTTAGCTTTAGAAAGGAATGGGCGACTGCCCTGCTCTGAATTTGAAGACGACGATAATCGTGACTAGGACTAAACTCGCCGGCCTCCACTGGTGGCGACGACGGGGCCTCTGTTGACGTCGGGGCGAGGAGGGAAGGCTGACTGCCTTGACCGGTACCGAGCTGAGCAGCGGCTGCCCAAGGCAACGGCGAACCCCAACTGCCGGATGAAAGAACGCCGACTCAATCGCCGGTTTTCGAACGAAGAAACAGCGGCCTTGAGTTCCAGATCTTATGGCTCGATTGGGTTCCACTGTTGGAGAAAAGAAGTGGGTCTTCGGATCTGAGAACGAGAGGGAGAAGGTAGAGGCGGCTGTCAGAACTCTGCGACTCACGGCGACGGCGGCTCCGGGAGAGGCGGCTGTCGGGCTCTTGCTGCCAACAGCAGCGGCCGACGACGCTGCTCCCAGACGACGACCGGCGCCGTTTGAGTCGCCGGATTCAGACGAGGATGTGACCGCGGCGCTGATTCCAGAGATAGGGCTCGACTGATTTCTGCGCGGAGAGAGATAGAGGACGACGTCGGGGTTGACGCATCGGCATCCGAAGCAGACCGGAGCCGACGGCCGCTGAACAGCCAAGGAAGAAGGCGGCGCTGCTGTCTTGGAGAAAAAGAGAGACGAGATCGAGTGGAGAGTGAGTGGAGCGTGTTCTGCTGAGAGAGAAAAGAGAGAGGACCGACAGTGAGAGAAAAAGAGAGGATGGGCTTTGATTATTTTAAAACTTGGGCTTCACTTTTAAATTAGAATTGGGCTGCTCCTTATTTTCTTGATGGGCCGATATTTAGGCTGAGTTTATAAAAGAATGGGCTGAATTTATTCCTTTTAAGTGAACTGGATCCATGGGCTCATCCCTATTCATTTTTAATTGGGCCGAATTTTGAGCTTGGGTTTTTATTTCATTCTAAAGGATTGAGCTTCCAATTTTAATTGATTGGGCTTACATTTAAATTCAAACTGGGCCAGTCTTTTATTTAAGTGGCCATTCTCATTATTTCTATTGGGCTCGATTTAATTAAGGAGTTGGGCTGATGCATATTTTATGATGGGCTATTATTCTAGTCCCATTTATATTTCGTTGGGCCAGTTTAATTCATCATTTGGGCCGATTAAATTGCCTTTCTGGGCTAAGATTAATTCTTTTCAGTCCACATTAATTATTATTTGGACCCCTATTTTAATTGTTTTGGGTCGAAGACTTTTTAAGTTGGGCTTTAATTCTTTTAAAGCTTGAGCTGAAGTTACTCCTTTGAGCTAAGCCTAGCAGTATCAATTTTTGATGGAGCCCAATTATTTATCAGTGGGTGAGCCGATTCGTATTCAGTAAATGAGCCGCCCAGTTTATTTAATATTGTTTTTGGACTTCAGACTTTAAAGCAAGCCATTACTGTTTATTTCATTAAGGCCACTGGTTTATTTAATTAATTGGCTACTCTCTTTTGAGCCTATTAATTATTTGAGGTTTAGTAATTATGTTTCTATCGAAAAGCCCGATAGTTTCCACGAGCTCACATCTTGAGAAAAGCCTAGTTAGTTCTTTTATTTCGAACGAGTACAAAGGCGAGATTTATTTCACGACTAGAATATTCCGATAAGGAAGAAAGAATCACAGCTTTATTCGACCGCGTTATATGAGAATTAATTAAATCTATTAACAAGGATTAATAGTAGAATTCCCGATTATCGCTCAGAAGATTAGTTCATGCATACCAGATTCATGCAAAGTTAATTATGCTTTCTCATTATTTGAGAATTTTCCTCGAGGCAATGTCTTATTTTACATTCTCGTGATTAAGGTCAAGCGCGAGAGTAAGAACTATTCAAGAAGTCACAGTACTTAGCAAAACTTTGCGATCAGGTGGGCAATTCCTTACGCGTAAATAAAATGCTATGCAAATGTTATGCTTTAAAATGCAAATTGGATCTTCAAGTATGGTATGCTTTGTTACGCTTAAATGAGTTAAGCTTTATTATGCTGCACGTTAAATGATTTACGCTATGCTGTTTATACTATTTACGCCCTATGTAATTTACGCTTGATTACACTTATTTACGCTTGAATGCTTTACGCTGATAAGTTTATGCTTATGTTTGATGCTTGCGTCTGTTGGGGGAGGCCTCCCTCAACAGTACGATGCCGTGTCCGTTGAGGAGGGCCTTCCTCACGGCGCGATGCCCGTGTCCGCTGAGAGAGACCTCTCTCGCGGTGCGATGCCAGTATGCCAGTATGCCAGTGTTACAGCGTCTATTGGGGGAGGCCTCCCTCAATAGTACGATGCCGTGACCGCTGAGGGAGGCCCCCTCTCACGGTGCGATGCCCGTGTTCGTTGGGGAAGGCCTTCTCCACGACACGATGCTTGTTTATGATTGTTGATGATGAAGAATGCGCTCATGCTATTTATGAATTTGGAAATGTTTAATGAGCAAAGGATTTGAAAGAAACTTATGCCTCTTATGCGATGTTGTGTTTTGTTGTTGATGTTATGTTATATGTTTGGCAACTGCCCACTAAGTACTCTTGTACTTAGCCCTTCGTTGTTTATGTTTGTGCAGGTTGAGCTGTGATGGGCGATGAAGTATTGCTGAGTGGAGTTTTTGTCGAACTTAAAGTAGGCTCAGAAAGGATACATGTCTTCATACATGTATCTCAGTTATGCATTCCGCTGTAAACACTGATTATTGCAGTTACGCCTTCCGTTGCAAACTCTGATAATATTTTAGCCAAGCCCCTAACGATGCCTTTTTCCTTTTTAAGGAATATTTCACGCGTATTCAAGCTCTTTGAGTATTCTTTTATGCACCCCTTTCTAATCCCGCTTCTTAATTTCCCTTCCCCAGTCATGGTTTTCCCGGATTAATTATCCTTAATTAAGGCCGGTCGTGACAAGTATCCCCCAAGTCATAAATTGCGTCTGCTTATCAAAACAAGAGTCCTAACTAAATCAAAACACTTAGGGGATCACAACTTAAGTGGTCGAATACCCTAATGTTTATGGGTTTCGGCCCCTCCCAAAACTAAAGACCAAAAAAAATAATTAAAAGAGTATTTGGCTTAAATAAATTACAAGATAAATATTTCCAAAGCCCAAATCTCTAAATCTCTCCACAAATTCATCAACTTCTTCATCAAATTCCCGACTTTAAATATTTCCTCCATCCACGAGCATCCATCTTCAATCCATTTAATTCCTGCGCCAAAATGTCACAAACCATGTAAAATCATATAAAATCATGGCAAAACACACACTAAACTAAGTAGCCAAAATACACACATCAGAGCAAAAAAATTATTTTTTTCGGATGCATTAAATTTAATAGCGGATGCATTAATTTGTATAGCAGATGCAGTAATTTTATTGGTTCTTATGTTCTCACGATAATTGTGGTTCTCACTATAAGCGCACCATATATATATATATATATATATATATATATATATATATAGGGTGGGCTACCATGAAAACACTCTTAAGTGTATAAAATCCATCCGTCTATTACACTTAAATCAATGGCCCAAATCTTAGATTTAGTAGACTGATGATTCTTGGTGGTTACACCTATAATTCGTAATGGTAATAGGAATAAGGGTATAATTGACACACTAAAAACTTGAAGATATGGAAAGATCTTTTAAATGATTCTCTTGCCCATAGATATGGAAAGATTTCTTTTCCGTATCATAAATGATTTCTGTGAGAATGAACAAATTATATTAACTAATAAATTGAAGATCGGATATTTTGAATTAGGAGAAGATTAAAAATTGGTTTAACATTTACTCTTGTGAATTCTGAATTGTGAAGTATATTTCTTTGATATTACGAATTTTTAATTTTGTGATTACGAATCTGATACATAGTGTTAGGAATTAATTTGTTATATGAATCCGAATTAGTTTTGTTCTAATCTTACAAATTTTTAAGTTTGTATTAAAAAACTGATTTTGGTGAATGAAATTAATTTGTTATATGAATCTGAAATAGTTTTCGTTTCTAATACTTCGAATTTTTTAGTTTGTGATTACGAATCTGATTCATGGTGCTAGGAATTAATTTGTTATATGAATCTGAATTAGTTTAGTTCTAATCTTACGAATTTTTAAATATGCATTACGAATCACATGATGATGCATAGTTTTGTGAAGTTCAATTTTTGGATTACGATTTTTTTTTATGATACAAGAAAAATTTTAATTCTAGGTTAGATGTGTTTAATAGGTGGGGTAACATGTTTAATGATTAATGAATAAATGAAAAAAAAAAGATTTGGTCACTAAAACAAGAAGATTTGACGAAAATAAATAGGAAGAAAATTACTAGCTTGTCCTCTACATCATTTTCGTATTTTATTTAATAAATTATTAAGCTAATTTCAAGCCATTAGATCAATCAAGATCAAATGGACAAGATTCATCCATATTTTATACACTTAAAAGTGTTTTTATTATAGCCCTCCCCTATATATATATATATATATATATATATATATATATATATATATATATATGGTGGGCTACCGTGAGAGCACATCTTAAAATAAGAAATAAGAGCAATTTTTTAATGTATGAATTTTATGTAGAACACGTATGAATACGCTGTATAAAGGTATGAATTGTGAAAAATAAATTTTTGTTACCTTTGGGATTCGAACTCAGGACCATAAATCCATCTAATATGATTACGAATCAACCGTAGATCTTGATGATCTAAGGGTTGAAAATGATTCTTATTTTATATCTTAAGAAATGCTCTTATTTTAGCCCTTCCATATATATATATATATATATATATATATATATATATATAGGGGCGCGCTCCAGTGAGACCCCCTATTTTTCGTGTAACATGAGTACAATGAATAAGACATATAATATTAATGAACAAAACGTATATCTAATGAACAAGATGTATATACTGATGAAAAATAAAATTTAAAAAATTCGTAATGAATAAGACATATATACTGATGAACAATGCAGTATATACTGATGAATAACAAAATTTAAAATATTATGCTCCCTCCAGGATTCGAACCCTGTGAAAAAAAATCACCCTTCAGATACAATATCAGCCATAGGATTGATAAAATAAACGCACCAGATTGTGCCCTAGATCTCACTAAAATTAGGGGGTCTCATTGGAGCGGCCCCCTATATATATATATATATATATATATATATATATATATATATATAGGAATGGGATCATGTAGTATCCAATGCTTATAATAGATCCGTAGGTCCAAATCTTGACCACACATTTATGACATGTGGCGCACCAAGATGGTGACACGTGGCAAGGCATTCCAAGGCAAAATCTGGAGGGGTAAAATTGGAATGTAATTTTCGGATTTAATAATAAAAAATATATATATATTTTTTAGATTTTCTCAAAATAGATATATTTTAGATGCATATAGTTTCACACAAATATGCATAAAGTTTTCACATGAAATGCATAACTTTGAACAGAAAAATGCATTTAATTTTTACAGTTTTAGTATTTTCACCACCCCACCCCACACCACCCCCCAACCCTCACCATTACCACCCCCAAAAATAGTCATGTTTCACATGCATATAAAATCAAACAAAAGTGCATAAAGATTTTACATAAAAATGCATTAAATTATACAAAAAATGCATTTCATTTTAATAAATCTGGTATTTTCGCCACCCCACCCCCATCCAATTTTTTTTTTAAACTGATTTTCTGACCACTGACCCCCCCCAACCCACCCCCCACGCCCCCCAATTTTTTTATTCAAAACTGATTTTATGATTGTTGAGTCGCTGACCCACCCATCCCCCTGCAACCCCCCCCCCCCAATTTTTTTTTAATTTTTTCAAAAACTGATTTTCGGACCGCTGACCCCCCACCCACCCTCCAGCCCCAAAAAAATTATATTTTTTCAAAAAATGTAATGCATTTTTGTGTAAAAGTATATGCATTTTTGTGCGAAAGTATATGCATGTAAAAGATGTAATTTTTTAATGCATGTAAAAGTCAGTTTTTCGGGGGGGGGGGGTGGGGGGTGGGTGGGAGGGTTAGTGGTCAGAAAATCAGTTTTTGAGAAAATAAAAAATAAAATAATAATAATAATAAAAAATTGGGGGGGAGGGTGGGGGTAGGGGTGGGTCAGTGGTCAGAAAATCAGTTTAAAAAAAAAATTTGGGGAGGGGGGTGGGGGGTGGGTGGGGGTGGGGTTCAGGGGTGTGAGGGGGTGGGGTGGGGTGGGGTTGAAATCTTATGCATTTTTATATGAAACTTTATGCATTTTTATATGAACTTTCATGCATTTTCGTATTAAACTTTATGCATCTAAAATATACCTATTTTGAGAAAATCTAATTTTTTTTTATTAAATCCGAAAATTAGGTTCTAATTTTACTTTTTTTTTGATCGGGCAAAGTCATGTAGATGTTAGTAATTAGTTCCCCATCCACTCCAAGAATCACCTTATCTCTCCATTCACCAAAATCCACCTTATATCTCCTCAAACTCCAATTCGCTCCCAAGAGGGATCGAACCCGGGTCACTTCACTTAAGTGAGGACCCGGTGGCCAGTGGGCTAAGCCCCCTGGTTAGGTTCTAATTTTACTCCTCTCCAGATTTTGCCTTGAAATGCTTGGAAGCTCCTTGCCACGTGTCACCATCTTGATGCGCCACATGTCATAAATGTGTGGTCTAGATTTGGACCTACGGATCTATTATAAGCTTGGATACTACAGAAACTCAACCCTATATATATATATATATATATATATATATATAGGAGGCCGCTCCAATGAGACCCCCTAATTTTAGTGAGATCTAGGGCACGATCTGATGCGTTTATTTTATCAATCATATGGCTGATATTGTATCTGGAGGGTGATTTTTTTTCGCAGGGTTCGAATCCTGGAGGGAGCAGAATATTTTAAATTTTGTTATTCATCAGCATATAATGCATTGTTCATCAGTATATACGGCCATGTTCATCAGTATATATGTCTTATTCATTACGAATTTTTTAAATTTTATTTTTCATCAGTATATACATCTTGTTCATTAGATATACGTTTTGTTCATTAGTATTATATGTCTTATTCATTGTCCTAGTGTTTCACGAAAATTATGGGGTCTCACTGGAGCGCGCCCCTATATATATATATATATATATATATATATATATATGATAGAGTTCTATGGAGACCATCAAAAATTCGAAGAACGAAGACCAAATCCTATGCGTCGATCTTAGTATATCCAAGGGTAATGATTCATCTGGTGAAAATTTGATATTTTCATTAATTGTCATAGATATAAGCAATCAAATCTTTTATTTATGGAATATTAATTTGATGAAAAGTCTGTTACGTGAATGATGCATCCACAGAACCTTGTGTTCATAGAACATATTAATGTTCGTTGATATGTTCGTAAAACAACAAATGAACATACTAATTTTCGTTGATATGTTCGTAAAAAATAAATGAACATACTAATGTTCGTCGATATTTTCGTAAAAAAATAAATGAACATACTAATATTCGTCGATATTTTCGTAGGAAAACAAATGAACATAATAATGTTCACATATTATGTTCATTGACGGATCAGGTCCCAGAACAGGAAGTTTCGGAATTTTCGGAATTTATTCAACGTGATCCCAAATTTCAGTAAATTTAATTAACCAATATTTAATTACATGAAAAATCAAATCAGAAAATTATATGAACTGTTAGATTAAGCAAGATCGACGCACATGATTTGGTCTTTGTTCTCGTAGGGGAGTGGTCTCAATAGAAGCTAACCCTATATATATATATATAAACCAAATTATATAAACGTTTGAAGTTTTCAAAATAATATTAACAAATCCTAACTTGTTGGAAGTCTAATATCAACAAATTATGATTAGTTAATACATAAAAAAAAAAAAAAAAAACTTCAAATAAGTAATTCAGACCGCACTAAAACAAATCCTCGTAGATTGAAATTTGCCAAAAATTATTATATGAAAGAAAGAGATTTTGTCCTACAATGATTACATCCTATTCTCATACCAATATATATAAATAAATTTTTAAACTAAAAAAAACTTTCTTAAAAGGATCTAAATGAAGGTACTGTAAATTTGAATAAAAAACAAAACCTGGAAATAGTTCTGAAAGCCTGACACTGTATTCCTAATGCCGCCGAATGTATTGTGTTTGATATCTTAGGGTACGAAATTAATCCCTTATGGAGGGATTAATTGATAAAATATGATGGATAAGATAATTCACCTTAATCAAATATTTGATTTGCTTGATTGAGCTCGTGATTGATATCTCGGCCGCATATAATCATATAAATGAGTAATTGTTTATCACTCTAAAATTTGGTGGATTATTTAATCTCACTCCAATCCTATCAATCTTATCTATCCCATCCACTAATCTTTAAAGACTTTGATAAATATAAAAAAAATTATATTCTATGTATATCTCTTACTAAAATAAAGAATAAAAATAATAAAAAGAGTTCTAATTCTAATAATAATAATAATAATTAATGGTGCATATTTATATGTATCATGTAAGTATCTAAAAAAAACTATAAAAAAATACTAATAATTCAACTAATATAATAAATCTAAATATTAATTTTCTTTTTTTAATTTAAATTTTTGTAAATTTTCAGATTTTAAATTATTGTTCAATTAAAATAATAAAAGGGCAATCTAATAAAAATGTTTAAATTATTTTAATTTTTACCTCTTGATCAAATCCTAACCCTTATTTTTATATAAATAGAGACATTCGATCCTCAGAGTAACACACGTTCCTGTATATTTTCCACTACCACGTTGTATCACATTCACAGCGGAGCAAGAAAGCATGGGGGAGGCGGGCAAAGAATTTAGCTGCAAGAATTATGGAGTCCCACTGTACGCCGCCGCCTGGGTTCCATCTGCCGCCGTTAGATTACATACCGCCAACGAGTTGAAAATTCCTGCCAAACCCCTCGTTGTCCTAGCCGGAGGCGGCGGAGAAGGCAACACCGGAATACCAAATGCCCTCCTCCTCTCGGCCTTTGATTCCGAATCCTGCGCCCTCTCTGATCAGCCTGTGAGACCTAATCACTATCTTACATCTTATATTCTTTGAATTATGATTCCTTCCTTAATATTTATTTGTATTGTAAAATGGATATTGACTTGGTTGTGGATTTTGGTATGACCAAATAAGTTTTAATTGGCTATCGAGATTTGTAGAATTCTGAGGCTGTGTTGTTGAAGCTGGGACAAAATTTTCGATCTGATCTTTTCTTAATACTATGTAACTATGAAAAATCAAGGAAGATTTTATCTGTAATAGCTGATGACATTAGATTTCACTCTTATGCATTTTAGATAAGCTGTGCACATTTTAATATAAGAAGATGCTATAATACGGGTGAAAGATTTAAAGTGTTAATTATGTTATTTGCTTGAGTTTGATATTCCTTTTTCCCGTCTGCGGTTAGTTACAAAGTTTTTAATTTCGACCTATTTATTACTCCATTTAAGGTGGCTAAGCTTGGAACTGGTAGCGATCTGCCTTACAGAATTGGAGTTCATCCTGGAGGAGAAGGCATTATTTGTTCATTTTTAACCAAAAAGTGCAGGTATGTTCAGTCTCTGTTATACTAATGAAGTAGCACCTATGTCTCAGCTTAGGATTCAAATGAGAAATTGCAAAGTCCTTTATTGTTGAAGGTTTTGATAAGTTTACATTCATTGGTACTACTTGCAGATGGTTTGAATGGGATTCAAACGGCCAAACTTTAAGGTTGAAGTCATCAGAGAAAGTCCTAAAGCCTTTGGAAGATGTTGGGCTACAACTAGCGTTGACCTTCAACACTGAGGGAAATTTACTTGCTGTTGGCGGTGAGGTAAAGGAATTATAGATCACCATGAATGAATTCCATGAAAGTGACTGAGACTTAAAAAAGTAAAATTGCTAACAAAATTATAGAAAGGAATAAAAAATAACCTTAAGGATGGAAGTATGGTACTCTAAAATAATAACATACCCCTCATATGATCCCAATATACATATTGATATACATATAGATTGACCAACTTTACATTTTAGGCATCCAACGATCTTGATCTATTTGAAACTGGTTTCTGAAAGAGTTGCTACTTCTCTACAATTGATCTCTCTTCTTGAAGTATGTATCCAAGATGTCCAGTCAATATTAACCATCTAGAGCCCGGCAAATTTCTGATGAATTTCCTTTTCTAAAGTCTGATAAAAATGTGTTTTCAAACAAGTTTTATATCTCTGGACTATGTAAGACACTGATGATGATCTAGTTTGCCAATTCCTTGGCCACAAGGCTGGATTTTTCGCCTTGGATGAAATTTCATGCAGCACAGCTGGAAATTCTTTCTTCCTTTCTTTTATGGTTTTCTTTCCTGTCATTGTAACTTAGCTGCTGCATGATTGCCTTGATGAGATCATCACATGTGATTGAATGGATTGTACATTCATTCATACTTAACATATTCAGTGAAACAGTGAATTTGAAGCCTCTTTGTTACTAGGTGTAATAAGTTTTGGCATTTTAGAATCATTTAAAAAACTGTCCATATGTTCTTCTAATTTTCTGACACTTGTGAAGCACAGGATGGTAAGTTGAGGGTTTTCAAGTGGCCAGCCATGGAAAGTATTCTCAGTGAGACCAATGCTCATCCTTCTGTGGAAGATTTAGATTTCAGGTTCTCCTTAAATTGCATCATGGAGCATGTTTTATGGTTGAATAATAGGAAGCAATTTGTTACTCAAAAATTGAGATTTTTTCCTGATACCTTGGTTGTTTGATGCAGCCCTGATGGGAAGTTTCTTGTCTCTGTTGGAAGTGGCCCCGGAAGGATTTGGGATGTTGCATCGTCATCGTCTGTAGCTTCTCTACCACAGGAAAATGTAAGTCCTTTCTTCAAATTGTTTGGACCTAGTTAATTATATATTCTGCTCAATCACTAATATGTTTAGCTTGTTGTATTTTCGTTCCAAAGAATCCCAAACCTTTTGAGCAATGGTTGGATGCTTTGGAAGAAAATATTGAGTGAAACTTAAGAGAAAACAGCTAGTGAAAGCTTATTAGTGTACTAGGTAAAAAATGTACTGAGAATAGTGGATAAAGTAGAGGAGAACATTTTTCCTCCAGAAGATCATTTAACATACCTCTTGGTTTGGGCTAGCTTCTTGTCAGTATAACCTAGTTGGTTTATCTGTTCATTCTTTTCGCCCAAGTACTTTCGAGACTAGAATACATGTTGGAATAAACTTAGTGCTTCAGCTGCAAAAACAAATGGATTTGTCTGTTTTCTATATAATACATTCTACCTAACCACTTTAATTTGCCCAACTGCAGGATGAGATTTTTCGTTTTTGTCGGTTTTCACGCAGTATCGGCACAGATCAGGTTCTGTATATAACGACAAAGCGGGGTTAGTATCTTCTAGCGGGGGTATCTATGAAAAAGTACATGTTGATTTTAGTACTTACCATGTCTTTGCTAAATAGATAAAGGTGGTAGTATTGTAAAGTGGAACCCAACTTCATGGGAAAGGATAAGTTCAACATTCGTCTCTCGGGATCCGGTTACTGCTTTTAATGTGTCGCCTGATGGGAAGCTCCTTGCTGTGTAAGAAATATATGATAACTGACTTGGCCTTGTATTTGTTCCTCTATGAAAATAAACTGTTTTCTACTGCTAAGTTGCTAACTGTTTTCAAGCTTTAAAAGACGAAGTAGAATGAAAATGAAATGCACTCTCATTATTATAGTAACATATTAAAATGTGATAAAGATTCTTAAAACTGTGAGCTCATGTGAAGATACTATTAGCTAGCATATTCATGGATCCTATTGTTTAACTTTGATGTCTCCAACTGATAATAATGCAGAGGAACAACTGAAGGAGACATTCTGATTATAAGTTCAGCCAACATGCGGACACGAACTGTTATCAAGAGTGCACATCGACTCAATGTAACCGCATTGGCATTCTCATCAGATTCAAGGTTGTTAAGTCTTCTCATTGTAACATTTGGTTAGTTTTGCAATTTTAATATAAAACTATAAATTAGTACTGATTTACTTTGTCGACAGAGCTGTTGTGTCCGCATCCTATGACTCAAGTTCAAGGGTGACATTGATTAAGGATGAGAAGAAAGGTGGTATGTACTCTTCTCTTTTACAGTTGGCATACTAAGATTATGTATTACCCTCCTAGTTACCATTATTAGTTCACTTGAACAGCTGAATATACTGCATATCTTAGATATTCTGTGTTGCTCAACTTGTTTAAGCATACTATTCTGGATCTATGATTGGCTGGATTTTTTTTCCAGCAAATTATATGATTTGAAATGTAACTGAGTCATCCGTCAAATTCTTCAGTCAGTGAATTCAAGCATACGGTTTAAATTTGAATTATGCATCAGCCTCTCCCTGATTAGATAGTATGGACACAAAGTTGAGAGATTCTACTTATCAGTTTCTAGATATTTTATTGTTTTTACTTACTTATCACTTGTTATGATTTGCAGGCTTGTGGATCATTGTGTTCTTCATTTTACTAGCAGTAGCACTATATTATGCCAAAGACAGTGGATATTTACCTCTGGAACTATGACTGCCATTGTGTAACAACTTGAAGACTTGAATGACTTAAGACACCATTTGTTGATGGTGGGATTTTACATAGTATTTGGTTCTTTGGTGTTTCACAAAAATTATATAGAAAACGAGGATATCTTTTGGTGCATGTAACATTATTGTTTTGTTTAACCCAGTTTTTGGTATGGTATGCCAGTGGAAGGATGCTCATTGATCCAAGTAAATGTTAATAATACTAATATAGTATAGAAACGATATCGTGGACGATTGGAGTATACTGTTAAGTAAATATATAATTAATCACACTTGTTATATCACATCACTGCCAAATATCATATGGTATATGTACTAATGGATACCACATGTAAGACAATATAATTATGGATCTAATGTTAAATATATACACTCTTTGATCCTTTTACTGAATAAACAAATCCATACCTCTCACAATGATTGCACCCTTTCCATGAAACATGCCCCCAAAACAATATAGTTTATTTTAATTTATTCTGGCATCTACCACCCACTCAATTCAATTATGGAATTTAATTTCTTAACTTTTACTAGTTTGCCATACAACCAATTGAGACCCACAAATTAGACTTTGCACTGCTAGTTGAAGTCATTAATTGGTTTTTGTACTGTATACATTAATACTTTTTTTCCAAATTAATTTTTTTCCTTTCTAAGTTTGGCACATTCACATTTAATGATTACGTTATTCCATACTTTCAGGAATACATATTTCTCTTCCCACTTTGACTTATTCATTTATTTTTTCCCCCATTTTACTTTTAAATAACCTTCAATTTCCTATCTCAACTCCAACAAATAACAATATTCTCTATCCTTTCTCTTAAAAAAAAAGAGAGATTAGGCCTTATAATTATGATACTCCATATTTTATTATTCAACAAAAATCATTGTTAATATTTGTATTAATTCATAGACACAAATTAATCTCAAAGGAAAAAAGAAAATATAATGAGCAAATCACTAAATAAAATTAATAACCCAAAAATATATAAGCCCATTAGAAAAAATTATAATAGCCACAAATATGTATGCCAAGCCAAGACATACAACTATTTCAAATCCAATTTAATTAAGCCCAACTATTAATTTAAGCCCAAAAATATAAAATACTAATGGGTTAATTGCATGAAAATACACGAACTTTAGTCGCAATTTCATTTTGCACTTGACTTTTGAAACTTACATTTTTAATCATGAATTTTACATTCGTTCCAAATTTTCCTTAAAATTGAGCTCCGACCATCGGAAAGCTGACGTGTCTTTAAACTTGCCACGCGTATGTACCATGTCATTAATTAAAGCGATGATGTGTGCGATTTAGTTGTCTAGATTTGTGTTTATTACCGTATGTTTTATTTGATATTACCCAAGTTTGTGGTGCTTTTGACGTAGGAATTACATGGATCGGAGTTGGAGACTCGTGGATGAAGAAAGTTCAAGAATGGTGTGAATTTGATGAAGTTCGTGTGCTTTTGGAAGAAGATTAGAGATTGGGCTTGGAGTTATTTATTTTAAATTTAATTAAAGTCTAATACTCTTATTTTGATTAATTTTTGGGCCTATGATGCAAGAGGACCGATCAGCCCATGTTTGGAGCTAAAAGATCGGCCACTTAGGTTTTTGCTTTTAATCCCTTAGAGCATCCCCAACGCTCGTGTCGAGCGCTGGGTCGACGCGGGGCGAAGAAGGGTGTGCCGCACTGGAGACGCGGCGTGATGCGAGGCGGCGTCGAAGGCAAGACGCGGGTCGTTGGCGGATTTTGGCGAAATCGTGCGCTACACGCGCCGATTTAATAAAAAAAATGAAGAGTGCGAAAAAAGAAGAAGAAAGAAGAAGAAGCAGTGCAACAATGGGGGAAAAAGATGAGAAAAAAAAGGTGGGTTGGGGAAGAAGAGGGGATGTCGGCTGGGTGGGGTAGGCTTTTAAAATTTTCTTTTTTGGTTTTGCTTTTGATTTTAATTTTAATTTTTGTTTTTGTTTTTTTTTTTGTCTTTTAAAATCCCAATTTTAAATTTTATTTTTTAAAATTTTCACCTAATTTTTAATTGTTGTAATATTTTTAATTTTAAAATTCTATATTTTATTTTAGCTTTTCACGTGCATTATTTTACACAACATGATCATCGAAGACGAAGAGGGTGGGTTGGTCTCATTTTGGTCCGATTGAGCCCTAGGAAATTATCGTAATTTTATTTTATTATCGTATTTTAATTGTGTCTTTAATTTTTATTTTAATTATTGTAATGTTGAATTTTAATTTTAATAAAATTTAAAATTTAAAATTAAAAGTGTAGAAATGTGAATTTTGTGGAAATGAGGATCTAAGCACCCACCTAAGACACAATGCATTGGAGATGGGTGTGTCTTAGTTGTTTAATTAAAAGTGTAGAAATGAGGATCTAAGCACCCACTCCTAAGACACCCCTCTAAGCAACAAGCATTGTGGATGCTCTTAGTTGTTTAATAAAGGGACAGCCGCATGTTTTGATAGGAATGAGGTTTTATTTTAATCTCTCTTGTTAGACACGTTTTCTTTTTTCTTTTCCTAGACTAAGAGTTAATTAGGTTTTTAACTTTTGCTTAGGCTTAGATTTAGATTTTTATTTTGCTTTTGGGATTTAATTTCTTGGTGATCAAAGCTTTGGCAGAGACGTGTTCCACGAATTCCAAGTGTGGTGTTTGGTTTGTTATTCAATTGCAATTTATTATTTTTGTTTTATGTTTGTTTGTTTTTATTTATTTAATTGTTCTTAATTTAATTATGAGTAACTAAAATTTTAATTCGACGAGAATAATGAAGTATTGATTTAATAATTTGTGAGACCTAATTGTTCATATAATTGATTCCTGTTGATTTCGATTTGTTCCGTGTGTTTAAAGATAGTTCTGATTTAATTTAAGCCTGATCAACTTAGGTTAAATTGGATTACAGTCAATTGGTTCCCCCAATCCGTAATTGTTGGAATAGGGCTGATTAGTGATAAAGCTACCATGTTCGTAGTAGGAATAAATTGGTGGATTAATTATTACTAGCGTATCTAGGATAATTGGTCTAAATTGGGTTCCTTCATCTTAATGCTATTAGAAGGAGCTTGCTCACTTGAGGAGTTTAGGCCTATTTCACTTATTTGTAGCCTCTACAAAGTCATTGCCAAGGTTTTGGCGAATAGGATGAAACAGGTCATGGATTCAGTTATTTCGGATAATCAGAGTGCCTTCATTGGCGGCCGTTACATCCTTGATGGGGTAGTGGTTCTAAATGAAGCAATCGCGGAGGCTACTAAGAAGAGAAAATGGAGGATTATCTTCAAGGTGGATTTCGCGAAAGCATATGACTCCGTCGAGTGGGATTTCTTGGATTTAATGCTTGAAAGAATGGATTTTGAACCATTATGGAGGAAATGGATCCGAGGTTGTATCTCCTCGGCGACGACGAATATTTTGGTGAATGGATCTCCATCTGGTGAGGTGTGTTTAGAAAGAGGATTACGGCAGGGGGATCCGCTTTCCCCATTTCTCTTTCTTATTGCAGCGGAGGGGCTCCACTCTTTGATCACGAGAGCTGTTGAGAAGGAGCTGATTAAGCCGGTAAAGGTAGGAAATGATTACATTTCAATTCCGCACCTCCAATACGCCGATGACACGGTCTTCTTGATGGAGGATGATGAAAGAAATGCAGTGGCAGTTAAAAGGATTCTCAGAGTGTTCCAGCTACTGTCAGGGCTTGCTGTGAATTTCAAAAAATGTTGTCTCTTTGGAGTTGGGGTCGAGGAGGATAAGATCGAGAGGATGGCGGCTGTTTTGGGTTGTGATGTAGGCTCCTTACCTTTCAATTACCTCGGTATTAAAGTGGGCAGCAAGGGCAAAAAGGTTGCTGATTGGAAATACTTGGTTGAGAAGGTGAGAAAGAAAATCGATTCGTGGAAAAATGGGAAGTTCTCTCTCGCGGGCCGAGTGACCTTGGTGAAGGCTGTGCTTCAATCTATACCGATTTACCAGCTCTCTTTTACCTGTTTACCAAAATCAATTGTGAGTTCCCTAAATGCTTTACTTGGTAATTTTCTTTGGGGAGGGGGTTCTAGTAAAAATGCGATTGCTTGGGTGAAATGGAAGGTGCTTTGTGCTTCAAAAGATGAAGGAGGCTTGGGGCTTAAAAATATTGAGTGGTTTAATCAGGCACTTGTCGTTAAATGGTTGTGGCGGTACCTTACTGGAAGGGACATGCTTTGGGCTAAAATTGTTAGGTCCATTTATGGTGAGGTTGAGTGGGGAGAGACAGGTCTGGAAAACGCGGGGAAAGGTAGATTTAGAGATGGGTGGTGGCCGAAGATCGTTTCTGCGGCGGGAGGGGCGAGCAATTTTTGGTTTGTTCAAAATTTGAAGCCAAAGGTGGGGGATGGGAAGACCTTTAAATTCTGGAGTCAGTGGTGGGTTGGACAAAAGCCGTTGAAGTTTACTTTTCCTAGACTTTTTCAGTTGAGTGCTAATAAAGAAGCTGCAATCTGTGAAGTTGGGGAATGGACTGATACTGGACGGATGGACATGGAGTGGCGACATCGGGAGACGCTTTACAACCAAGTCTGCTTATGAAGCTATTAAAGATCAAGCAAACGAGACTACGGAGGCGGTGGAGGAAACTGATATGAGTACGAAGGTGTGGAAGATCCCTATTCCAAACAAAGTCAAGATTACCGCATGGAGAATTTTGAAGAACAGAATTCCGACGTGTGACAATCTCTCGAGAAGAAATGTGATGTTGTGTGAAGTCGAGGTGGGATGTAACGCCTGTTTTCATCGACAGGAATCCACGAACCACTTGTTGATCCACTGTCCAAAGACCTCAAAGGTATGGGAAGCAATCTTTCAATGGCTCGGAGTTAGCATGGCGCAGCCATATGACGTGTCCTCGCACTTTCAGTTCTTTACTAGTTTGAGTGGCCGGAAAAGAAATAAGAAGCTCTTGATGGCTCTTTGGTGTTGTACTACTTGGCTTATTTGGAAAATGCGTAATGAGAGTAGATTTGAGAACAAAATATGGGAGAGTGCAAACTTGTTTGGAGAAATCAAAGCTAGAGTGTGGAGTTGGGGTAGAATTTTTGGTTTTGTTAATGATGGAGTTGGGATTCATAGGTGGATGTCGAATGAGGAATCACCGATGATTTTGTAATCTTCTTGGTACTACTGGTGCCTTTTCGTTCTATAATATTTACTTTCCTTATCAAAAAAAAAAAGAATATTAAATCTAGGTCTGTCGTCTCCAGCTCCCTTATATTTTAATAAGGGAAATAGGCAGGTCTGGCGTCTCCAGCTATCTATCGACACAGTAAGTAGGAATTGGGGTACGTCCGTTGCGTTTCACGGTATCCTATAAGTGGTTGGTTGATAGGGATTACTTTATCTTTGCGTCGATGAACATAGTCATTAAATTAATGTGGATTTATTCGAGCCGAGTTACCTTTTATCTGATTTATTTCTAGAGTATTTTATTTGATTTAATTTGCTTTCTTAGTTAATTAATTTTCTCAAAATTAAGGCATGGTGGCTACACCAATTTTTAGATCTTTAGGAAATTGATTGCAATTACCCGTTCCCTGTGGTTCGACCCTGCTTACTACTAACTATATTAATTCTTAGCTATTGCAGTAATTATTTGGTGGGATACGACGTCCACCAAGCGATGTGGCACGAAAACGGTGTCGTTTTAATACTCTCTCTCTCTCTCTCTATCCACTTCTCTCTCTCTTTCTTTTCTCCCTTCGCCAGACTCTCTCTCTACTTCTCTCCATCGCCGCGCACCGTCGCAGACCGCCGCTGCACATACAACGCCAGTCACCAGCATCGCCACTTCTCCAGCCCGATGCCATCCTCTCTCCCTCTCTATTCTGACCATCTACCTAACAAAATACCCAAACTGAAAACCCTAGCTCCTTCAATCTCACAACTCTCTCTCCCAAAATTCCAATTTGATTGGGATGATTGTTCATGACGGTATTGATGATTGAAAACCCTAGCTCCCTCAATCTCACAGCGCACTTTCCCAAAAACCCTAGATCCAGATTATTTGGGTTTGTTACGTTTACTTCTGCCGAGGAGGCATAAGTTGATATCCAAGCTCTGGATCAGCAGGTTTTGTTTGCACTGCTCTGATCCTTCTAGTTTCTAATATATTTGTTCTTGTAGTTTCTTAATCAGACTACTGACAATAACTTCTTTTGAAATTACCTTCAGGAACTTCATGGTCGTACAGTGAAGGTTAACTATGCAAATGATAGGCCACAAACAGGAGGCTTCAGAGGCAGTGGTGGTCGCTATGGTGGTGGTGGAGGCGGCTAGGGTGGAGGTGGTGGTGGAGGCTATGGTGGAGGTGGTTGTTTTTGGTTTTTTTTAGCTTTAAAAAATAATGTCGTTTTGCCTACAAGCTTCTGGCTGTTTAAATGGCACACTTTCGGCTGCCACATAGGCGCCACATCAGCATCAAAATGGCTGGAGCTCAATTTTAAGGAAAATTTAGAACAAATGTAAAGTTCATGATTTAAAATGTAAGTTTCAAAAGTCATGTGCAAAATGAAATTGCGACTAAAGTTCGTGTATTTTCATGCAATTAACCCAATACTAATACTAATACTAATACTAATACTAATACAAATAAAAAAGAAACAATCCCTACTCTAAAAACTAAAAAGTCATGCCTCTCTCTCTTCTGGACGACCATTCTCTAAACCGTTGTGCCAAGCACTTTATAAGAGGGCTTTGGTTGATCTTATAAACTCTTTAAGATAATTCACTAGAAATTACTATAATTTCTTTTTCTTTTCCCACCTAGCTAGTAAAGACTCCTTTCAAAGTTTTAAAAATTACGTAAGAACTTAAGCCACTTGAAATGAGTATGAAAAGTGACCATAAAAATGTATATTCCATGTTCGTGTATTTGGAATGTCCACAAAAGAACTTCCTATCTTTCTCCTTGCTTCCATTTCTTAAAAAATACTCCCTCCGTCCACGAAAGAACTTCCTATCTTTCATTTTTGGAATGTCCACAAAAAAACTTCCTACCTATTTTTGGATTATACCCCACCACTTATAATTACTCTTACTTTTCACTTTTCACCACTTCCAATACACTCAACTACCTTTTATCAACTCTCAATACACTCAATAATATTTTTTCTTAAAACCCGTGCCACTCCCTTCTAGGAAGTTCTTTCATGGACGGAGGGAGTAATAAAAAAGAAAAAAAAATTAAACCCCAAACTATCTTTGCACTATCAATTATATATCCTGAACTATCGATTTTTTTTTTAAACCTTGAACTATCATTTGTATCAATCAAGGGCAGATCCAATATTTAACATTAGGGGGGACTGAAGTTGTTGAAGTGCGACGTCTGAAAAATATTTACACGGGAGTTCGGGGCCGGGAGCCCCAGGAGCAATTTTTTTTTAGTATTCCGTACACTTTATTTTCATATATTTTTTTTAATAATCACTTAATATAATAGATAATTGTTTGCAATTCAATTAATTCAACATCAAGTAGATTGAAAGTATATAAAGACATACTTTTATGCATTTTAAAAAAAATATATTTAATCTTCTAAACAAATAAACTAATTTTCATTATTAATAATTTGTAATTTTACTTTTAACTTGAGAATTGACTCAAATTCAACATTAAAAATGAAATAAGAAAGAAAAATAAGATAAAAATAACATAAATGTAACAAATCAATGTACAATATTAAACAAGTAATATGGATAGTTGGATATTATAAACAAGAGTAAAATTTTGGAATAGCCAAAATGAATCATAAAACACAAATTATGGCCACTCATTGAAAAAACACAGTTCATAATAATGTGTAATTGACATTAAAATATACCTATTTTTGTCGATTTATGATTTTGTACATCAATTAAAAAAATGGTACACAAATACACAACTACATGCACGATTTTTGGGGAAAAAAATGAGAAGATAAAACAAAATTGAAAAAATTAAAGAAAATTAATGTAATAAATTAACGAAGTTTTTGTGGGAAAATCATTGTGACCGAGCGTACGTTGTACGCACGTATATTATTTTAGTTGATAAAAGTAAAAAAATATAAATATAATATTTATTATATTTAGATTTTTAATTAGCAATTTGATCTATTGAATAAGAGAACTATAGTAGAATATCTTTAAAATAGTACTCAAATAAATTAATAAGTCGCAACCCGATATCTAGCTAGGGATAGCATAAACCGAGTCTCGTGTGACTAATAAAAGAAATGGTAAAAGAAATAAAATACACCTTATCTAGCGGAAGCATTTACCAATATTACTTATTTAATAATTTCTTTTGCCTAAGTTGGGGACCAAAGAAATTTATTATTTATAGATCTAAAGACTTGGTGAATGAATCAAATACAATTTTGCTCAACCCAACAGACCAGTACTCAATAACACAATGAAAAAGCGATCGAACAAGATCACACACTCACACACAGTATGATCTAAACTCAAGCGTGAAAATATTCTCCTAATATACTAGTAGAATAACAATGAAAGTGGCAGCAAGATACGTCCTCCTCTTCACCCTTATATAGACGAACCCTAGGCGCAGCGTTCTAGCTCAAGTAGGACTTAGAGGGTGTTTGGCTGAGCTTATAAGCTGTTTAGAAGCTTATAAGCTCCTCCAAAGTGTTTGGCAAAATAAGCTCCCAAACAGCTTATAAGCTCCCCAAAAAATAAGTTCCTCTACCCCAACTTATTTTTTTATAATCTCATATGCAACAATCATTTTACAAATATTTTTCAACTATAATTTATTATTTTCATTATATATCATTCAAGTTCATTTTTCTTCGATTTTTTCTCTCTAAAAAAATATTCTCTATCTAACAAAAAATTCTCTCTCTAGCTTATAAGCTCAATTATCCAAACACTTTGACAACTTATAAGCTCTTAAATATTACTCCCTCCGTCCCATTGATCTTGTCCCGTATTCTTTTTTTGTTTGTCCCACCATCTTGTCCCATTTCTATAAATAACCCTCATACTTTATCACTTTATCACTTTCTCTCTCCTACTTTATCACATTCTCTCTCATTCTCTCTCCTACTTTATCTACACACTTAACACTACTAATACTCTCCTTAATAACCGTGCCGAAACCAAATAGGACAAGCCCAATGGGACGGAGGGAGTGTTGGAATATAAACTTGATTTGTATAGATATTTTATAAAGAGTATTCTAGATATTTTGAAAAGTAGAAGAAAAAAGAAAAATCTAGAATAGTTGAGAATAAGATAGAAAAAGAAGAAAATTCTAGAATAGTTGAGAATGATGAGGATATGAAGAAAAATCTAGAATTGTTGAGAATGAAGTGAATTAAAGAAAGATTGTGTTAGCAAACTCCAATCCTCCCACTAAAATTCTTAAGCACACACACGTCCACAACCAATTTCTTCAAATTTCCTCCTACCAATTAAATAAATTCTCCATTATATATTCTTATATTCCAACAAAGTGGTATCAGAGCCATAAAATCCTACCTGTGGAATGGCCAACCTACAATCGTTTCAAGTCCCCATGCTCAACAAGAGCAACTTCGACAATTGGAGCATCAAGATGAAGGCGCTATTGGGAGCCCACGATGTTTGGGAGATCGTGGAGAACGGCTACGAGGAGCCGCGGGACGAGGCCGCACTATCCCAACAACAAAAGGATAGATTGCGAGATGCGAGAAAGAGAGACAAGAAGGCTCTCTGTCTCATTTATCAGGCGCTGGGGGACGACGATTTCGAGAAGATCTCGAATGCGAGTACCGCCAAAGAAGCGTGGGAGAAGCTCCAGAACGCATGCAAAGGAGCGGAGCAAGTAAAAAAGGTACGACTTCAAACTTTAAGATGAGAGTTTGAGTCTTTGCATATGAAAGAGTTCGAATCGATTTCGGATTATTTTTCAAGAGTCTTGGCGGTTTCTAATCAAATGAAAAGAAATGGTGAAAAATTGGAGGATGTTAGAATTATGGAGAAAATATTGCGCTCACTAACCCCAAAGTTTGAGCACATTGTGGTGACGATTGAAGAAACTAAAAATTTGGAGGAGTTGACAATCGATCTCATGTTGGGGTCGTTGCAAGCATATGAGGAGAAGCAAAAAAAGAAGCAAGAAATTTCAGAGCAACTTTTAAAGTTGCACGTAAGCCCGAAAGAGAAAGAAGAAGGTCCGAGCAATGGCTATGGACAGTCCGGGAGAGGACGTGGCCAAGGGCAAGATCGAGGCAGAGGCCGAGCACGTGGACGTGGTCGAGGACGAGGAGGCTTCGTCAACAATGGTGAAAGAAATGAGTTTACAAGTGGTCGGGGGAGGAGCAACCCGCAGTCGAGGTACGATAAGTCTTCAATAAAGTGTTATAATTGCCATAAATTTGGGCATTATGCTTCCGAGTGCAGAAGTGAAAAATTAAAGATGGAAGAGAAGGCCAATTATGCCGAAAGTACAAATCAAGATATTGGTAGTGTGCTTCTGGCATATAAAGGAGAAGCTGGAAGACAAGATGACATGTGGTACCTCGACACCGGTGCAAGCAACCACATGTGCGGGAAGAGAAGCATGTTCGTGGAGCTCGATGAGTCGGTAAGTGGCAACGTCTCCTTTGGTGATGAATCTAAAATTCCAGTTAAAGGGAAAGGAAAAATATTAATCCGCTTGAAGAATGGAAATCATGAATTTATTTCCAATGTTTATTACGTGCCCAATATGAAAAATAATATCTTGAGTTTGGGACAACCCTTAGAGAAAGGTTATGATATTCACATGAGAGATTATAACCTTTCAATAAGAGATGGCAAAAATAATCTTATTGCCAAGGTGCCAATGTCGAAAAATAGAATGTTTCTATTAAATATTAGAAATGACATGGCAAAATGCCTGAAAGCGTGTTACCAAGATAAGTCTTGGTTGTGGCATCTACGGTTTGGGCACTTAAATTTTGGCGGCTTGGAGTTGCTATCAAAGAAAGAGATGGTGAGAGGCCTACCA
The DNA here is from genome assembly GCF_028751815.1 of Salvia miltiorrhiza. NCBI lineage: Eukaryota > Viridiplantae > Streptophyta > Magnoliopsida > Lamiales > Lamiaceae > Salvia > Salvia miltiorrhiza. Next base: position 9,266,809 of record NC_080389.1, read on the forward strand.
TCCATCAAACATCCCGATCAACTCTGCGAAGGTTGTCTACTCGGGAAGCAGTTCAGAAAGCCGTTCCCAAAGGAGTCAAGCTCAAGAGCTCAAAAGCCACTGGAGTTGATTCATGCTGACGTGTGTGGGCCTATAAATCCAAGCTCCCTCGGTAAAAATAATTATTTTATGCTATTCATTGATGATTTTTCTAGAAAAACGTGGGTATATTTCTTGAAGCAAAAGTCATAAGTATTTGATGCATTCAAGAAATTCAAAGTTGCCGTCGAGAAGGAGAGCGGACGACAAATCAAGGCCCTAAGGTCCGATCGAGGCGGAGAATTCACATCAAAGGAGTTTTTAGAATTTTGCGAAGCAAATGGAATTCGACGGCCCCTGACAGTTCTGAGATCCCCCCAACAGAACGGAGTGGCGGAAAGAAAAAATAGGACAATCATGGAGATGGCGAGGAGCATGCTAAAGACGAAGAATCTGCCTAAAGAGTTTTGGGCCGAAGCAGTGGCGTGCGCGGTGTACCTGTCCAATCGATTGCCGACCAGGAGCGTGTGGGGAATGACTCCACAAGAAGCCTGGAGCGGGAGAAAGCCAGGAATTTCCCACCTAAAGGTATTTGGGAGCAAAGCCTACGTGCATGTACCAGATGAGAGAAGGAAGAAGCTCAACGATAAAAGTGAAACATTCATCTTTATCGGATACGACTCTAACTCTAAAGGCTATAAGTTATATAATCCAAATACCAAGAAAATAGTGATAAGTCGAGACGTGGAGTTCGACGAAGAAGGAGTCTGGGATTTCAGTCCCAGTGGTGACTTCACCTTCATCCCACAATTCGAAGATGAAAGGCCTGTCGAGCATGTCGAAGAAGTCCAACAAGAGGTAGTGACTCCACCAGCTTCACCTATACAAGTTACTGAAGACTCGCCACCATCTTTCTTAAATGAAAGAGCCACACCACGCGCAAGGAATTTGGACGAGATATATGAGGATACTGAAAGGTTAGAAGATCTCACCCTATTCTGCCTATCTGCTAATTATGAACCTGTTAGCTTTAAAGAAGCGGTAAATAGTGAAAATTGGCGAGTCGTAAGAGACGAAGAGATCAAATCAATAAAGAAGAATGATACGTGGGAGCTCGTGACACTACCGGAAAGGCACAAGGCCATTGGAGTCAGGTGGGTGCATAAGGTTAAGAAGAATTTTAAAGGTGAAGTTGAAAAACATAAAGAAAGGCTCGTCGGGAAAGGATTTCGCCAAGTTCGGAGTTTTGCTCAGAATAACAAATCAAGTTTAAGGGGGAGTGTTGGAATATAAACTTGATTTGTATAGATATTTTATAAAGAGTATTCTAGATATTTTGAAAAGTAGAAGAAAAAAGAAAAATCTAGAATAGTTGAGAATAAGATAGAAAAAGAAGAAAATTCTAGAATAGTTGAGAATGATGAGGATATGAAGAAAAATCTAGAATTGTTGAGAATAAAGTGAATTAAAGAAAGATTGTGTTAGCAAACTCCAATCCTCCCACTAAAATTCTTAAGCACACACACGTCCACAACCAATTTCTTCAAATTTCCTCCTACCAATTAAATAAATTCTCCATTATATATTCTTATATTCCAACAGGGAGTACATCTTATAAGCTCTTGAAATATATTTTAAGCTACTTATAAGCTCTTTAAAATAAGCTTAGCCAAACACCCTCTTAATAAAGGAGAGCAGAGGCAGCTTGTAATTGCATTTCAAAAGGACTTCAATAAATCTGGAGATCCAATGCTATGCATATCCAAAAGAATCTCCAAAAGATATCTCTTCAAAAAGCTACTAAAACCCCGCAAAGATAAGCATTAATTAATCTGTTCCAGACAACAGCAAGTACAATGGATGATATTGTACTAACTCTAGGAATTGAAGTATATTTGCTGAAACTCACTTATTGTCTACATAATGACAATGTAATTGAGTATATTCAATATTATAACACAAACCACTCAGTGTGTGTGTAAAACAAGGTTGAATGTGTGCCAAAATGGATGATGTGCTTTCACAACTAGTGTCAGCTTCTCAAGCTAATGTAGAATAACAAGATTCTGGAGCTGATAGTCTTCTTTGTATTTCTTCCAAATAAATAAGTGATTCCCAATTTCTTGACATTTAGAATCATTAATTGCCATGATCATATCTTTGGTACAAATCAACTTCATCACCACGAACAGCGTCAGCCTACAACCCAAAGATTCCAAAGCCTGGCTATGGCTTTCGGAACCTCCATTGGGCAACCGAAAGCAAGGTCCCTCAAGTTAAATAGCTCGAAATAGAAGAGGCAAATTAACTTATGAGAATATGTCATATACTATCTCTGTGAGTTTAAAATTTTTGTAGGCCACTAAGTTAGGGCACTTGGCAAAACTAGGCCACGTTTTTTCGGGATTGCAAATTTGGGCCATTTATTATTAATTTCGGCGTAAGTGACCCACATTATAGCTGATCGGACCCAAATGTGGCTCACTTACGCCGAAATTAATAATAAATGACCCAAATTTGCAAGCCAAAAAAAGTGTGGCCTAATTTTGCAAAGTGCCCTAACTCAGGGCTCCAGCTGTGAAGTCACGCACATCTCACGTGCAAAATAGCCCAATTGGGCCAAAATGTGGCTTACTTAAGCAGAAATTAATAATAAATGGCCCAAATTTGCAAGACTGAAAAAATGTGGCCTTATTTTGCAAAAGGCCCTAAGTTAGTGGCCTACAAAAATTTTGAACTCCTACCTCCGTCCATCAAGATTATACTAGTTTGGGTTCATCGCTAGTTTTAATAAATTGGTTGGTGAATGCGTTATTAGTGGATAAAGGCTCCCACTGTGTAGAAATGAGTAGTTGTGGTTGAAAAGAGAAAGTATGATCGTGGACACCAAATCTGGTAAACACTTGACGCGAAAGACATTGGGACAAACGATGCGAAATAACATATTCGTATCATTCGTCTCATTTTCTTTTGCGCCAAGTGTTTGAAAAATGGTGCGAAATAGCATATTCGTACCATTCAATCTTAAGTGCTAGTTTTAATGTGACAAATATTGAGACCAATGGTACGAAGTATATATGAAATGACCTACTCATGCCAACATAAATGCGAAAGACCATATCATGAAATGTGAGAGTATGTCATTTCGCACCATTTGTCTAAATATTGGCACGACAACAATTGAGACGAACAGTTCAAATACGTCATTTCGTTCCATCCATTCCAATAACATTTGTCAAGAACAGACCTTGGGATGAATGGTGCGAAATAGAATGTCCGTACCATTAGTCCTATGTTCTTGCACAACGTAAAATTGATATTACATGGAATAAAACTAACTTAAAAATAACACAAATTCGAAACAAAAATTTATTCATTTTCTTCATTAATTTCACAACAAATCCAACTAATAAATACAAGTAAAACTCTCACAAAATAACACAAAATAAATTGAAATCTCGCAAAATTATCCGCTAGTATAGGGCCGACGTGTGACTTTATCAGAATAACATCAAAAAATGGCTTATCACCCGAGAGGCAAGAAAGTCATTAATTAACTTCTGCAGAACTCGGTACACTTGATAAACTTGTACAAAATGACAAATTTTGTACCATTCGTGCCTTGTGTTTGGTCGTGATTTGCAATGATGTTCTGGGTGTTTGTACGTGCTGTTGGTTTATAATTTAATCTTGTTCACCTGATAATAGATTAGTTTGAGCTTATTCGCTAGTTTTGGTGTTAAGATTTTGTCAAATGTAGAATCTAAATTGAGTTGAATGGTCTTGATAAGAATTGAAGTTCATCACGATAAGAGTTCGCATGAGAAAATTAATAAAAAATCAGACCTAAAATGAGGTAGAACGAGCTAACACAAAAACATTGCACTGTCCAGCCGCAACATCATCCCACGACCGCGCCCCTAACCCCCGTGGTCGCACCCTCTTCTTAGACCGCGGTCGCGCCTTTTACTACGATGGAGCCCTGTTGTTTTATGATTTTTCTCGAAGTACCACCCCAGCGACCATTTCCCCTACCCCACAGTATGAGAGAGAAAATGGTAGACCAAATTTAAGTTGCGTAAGTGTATACAGCATTTGATCTTTAGAAAAGAATTTGTCTTCTTCGATATGAGAGAGAAAATGGTAGACCAAATTTGGAATCACTTTGTCTGAGTTCGAGATGAGAGAGAGTATGTGTATGTCTTGGGAGCTGGGAATTGGGAGTGGTGATATTAATGTGTAATTCGTCAAAAAAAAGATATTAATGTGTAATAAATAGGATTATGTCTTGTGTTGAATTAAAAATTAGATTTATAAATTCGCAATTTAATTTTTCTTGAATTCACGATTAGATTCACAATTTAATGTTCTTGAATTCACAACTGAATTATTAGTGTTGGTTGTGAATTCGAATTTAAAAGCGTGAATTCACAACTAGTTGTTTTAATTAGTCGTGAATTCAAGGTTTAAAACTTGATTTCACAAACTGCTTGATGAATTCACGATTGAATTGCTAATGTTAGTGAATTTGAGTTTTAAAGCTCGAATTCACAACCAACTCTAATATTGCAAATAACTCTAGTCATGAATTTGAGTTTTAAAAACTTGAATTCACAACTAACAACAAACTTTAAAACTCGAATTCACTACCAATACTAGCTATTTAGTTATGAATTCCAATTTTAAAACTTGAATTCATAATCAAAATTAATGACAATTGTGAATTCGACTGGTTGTGAATTCACAGCAATTTTTAATTCTTTTATGTGCAAGGGTAAAATGGTAAGTGCGGCTAATTTTTAATTTTTTTTTTATCTTAATGGGTAATTTTTAAATTTACTATTTCAAAGTGGCTATTTTCAAAACCCACTCAATTTAAAACCATCTTTTATTATATTTTAAGTGAGTAAAATTAGGGCCATGAATACAATGACCACTTAAATCCAACAAACTTAAATTTGGACGACAAATTATCAGGCCCAACAACACATCAATTTCATGTTATAAAATCCAACACAAAGCTCAATGTGATTATGCAAATTTAATCCATTTGAAAAAAGTCACATATATTTAATTTAATTTAACAATCTTAATAAGAGAGAAGTGGGGTACTATCGTGAGGAATAGTACTGTAGTAAAAATAGTGCCCATGGCATTTTCATAATTTTCGTTCCATTTGTGACCTTTTTCCAATATTTGAGTCTATCTCATCTGATTCACAAATTTTTGTTTTTCACTTTGACCTTTTTACTCTAAAAGTTTCTGATACAATTCCGGCGACGAAAAGAAAAGGAGTTCTGCCGTAAGAATCTCCCCCCAAATTCAACGGTGAAAGTGCAAAGTCAGATCAAACTTCAACCAAAATCCACAAAAAGAGAAATCCATTACACCAGGAAAAGGTGAGCTTTGATTTCTTAAACCTGCATTTTATCATTAAATTTTCTGATGAACCCTAGAATTTTTTCACAAAACTGAGCACAAGACAACACAATAAAACTATAGTCTTGGGGCTGGGTTTCTTGATTTGTTGCTTGCGTTGAGGGTGCGGGTTGGCGTTGGCATCGACAGCAGCTTAGGTGTGCAGGGTGGGTCTGTTGGGAACAGAAAGTGGAAAACAAGAGGAAGATAAAGAAAGCAATATGATAAAGATGGACTCAAAGGTGGATGCTTTATTGACTGATATGTAGAAGTATTTATAGGCTGAATAACAGAAACATAGCAACGGGAAGATACTCTACAACAGAAAATCAGAAATCCTAGCCACTAGCAAGATACGATACTCTACTAACTTGAAATGCTAAGAAATAGGAATAACAAAATAACAAACTATGACCAAGTCTAAATGTTGATGTGTCAATGATGAATCAGCAACTTCATTCAACACTCCCCCTTGATTCATAATTGCAAACTCCAAGCTGACTTCTAAACTTGATATGCTTCTCGGATGGCAGCGACTTCGTGAAAATATCTGCCATTTGATCTTGTGTCCCGCAAAACTTCAAGGAAATGATACCATCAGCAACTATGGGGGGTGTATTCGTTCAGGATTTTAATAGATTTTTAAAATTCAGAGATTTTAAAAATCTACAGATTTTACACAGATTCTTCATGTATTTTGGAATTCTAAATAGATTTTGAACGGATTTTATAGGGATTTTAACAAGAATTAGACGTGATTTTTACGAATTTGAAATCTACCATCCCGGCGCTAATTGGAATTAATTGAGCACTGGGACAGATCCCAACGATCGCTGGGTTCGAGCGACCGCTGGCCTTGGATGATGTAAATGAGCGTCTGCATCCATGTGTCTTCTTCATGATTCAAGATCTTGCCCGAACCTCTATTGGATGGAATCAGCCCCACTTTAGCGTGCCTACAGAGTAACGAATATAATGAAAATGGACCACCTGCAAGGATCAATGAAGTTTGAGTTTCAAAGTGAACACCAAATCACCAACATCGAATACTCTATCCCTAAGCTCACAAAAGCATCAAGATCATTACCTTCTCGTCCTAGTGACCGCTGGAACCCAGCCGGCACTGAAATATGAAGATTTTCGAAATCTCGTGGTCTGAGGTCGGATTTGTTCATGTGTATTTTTTGAATGAAATCAATGACAATCAGTCCAATTTTAAAATCCACAGATTTTTAAATACCTCTAGATTTTCATAGATTTTTAAAAGTCTGAAACGAATACCTATGGATTTTTATAGAATTTTAAAAGTCTTGAACGAATACCTCTAGATTTTCATAGACTTTTGAAAGTTTTGAACGAATACACCCAGATTTTAAAAGTCTGTAGAAATCTATTAAAATCCTGAACGAATACACCCCCTAAGTCTCTTATAAAATGAAACTTAATGTCGATATGCTTCGTTCTTCCATGTAGAACTGGATTCTTCGTCATTGCAATCGTCGAACAATTATCACAGAAAATATCAGTTGCTTGCTTTTGTTCTTGATCAAAATCAGCTAGTAGTCTTCTCAACCACATTGCTTGACATGCTGAAGAAGTGGCAGCCACATATTCTGCTTCCGTCATCGAAAGTGCCGTCACTCCTTATTTTTTCGAGCTCCATATTACTGCTCCTGACCCAAGATTGAAGACGAAGCCCGACGTGCTCTTCCTATCGTCCAACGATCCTGCCCAATCACTATCAGTAAATCCAATCATGGTGAAATCAGCCACATTAGAATACCAAATTCCAAAATCTTTAGTTCCAGCTATGTAGCGAAGAATTCTCTTTGTGGCTCCAAAATGTTGTCTTGTCGGATTGTGCATAAATCTGGACACCATACCAACAACGAAAGCAATATCAGGTCTGGTATGTGTCAGATAAATCAAGCCACCAACAAGGCTTCTAAAATTCCTTGCTTCTCCCTTCTCGGTGCCATCTTCAAGCTGCAACTTCTCACTAACATTCATCGGAGTAGCAGTAGCCTTGCAATTAGCCATGTTGAAGCGTTTGAGAAGATCTTCTGCATACTTTCTTTGAGAAACAAACACACCATCTTCTCCTTGCTTGATCTCTAATCCAAGAAAGTAATGCAACAGACCCAAATTTGTCATCTCAAACATATTCATCATACTCTCTTTGAATTCAGTAATAAGAGAGTGAGATAAACCCATGTAAATTATATCATCAACATAGACACAAATGAGCAGCAGACCATTGTTACCTCCCTTCTTCATATAGAGCGTCGGCTCATTACTACTTCTTTTGAATCCATTTTGCTCAAAAAATGAATCGATCTTGCTGTACCACGCCCGTGGAGCTTGCTTCAAGCCGTACAACGCTTTTCTCAATCTATACACCTTATCCTCCATGCCCTCAGCCAGAAATCCTTCAGGTTGCACTACATAAACTTCTTCCTCCAACTCTCCATTTAAAAATGAAGATTTGACATCAAGTTGATAAATAGGCCACTTAAGATGTGCAGCTAAGGCTAAGAACATTCTCACCGTTTCAAAGTGAGCAACCGAAGAGAACGTTTCGTCGAAGTTGACGCCGTGTTGCTGTGCATATCCCTTGGCCACCAACCGAGCTTTGTGTTTCTGCACGCTCCCATCTACATTGTACTTTGTTTTGAACACCCACTTCAGTCCAATTGCACTTTTATCTTTAGGCAAATCTGCAAGTATCCAAGTTTCATTCTTTTCGATTGCTGCAATTTCCTCCTCCATTGCTTTGCGCCACTCGACTTGTTCAGCAGCATCAACGAAATAATTTGGATCTGCAGCCATAAGAGCAAAAGTACATCTTTCATCATAAACATCTGTTAGAGATCTATAACCTCGTGGAGGTGGTGTTTCAACAGAGGAGGATCTATTTGGAGAGGAAGATATAGGGGTGTTTGGGGAATTTATTGGACTGGATTGTGGTGTGTTTAGAGGAGTAGTGTTTGGTGAATTTGTGAGGCTATTATGCGGAGAGTTTGGGGGGCTGCTTTGTGGCGAATTTGGTGGTGAATCTGGAGCAGAATCATCCATAGGGAAAAGCTAAATTTGTGAGTCGTCTTGCTGGTTCTCCCATTGCCAACTTGCATCTTCGTGAAAGATTACATCCCTGCTGATAATAATCTTGCCACTAAGAGGATTATATAGCCTGTATGCTTTGGATTGAGAAGAATACCTGATGAAAATGCACTTTGTTGATTTCTCATCGAGTTTACGTCGATTTTGAGAGCTAACTAGAGCATAAGCTACGCATCCGAACACCTTCAAGTAGCTCACCGTAAGCTTCATTCCTCTCCAAGCTTCATAAGGAGAGCGATTTTGGACCGCCTTTGTGGGTGATATGTTCAGCAAGAACACAGCAACAACAACCGCTTCTGCCCAGAAAGAGTTTGAGAGCTTCTTTGACTTTAGCATACTTCTTGCCATTTCAACCACCGTCCGATTTTTCCGCTCCTCCACTCCATTTTGTTGAGGGTTGTAAGGTGCTGCCAACTCCTTGCGTATTCCATTAACTTCACAAAAGTAATTAAACTTTTTAGAGCAAAACTCACCACCTCTATCCTTTCGAAGAGTCTTGATGCTGGTATCACTCTCCTTCTCCACCATGGCTTTAAAGTTCTTGAAGTTCTCAAGGGCATCAGATTTATCTTTGAGAAAATAAACCCAACTCATGCGACTATAATCATCAGTGAGTAGTAAGAAATACTCACTTCCACCAATCGATTCTGTACTCATACGTCCACATAAGTCTGCATGAATTAATTCAAGGCATTTCGAGGCTCTCCAAGATGCACTATTAGGAAACGATCGCCTGGTTTGTTTCCCATAGATACATCCTTCACATATATCAAAAAAATTAATCTTAGGCAATCCAAGAACCATACATTTCTGACTTAAAGTCATTAAGCCCTTTACATTGAGATGCCCGTATCTCAAATGCCATAATCTCGACTCATCTTGTTTATTTGAAACAAGAGCATACTCGTCCACGTTCGATACTTGCAGCGGAAACATCATGTTCTTTGTCATGTAAACTCTCGCAACATTTTGCCCAGAACTCTTTTCAATGATAACACAAGAGTCATCATCAAACAATACCATATATCCAGTTTTCAACAATTGTCCAACACTCAGTAAATTATGAGCCAAACATGGAGTGAAATAGACATCATAGATGAGTTTTGTAAGACTCATCGAGCTCTTTAAATATCTCCTTGCTGCCACTCATATGATTCGAGCAACCACTGTCCACGAACCAAACATCTTTCGGCTTCGGCATATCAACATGTGCAAGCGCCATGAATAATTTGCTCTCCTCCTCATCTTGTTGAGCACAATGCAGTTGGCTCTCCTTGGACCAGCAATCAGCTTTAACGTGCCCAACTTTGCCGCAGTTGTAACACTTGATATGACTTTCGTTGCCTTGTTGATCACCATCATGTTTTTGTAGATCTCCTCTGCCACGACCTCGACCTTTGCCATGCCCTCGGCCGCTTCCTCGGCCTCGTCCTCTTGCCGTAGAGGATTGAGTTGATGATTCTCCCCTGACTTGAAAAGCTTTTTCATCATCATTTTCAAACGATCTGTTAATTCTCGACTCGTGTGCTTGAAGAGATCCCATCAGTTCCTCAAATGTAAAAACTGATAGATCCTTGGATTCTTCAATTGCAGCTACTACGTGATCAAATTTTGGAGTCAAGCTTCTGAGTACCTTTTCAACGATGGTCTGATCCGTGATCTTTTCTCCATAGAATCGCATCTGACTGACTACATTGCCTTCGACAAAAAGTCAGCCACCGATTAATTCTCCATTCTTCATGATCAATGTTTCAAAGTCACGTCGGAGTGATTGCAATCTCACGACAATGACCTTTGAATCACCTTGAAACTCGCTTTTCAAGATCGACCAAGCTTGCTTTGAGGTCGTTGCCGCCGCAATTCTGGAGAAGATGCCATCGTGAACTGCTTGCTGGATGATCACCAATGCCTTGGAATCTTTCTTCTTGTTCTCCTTCAGTCTGTTCGTCTCTTCATCAGGGTCTGCATATCCCTGTTCTACGAAGTCGCAAAGATCTTGAGACTTCAGCAGAGTCTTCATACGAATACTCCAAAATTCGTATCCTTCTCCCTTGAAGACTGGTATGAGTGGTTGTGCAGCACTCATCGAACTCCCGTTGCTGGCCATGGAACCTGGCTCTAGATGCCACAAATGTTGGGAACAGAAAGTGGAAAACAAGAGAAAGATAAAGAAAGCAATATGATAAAGATGGACTCAAAGGTGGATACTTTATTGACTGATATGTAGAGGTATTTATAGGCCTCTGAATAACAAAAACATAGCAACGGGAAGATACTCTTCAACAGACAGAAATCCTAGCCACTAGCAAGATACGATACTCTACTAACTTGAAATGCTAAGAAATAGGAATAACAAAATAACAAACTATATATGACCAAGTCTAAATGCTGATGTGTCAATGATGAATCAGCAACTTCATTCAACATATATAAGCTCGAGTTTAAAATTATTTAAGGCCACTAACTTAGAGCGATTTACAAAAGTAGGCTACTAACTTAAGCACCTCTTCTGCACTGAATGATTCACTCGAAACACATACCCAAGCGCGGAGCTCGAACTCAGAGGCCACGCGTTCATGATTGTATAATATCTGAGCAAGAGTCGTCTTCCCCACACCCCCATGCCCACGATGCACGAGGCGGCAAGCCATCGCGCCGCTGCTGCCTCGTCGAAGAAGATCGCTTCCTGAAGCAGCGACTCCACATCATCCTTCATGCCCACCACTTGGGACTCTAGAATGTTCCGACGGGGGGGGTGGTTGAAGGCTTGATGATCTCATGGCGGCCTCCGCGGGAGACGAAGATCTAGAATAATCATTCTTCAGATCTCGGAGGCTGCTCCGGATGCCGTCGATCCTCGTGAGGAATTCGATCCGAGATCTGCGAGGACGAATTCTCTTATCCTCGCGGCTGGAGATGAAGGTGTCAATGGCGAGGTCCGCCTCGTGAGCCAGCTCCTTGGTGCTGCTGTTAGGGCTGGCAATTTTCGACACGACACGAAAACACGACACGAAACCGCACGAAATTAATAAGTTAGTAACACGCACGATAAGGTTCGGGTCCTTATCGGGTCAACCTGATAAGGCCCTGATAATTTCGGGTCGGGTTCGGGTTGGGTTCGGGTCGGATTCAGGTAACCCGATAGTGATATTATTATTTTTATTAAATATTTATTTTAATTTTTAAATTTTCGATTTCTTAGTTTAGGCCTTAGGGTTTAATTTTAGTTTGGCATATGTTGAATTGTTGATTTATTGGATATGTTGATTGTTGAGCATATGTGATGAATTTTGTATTTTTTTTATATTATTATTCATGTGAATGAATCAAATCAAATTCGCATTGTTATCAGATCATAATCAGATCGTGTCGCTATCGTGTTGTGTCAACCCGATTCAAATCAGGTTGTTATCAGGTCATAATCAGATCGTGTCGCTATCGGGTCGTGTCAACCCGATTCAAATCGGGTTGTTATCGGGTTCGTGTCGGGTTCGGGTTGGGTTCGGGTTTAGGTGTATCAAGTTGGGTTCGGGTTGGGTTCGAGCATTCCCTTATCAGGTCGGGTTCGGGTTTGGCCTTATCAGGTCGGGTTGATATCAAGTCGACCCGATAGCGATCCGATCCGCACGATTTGCCAGCCCTAGCTGCTGTCGTCTGTGAGGAGAGGCAGCATCCCTCTCAGATCATCTATCAGACCTCTGACTTGCTCCCCACCGCCGACGATGGAAGCGCCCTCCTTGACCAGTAGAGTCTCCAGCTTTTCCACCGCCGATAATATCATTGCCTCCGCCATAATGGAGCGAACTTGCCTATCTCAACTTTGTTAGCTACATCCACTTTATTTTCTATCATTTCACTATGACTATTTATGTCAAAAACGAGTATGTCACTACTACAAAAAAGCTCATAGACTACGTTTTTTAGGCGTAGTCTATGTGATTTAACAAACGTAGTACTAGATGGTGTAGTCTATTCCCATCAATATAGACTACGTTGATTAAACCGTAGTCTATAGTTACTTATCTCTACACTTTTAGACGCACATACACTACGTGAATCAGACGTAGTCTATATGCAATCATATACGACACGTGGAAACCGTAGTTAATTATGTTCAGCAATGTAGTGTATTGGATGAATAGACTACGGTTTGTCAACTAAAAAGGGTAGTCTATAGTATTTATAGACTACAGCAATGGATATTTATTGTTTTTAATTTGTAATTTAAAATTATTATTATTTATTAAAAATTAACAAAATATGAAAAACAAATATTGATGCACCAAAAAATTATAATTGTCATATATACTTTCACAATATTTCATAATCTGATAAATGTACACTGAAATGAAGCTAATATACGACATGAGATTAAATATAACAAAATAAAGAAAGTACAATATTTGTTTTCAAAAACAAGAATCTTCGTGGAAAATTCAGCAAAAGTCTCTTATATTTTAGCTTCGTTCCCAGCATATCCTGGCACAAAATTAAAACAAGATCTGTCATGAAAACAAATAAACCAATCATGTCAACAAAGTATTTCTTACACTTCAAACAAAATTCCAACTAATTGCACAACATATATTACTTTAAAAGTATATTTCTTTATTAAAATCAATAGACCAAATAAAAGAATTGTATACATATATATATATATATATAACACAAATTCATATTAGTACACCAAAGTTGCAGAATATTACCTCTACTTTTTATATGTAACTAAGAATGAGATTCGCCCACTCAACACGAACTTCATCAATATCCTCTTTAGTATAACTCCGATTGTCAAACTATATAAAAGATAAACTATTGTTTAATATGAAATATGTATAATGGAGATTTAAGTCAAATTACTTACATGTGGATGTAGGCAAATGCGACCATTCCTCATAAGCTCTTCGATAATTTCTTTCATGTAACGCATCACGAAAAATCCACATTGCACGGAATCAGGTTGTCTTGGAGACTACATAAAAGTGATAAGGATTAAATGCTATTTGATCATAAATTCATCTCAATGTCTAGTGAAATAAAATAAATAAACACTAAAAAGAATATTCAATGCAATAAAATTTATAATTTAAAGTGACCTTCAATTCATCATTGATGCTCTCAATGATGAAATAAAAAATAGTAGTCCTCTCATATTCAAAGGCATTCCAATGGAGAAGGTGTTTGTAGATAACATAAGCAGCTACTGGTTTTCCATCAGCCATTCATCTTGTCTGTCATCTCAGTAATCTTTCTTTCCAATTCACCAACCTGATCAAGAGCATCCTTCTCCCTCTGCATATCATCAATGTTAATGCCAATATAGGACACTAAATTATGCTATACAGGTATCAGTGGCCACACCTTTTCTGCCATAGCCACCTTTTGGGCATTTACACTGGCCCTCGGTTGCCTCCTCACAGGCGTTCGAACTGCCTTGCCTCTAGAATTATTCTGACAATTAATGATATACCAACAACTATGTGATGAAAGCCAATAGATAAGACAACAGCAAGCAAACAAGCAAGGAAAAGGACCTCAACATGTACCAAACTACAAAATAGAAGAAGCCAACTGTGACAGTGCCATAACTATTATGACTAGAAACCAGTACTTTTCAAGATTAGCCTTGATAAATAAAAAGGCTAATCTATCGTTTATAACTTGCTCAATTCGTATCCTATAGAAAGAGCTAAAATTGCATAATGAGGATAAAATACTCATGTCCTGAATAGTACTGAATTGCACAAAAGTTAACTTGTTTCCACACACATGTGCGTGCAAATCAAATAAGAAAAAACGATGTAGTGGAAAACGAACCACCTTTGCGGGGCCTGATCTTGATCTCTTGGTAGGAACCCACTCCTCATCAGAGTATTGTTGGGGTTCTGCTTGAACTTCATTGGCGAGGTCAACGGCAAGATATCTAGCCATGGCGGAGTGCTTGGCCCTCTGCTTCCCATCTCCACATGATTTCGCTGCATTATTATTATTTTTTTTGGCAGAAAAAGGGGAAAACAAAAGGTAACCTAATCAAACATGAAGCTAAGCTAATAAACACAAACAAACACCCAATTTTCTTTAATGCATCATGATATGAAATCTAAGTTCCCCTGCAACCATTATACAACTTAAAATGGCACACATATAACTGTATGAAAAAAGATGATCTAATAGCTAAAGATTCATTCACGCATAAGCCATATCATCAATGGCCCAAGCAAAATCTAACTAGTAGAAACAATATTCATCTTTAAGAGCTCCATGTTTAAGATGAATTATCTGCAAGTTATCCATAGAAAATGTAAGAGAAAGGAGAAAAATGCACCATGCTCCCAAAATTTTGACTGAACAAAGACCCTCTACCCGTTCAATATATCATTTAACTGAAGTAAGCACATTAATTTTTATTTTGAGTCTCAGTTTGAAAGAATCCTAGAATTCAAGGCTCCAAATAAGGGGGCAAGATTTTAAATTCCATCAACGAACAACGACGACGACGACGAGATCAGAACAAATCGTCTATCATCAATTCAATCCCACCGCCAAAATCCCAATCCTTCCCTAACCCTAAGCCCCAATCGGGAGCTGAACATCGGGAGCCCAAATTTAGAATTTGGGCGAGAGGTAAGGCGGAGGCGGTGGCTCAGCGCCACTGTCCGTCTGCAAGGAAGAGGGGAGTTTCACAGAGGCGGTGGTGGTGGATGTGTGACGGCTGCTGCCATCGGAGAGAGGGAGGCCGATATCTGGAGACCGGTGGCGGCAGAGAGCCGTTTTCGCCGGAAATCGAAGAGAAATAGGGGCAGTAGGGGTGTCGTGAGTAGAGGGAGGGTGGCGGCGTCTCCGCCGTCGCCGTGGAAGGAGGCGGCGCCGCGTGGGATCGGGGTCGATTTCCAGATCTGAGGGAGTCGGGCGAGGGCGAGAGATTTGAGATAGAGAGAGTGTTGTAGAGAGAGAGAGAGAGTAGAGAGAGAGAGAGACGTTTTTGAGAGAGAGAGAGAGAGAAAGTGATAGGAATTAAGGGTAATAAAAAAATAAATTTATATTTATTTAATATACTACAGTTTCAACATAACTGTAGAGAAAAGCTCGCACACACACACGCTCATACACTACATTTTGAGGATAATTGTAGAGAAAAGTAAAACTACACATTCATATACACTACGTTGTTAAGAAACACTGTAGAGAAAAATATGGAAAAGCACGCTCATACACTACGGTTTATAGAACCGTAGACTATGCCTATGATAGACTACAGTTTTTTACGTTATTGTAGTCTATAATCATGAAATAAACGCACATACACTACAGTTGTGGTAAAACCCCGTAGTCTATTAGTATATACTACGATTTTGTTTAAAATCTGTAGTCTATGCATTGTAGAGAAAGACCAATATCAGACCTCTGACTTGCTCCCCACCGCCGACGATGGAAGCGCCCTCCTTGACCAGTAGAGTCTCCAGCTTTTCCACCGCCGATAATATCATTGCCTCCGCCATAATGGAGCGAACTTGCCTATCTCAACTTTGTTAGCTACATCCACTTTATTTTCTATCATTTCACTATGACTATTTATGTCAAAAACGAGTATGTATATATATTTTACTCCAATCGTCTCACTCTAATAGGCTCATTTTCCGTGCCCAAACAAAATGAGGCTATTAGAGTGAAACGAACGGAGTATTAGACTATTAGTTATTAACCCCCGAATAACAAATTAGACTTGGTTCAATGCATCATATTGTCTATCTTTAATTTAATATTGTATGCAAGTTGTATCCAACCTTGGTACACTCTAGGGCCTCGTTTGATGGTAATTGTGGGATAAATACTTATAACTAGCTAGGGATATCAATCGGGTCAATCCACCAAATTTTGGGTTAGCCCTATCAGGTTACGGATTATTCAGGTGCAGGCTAATCGGGTTGGAATTTTTTTAGAATTAGAATTTTTCAACCCTAACCCTAAATGTTCGGGTTTCGGGCTAGTCCATCGAGCTAGTCAGACTCAAAAATTTATTTAAAAAAATTCATTAATACTCCCTCCGTCCCATTATTAATGGCACGTTTTCCTTTTTGGGTTGTCCCGTTATTGATGGCACGTTTCCTTTTTTGGAAAAAATAAGGGAGTGTTTAATGTTAATGAAATCCCTAATTAAATGCTGTAACCCTCTTTCCCTTTTACACTCTCTCTCTCCTCTGCTGCCCTCTCTCTCTCCTCCGTCGGCCTCTCTCCTCCGCTACCCTCTCTCTGCCCTTCTCACGACGACGGCGACTGCTACACCCTTGCCGGCTATCCTCTTCCACGGCGACAGCGTGGCGCCTTCGCGTCCATCCATCCTCCTCCGCTGCCCTCTCTCTGCACTCACTCTCGATCTCTTTTTCTCTGCGGCGGCGCATGTACTCACTCTCGATCTCTTAAATCCACACCATTTTTTTCCCAGCTGAATGGTCCGTTTGTTCCAGACTTCATTTTCTCTTTGCTTTCTATCTCTGGGTTTTAATGTTCTCCTTAGTTTGCAGCTTGATTTTTCTGCTAACGTTTGATTGATTTCATCTGGATTTTTTGGTCGATTTTCACTCTGCAAAAATGAACCTCTTTTTTCCATCTCCTCTTGAATCTCTTGGTTTCGGCATTTGGGTTTTCAGTTTCAGCTTCTTTTGAATCAGTGTATTTAGAAAATGGTGTGGATTAGGGTTTTACTTTTGTGTATTTAGAAAATGGTGTGGATTAGCTTTTTCTGCTAACGTTTGAATCATTTGGTTTCGGCATTGATTTCATTTGGGAATTAGGGTTTTACTTTTGTGGTTTGTTGTTGTGGGGGGTGAGGTGATGATGGAGGAGGTTGAAAAGGCAAATATTGCAGCTGTGGAGAGCTGCCATAGAGTGATTAACATCTTAAACCAAGCTCAAGATCAAAATTTGAGTAGAAATTTAGTGGAACAAACAGGGGAAGCTGTGCAGAGATTCAAGAAAGTTATCTCTCTCCTCAACTCGAGCTGGGAATGCCGGCGAGGCTTGAGTTGAGATCTGACGAGGCGAAGGGGCGGTGGCGGCGGCGGCGGCGGCCTCGCCGGTGTTGATGAAGAGGGGTGTTGATGAAGAAGAAAGTTAAAATTAATTAGTAGTAACATTAAACATGTGGTCCCTACAACTTTTCTCCTAATACAATTCTCCTTAATACCCGTGCCGAAAAGAAACGTGCCGTTAATAACGGGACGGAGGGAGTATATTTCTTTTGACAATATTTGTAATAAATAAATAGACGCATATATAAGTAACATTTCAACATCGACTTACATAATAACTAATATGCAAGCCTTAGAGATATAAAGATGCAATATTTTTATTAAATAAGATTTTTTTAAAAAATTTTATATCTAAATATTTTATGTTATGTATTGGATTAAAAATACGGAGAAGTGAAATGATGAATATAACTTTCTAATATTGAATCAAAATATATTTACAAACTTTTGGAAAAATTATCTTATTATACTTAGGGGTGAGCAAACCCGAACCGGACCTGCCGAACCCGCCCGGACCGATGGGTTTGGTCCGGACCAGACCGACCCATTGTATATGTATGGTCCGGATCGGGTCTAATTCTTAGGACCGATTTTTTTTCGGGTCGGTCCGGGTGGAGACCCGGTTGAACCCGCCGAACCCGAACCGACCCATATCATTAAAAATTAATTATTTATTTTATGTATTTAATAATATTAATAATATTAAATTTCTAAAACCTAAAGGAGAATTGATTTTGATTTATGTTTTTTGTTGTGATTGTGGATTGCGAATGGTGGAACTATGATATTGATATGTGTTTGTATCGTATTTATTATGTTTTATGTATGAAAATTAAGTGCGAAATAGGAAAAAAAATAATTTCGGCCTCGGCGGGTCGGACCCGGACCGAACCGGACCCGTTGCTCGGGTTCGGTCCGGGTCCGAATCAGCCCGCACACATTTTTCGGTCTGGGTCGGTCCTTCCTTTCAAAATTTTTGGTCCAACAGACCCGGCGGGCCGGTCCGAGTCCGACCCGCTGCACACCCCTAATTATACTAATTTTCATAAGCAAAGTAATGCATTTGAAAATCAAATAACGAGAATTTTTTATATAATCAAGCGAGCATAATATTTTCGTGTCAGCCCTATGGCTATAGAGTTTCGGGTTAGCTTCGAGCTGACCCTATCGGGTGCCGGGCTATTCGGTTACGGGTCGGGTCAGTCCACGAGTATAACACCTTAATATGTTTTTTGCTTTAAAACTTAAAGTCTTTTATAAATTAATGATCTGTTATCTATTATCCATATTTTTTAGATTCTGTAGCATATTCGAGAGATGTGATAGCATAAAATCGTTTTTATATTTTTTATCAATCAATATCTAATAAATTAATAAATATAATAGTGGCAAAACTTTTTTTTTTTTCTTTACGTAAAGCTTAATATTGTTTTACACGTATACTCCATGGGCAAATGGGATCCTCCGTCCCAAAATATAGTGTGTACCACGTGTACCACTCTTCATTTCTTAATATTTTTAAATTATTTTTTATTCAATTTTAATTTATTATGCTTTTATATAATATATAGATAATTAACAAGGGTTCACTCATCCATTTAGGGTTTATAATTATTTTTTTATATGTATTTGAATTAATAATAGATTATTTGGGTTCATTAATTCAAAGTTAGGGTATATAATTTTTTAAATTTTAATTTTTCAATGATAAATACTAATTAGAGTTTATAATATAATAATAATTTTTATTTTTATAAAAAACAATTTATAAAACAAAGAAATGAAGAGTGGTACAGGTGGTACACACAATATTCTGGGACAGAGGATCCCATCTGACTCCATGGGTGCACACTAATTCTATATTTAATCCCAAATTATGGTCATCATAAATTGAATTCATACACCTCTTCCCACGCTACTTAAACATACCCCCTCCTCTCTTTATTTTTAAGTGTCTCAGTCTGTTTTTATTTTTTTATTTTTTAATAAGTGTTAAATATATAGTAATTAATAATAACATGTTAACTATAAATTTTAATGTGTAATCTAGTGACTGAAAATACTTTAAAACATAGGGAGAAATTTTGTTTTATTGTTCGATTCACGTCGGGTTCAATCCCAATCCACAATATTTTTGCCGATAAAAAAACTATGTAAATATTCACAAATTTCGGTGCGGCCAATATTTTTTTAGAAAGTAAATATGAAATTCTCATTTTAGGGTAAAGAGTACAAGAAGTACTCAAATTGATGACAATTAATTCAACATACGAGTAGAGAAAGAGAAAGAAGAACTAAAAATATGTCGGTATACAATCGAGAGAATGTGAACTTTAATCATGCACATACACATAGAAAAATGATGGATAATGAGACTTTAATCATTTCTAGGAACAAAATTTAATACTTTCCACAATATTCTCAGGCTCAACCATCAATATTGAATTTTTTAAAATCTTATCATTTCTCGCCTTCCAACAAAGGCATGTGCACTCGACTTTAAATTGTGAACTGTGATTATATATAGTAGTTGATCTGACCAAGTGTAGTAACTAAAGTATGGGATAATGCAACTTGTTATTAGACAATTGCTCAAGTATTAAAATTAGCCATGGTTGTTGGACCCCACGTGCACCACAGCTCAGATTTTTGAAGTCAATGGACATTTGAGGTTGACTAATTAAAACCAGCAGCTTGCTGCAAATGATGAAATAGCAATTAAAGCTCTTCACATTTCAACTTTTTTTTTTTTGGTAAGGAAAGTAAATATTATAGAACGAAAAGGCACCAGTAGTACCAAGAAGATTACAAAATCATCGGTGATTCATCATTCGACATCCACCTATGAATCCCAACTCCATCATTAACAAAACCAAAAATTCTACCCCAACTCCACACTCTAGCTTTGATTTCTCCAAACAAGTTTGCACTCTCCCATCTTTTGTTCTCAAATCTACTCTCATTACGCATTTTCCAAATAAGCCAAGTAGTACAACACCAAAGAGCCATCAAGAGCTTCTTATTTCTTTTCCGGCCACTCAAACTAGTAAAGAACTGAAAGTGCGAGGACACGTCATATGGCTGCGCCATGCTAACTCCGAGCCATTGAAAGATTGCTTCCCATACCTTTGAGGTCTTTGGACAGTGGATCAACAAGTGGTTCGTGGATTCCGGCCGATGAAAACAGGCGTTACATCCCACCTCGACTTCACACAACATCACATTTCTTCTCAAGAGATTGTCACACGTCGGAATTCTGTTCTTCAAAAATCTCCATGCGGTAAGCTTGACTTTGTTTGGAATAGGGATCTTCCACACCTTCGAACTCATATCAGTTTCCTCCACCGTCTCCGTAGTCTCGTTTGCTTGATCTTTAATAGCTTCATAAGCGGACTTGGTTGTAAAGCCTCTCCCGATGTCGCCACTCCATGTCCATCCGTCCTTGTTACCTGCACACAGATTAGTACCAGAAACAAGGCTAAGCAACTCCGAAACTCCTTCCCTCTCTCTCTCAAATAGCTCTCTTCTCCACCTTAAATCCCAACACCATCCAGTATCAGTCCATTCCCCAACTTCACAGATTGCAGCTTCTTTATTAGCACTCAACTGAAAAAGTCTAGGAAAAGTAAACTTCAACGGCTTTTGTCCAACCCACCACTGAGTCCAGAATTTAAAGGTCTTCCCATCCCCCACCTTTGGCTTCAAATTTTGAACAAACCAAAAATTGCTCGCCCCTCCAGCCGCAGAAACGATCTTCGGCCACCACCCATCTCTAAATCTACCTTTCCCCGCGTTTTCCGGACCTGTCTCTCCCCACTCAACCTCACCATAAATGGACCTAACAATTTTAGCCCAAAGCATGTCCCTTCCAGTAAGGTACCGCCACAACCATTTAACGACAAGTGCCTGATTAAACCACTCAATATTTTTAAGCCCCAAGCCTCCTTCATCTTTTGAAACACAAAGCACCTTCCATTTCACCCAAGCAATCGCACTTTTACTAGAACCCCCTCCCCACAGAAAATTACCAAGTAAAGCATTTAAAGAACTCACAATTGATTTTGGTAAACAGGTAAAAGAGAGCTGATAAATCGGTATAGATTGAAGCACAGCCTTCACCAAGGTCACTCGGCCCGCGAGAGAGAACTTCCCATTTTTCCACGAATCGATTTTCTTTCTCACCTTCTCAACCAAGTATTTCCAATCAGCAACCTTTTTGCCCTTGCTACCCACTTTAATACCGAGGTAATTGAAAGGTAAGGAGCCTACATCACAACCCAAAACAGCCGCCATCCTCTCGATCTTATCCTCCTCGACCCCAACTCCGAAGAGACAACATTTTTTGAAATTCACGGCAAGCCCTGACAGTAGCTGGAACACTCTGAGAATCCTTTTAACTGCCACTGCATTTCTTTCATCATCCTCCATCAAGAAGACCGTGTAATCGGCGTATTGGAGGTGCGGAATTGAAATGTAATCATTTCCTACCTTTACCGGCTTAATCAGCTCCTTCTCAACAGCTCTCATGATCAAAGAGTGGAGCCCCTCCGCTGCAATAAGAAAGAGAAATGGGGAAAGCGGATCCCCCTGCCGTAATCCTCTTTCTAAACACACCTCACCAGATGGAGATCCATTCACCAAAATATTCGTCGTCGCCGAGGAGATACAACCTCGGATCCATTTCCTCCATAATGGTTCAAAATCCATTCTTTCAAGCATTAAATCCAAGAAATCCCACTCGACGGAGTCATATGCTTTCGCGAAATCCACCTTGAAGATAATCCTCCCTTTTCTCTTCTTAGTAGCCTCCGCGATTGCTTCATTTAGAACCACGACCCCATCAAGGATGTAACGGCCGCCAATGAAGGCACTCTGATTATCCGAAATAACTGAATCCATGACCTGTTTCATCCTATTCGCCAAAACCTTCGCAATGACTTTGTATAGGCTACAAATAAGTGAAATAGGCCTAAACTCCTCAAGTGAGCAAACTCCTTCTTTTTTAGGAATGAGAACGATGAATGAAGAGTTACATCCCCGAGGGATTTTGCCATTGGAGTGAAATTCAGTCATCACCTTTAAAAAATCTTTCTTGATAATCTCCCATGACGCTTTCCAGAACTTGAGGTTAAAGCCATCCGGTCCCGGGCTCTTGTCACCGTCACAGCTCCAAATGGCCTCTTTAATTTCTGATTCTGAAAAAGTTTTGATCAGCTCCGCATTATTCGCTGCAGAAATTTTCCGAGCAGTGAAATCTCCCGGTATCATAGGTAGGACGCGCGGCGTCTTCTTGAAGTGATTCTCGAAGAACGTTTTGACGTTCTCCTTAATGATCTTTGGATCCTCGATCCAGCAGCCCCCAACATCAAGCCCTGCAATTTCATTCTTCTTTCTTCTCCCAACAATTGCTTTGTGATAAAAACTAGTATTCAGATCACCCTCCTTGACCCATTTGACTTTCGCCTTTTGTTGTAGAAGACTACATTTTTCTTTGGATTTAAGGAAAATCTTTGCTCGTAATTCATTTCTCCTGATTGTCTCACTCTCCTCTAGACCAAAGGTGTCATCAAAAATGTCCAGCTCCTGAAGTTCATCCTTAAGATCTGTCAATCCGTGCTCAATGTTGCCATAAATCCTCAGATTCCACTCTTTCAACGCACTCTTCACCAATTTCAATTTCTCTTTGAACACAAAGCAGCTCCATCCTTCAATCTTAGCTTCATCCCAAGATTTCCTTACCAACGCGCAAAAATCTGGGTGGGAGAGCCAAGAATTGAGGAACCTAAAAGGTTTGGGTCCCCAGTTCTTAGTTTTTGTAGTGAGGAAGATCGGACAATGATCCGACACTGATCTCTGAAGCCCCCTTCCGACTGTGTCCGGCCATTCCTGCATCCATTTCTCGTTGACCATAAATCTGTCTAGTTTGCTCTTACATCCTCCATCAGGTTGATACCACGTAAACTTTCTCCCCTGTGTTTTGATTTCCAGCAAATTACTTTGCCGAATAAAAGCGTCAAAAGACCTTGCATCTGCTTGATTAAAGACAGCACCTTTCCCCACCCTTTCTCCCGGATCACGCACTGCGTTGAAGTCGCCAAGAAAACACAGGCAAGAGTCTTTGTTTTGAAGAGCAATGATCTGTAATGTATCCCACAAAGATTCCTTTTCGGTGGTTCCCATGGGCGCATACACATTAACAAAACAACAATGCAGGCCTCCTTGTAGCCAAATCCCATTAACAATAACAGCCCCTGTCACGTTCCATTTACTAGTTGCCACAAACTTATCCTTGCTCCAGACCGATAGTATTCCACCCGATCTGCCTTCTGACTCCCTCACAGCCCAATCAAAATTACTCCTCCCCCACCACTTATCACACATTGAGGAACAGAAAATTTCCATTTTGGTTTCCTGAACAAAACAAAAATCTAAAGCATTTTTCCTAACCAATTCTCCGATATCACTCTGTTTAATGGAACTCCCCAAGCCTCTAATGTTGTAAGATAAAATATTCATTAAAAACCTGTTTCAATATCACCCACGACCTTCGAATGTCCTGCCTTTGCTCTTTGCTCCTTCAATTGCTCGATCATGACCGCGTCTTGGTGATTGCTCGACAAACCCAACTTCTTGGCAAAGAGCCATGTTCTTGTATCTTCATCTCTCTCCGAATTCTCCCAATCCGCCTCAGTAGATCGCGAGCCGCTTCCATTCTTGCCCATCTCACCCTCTGATTCAATATCAGCAATGAAATTACCCCAAACTTGATGCTGATTTTCGGTGACTTTTGATTTCTGAGTTTTCTTCCTCGAACCTCCTCCTCGTCTGTTCGCCGTTCCTTTCTTAGAAACAACCCCCGCAGTGAGAGAATCTGATACTCTCGAGGGATCGCACTCCTCCCCCTCAAGTTCATTTTGAAATTCCTTCTCTTTCTCGTTTCGACTCCCTTCATTGATCTCTCTACCTCTAGTCTCTGGCTCATTTGAAGGCGATTTATCAGTCCCTTCGGAGGAAACCCGCTGGACTTGGCTTCCTTTATCTGTGTCAGAGTAATGTGAGAACGGGCCATTAGTTTCCACAACCTTCCTCTCGAGTTCCGAGACGCCGTTTTTTTGAGTAACCGAATCGTTTCCTTCACCGTCCTCTGTTTCCGACTCGACGATGAAAGCCTTCGCCGGAGACTGTGAGATATCTTGTAAAGAACATTCTGAGTCAGCATCTTCGTCCAAAGACCACACCTCCTCCTCCGGGGAAACGAAATTATAGGGCATTTCTTCCACCCGGATTTGGAACGAAGCACCGTTGATTTTACATTTCAGTATGTTTCCGATGGAGTTGAACCCAGTAGACATCTGTATAAAAGCCACGTCCAGCCTCTCTTTCGTTCTTGTTTTTTCTTCAATTTTCAGAAGCAACCCGAACCTCGCGCTTGCCGTACTGAAGAAACGGGAATTCCAAACATGTAGCGGGACTCCGGTCCATTTAGTCCAGACAACTCTTTGATAGTTGATATCAACAGATTTCCAAGGCCTCCACCACTGCAACCAGAAGTCTCTCCATTCGTTGAGCTTATTGAGATTTTCCTCGGTCGTCTGCTCGTTGCTGCTTTGGATTAGGACCATGTTGCCACCGAGGGAGTTCAGCTTGAAACAACCTGCGCATTCACTATTTATTTCCTCTCGAACTTCCTCCCAGAGAAACTCAGATTTAATGTAACCTGTAAAAGCCCCATTAAGCCAAACCAAGTCTTCTTCCGTCGTCTGGAACTGTAATGTTTCATCATCAAGTTCTTTATCATCTTTAGCACCTGTAAGAGCTTCCTTAAAGGAGACACCTGCGTGCCTATTATACACCTTCATGGTGCATGGCTGTATCTGTTCCAACTTCTTTTCTTTGACGCTATTCTGCTCATTCCTTCTCTTCTCATCAACCCTTTCGAATTTAGGTTTATAATCCCTTTGGAATTTAGGCTTATAAACTCTAACCTTATAACTGCCAATCCAAAGTTTGTTCAGGTCCACCAGTAAAGTCTCAGACCTCTCCACCTTTTCAAATCGAACAAAGCCGAACGGTCTTCCCCAAAGATCTTTCTTCCTTGGGCAGTATACATCCACCGTCTTCGCAACCGTCTCGAACTTACGTCTGAGAAAATCAAGGCTGCAATCCTCTGGGATGTTGTTAAAGAAAAAGGTTGTAGTGTCATCACGTTCATTCGAACTCCAATCTCTCCTCCCATTCAAACTGCTCCGATTCCAGCTTCTTGCCTGTTTTCTCTCGACATGTTTTGGACCAATCCCTCTTCTTCTCACCACTCTCCACTCTCTCTCGCTCTCTCTAGGCTCCATTGTAGAGAAAATCACCTGTTTTATGCAGTAATCAACTACAACGAACAATACATCAATCTAACCAAACAACTGTAAGATAAGCTCTGTCCTTAAACTTTGCTAATTTCAGTTCAAGTCTTGTCCATTCGTTTCACCATGGCACATTCAATTCATTACAGTTATCCTACAATACATTCAACCTCAACAACAACCCATCTGCTTGAAAACCTTCAAGGTAATTTGCTGTCTCAAGTACTAAATTCAGTTCGCATCCATATCAACTGCACATCACCCAAGATTAGGTAGTAGAACTTAGCTTTTGAATAGGAAGGGCTGACTTGCGGATCTGCGGATCTGGACGCTGATCTTTCATAAAGAGTCGGAAGGCCTGGCTGGATGCGCGTTCTCGCCGGACTTGAGGGCTGCGTTGGGCCTGGCGGCGTGGTCTCGCCGGAGTGAATAGTCTCGCTGGTCTAGAGTCGAAGGTAGCTACCGCAGGTTTCGCCGGAGAAAGGTGTCGCCGATCTGGAGTCGAAGGTAGACTACTTCTGGGCGACGGATCTGTGGGCGGATCTGACTGATAACTGTGCACGGTAGGGGAGGGCTCGGCTAAGAGGACGTGGCCGGCAAAGACCTCAGAGCGGCTGATCTGGACGCTGATGTGTTTGCAGTTTACTTCCAAAGCAGAGACTGAAGAATTTAGGCCTCTGCGGCGAGGAACAGTGTGAATCCCAATAAACCGTAAAATACTGCCATCAACCAGTAAATTTTCTTCTTCTCACACCCTGAATCGGAGCACCGGAATTTACAAAGACAACGTCAGTTACTGATTTTTGTATTGACCGACTGTTGAACTGTAATGGAGGAGAGTTTGGTGAAGAGGCTCGAAGCCGCTGTGGCGCGGCTGGAGGCGCTCTCGGTCGAAGGATTCCGGCAGTGGGCTGCGGCTGAGGACAGGCGGAGGTTCGGCGGCGACTGAGCTGGGCGAGTAGGCAGGGGGCGGCAGAGCAGCGGCGCAGCGGGCTGTAGCGGACCTCCAGTGGTGCGTGGGTGGCTGCGCGATCGCGGATTCGCGGTGCTGGGCACGCGGGAGGCTGCAGCCTGCGGGCTCTGCTAGCGCGCCGGGCCGGCGGAGGAGAGGTGGTGATGCGGCGGCTAGGGTTGTGTCAGCGATTAAAGCGAAAGGATTTTCTTCACATTTCAACTACTAATACTCCCCAATTTTTAATGATAGTTCACGTTTTAATTTGATGAACGTGGTGAAACGAATCTTCTGACTTTACTATTTCACACTAACTACCCAACTAGATGTAAATCGCACTAAAATGAAATTACACGCATAGAAACTTAATCAGAGACTTAAATTATACTCCCTCTGTCCCACTCCAATAGGCTCACTTCTTTTGGGCACGGAGATTAAATAAACTTACTTTTTAGTAGAAAAGTGATTGTAAATTAAAGTGGTGTGGTTCACATCAGTTAAGTACAACTTTTTTTATCCAAAAAGGAAATGAGCCTATTGGAATGGGACATCCCAAAAAAAGAAATGGGCCTATTAGAGTGAGACATAGGGAGTAATACATATGATATTAAAATTAAATTCCCATAGTAAGAATTTTACTAGGAAAATTGCAACAAAGAATTAGCAAATGTCAAAAAGTAAATGTTGGGCACACAACGGAATAAAAAGAATTTAATTGCACGACAAAATTGGGATTAATTATACTTTGTCGTATCAACCATCTCATTGGTGGGGCCAAGATAGCTATATTCTTAAATTTTTCAGGATCAGATGCATGGTATGTGTTGTCCACTATAGTTACATGAATACGATTGCATCTTGTATAAAAATATCTTCCGATAATGTCAAGCCTCCCTTCCCCAAAGTTATATATATAAAAATATATATGCATATATTGTGGGGAGCAGTTGGCAGTGCTGCTGCTTCTGATTGGAAATAACAACCAATAATCAATTTTCCTAATTATTAATTAGTATAGTATTCAACTTTAGCTTACGCTATAACAACTAAATATCTATCCTTACAAACAGTTGGTGTAAATCAAATTGTTTTCATGATACATCTGGAGCTAAATTAACACTTTTTCCTGAACTTGGAACAAGATTTTGTGGGCTTCTGCTCCAGATTGAATTTATTTTTCTCTTCTTTGATAATTTTGGTTCTTGCTTTTTGAGGAGAGAAAATTTGATGGGATCTTCCAGCAGTGCGCCAAAACGAGCTAACCGCATTCCTCAGCGAGATGGTTAGTGGATTCTAACCTTGTGTTTCAGGTTGTTGTTTTTCTTGAGTTTCTGTAAGATGAAAAAAAAAAAAAAACTGAGTTTTTCATTTCTAGTGATTTGGAACTTTTGTGTTTGAGATCACATTTGTCAACAAATTTTTAATGTTTTCGTTACACAAATCTTAAATATATAGTAGGTGAAATTATATTTTTTAGCTAGTTATTGTTGCTGTTTTTATGCATAGGGATGTCAATGGATCTAGGACCCAGTCCATATCTGCAAATCCCAGATCCATATGTTATTTTTTTTGGATCTAAACCTTCCAAACATAGCATTCGACAGATCTGGACTGGATCTGGGCCAGAGTCTCTAAATTCTAGATTTGGATTATGATTTTTGAGATGTAAATCCGATACATGGATCCATATAGTTTACAATATATATTGTTTTTATTTTTATTTTTATGTCCTAATCCCTAGTATTGAGTCTATCCCATGTTTCACATTCACGGATCTGTATTCAGGCTTGTACGAATATAATTTTTTATTTATTATTATGTTCTTATGCTTACACGAGTTTTTCATGTAACAGTATGTACATTTTAGCTAGAATATAGTGTTATTTCTCTATATTTAATGTCGAAATATTTGATAGATGACCACGTCAACATGGCCCCGCCCCTCAACATCGATGAAAACATATTTGATCTCTCCTCGAAGAGAGATTCAATCAGTGAGATAAGGACGTGCATGCCTGAATTCAGAGTTGATGGGGCAGAGACAACATCAGAAAATGTTGGAGAAGAAGAAGACGAAGTTGATGGGGTGGAGACGTCATCAGAAAATGCTGGTGAAGAGGAAGAAGACTATGAAGATATGGGAGTTGATGGGGCGGAGACGACATCAGAAGTTGTTGGAGAAGAAGGAGATGACGAAGATAAATATATGGAAGAGCTTAAGGGGTATATTTGTAGTACGTTTTGGGAAGAACTATCGACTGTCTTAATCACAGGCATGGCAGGTATTGGAAAGACAACTCTTGCTAGACAAGTATACAACCACCCACACGTCGTTGCTCAATTCAAGGGCCGTGCTTGGGTGTGTGTTACTGGCTTGACTGGGAAAGAGGTACTTATGAAACTAATACGACAGGTCGTATATAGTAAGAAACTCGAAGGAGATTCCTTGTTAGAGAAAATGGATCGTAGAGACAAGAAAAGTCTCCAAGAGATGCTTCACCAACACCTGAAAGGAAAGCGATATTTGATAGTTCTCGACGACGTGCACAAAGAAATGATCTGGGAATCTATCTGGGAAGGTCTTCCACATGAAAGTATGTTCCTTTTTGTGTTAGTTGTCTTATGTCCTAGCATTTTTAAGTTTCATAGCATGTGAAATTGTCATCTATTCATGTACATAAAAACTCAACATGGTATTAATTAGTAGTCTGTTAGGTGAAAACGATCTACTATGCCCTTATATCTTTCCAAAACTTCACTCACATGGGTAGTTGGAAGCAAGTCTGTGACTTACAACGTAGACCATCTAATCCTTTATACTCTGTACGTCACACCTAGGCATAGTTACTCTCAATCATCAATAATCTCATAAGACTAAAACTCACTTTCATTTTCTTCACTTGTCCAACTTCGATCGACGATGAACACTCTATCTTATTCTAGATAATTTCTAATCTAGACTATTCCCATACTCCACACATGCACAATTCCAGTTCTTTATTTTTTTTTTCCTTAGTGTTTTCTCTTATATTCTAGATATTTCTAATGCAAATATCTTCACTTAAAAACTTAAGTTTATTTTTATATTCCAACACAATCATAGTCGTCCGTAAAAAATATATATATATATATATATATGATTTCTCATACTTTTGAATAGCGGCTGCGATGTGCCATCACCCATCACACACGTCATTTTACTCTCCCGTCAATCATCTCACATCAATTATTCGGCTAGCCATGCAATATATTTTGTCGAAATCTCATTGGTAGCTAAATTAGCTTAAATCAATAGTTTAGTAATTTTCACGCTAATAGGGAACCATTATTTTTTTTAGTTAGAGAGGAATTAGTTGTAATATTTTCATACGATAATATTGTCTTATGTATGCAGAAAAAAGTAGTAAATTGCTGCTCACGAGTCGCAGTAAGAATACACGAAGAGACCCCTTCTCTTCGGATGAGATGGAAAGTCGTATCCATTATGCTTATCGGATGCAACCTCTAAATCCTGAGGAGAGCTGGCGATTTTTTTCTAAAACAATATTTTGTGGCATTGATAAATCGCACGAATTCCCAAAGCATTTGTTGAAAATGGGGAGAGACATGTTGACACTATGTGGCGGTGTGCGGTTAGCTATAAAAGAGATGGGAATGCAGTTAGCAGAAAAGAGACGGTCAGGGATTGAATGGGAACAGCTTCTTCAACCGACTCGTTGCAATGCAATTTTGGAGGCTATCATGTTAATGATAATACAAAGGCTAGACAGCCGTTCAGATTGGGTTTATCTGGAAGAGGTGATAAATGTCCTTAAAATGATGGTGGATTTCGTGAGAGACAAGGAATTGGAAGAGGGAAGCAGGCTGTATTATTTCATATGCGACGTCGTCGACATGGCTCACTATCTTGGGGAGAATAGGCCCATTTCTAAAAACTAGCACATATGACGTGCGAATGCACGTAAAAATGAATTATTTTAAAAATTGATTTTCAATCTTCATTATGGTCATTTGACTACATTGTTTCATATTAAATTACACAATTAATCTTAAATTAAATATATACGAGGGATATAATAGGCAAATCATTTTTTGTAAAATAAGGCTCTTTTATAATAGGTATAGATAATGCAGAGTCTATCCTAAGATGGACCAGCGAGGTCAAAATGAGCATGCTCGAAGGGGCAGAGGCAGAGTCATCCTCGTACAAATCAGAAAGTTTCGGAGAAGGAGACCAAAATGAAAATGTGGTGGGATTAGAGGAAGACGTGGATCTGCTGCTTCGCAGAGTGAATTCTAATGGGGAACTACACAGCTATTTGATCACAGGGATGACTGGTATTGGGAAGACAGCTCTTGTAAGAAAAGTGTACAACCATGCAGGCGTCGTTGATCAATTCGATAGGCGTGTTTGGGTATGTTGTTTTACTAACTTTAGTCATAAAAAAATATTGATGAAGATAATAGAGCAGCTGGTAGATTGTGAGGAATTTAAAAGGGATTCTTTATTGGAGAAAATGGAGCGTGCAGACAATTTTTGTGTGGGGGAGATGCTGCGCAAACATCTCGAGGGAATGCGATATTTGATAGTTCTTGATGACTTTGCCAAGGAAATGTGCTTGGGATATATCTTGGAATTTCTTCCATTTGAAGGTATGCTTATGCTTTTACTTATCTTGGTATTCCTATTATTTGTGTTCATGTCATGCTGCTAACTTTGAATAATGAAGCATTCTTCTTTGAATTATAAATTAATTTAAACTAAATAATCTCGCTTCTTGTGTAAGCAGTTAAAGGAAGTAGGTTGCTTCTCACGAGTCGATTTGCCTATAAAGATGTGAAGATCGGTTATACTCATTGGGTGAAAACTTTGGATCCTCGTAAGAGCTGGCAATTGCTTTTGAAAACTATACCAAGTGAGCTAAAATTCCCAAAGAACTTGGAGAAAATGGGGAGAGACATGTTGAGGAAATGTGACGGTCTACCATTAGCTATAATCGAGGTGGGCAAACAGTTAGCAAAAAGGAGACCATTGACAGAGAGTGAATGGGAGGAAGCTCTTGAATCAAATGATTTGGGCGTAATACTGCCGTTATTTGAGTCCAGTTATCAAAAATTGGATCCAGAATCCAAGCCATGCTTCTTGCATATGGCCTTCTTTAAGCAATATACAAGTATTAGGACAGGGAAGTTGGAACATGTTTCGGCTATAGTAAGAAAGGTCTCAGAAAACCAAATTAGATCACATATGAGTATCTTAGCTCAGGAAAATTTTGTTGAAGTCGAGGACAAGAAGAATTGTCGCATCCATGCTATACTACACATGTTATCCATCAAAAAAGCAGAGGAGGAAATAGGTCTTGAGATCCTAAGGAGCAGTGGAAATAATCGACCCTTTGAGAGTCCTCGTCATCACCGTGTTATCATTTGTAGCAGAGACAAGTTCAACTTCTCCACGGATCAAGATAAACATCTTGTTTCTCTCTTCTTCCATGGAGGTGGCTTGTTCGACACTAGTCCCTCTTATTGGAAGAGCTTTGAACTACTTAAGATACTTGATTGGGAAGATTTTGGGCTGAAGAATTTGCCAGAAAGTAGCATTGACACAATGATGGGATTAAGATACTTGGGATTGAGAAACAATTACATACAAAAGCTCCCACTCGCGTTGGGGAGCTTGAAAGAGCTTGAGGTTCTTGATATAGCTCTCAACTTTATGGTGGAGGTGCCAGATATTATATGGGAAATGTGTAGCCTTCGTCACCTCTACATGTCTGATGTGATTGGCCGAGAGCCTTTGAAGATTGACACGCTGGAGAATCTGGAGACCTTAACCTACATCTCATTTGATAATTGGACTTGTGATCTCTCGTGCAAGGAAAAGATGAGCCGTATCAACAAACTGGGCATTGAAGAAATTGATGAAAACTCGGATGTAAGCAAGCTCTTTGCATCATTGGTTGAGCTGAAGAATCTTGAAACCCTAATCTTAAGAGGGTTTCGTTTCAGAAGCATGCCTTGTTTGGACAACCTTGGTATTCTACGAAGTATTCGTACACTCAAACTAGAAGGGATTCTTCCCATGTTACCAAGTGCCTCTAATTTCCCTCGATTACTCGAATCATTTACGTTGGTTAATAGCTGTCTTGATGAAGACCCCATGCCAATACTAGCCGCGAGGTTACCTGTCCTTAGGCACCTCAAATTGCGGAATGCATACACTGGTGAAGAAATGGTGATCTCGAAATACATGAATCACCTCGAGGTCTTGTGCATGGAAGACCTGTGGAATGTGAGAGAATTTGAAGTTGGAAAAGGTAGGCTGTCAAATCTCAAGAATTTAGAGATCAAGAATTGTCCATACTTGGAGACGCTTCCGGAAGAGATTGGGGAGATGAGAAAGTTGGAGGAGTTAAAGATGGTGACAACCAAAACCATTGCAACAAAGATCAGAAACTCAGACTTAATCTCCGAAATAAGGCAGCGGTCTTCTGATTTTCGGTTGCATTTGAATAGTGATAATTAAGAGTTACCTGTTTATTAAAGACATAATTCGGCATTGATCATTGTCATTATAACTTGTATTACATTTTTTGTACTTAATTTTTTTCTTCCCTTTGTATAAGAGCTTATATATTCTCCAAAAAAATCAGCAAATCATTGAATTTTGCACTACTTTTAAATTAGGGATACAAATATGTTTCATTTTCTTTCCTTTCACTGATAATATTATCGATCACTCTATTTTTGTTGTGATAATATTATCCCTTCTTGAAGTGAAAACAAGGAACAAAATAGGGTGAAATTCTCTTTAGTAGAAAAATGAGGAAAAAGGAGACTTTATAGATTTTTATTATCCTTCTATGATAAATTTATCAATCAAATTAAAGAGAACGCAACCTGATATTATAAAACCGTAGTTCGTATATATATTGACATAATCAAAACTCAAGTAATACTTGATAATCTAGACACAGCTAGGAAATAAACAAAGGTATGTAATCAAGATCGTCAAGACAGTTAAGAATAAATTCTACGCTAAAACTACGTCAAATACAACGAATTTCTTTTATATAAAATCTTTTACCAATGAGAAATAGAATCAATCGTAGACTTGAAAGATAAACTAATAAAAATATTCAAGCCTGGCTAGAGATACGAAGCATAAAAATATACTTCCTCCATCTCCGAAAAACAGGCACATTTCATTTTAGGCTGTCACTTAAAAACATGCACTTTTCATTTTTGAACACTATCCCACCCACCACAATCTCTTTATTTTTTAAATCTTACTGTTCATACTTATTCACAAAAAAAAATATTATGACCCACCATTAGTTTTTGTTTAGTGATTCCACTCACAATACACTCATTTTATATTTCTTAAAACTCGTGTCACCCACACATGAATCACATGTTTTTTGGAGATGGATGGAGTATATCATTTCACAAAATAATATAAATAATCTATAGATTTTTTTTTTATCACCCAGACGTCGTTGCTGGTCCATTCGAACACCGTGGTTGGGTTGTGGTGTCAAGTGAATTTACACCACAAGAGACCATCAAGCAGCTTATCTTCGAGCTGCCAGGCTCTGACAAACAAAAGGTGCGTGAATTAATTGGAGGAGACGATGAAGAACAAGCCATACCTCCTACAAAGGCTTCAAGAAATGCTTTATAAGCAATTGGAGGGAAAATCATATTTGATAGTTCTGGATGATGTGTGGGAGAAGGAACATTTGGAATCTCTCATCACTGCTTTTCCCAATCAACAAGGTAACCATACCATTTTGCCTATTCTAATTAATTTGTTTTTGATTTGCCATCCAAGTGAAAAAAAAAAGTTGGAAATAGTGTAATATGACAAATTAATTATTTATTAAAAGTTATATTCATTTTTCTTTTAATGTTCGACTTCGTCCACATAAATTACTATTCATATTTTCTAAATTTAATTTTAGAGTTTCAATTCATAGTTTTTAATTTTTATTTAATAAAAAACAAGTAGTTTAATCGTAGTAGAATCACATGGAAAATTCCGAACAAACACAAAACCTAGCAACTGTAGGTTTACATATCAATTTTACTTAATGCTATAACTATAGGTTGGACGAGTTTGTTGGTTACTTTTATCAATACTAGCAGAGAAAGTATGCATTGCACCTAATTTAATTAATTTATATAAATTAATGGGAAATAGCATCAAAATCCTTGTGGTTTTCACGAAATTCGCATATTTCCCTTGACCTTCAAAAGGTAGTGATAAAATCCTTAACCGTTGCTCCGATTCTCGTTTTTCCCTTAAGTGAAGTTTTCCAACCAGATGACGTGTCACCAACGTGACACACTTATGCTGAGTAGATTAATTATTTAATTAGAAGCTAAACGACGTCGTTTTGCATCTAACATAACAGCGTCAAAATCCCTGAAGTTTGGCGCGATTCTCGTTTTTTCCTTGACCTTAAAATGATGTTTTCTCGCTGTTTTGTTGAGCTTCTTGTTGAGGGTGTTTGGTTCGATTGAGGGAACAAGGCGGTCGGTGGTTGTGTGCCGTCGTCTGACTTAGGGGCAGAGTTGAAAGAGATGGGGGAGGCTAGGGTTGGCGGCGGCGGTGTCGCTGCACTGCCCAGCCAAGGGCGGGAAAGGACAGGGAGGGAGATTCAGAGGGTGTTTCAGTTTGAGGGAGTACAGATGAAGGACGATGCCGATGCTCCTTGCCGGAGTTACAGCGGTGGTCGCCTCGTGCTTGTGTGTCTGTGGCAGCCGGAGAAGAAAAGAGTAGAGGGGATCTGCAAAGAGAGGGGATAGGGGTTAGCGGGAGAGAAGCGGCCTGGTCGCGCCGGCCGGAGGAGAAGAGATGAGAGGGGCAGATCATCTCTGAAGAACCCTAATTTCAGTTAAAACGACGATGTTCGTTCTCACTTAAACAGTCAGCGGCGATTCGCAGGAAATTTAATCCTACGCGGATTTTCGACAGCCATATCAGCATAAGTTTAGGGGCCGATCAATTCTATGGGAAAAATAAGAATTGGGATTAAGTTCAAGGATTTAATCACTACCTTTTGAAGGTCAAGGGAAATATGCTAATTTCGCCAAACCACAAGGATTTTGGTGCTATTTTCCCTAAATTAATTTTTGTAATTGAATAATGAAACAATAGGGCCGAATGGCCCTATTCAACATACAACATCAAATTTTGTCCACCATTTGAAAAAAGATAAATTTTGGCCATTTTTTGTATGTCATGACTATTCTACCCTTCTCTCTCTCTCTCCTCTCTCTTTCTCATCCCCCTCTCTCTCTTCAACGGCTGCGCGGTAGCGGCGCCGAGCAGAAGTCACCGGAGCTCTCTCTCTTTCCAGTGGCTGCGCTGCAGCGGCGTCGAGCACGTAGATCTCGTGGCTTGGGCAGAAGTCGTCGGAGCGGAGGATGAGGCGACGGTGGTGGAGGAGATCCGGTCCTCTGAAATCAGCAGCGTGGAGGAGGGACTGGTCAGGTGGTGGCCATCTCCCTCTTCCTACGCTTCGTCCTCGGTCTAAACGCGACGGTGGAGGATTCGGGCTCCAGATCGTCATCGCGACGGATGTTACGCTGCCTCCTCCGACTTCAGATCATCGTTGCGCCGCCTCCTCCATCGGCAGATCTAATCTACACTGCAACAGTAGCCGTCACTTCCTTCGATTTTAGCCATCGGCAAATCTGATCTGATTTGTATTTGTGCTGCACGTATGGCACTATTAGTGCCATAAGTGTCAAAAAGACCATTTTAAACACTTCCCCCTAGAGTTTAGATATTCCATTTAGGGTTTAGATTATCCATTTGGGGTTTAGATGTTCCATTTAGGGTTTAGATTATCCATTTAGGGTTTAAATGATGTTGTTGTTTCTGTATTTGTGCTGCACATATGGCACTTATGGCACTATTAGTGCCATAAGTGCCCAAATGACCATTTTACTTAGTTTTATTTTGAATTTCCGTTGGCACTTGTGGCACTAAATAGTGCCATAAGTGCCAAAAAAATACCATTTTACTTTATTTTATTTTGAATTTCCGTTGGCACTTTTGGCACTGTTAGTACCCGGTCCGCCTCATCAAGGGTAAAAACGTCCAAATTTGTACAATATGGCCAGAATTTAAGTTTTTTCAAAAAGTGACCATAAATTGATTTCCATGATTCATTTTGGCTATCTCAAAATTTTTCTCTTGAATAATTATCATATTGTAAAATATGAGTAGTCAATAAATTTTTTACATATGTAAATGTATATTTATCACTTTATAAAGGTATAGTCAATACATATTATAGAAGAAGTTTGTTTTTAAAAAAAAGTTCAAATTCAAGCGACTTTATAATTAGTTCAATATTTCTTTTCATAAAATTAAATCTACAATAATTTCTTTAGTGATAAATATTCATATATAAAAGTAAAAATATTGTTGAATATTGAAAATTATAATATGGATATATTATAATGTACATTACATTAACGTTAATATTTTTCAAAAATTGAAATTATTTTATATTGCAATAATTTCACACTATTATTAATTTATTTTTCTAGCAAAAAATAAATATTGGTCAATGTGTTTAAATATATATTATAGAGCAAAACATTAACATTAATGTACATTTACATTGCCGTTTGTTTGGCACGAATTTTGTTATGGGAAAGTAATCTGATTTCAAAATATTAAATTCCAATGTTTGGTTAAATTTTTATCAAACAAGGAAAGTAATAAGAATACTGAAAACTACGAAAATAGTACAACTTTCTAGGATTCTTGTTCCCTAACTTCTCTTAGTTATTCCTTTTCTTACTTTTCAATATTCTTACTTATATATTGAATTCTCTCCCGTCCCCCAAATAACTTTCTATTTATTTTGAGACATCATCCCACTACTAATAATAATTTATTTATTCTTACTTTTAAACGTTTCACCATTCTCAAATACTAATTATACTACATTTTCACAAATTTCAATATTAATTATAATACTTTTTCTCCACTACAAATACATTTAACAATTTTTTCTTAAAACTCGTGCCGCCCTACTAGGAAGTTATTTTGGGGACGGAGAGATTATTATTTTATAAAATGCAAATTAAAACTTTTATTTAGTATGTATTCCGTGTTGTGTATTGTTGCTGTTGCTGTTGTTGTTGTTGTTGTTGTTGTTGTTGTTGTATTATTTAAGAAAATTTGAATTTAATTTTGGAATTAGGATTCATATAATTAACCTTAATAATGTACATTGTTGTTACTAAAAAATATTGATTAGAGAAATTTTTTGTGCATGTTAAATTACAATTTAATTCTTATATATATATATATAGGGAGAGGTTCAAGAAAGAACCATAAATAAAAGAAGACCGGAGAACCATTTTCAGCCATTCGATCATCAAGATCTACGGTGGATGCATCATCTTGTTGGATGAATGCAGATCCTGGGTTCGAATCCTGAAGGGAGCATTTTTTTTTAATTTTTTTAGTGCATTAATTTTAACAGCGAATGCATTAATTTTTACAGTGGATGCATTAGATTTGATGGTTCTCCCGTTCTCACAAATAATGTAGTTCTCTCTAGAACCACACCTTATATATATATATATATATATATAGAGAGAGGGGCTCCTGTGAGAACTCGATTATTTTGTAAGAACTAGGAACTTATCGGGACCATCCATTTTCATAATCCAACGGCTGAAATATGATTATACCATTCCCACGTTTTTGATCATCTTAAGGATTTTTTTGTCTTTTTCCACTTTATTATAACCGCTCTCTTCCACTAATTAAGGTTAAACGTATCTTTTTAATATGGTATCTAATATTTTTACCTTATCATTATATCTCAACTAGTTTAGCACGTCTGATCATGTAATCATTAATATCTATTTTATTCATCGTCTTCCATGGAACAAAGCACTTAGTATTACTGATACAGGGATTGTGAAATCTCATACAATATTTTTCAAGTTTAATTTCGCCCGCTTATATTCAAGAATGTCTGTTCAAGGTTAGTTTTTTATTTAAATTTATTAGAGTTATCTATTTTCTTACCCAGTAATGCATAGGATCATAGTGTGTTTCAGATGTTTTTGCCTTGATGAAGATTTTTTGTGGATCGATATTGACGAAGAGCATGCTGTTCATAAGTTGCGACTGTTGTTCATGTATATAATATTTTTGTTCATTCTCTAGTAGACGTTATACATGAGTATATCTTGATTTTTATTCGTTGTTTGTTTGTTCATTGTTGTTATATTCATATTGTGTCTAGGAAATTCTAATTGTTCAATGTCGTTTTAGTGGTTGCACAAATCTTGGTTTCTTATTGTAAACTTATATTCGTGAATTTTTTATGTGGTGTCCTACATAAATTTACTTTCATAGTATACTTTATCCCCCTAATTAACCAGATCTATCAATAAGGAAAATAATGTTAAATTAATGTTGCTTTTGCATATGTCAGTTTATTGTAGTGGATTAGACAAGTTGTTCATTACGTTTTTTTGTTTCCGTCCGATATTCATGTGTATTCATATTTCATTCCAGATAATCAGAATTTGTGGGATGATGAAGATGTAGTTGACTTAGTTACGCCAAAATGTGACAGTAAACTAATTCCGGTTGTTGGACAATTATTCCCAACGTTGGAAGAGGCCGTCGAGTTCTACGACGACTATGCTGATGCTTGTGGGTTTGAGACACGTTTGGGTACAATAAAAAGATGCAGACGTACAGGTACAATAATTCATAGATACGTTTTATGCAATCGGGAGGGCTTGAAACCCAAGAAACAGAGTGCAGCTAACGGTTCATCGAAGAAGGAAAGGCAGACAGTTTCTATAAGGGTTGATTGCATGGCACGTATTGTGTTCCGACTAGTTGCTGGTCGTGGATATAAGGTACTCACTTTTAATGAGGATCACACTCATAATATGGTACCCGAAGGTCAACGTCATCTATTGAATTCTAATCGGAATGTGAGCTACGTGCACCAGATGTTGATACTCACTGGTATGAAAGCGAACATTGGGCCTACGAGGACATTTAGATTCTTCAAGGAACTTGTTGGTACTTATGATAAAGTCGGTTGTACAGTCAAAGACTTCAAGAACTATGGGCGTGATCTAAGGTCTTTTGCTGATGGTGTGGATGCACGTATATTGTTGGACAATTTCAAGAATAAACAAGAGAGTTGCCCCGGATTCAAGTATTCATTTGACACATTTGAGGATAAAACGCTGAAGAGATTATTTTGGGCAGATGAATGCTCAATTAAGAATTTCAAACTCTTTGGCGATGCGGTCTCGTTTGATGCTACATATAGAACAAACAGGTAGAACTTGATTTAGTCATGCTTTTTTATTGTTTATCTAATGCAAAATGTCATAGTTACTCACGTTTGTTAGATTATTGTTTATGTCATTGCATATTTTTTTACTCATTTATTTTTCATGCATATTGAATCATTTTTGTTCACGTATTAACACTGAGTGAGGCTGCTCTCGTGTCCATGCATTGCTCATATATGTACATGTTTAGTGAACCATTGATGTTCATATATTACTAATTAATAAATGTTTTTCGTGTTCATCAAATTAATGTTCATGTATTACTCACATATGTTCATGTATATTTAAGCATGTTTGTTCACGTATTACCACTGAACAGTTATTATTCGTGTCAATGTGCAATGCGTCAAATGTGCTATTCACGTTTATTTTTACACCATACATGATGAAGATTGTAATATTTAAAATGCAGGTACAAGTTGATTTTTACACCATTCACTGGCAAAGACAACCATGGCAGATGTGTCACATTTGGTGCCGCACTTATTGCTAACGAGGATGTGGAATCTTATTCGTGGGTTTTCAATAAGTTTCGCGAGTGCATGGGTTCTGAGCCTAATGTACTTACAACAGATCAGGATCCAGCTATGAGGAAGGCCGTTCAGAACGTGTTACCTAATACGTCTCATAGACTTTGCATGTGGCATATATTGATGAAGGTTGCTGAGAAGTTACCGGGGCAGTTGAAGAAAGACACAGAGCTGAAAAATAAATTAAATGAGGTGGTTTGGTCTGACTATGTTGAGATATCTGTTTTCGAGGAGAATTGGCATCGCCTTATGGATGAGTACGGTCTTGGGGAAATTAGATGGTTCTCCGACATGTTTGCCATACGAGCCAACTGGGTTCCCGCATATTTTCGAGAAATTAAGATGAGTGGCCTATTTAGGACAACCTCAATGTCAGAGAGTGAAAACAGCTTCTTTAGGCGGCATTTCAATTCAAATGCAGATTTGGTTCAATTCTACATGCATTATGTTAGTGCTATGGACGCACAACGCAGTACTTATGACACCATAACCTTGGCAGATGAAACAGGTGCTCTTGATATGTGTACTGAACTCCCTATGGAACGTCATGCATCTACCGTGTACACCAATAAAATATTCAAGGATGAAGTTCAAGTTGAGATTGTTTCTGCTGCAGCCACATGCTTGATGTCCAAGATGTATACTGATGGTAGTATGGACTTCTATGATGTTGATGATACCGTTGAGGGCACGTTCAAGGTGTCTTATAGATCGAATGACGATTATTTCTCATGCTCATGCAACCTGTTCATCAGGAAGGGACTTTTGTGCAGGCACATTTTTTATGTCATGCGCAACCTAAAAATGAAGCGGATTCCAAGCAAATACATATCCACGAGATGGTCAAAGCTATCTAGAGTTGGCGATTCCTCTCGACAACACGTCAAAGATGTTAGCAGCATTGGGAGAGAGGTTAGTGGAAACCAACAATTCTTCCTCGA
This sequence comes from Salvia miltiorrhiza, assembly GCF_028751815.1. NCBI lineage: Eukaryota > Viridiplantae > Streptophyta > Magnoliopsida > Lamiales > Lamiaceae > Salvia > Salvia miltiorrhiza. Next base: position 9,308,536 of record NC_080389.1, read on the forward strand.
GCTTTGTAAATCTATTGGCCATGTTAGAGGAGATGATGAGCTAAAAGAGCAACTGTTCAAGGATCTGGAGGCTATTACTGAAAAATACTCAAAATTGGGCTTACCGATTGATTCAACATCCAAACAACTTTTGTTTGAAGAGTACTATGGTTCGGCTGCACCAGATGAAGTTGATGTTCTACCACCGAATATAGTGCATACCAAAGGGAGTGGATGTGGGGGTAGACGGAAGTCGTTGGCGGAAAAGTTAGCTCAACAAGCTTTGAAGCCGAAAAGAAAGTGCAGGAAATGCAATAGATTGGTTAACCATGATTCGAGGAACTGTCCTGGGTAGGAGGTTGCTGAGGATTAAGATAGATCTTTGTTTTATTTTTTTTTTGGTTGAAGGAGGTTGTTGAGGATTAAGATAGAACTTTGTTTTATTTATTTTTTGGTTGTCATAGTAGCATTTTATTTCGTATTTTATATAGGATTGGACCTAAATTTGAAATCTTTAAATTTTAGACATATCGTTTCTATATTTGGCTGGTATTTTGAGTTTGAGTAATAATTTTTTTGTATGCTGAATTTGAATTCTTGACATTGTAGACCTATCTGTTCACTATTCAAACAATAGGTTAGCACTTTTTTTTTGGTTGCCATTGGTGCATTTTATTTCGTAATTTATATAGTGTTCATTCTATATTTGAAATCTTGACATTTTAGACCTATCCTTTTTTTAATTGTGTTCTATTTTATTTTGATTTTAGATGTAAGGCGTCATTTTTATTAATTAGAACATTTAGAAAAAAAATTGTCATGTTATAAACCTTGTTCATATAAATCTACAATTTGTTCATGTTGTTACCAAAATTTGTAATGTAATAGTGCTTAACTCGACATGTATGAATTGTTAATACTACTTTTTTTTTATGAAATGTTCACTAAAAAATTGACATACCACTTTGGTGGTCATAGATTTTTATTATCCATGAGTAAATATTGATGTTGTTCATTTCATATGGAATATAAAAAAATCGTTAACTATAACTATTCAATTAGACAATAAAATATCACATTCCACATGATAAACAAATGTCTCACTTATTTATTGAAAACTTCAAGATCATATAGTACCATTATTAGTGGAAAATTAAAACAAAACAATATTCATCCAACAATTCAAATGGAAGCAATATTCATAGCTTATTCATGCACTCTCATCCAAGCAGCACAAACTGAGCGTTGAACATAGTATCTGCGCACAAGGTCTGATAATGCTCTGATGCACCCTTTAGAACACCTTCCCTTGCATCGTTGTATTCACAATCTAAGATTCTTGCACAATATCTAACTCTCAAGCGACCTATCAAACGCGGGGACGATGATGACATTCCACATTTCCAGCTTGGTGATCCATCGCCCATAAATGTCTCTAAATGACGCATAAGGTACACACCCGTATCAATTGTATTCTTGCGGTCAGCCCATTTCATCTTTACAAGATGCAATTGGGTACGAGAGACTGCGTCTGCCTTAGCAAACTCGCTATTGTGCCTAAGGTACTCTGCCAACGCAAATCGCTAAAAGACAAAACGATAATTAAAATACAAACAAGTATAATGTAAATAGTTTATGGTTTTTGATAACATACCAGTACCGTTGCAAGTTTTTCATAGTTCGTTGTGTCGCGTGCACTATTAGGGTCGATTGTGCTATCCAATACGAATATCTTTCCCTTGCGTGTGTCCACGCACATAGCATAGAAGATGTCATTCTCCTTGATTGGGAAAAAGAACTAGGAATGCGACAAATAAATAAATATGTGAGTATCTAGTTAACAGTAGTACTAACTCTATTTATATTCAGAAATACTTACAAGATCTATCTCTTTTAACGGACTGTTGTGGTAATCTGTAAGCTCTGCAGTCATTAAATCAAAAAACACATCCTTGTTCGCTTGCACAGAGAAGTCTTTCCCAAAAATTGTGTCCAGCTTTATCATTTAAAATAAAAAAAGAAATAAAATGTTGGGTTCATATGTCACATATTCAATATTAGTATACTATAATTATGAACAATTTTAATGAAAAACTTACAAAAATGTTCACTGAAGCAAAAAAACGAGCTGGAGATGTGTTTGATCTTGTCTGCTCATTGGAGTTTAGTATCACACACCATGCACTGACGAGAAAGTCACCTACAATTGCACCTCTCCTTAAGGTGTACATGTCCGAACGACGCAGCTCAATATCCTTGTACGAGAACATAACTTCCTCCCTATATGAATTATTTAGTCGATACAACACATACACAATAATAAAGGCACATAAAATTAGAAAGCAACTGTACGAAGAATCCATACTCTTCATCATCTGCTTTGTACATCCCATAAATCCCTAATTCTTTCTCAGTTTTGTTCAACTGCTTTGATGTACTTATTTCCCGCTGTAGATAAGGCGATCTCAAGTTTGCCGATTTCAAGAACCCTCCTTTCTTGGCTATTTTTGGTTTCATAGACAACTGACCCACAATCTTCAAAAAAAATAGAATATTATATATATACACCATAGTAGAATATTATACCTACTTCACAAATTATATCAAATAAAAAGATTAGTTCGATAGCTAGCAAAAGTATCATACATTTGTTGACAAGCTGCCCAAAATCATTCGTTTCTCTGCACCTGTTCGAGTATTTTTCATCTTCCACACCTGTTAATTACCAATTTTCATATCTTACAACCCAATCGAATTACATTTTTTTTTTCTTCCTAACATATGTGTTAATTACCGGTGGCAACAACGAACTGCAACCTTCATTTTCTTTGCCCGCGGACATTCCCACAACTTTTACAGGCTGCAAAACAACAATATTGATATTAGCATATATACTACACATCAAATTTGATAGGCTGCCAAACAACATCCTTCACTACTTACTTGAACACGTATCTGACCACCGCCAGTTGTCTTATCGACGCTTCGACTACCTTCTCCATCCCGTTCTTGCAAAGTTTTTGTACCCTTTCAAAAGAAATATTAAATAAATTAACCTGGCATGTTTGTTGAATTACACATGATTATTAAATTGTCACCTCATTTATATTCGTCGATCGAACTGCATCTTCAAGGACATCAAAATTTGGTGCAATGCCTTGGGCCTATAGTAAAGCATTAGATTATTATAATTCAAGTTCCAAATAACATACATGTATACATTAATTGCTTAATTTTATTACCTGCTCATTGTTTTTAATTGCGCTGGCAGGCATGGTCGTGGTTGTCGGTGGCGTTGACGCGGTTACCTTAATTTAAACACGAACAAAAACACATAACTCATAACTCATGAACAACATAATATTTATGAATAGTAATCCGCCGAATACAGCTCATTATAGACAAATGAATAAGTTAATAATCTACATGAACAAAAAATCACGAACAACCTGATATTCATCAATATTCATCCACAAATAACCACCGAATATAACTCAACAAGTTCACGAACAAAATTTCACGAACAAAATAACCACCGAATATAACTCAATAAGTTCACGAACAAAAACCACTTAATATAACTCAAAATAGTGACATGAATAACATAGTACTTTACATGAACAAATGTTCATGCACCACCTGTCCTTCATCAATATTCATCCACAAAAGATTAGATTGATAAATCTCACCTGTTCATTGTTATTTTTAGCAATGGCATGATCCACACTTGGTGTCACAATCGGGCCAACCTAAAACAAAAGGTTAGAATCATTATATCTTTAACTTGATCTATTTCTCTAAATAGTAAAATAATCATGCAAAGTATAAATATGTACCGGGATATTTTCTACATTTGCATCTGGTAAACCTAAGTCGAACGAGGGTATGTCAGCCACATCTCGAAATCTACTGCTTCCCTTAGAAATTGCATCCTCAAAAGCTTCATCAATAGACTTCAGGACTGGTGGATCAGAGTAAAAAGCGTCGTCATCCAAGAGAACGTGAGGCGTAGTAGGACCCGCTCCAGAACTGAACACTCGCAGTTTAAGGCCCAAAATTTGTTCAGCCTCTTCCAACCTTTTAACCGCATTCGCATCATCGAACACTGACTCTGGGGTCTCTTTCACATACTTTTTCAATCGTTCAATCTTTTCCGAAATTTCAAATGCATCTTTAATTATACTCATCCCCCAACTGCCCTCGTTCGAAGACGACACATCTGCCCTATCACTCACACCTTCATGTTCCGGAGTCACATCATCATATGGCAAGGGGATCGGCTGCCGTATTGGGCCAGTCCCAAATTTCTTTGCAGCCTTTTCACGTTTTTCTCGGGCTCTCAACATCTTAGTTGTCCAATTCTTGAACAATGGTAGAGCTCTGCATACAGGTTGGTTCAATACTTGCACACGATCCACATAGAAAAGCTGTGCGGGTTTCAATACACAAAAAACGTTAAAATGTATTTACTAAAAAATGAAAACTAATAAACTACAAACATATAAATTCTTACCACAATAAATGCTGTCGGTCCAACGAACATCTTAGACTTGTCAAGCTCCCAGGATTTTTTGTGATCTGACAAACTCCGCATGACATAGCTAGCCCAATTCCACTCCCATAATTTGTCCAAGTTCACCAAGCAATTTAGTATAAATGGGTGTACTGTCCCATTAGTTGTACTCTCAAACATGCAGAAAGCAACTACAATCATGAAATGGCGTTTGAACCATGTTCCTCCATCTGTGCAGTCAAGCATCTTTTCCACAACTGCTCCTATTTTGATTGAGTCTTTACCACGCTGCCCAAAAAAGGTTACCCACTCCACGAACAGGTCGTTCGTTTCAGTTCTCTCAAACAACTCAATTTCCTTGTTTCCTCTAGGTACTCCAAAGACACGGTATACGTCATCCTCTGTCACCTTAATCTTCTTCTCAGGTGAAATCTCTAATTCGCCGCTCTCATAGTTGAAATGGTCAAGTACCCAATAAGCCATCCGACCTGGTATCTCCCTAATAGACAGTTCTAGAATGACTCCAAAACCCATTTTTTTCACAGACTCCTTTTGGGGATTGTTCATCAATTTCAGTCCATCGAACAAAGCTGCCACACAGGTTCGCGTATTTAACTTTGGAAATTTGCCGCCTTCCACATTATCAGCTTCCCTTGGCTGATTTGTCCTTCTCCCCCTACGCTTACATCGTATATCTACAGGGTTTTTCGGTACATTCACCTTTGTCTTCTTGTCCTCAATGTTCACATCCTCAATTTTTGTAGTATCAGCCACCATTCCTAATAACAAATAATAACTTATTCATATGACTTCTAAATAATTATAAGCATTATTTATAAGTATGAAATCTCACCGGGGTCTAGTATAGATTTACCCTTTTCTTCTTTTGTGTATCTCCCACGCTTGGAGAAACAACCCTTTTCTACAGTTTTTAAGCAATAATCAATGACCTGTAAATTGCACCAATATTAAAAATAAATCTTCAAAATTTTACCATATACCTTGTGCGTCCGAGCTTTTAAGTAAAGCACGTGTGGCACTTCTTGTGCGTTTTCTTTGAACTACAGGCATATCATCATCCTCAGAGTCTTCAACTTCAACATCTATTGAAGCATCTTTAAGTTTGGTATCATGGGCTAAAACATAAATATCAGAATCATTAGCAATTATAGTCAATTGAAACAAACACGAACTAATAATGTGTGTATGTACCTGTTGAATCCTTATTAATAGAGTTCGATATGTCAACAACATCTTCTGTTGGGCGCTCATTGACAATATTTTCTGATATACCTGTAGTGGCAGCTACAAATTTCCAAAAACAGAAGAATTCAAGTATTTCATCTAATGCATATATGTTAAACAAATCATTCACCAGAGGCAATCGTACGTTTCACAAAGCATTTATAACTAACAAACATCCATGAATAAGGGCAGCAGAAACTGATACAATAATATATTAATATAATAAACAATTATTGATAATTACCATGAACAATCCCATGAACAACTTTCTATGAACATAATGTAAGCGTTGAATGGCACACGAACAACACACACATGTTCATGCACATTTCTCAAATTTCCATGAACAATTCTAAAATGTTCATGAATAATTAACACCAACTTATACCATCTTCATTAACTCACGCTCAAAATGACAAAAAGCTTTAATGACATACTATTTTACATGAACAACTTACATGAACTAATAATTTGTGTATGTACCTGTTGAATCCTTAGTAATAGAGTTCGATATGTCTACAACATCTTCTGTTGGGCGCTCATTGACAATATTTTCTGATATACCTGCAGTGGCAGCTACAAATTTCCAAAAACAAAAGAATTTAAGTCTTTCATCTAATGCATATATGTTAAACAAATCATTCACCAGAGGCAATCGTACGTTTCACAAAGCAATTATCACTAACAAACATCCATGAATAATTACTGATAATTAATATAATAAACTGATACAATACTATATTAATATAATAAACAATTATTGATAATTACCATGAACAATCCCATGAACAACTTTTTATGAACATAATGTAAGCATTGAATGGCACACGAACAACACACACATATTCATGCACATTTCTCAAATTTCCATGAACAATTCTCAAATGTTCATGAATAATTAACACCAACTTATACCATCTTCATTAACTCACGCTCAAAATGGCAAGAAGCTTGAATGACATACTATTTTACATGAACAACTTACATGAACAATTAATATAAGAAGTCACATACCTGCCTCACGCTGGGCTTTCCTAGCCATGTAATCAAGATATATTTGCGCCTTATGAAGCATTTTTTGCCTCCACTTGGTAGCTGCATATCATGACATTTTAGAATAAAACATAACCAAGTTCTGAAAAAATATTGTTCAAATTCTTAGCTTGTACCTTTCGCCTGTGCTGCATTCATCTTATTCTGCAAGATTATTTCTTTAACTGGTGGTGTAGCTGTCACATGAACAATGAACACAAATTCATGAACAACGAAATAACATGAATAAAACCAAAAAAAGTTGAATGAAAAAAATATGGTATTCTTACGAAAATGCCCTTCAGCTCTCTTCCCAGTGAAACCCGACCGCATCCTCATCTATATTCCGAATAATTAAATTATTCATCGACAATTGAAGCTTCTATTGTTCATTTAAACAACACAAAATCAAAGGAACTAGGGACCACCTCCATTATCGAATGTTCTTCGACTATGACAACACAATAAGGCAAATAATCAACGACTATGACGCAAATAAGGCTTGATCCATCAAAAAACAAACAAAGGAAGAAACAACACAAAAAAGTCCCATAAAGGTTTGCCGTCACCATCAAACTTCAAAGTTCATACTTTTTTTGTCCAAAGTACCACCAAGAAATCATTGTTCAACACAAAGAGATAAACCAAAAACAACTCACAACCACATACATTATATAAAACCTAAGAGATAATCAAACTTTTGCATATAGCATCGTTCATTCGCCAATAGTCGGCGAAAAAGAAAAAGTTTTTGACAATTTGTAGAAAGATTATAGAAATTTCCGCTGGCAAAAGAAAAAATTACCTATTCCGAAGCCCGGCGTGAACAAGGTGAAAGTTGTCTTGTATTCTCCGCCTTTTGCGATTCCGGCGTGAACAAAGGTGGAGAAGAAAGTAAAAAAAATGGTGCAGTAAAAGCTTGAATATTTATTGCGTGGATAGGTAGAAAATGGCGGTGGAGATGAATAGTTTGATGTTGATAGCTTATTTAGTGTAGGTGAATATTTTTTTATTCAAACAAATTGAGTCAATCCTATAATCATGGGATTCATTTCGATTTACCAAATTTAAGAGATTCATACCATATCGACAGTAAGCATATTTTCCATTATTACCCCTATTCATTAAAAACGCAGCTCTAAAGTTAAATATTGCAATTTAATTAAACACATAATTTATAATCTAGGCCGTTGGATTAAGCTTAATCTATGGTCTAAGATGGTTCTTAGTTCTTACAAGATTATAGATTCTCACATGAGTCCAACCCTATATATATATATATATATATATATATATATATAGGGAGGGTCCTGTGAGAACTCCATATTTTTGTGACACCTAAAAACAAATCAAAGCCATAGATTTGATCTATCTAACGGCTCATATCCATTGAAGTACCCATGTGTTATTTTCGGTATAAAGGAGTTATAGGGAATTTCGTATATAATGTACAACCGTTACCCCGAACTTTTCCTAATAAGTTTATCATTAATTTAGAATTTATTTTGAACTTAGGTGTTAAGATGATTCACGTCGGATAAAAGAAATGAATTTATTTTAATTCCAACAAACGATTTCAAATCCTTTAGTAAAATTTATTTATATAAATTCTTATACCTTGCATATGTTTTTTAAAGTTGAGCATTCGAGCATTTACACTAACAATTTAATTAGCGATACCCGGAAAGAATTTTTACAGTATTCAATTACTCTATGCGGAGGGACTTGATTAATCAAATCATTCCCTCAAATTCCTCACACTCAACACTTACCATCACAACTTTTTCAAACCCATACCTCTGCAAAAGTCACTCCCTACTATCAAACTATACCAACTCTTCCCTTCAGCTTTTCACAATTCATTCAACAATTCTCCATAATTTCCTCTCGTAAGAAAAAGTCCCAATTCGAGTCCCAGCAGCTATACTTATTCAAGCCTACACCAAATTCAAGCAACAAATCAGCTGAATTCCTTCAAACAAAAGGTCTCGATCTTCAACTCATTTAGTTAACTTAGTTGAGTTTCAACTAAGATTAGAAGCAAAGAAGCACGCGCATACATCCATTTTCATTTCATCATGTTAGTGTATATGTATATGTATATATGTATGATTTCATTTCAGCAAAACCAAATTTTTATCCATGTATGAGTTTTAGATATAGTATTTATGTACACAAAATCAGAAATCTGTTTCCAAGAAGAAAGAAGAGTAATGAACATGAATTTTTTCTTTTGAGTCGGGTCTGAGGTGTCTACTCGGAGAGATTGTTGCTGTCGGCGGAGACCTCGTCTCCATCGCCGGAGTAAGAGAGAATCAGGGGTAGAGAAAGGGAGGGAGATGGGTGACGGCGGTGAGCTGTCGTCGCTGGTAGTTAGAGGTAAGCAGAGGCAGGCAGGGACGGAGCCAGGAATTAAGTTCGGGGGGGCTGAACTTGTACGGCGAAAAAAAAAATTTGGGCATTCTGAATATTTAAGGTATTTTTTTTATTAAAATACGAGCATAATACTAATAATAACGAACAATATTTTCATAGATTATATAGTTTCAATATATCACAAAACTTTTTTTGGACATTCCGTATATTTAAAACATTTTTTATTAAAAGGCAAGAATAATAATAATAATAACAAACAACATGTTCATAGATTATATATTTTCTATATATTACAAATTAGTTTCAATACATTATAGTAATTTTTTTTAGCATTTCATGCATATTAGGCATTTTTTATTAAAAGACAAGTATAATAGTAATAATAACAAACAATATTTCATAGATTATATAGTTTTAAATAACAGAATTATCCTTAAATTAAGTATATATGAGAGAATATAATAATCAAATACTCTTTTATAAAACAAAATTATTTTATAATAGTTATAAACATATATCTATATATATTTATTAAAAAAAAAAAAACTCAAAATTTGGGAGGGGGCTCTAGCCCCCCTAGCCCCCCATGACTCCGTCCCTGGAGGCAGGGGAAGGCGTTTTGTGAGCCGAGGTAGGGAGATAGTGACGGTGGTGGCTCTATGGGCTGCTGTCGCCGGAAAATCGCAAGGGGTGGTGACGATTTGGGGGACTAGGGCTCAAATTTGGAAAGGCGAGAGCTGAGGGAGGCGGCACCGTCGCTCGATATACGGGCGACGGTGGCTGAAATAGAGCGATGGAGAGAGAAAGGGGCGGTGGCGCGGCTTACGGCTGTGTCGTCACCGGAGCAGCAGGAACAGCGGCGCTCCTCGCCGTTGAAGAAGAAGAGGGAGAGGGTCAGAGTTGTGTGTGTGTAGGAAAGAGAGAGAGAGAGGGGGGGGGGGTGGCGGCGGCTGCCGTTGCTCCGCCGGAAGTTTGGAGGTGGCGGCGCTGGCTGAAGAAGGGAGTGTCGCCGTTGCCGTCTGTGTGTCGTGTGTGTGAGCCGCTGTGTGTGTTTGTGTGTGTGTGTTTAAAGAAGAAAAAAAATTAGGTATGGGCCTCAGATTTTAATTATTTTGGGCCTCCTAGTGGGCTGCGAATTTTTATTTTAGTTGGGCCTATGCATTAAATTGTTTGGGTCCTTTTTAATTTAAGAAAGTGGGCTGCCCTATCTATTTTAATTGGACTAAAGATTTAAGCCTAAGTTGTTAATTTATTAATATTACCTTATATTTGGGTTTGTTTAATTATTTTAAAGTATGATTGCATAATATTATATTATTATGTGCATATTAAAGCATAATTACTTACTATATGTCTAAGCATGTCATGAAATTGCATTAGCATTTTGCAATAAAAGTATTTATAATTTAATTGGTTTTATTTATAATTCTAATTATTAAAGAAAAATCGAGTAAAGATATTGTTGGTGTCTTTAACTCAAGAATTTAGTTTTCAATTATTTATTTACTAAATTTTGGAAACCCGGCGTGATGAATCAAGTATGTTCAGTATATCAACTAAGACATTAAGTTAGCTTCACGAGACCTATTAAGAATAGAATTTCTTGTAGGCTTTATGAACCAAGGGGATTAGCACTGCTTTCCCAAGACGAGTTTATGTGATTATGATCTTCAGGCTTTACCTATCCAGGTGGGCTTACTTTCCAAATATATAAAGTATGATTGAGTTATTAAGCTCTAAATGTTTCAATGAAATGCAAATTGTTTATTCAATAAAATGCAAATTGTTTATCCAATAAAATATTCTGTGCACTCTGCTCCGTTTAAGGCTCGCAACAATGAATCGATCGAGGTTCTCTCTTGACCTAACACGTTATCTGGGAATTGTGTACACCTATTAGCTGACTCCATCGGGCACTAATCATGTATGAGGCGTTATAAGGGTGCTCGACGGGATGTGTTTCGGAGCATTGGGTCCCAAATGGGAACTTGGCTGGGTTACGCCCTCAGTTCAAGCAAGCGGGAGTAATGGATCCGTCGGTGGCTAAAATGTCCGGGATCACAGCGAGTAACGGAAAGGGAGTGTGACATGTGCACACAAATGAAAGAAATTATTTTAACATGCTTAGAAGTTATTTCACTTTAAAACCTTCTAAGTTATATATGTCAAGTATGATTGGATAAACTGTCTTTACGAAAATATGAAATGTTTATGAAAATGCATGCCCACTGAGTACATTAGTACTTAGCCCAAAAATACTTTCAAATGTTTTCAGGTTGGTTGGCCGGTGCTGACGGGACTGGGCTGAGGCTAGGGTTCAATTTCTATATAGACTTCCGCTGTAGTAATAACTCTTATACATCTTTTGTTTTCTCAACTTAAGATGACTTCATGTCGAGCTTCAATTTAAAAATTCTAGTTTTATGTTAATGAACGTCGGTTGTCAGAAACATGAAACAAATCTTATGATCCAAAGGGGCCTAGCCCGACTCGTTATCTTATTATTCGGGTTTTAACAAAGTTGTTCCTTGTTTATTTCTATGAATTAGTTGCACCTCGATTATATTTATTCATTCAAGAATTGGGGTGTGACATTATAATATGGATATATTATAATGTACATTACATTAACGTTAATATTTTTCAAAAATTAGAGTTGTTTTATATTGCAATAATTTCACACTATTATTAATTTATTTTTCTAGCAAAAAATAAATATTGGTCAATGTGTTTAAATATATATTATAGAGCAAAACATTAACATTAATGTACATTTACATTGCCGTTTGTTTGGCACGAATTTTGTTATGGGAAAGTAATCTGATTCCAAAATATTAAATTCCAATGTTTGGTTAAATTTTTATCAAACAAGGAAAGTAATAAGAATACTGAAAACAACGAAAATAGTGCAACTTTCTAGGATTCTTGTTCCCTAACTTCTCTTAGTTATTCCTTTTCTTACTTTTCAATATTCTTACTTATATATTGAATTCTCTCCCGTCCCCCAAATAACTTTCTATTTATTTTGAGACATCATCCCACTACTAATAATAATTTATTTATTCTTACTTTTGAACGTTTCACCATTCTCAAATACTAATTATACTACATTTTCACAAATTTCAATATTAATTATAATATTTTTTCTCCACTACCAATACATTTAACAATTTTTTCTTAAAACTCGTGCCGCCCTACTAGGAAGTTATTTTGGGGATGGAGAGATTATTATTTTATAAAATGCAAATTAAAACTTTTATTTAGTATGTATTCCGTGTTGTGTATTATTGCTGTTGCTGTTGCTGTTGCTGTTGCTGTTGCTGTATTATTTAAGAAAATTTGAATTTAATTTTGGAATTAGGATTCATATAATTAACCTTAATAATGTACATTGTTGTTACTAAAAAATATTGATTAGAGAAATTTTTTGTGCATGTTAAATTACAATTTAATTCTTATATATATATATATATATATATATATATATATATATATATATATATATGTCACACCCCAATTCTTGAATGAATAAATATAATCAAGGTGTGAATAATTCATAGAAATAAACAAGGAACAACCTTGTAAAAACCCGAAATAGGATAGAAAGTCGGGCTATGCCCTTTTGGATCACAAGTTTTGTTTCATGCTTCTGACAACTGACATTCATTGGCATAAATTAAGTAGTGAAGAGTCTATGCTCGGTTAGGTATATCATTTGAAATTTAACATGAAGATCTTAAGTTGGGAAAACAAAAGACTGAAATGAGTAATTGCTACAGCGGAAGTCTAACATAGGAATTTATTGCTAGTCTCAGCTCCGTCCCGTCAGCACCGGCCAGCCAACCTGAAAACATTTGAAAGTATTTTTGGGCTAAGTACTAATGTACTTAGTGGGCATGCATTTTCTGAAACATTTTATATCTTAATAAAGACAGTTTATCCAATTATACTTGACATGACTTAGAAGGTTTTTAAAATGAAATAACTTCTAAGCATGTTAAAATATTTTCTTTCATTTGTGCGCACATGTCACACTCCCTTTCTGTTACTCGCTGTGATCCCGGACCTCTAGCCACCGACGGATCTCTGTCTCCCGCTTACTTGAACTGAGGGCGTAACCCAGACAAGTTTACTTTGACCTCGGGACGCTACCCAGGCAGGCCTGATATTTCTCATGCTCCGGAACACATCCAGCCGAGCACCCTTATAACGCCTCTGGTTAGAGCCCGATGGAGATCAACCCACCGAGTCAACTAACAAGTGTACACAATTCTCAAACAACGTATTAGGTCATAAGAGAACCTCAATTGATTAACTGCGCGAGCCTTAAACAGAGCAGAGTGCACATAAACATTTTATTGGATAAACAGTTTTCATTACATTAAATAAACAATTTGCAATTTATTGAAACATTTAGAGCTTAATAACTCAATCATACTTTGTACATTTGGAAAGTAAGCCCACCTGGTTAGGCAAAGCCTGAAGATCATAATCACATATAAATCTGTCTTGGGAAAGCAGCGCTAATCCCCCTGGTCACGAAGCCTACAAGAAATTCTATTCTTAATAGGTCTCGTGAAGCTAATCTTACGTCATGGTGTAGTGTTTAATATTCTATGATTCACTTAGCCGGGTTTTCAAAATTTAATAAATAAATAATTGAAAACATTTCTCTTGAGTTAAGAACACCAACAATATTCTTACTCAACTTTCTTTTGAAAATTGGATTTAATGAAAACCAATTTAAATCATGAGTACTTTTATTTGCAAAAATACATATGCAAATGCATGTCATGCTTAGCATATAATAAGTAATCACTTAAAATATGCACATAATAATAATATGATATTATTATGAAAATTCTCCTTTAAATAAATTAATCAAACTAATAATAGTTCAATTAATTAAAAAATAAGAAAGCCCAATTTAATTAATTGAAGGCAATCCAAAGTCTTTAAAAATAATTAATCAAACTAATTAATAGTCTAATTAAATAAAATAGGGAAGTCATTTAAATAGATGAAATAGAGCTCATGCTTAAATAAATAATAGCCCATATAAATTTAAAAGATGAGGCCCAACTCAATAAAATAGGAATGACCCAGACTGAATAAAATAAATCGGGCCCAGCTAAATAAAATTAAAAATCGGCCCAAGCTTTTAAAAATCGCAGCCCAAATCTATTTAAAAATTGGAGCCCATCACTCATAAAAAAAATCGGCCCAAATACTCGGCCCAATACTCAATTAAAATCGGCCCAATTCAAGCCCAATTCGAAAATTCAAACCCATCCCCAAAGCCCAACCCTCACCCTAGCCCAACACCTAGCCTTCATCCCCCCCATCAGCCGCAACACACGCACAAACACTCACTTTTCATTCACTCATCCCCCCCTGCTCGTCTCCCTCTCTCTCTCAGATTCACGCCCCCCCTCGGTCTCCCCCTGCCGCCGCCAAGCCGCGGCCGCGCCCCCTTCTCCGGCGACAATAGCTGCCGGCAATCTCCCATCTCCCTCTGATCTCTCTCTCTTCGGCTGGTAACAGCCGTCCACCGTGGAGCTCGCCGGAGGAGCAGCGCCGACAAGCCGCTGCCACCAGCTCCCTTGAATCCCCCTTGGCGACGACGAGCGCCGCCGCCTCCCTCGGTCTCTCTCTCGGCGACAGCAGCAGCCGGAGCCACCGTCGCCGACCCTTGACTCTCCTCTCCCTCAACTCGTCTCTCTCTCTCGGCCCTCAACACACGACACTCACCGGACACGACACCAGCCGTACCGCCGCCTCACACACAGACGCACGCACCCAGCGTCGCCAGCAGCCCCGCTCAGCCTTCTCTCCCTCTTCTCTCTCAACTGACGGCACAAGGCGCAGCAGGCGCAACCGCCGCGGAGCGCCACCGCCTCCGGCGTCCTCGCAGCAGATCCGCCGCCTCCCTCGGGTTTCTCTCTCTCGGCTCACTAGACTGCCCGACCCGACGCCTCACTTCTCTCTGCCATCACCACCGGACCGACTCCCCACTCAGATGCCCCAAAACACTCAGGCTAGACAAGCAAAATCAAAACTCAAGACTCCATCTTTCTTCTCTCTTATTCCAGTAGGTTTTTATACTCATTCAATCTCTTGTAAAAAAAATAGTTATACTCAAAATATGCGTATGTACATATATAAATTCTGAGTGATTTCATATAAGCATAATCGATATGTATACCTATGTAGATGAAAAGGTTTGTGTATTGCTTATCATGAATTTGAAGTCTGAAAATGTTTGTGGTACTGCAATTAAAGTGTTCTAAGTATGAGCAAGTGTAAATGAACGGAGGAAATTCATAGATGAAACCTTTGATTTGTGTTACTGAAATTGAAAGGTGTAGTTGCTGGATTTGCTACTAGTACCCCTCTGATCGAAGTAATGGAAGAGAGCTGCCATATTGGTTTCTCAATACTTGTGGGATGAATAATGGAAAGAAATGAGGGAATACAAAGCTCAAAACTTACCTCTGCACTGGATTTCTTTGGGTTTAATATAATTGAGATATGGCAGACAGAGAGGAGTGGACGAATGTATTGTTGTGTAGGAGTAGGTGTAGTGGGTAGTGGGTGTAGTGGGTAGTGGGTGTAGTGGGAGGAAAGGTGGAGGATGGAAAAAAATAAAATAATAAAAAAAATCTTCCGGGTTGTATTATGAAAACTGTAACAACCGCTCAGTATTCGCTAAATAAATATCTCGTGAAAAATACTTGAATGCTAATTTAAATAAATATGCAATGCATATAAATTTAATAACTAAATTTACAAATATATTTTTGTAAATCATCTTTGCTGGAATTAAAATAAATTCATTTTCTCAATCCGGCGTGAATCATCTTAAATCTAAGTTTAAAATAAATTCTAAACTTAATATAAATGGGCGGGGTGTTACATCCCTCCCTCCTAAAAAAAAAATTTCGTCCCCGAAATTGCATATCTGGTATTCTAGCTTGTGATACTAGTCTTTCATTTCATTAATCTCTTTTGTGGCCTTTTCCATCCTGTGATGGTTCCACTTCATGATGAGAACAAAATTATTGTCTCATAAAACTTGAACCTTGCGATCAAGTATCTGGACTGATTTTTTTTTCATAACTTAAGTCCTGACTAGGACTACTTTATATGGCTTAATCAAATGCTTTGGATTAAACACATACTTTCTTAACTGAGAGACATGAAACACATTGTATATGTCTCCAATACTGGGCGGCAATGCCAACCTATAGGCTACAGGGCCTATCTTATCTAGGATCTCAAAAGGTCCTATATAACTTTCTGAAACGTATAACTCCCTTTGAGGGAGAGACTTTGAGGAAAACTCGATCCCCCAACATTAAATTCTAACTCCGATCGGCGTTTATCGGCGTAAGACTTTTGTCTATCTCGAGCTTCTTTGATTCTTTGCTTGATGTGGTCGACCTTCTCAACCATCTGTTGGACCAGTTCAGGACCTAACAGCTTTCTTTCACCCACTTCATCTTAGTAAAGTGGTGAACTATATTTTCGGCCATACAAGGCCTCATCTGGATTGTTCCAAATGTTGCTTGATAACTATTGTTATAAGCAAATTTTACGAGAGGTAACAAATCCTCCTAACTTCTACCTTTGTCTGCGATAATTGTTCGCAACGAAAATTTTAGAATCTGAATCGTTCTTTCTGACTGCCCGTCAGTCTGAGGGTGGTACGCTGTGCTGAAGTTCAGCTGAGTGCCCATGGCTTCTTTTAAACTTTTCCAGAAACGCGATGTGAATCTGGTGTCACGATCTGACGTGATAGATACAGGTACACCGTAAAGGCGTACTATCTCTTTGACATATAACTTTGCAAGTTTCTCCAATCCAAATGTCATTTGAATTGGTAGAAAGTGCGCTGACTTTGATAATCGGTCCACGATGACGCTATATCTCTTTTCATTTATTTCCACCAGAAAATTTTCTTTAAATCCTGGTGCATCTTTGTACTGCCTGGATGTGCAGTGTAAGGAGTATCATGAGCCTTGCTCATAATCTCGTTCTTTAATTCTTCTTTGTGTGGCACACACAATCTTTCACCAACCATCAGTGCGTTATCATTTGCTTCAGTGAATCCTTTCGTTTCATTCGTTCTTGCCGCGAGACGCATCTTCTCCAAGAACCAATCTTCTCTTTGTGCTTTGCACAATTCTTTCTCTCAAATCAGGTTTAGCTGTCAGTGCAGCTACATAACCCGATACTGAATCTGGGGAATAAACAATCTCTAAACTGAGTGAGGCGAACTCACGAATCAGCTCCTTATGTTGGGTAATGAAATACCCTAACTTAGCTTTCGTCTTTCGACTCAGGGCGTCAGCTACTACATTCGCTTTTCCTGGATGGTAACTAATGGTGCAATCGTAATCCTTTACTAATTCGAGCAATCTTCGTTGTCTCATGTTTAAATCCTTTTTGCTCGAAAAAGTACTTTAAACTCTTATGATCTGTAAAGATCTTACACTTAACTCCATAGAGATAGTGTCTCCAAATCTTCAGCGCGTGCACAACGGCTGCTAGTTCTAAATCATGAGTCGGGTAGTTCAGCTCATGGGGCTTCAATTTACGAGACGTGTATGCTATCACTTTCTGATTTTGCATCAACACGTAACCCAATCCTAGTTTCGAGGCTTCAGTGTACACCTCAAATTCTTCATTCTCTCCTGGTATTGCTAACACTGGTGCAGTAGTCAACCTAGTTTTGAGCTACTTAAAACTTTGTTTACAAGCTTCGGACCAAACATACTTAGTCCATTTTCTTAAAAGTCGAGTCATTGGCCTAGCCAATCTCGAGAATCTTTCGATGAACCTTATATTGTAACCTGCTGGACCGATAAAACTTCTAATCTCATTGACATTTGATGGTGCCTTCTATTCCTTGACTGCTTCGACCTTGGCGGGGCTACTTAGATTCTTTCAGTCGACACTATGTGACCGAGAAACATAACTTTCTTTAACCAAAATTCACACTTGTTGAATTTGGTAAACCATTTCTCATTGCGCAGGGTTTTGAGTACGATGCGTAAGTGCTCTTCATGTTGTTCTTCGGTTTTAGAGTATACGAGGATGTCGTCGATAAACACTAAGACAAAACTATCGAGATACTGATGGAAAACTCTGTTCATTAGGTCCATGAAAACTGCTGGGGCATTCGTTAAATCTAAGGGCATCACTGTGAACTCGTAAAGTCCATAACGCGTTCGAAACGCTGTCTTTGGAATGTCTTCTATTTTCATCCTGAGTTGGTGGTAATCAGATCTTAGGTCAATCTTGAAAAACACACCGGCTCCTCTCAACTGATTTAACAGGTCGTCTATCCTCGGAAGAGGATATCTATTCTTATGAGCTTGCTTCAACTTCTTATAATCAATACACATCCTTAGTGTATCATCTTTTCTTTGACATCTTTAATTAGTGCTCCCCATAATGACATACTATGTTGCATGAAACTAGGTCTGGTGAAAATTTGATAATTCATTGGGAAAAATATCTTTGTACTCTCAAATCTGTTGAACTTCCTTAATTGTTTCCTTCATCCTAAGTGATCTTCTCAGATTGACTAGGGAATTCTAACATCAAACTTTTCTCATCGTCTTCGTAACTTTCACTTCGAGGATTAATAGCACTCCTTCTGCCCTGTAAACTCATTTTCCCATTTCCAAATGGTTATTAAATGGGGGTTTCTAAGTTTCCATTGTGGTGGCGTTTCAAAAATCGCTTTGATTACCAAAAGACAGCTTGATACTTAGTGCATCGTTCTAATGGTTGAAAACTAATGACAAACTGAGTAATTCTAATCGCTACTATACTTATTATGATAATATGATATTCTATTGTGACAACTATATAGTGCGAGTCTCTAAATATTTTGATGATGCTCTACTTCGAGATCAAAAATCTTAATTGACAATCACCGAGATCTTAGTCATGTGGGCTGGCCAGACCCAACAAAACAAATCACTCAGTCAAATGGGAGTTTCGCCCCCAATCATGTCAACTTCTAATTCATGTAAGGCTCTGGTCAAACTTCGAACTTAAAACACTTACTAATAAGTACTTCATCATAAGTTACTGATACTATGAAAGTCCATTATATGTCGTTCTAGCCAAGCTATCACGACTAACATCATAATCATAAGCAACATAAGTTCTTATGTGAAAAACTTAATCTCACCGCTATTGAAATAGCTCAAGTGAATCCTTAGTCTTAAGGCATTGCCTCTATGTTGTAACATATCTATGTTAAACATTGCTATCTTACCAGTCTTTACTTAAATCGATCAAGCGGTGCTATCACGATTAACATTCTCAAAACATTCTTGGGTGGTACTCAAACAGTTTGCAAGAGGATCCACCATTCTAATCGTATAGGCAGCTAGCCTAAAACGACAACATAAAGCTTTCTTATTCGTTCATTTTCTTTGAAACTTGAAACATGTTGACATTAAATGCCACATAAAACTTTTCAATTGCCGGGAAGATTCAAAGAATCTAACTCGACCATTCATCTGGTATTCGTGAAAGGCTCAATAGTCCTAAACATGACTTTAACTCATCTTATCGTTAAGGGCTCGGGTAGTCCCAAACACGATACTTACTTATCTTATCGTTAAGGGCTCGGGTTGTCCCAAACACGATACTTACTTATCTTATCGTTAAGGGCTCGGGTTGTCCCAAACACGATACTGAGCTTGGTTATATGAGTCGGAGACCCATGATAACAATATGAAAGCGATTAGCAATTCATAACTTATAACATATGGAAAGCGATAAGCAATTCACATAGCATCATTCATTGAAGCGCACACTTTTTATTGGAAACATTCATAACATCTTAAATACATATATGTATATTTTTGAAACTATTATCGTACCTTTGTTGCGGCAGTGTGACGGCGAGCTGAGGTTTACTGACATTCTCAGAAGTCTAGAGGTACTATTCTAGACTCGACATTGAAAAGCTTATGGTTATCAGAAACATGAAAGGAAACTCATGCTCTGATACCATTCTGTCACACCCCAATTCTTGAATGAATAAATATAATCAAGGTGTGAATAATTCATAGAAATAAACAAGGAACAACCTTGTAAAAACCCGAAATAGGATAGAAAGTCGGGCTATGCCCTTTTGGATCACAAGTTTTGTTTCATGCTTCTGACAACTGACATTCATTGGCATAAATTAAGTAGTGAAGAGTCTATGCTCGGTTAGGTATATCATTTGAAATTTAACATGAAGATCTTAAGTTGGGAAAACAAAAGACTGAAATGAGTAATTGCTACAGCGGAAGTCTAACATAGGAATTTATTGCTAGTCTCAGCTCCGTCCCGTCAGCACCGGCCAGCCAACCTGAAAACATTTGAAAGTATTTTTGGGCTAAGTACTAATGTACTTAGTGGGCATGCATTTTCTGAAACATTTTATATCTTAATAAAGACAGTTTATCCAATTATACTTGACATGACTTAGAAGGTTTTTAAAATGAAATAACTTCTAAGCATGTTAAAATATTTTCTTTCATTTGTGCGCACATGTCACACTCCCTTTCTGTTACTCGCTGTGATCCCGGACCTCTAGCCACCGACGGATCTCTGTCTCCCGCTTACTTGAACTGAGGGCGTAACCCAGACAAGTTTACTTTGACCTCGGGACGCTACCCAGGCAGGCCTGATATTTCTCATGCTCCGGAACACATCCAGCCGAGCACCCTTATAACGCCTCTGGTTAGAGCCCGATGGAGATCAACCCACCGAGTCAACTAACAAGTGTACACAATTCTCAAACAACGTATTAGGTCATAAGAGAACCTCAATTGATTAACTGCGCGAGCCTTAAACAGAGCAGAGTGCACATAAACATTTTATTGGATAAACAGTTTTCATTACATTAAATAAACAATTTGCAATTTATTGAAACATTTAGAGCTTAATAACTCAATCATACTTTGTACATTTGGAAAGTAAGCCCACCTGGTTAGGCAAAGCCTGAAGATCATAATCACATATAAATCTGTCTTGGGAAAGCAGCGCTAATCCCCCTGGTCACGAAGCCTACAAGAAATTCTATTCTTAATAGGTCTCGTGAAGCTAATCTTACGTCATGGTGTAGTGTTTAATATTCTATGATTCACTTAGCCGGGTTTTCAAAATTTAATAAATAAATAATTGAAAACATTTCTCTTGAGTTAAGAACACCAACAATATTCTTACTCAACTTTCTTTTGAAAATTGGATTTAATGAAAACCAATTTAAATCATGAGTACTTTTATTTGCAAAAATACATATGCAAATGCATGTCATGCTTAGCATATAATAAGTAATCACTTAAAATATGCACATAATAATAATATGATATTATTATGAAAATTCTCCTTTAAATAAATTAATCAAACTAATAATAGTTCAATTAATTAAAAAATAAGAAAGCCCAATTTAATTAATTGAAGGCAATCCAAAGTCTTTAAAAATAATTAATCAAACTAATTAATAGTCTAATTAAATAAAATAGGGAAGTCATTTAAATAGATGAAATAGAGCTCATGCTTAAATAAATAATAGCCCATATAAATTTAAAAGATGAGGCCCAACTCAATAAAATAGGAATGACCCAGACTGAATAAAATAAATCGGGCCCAGCTAAATAAAATTAAAAATCGGCCCAAGCTTTTAAAAATCGCAGCCCAAATCTATTTAAAAATTGGAGCCCATCACTCATAAAAAAAATCGGCCCAAATACTCGGCCCAATACTCAATTAAAATCGGCCCAATTCAAGCCCAATTCGAAAATTCAAACCCATCCCCAAAGCCCAACCCTCACCCTAGCCCAACACCTAGCCTTCATCCCCCCCATCAGCCGCAACACACGCACAAACACTCACTTTTCATTCACTCATCCCCCCCTGCTCGTCTCCCTCTCTCTCTCAGATTCACGCCCCCCCTCGGTCTCCCCCTGCCGCCGCCAAGCCGCGGCCGCGCCCCCTTCTCCGGCGACAATAGCTGCCGGCAATCTCCCATCTCCCTCTGATCTCTCTCTCTTCGGCTGGTAACAGCCGTCCACCGTGGAGCTCGCCGGAGGAGCAGCGCCGACAAGCCGCTGCCACCAGCTCCCTTGAATCCCCCTTGGCGACGACGAGCGCCGCCGCCTCCCTCGGTCTCTCTCTCGGCGACAGCAGCAGCCGGAGCCACCGTCGCCGACCCTTGACTCTCCTCTCCCTCAACTCGTCTCTCTCTCTCGGCCCTCAACACACGACACTCACCGGACACGACACCAGCCGTACCGCCGCCTCACACACAGACGCACGCACCCAGCGTCGCCAGCAGCCCCGCTCAGCCTTCTCTCCCTCTTCTCTCTCAACTGACGGCACAAGGCGCAGCAGGCGCAACCGCCGCGGAGCGCCACCGCCTCCGGCGTCCTCGCAGCAGATCCGCCGCCTCCCTCGGGTTTCTCTCTCTCGGCTCACTAGACTGCCCGACCCGACGCCTCACTTCTCTCTGCCATCACCACCGGACCGACTCCCCACTCAGATGCCCCAAAACACTCAGGCTAGACAAGCAAAATCAAAACTCAAGACTCCATCTTTCTTCTCTCTTATTCCAGTAGGTTTTTATACTCATTCAATCTCTTGTAAAAAAAATAGTTATACTCAAAATATGCGTATGTACATATATAAATTCTGAGTGATTTCATATAAGCATAATCGATATGTATACCTATGTAGATGAAAAGGTTTGTGTATTGCTTATCATGAATTTGAAGTCTGAAAATGTTTGTGGTACTGCAATTAAAGTGTTCTAAGTATGAGCAAGTGTAAATGAACGGAGGAAATTCATAGATGAAACCTTTGATTTGTGTTACTGAAATTGAAAGGTGTAGTTGCTGGATTTGCTACTAGTACCCCTCTGATCGAAGTAATGGAAGAGAGCTGCCATATTGGTTTCTCAATACTTGTGGGATGAATAATGGAAAGAAATGAGGGAATACAAAGCTCAAAACTTACCTCTGCACTGGATTTCTTTGGGTTTAATATAATTGAGATATGGCAGACAGAGAGGAGTGGACGAATGTATTGTTGTGTAGGAGTAGGTGTAGTGGGTAGTGGGTGTAGTGGGTAGTGGGTGTAGTGGGAGGAAAGGTGGAGGATGGAAAAAAATAAAATAATAAAAAAAATCTTCCGGGTTGTATTATGAAAACTGTAACAACCGCTCAGTATTCGCTAAATAAATATCTCGTGAAAAATACTTGAATGCTAATTTAAATAAATATGCAATGCATATAAATTTAATAACTAAATTTACAAATATATTTTTGTAAATCATCTTTGCTGGAATTAAAATAAATTCATTTTCTCAATCCGGCGTGAATCATCTTAAATCTAAGTTTAAAATAAATTCTAAACTTAATATAAATGGGCGGGGTGTTACATCCCTCCCTCCTAAAAAAAAAATTTCGTCCCCGAAATTGCATATCTGGTATTCTAGCTTGTGATACTAGTCTTTCATTTCATTAATCTCTTTTGTGGCCTTTTCCATCCTGTGATGGTTCCACTTCATGATGAGAACAAAATTATTGTCTCATAAAACTTGAACCTTGCGATCAAGTATCTGGACTGATTTTTTTTTCATAACTTAAGTCCTGACTAGGACTACTTTATATGGCTTAATCAAATGCTTTGGATTAAACACATACTTTCTTAACTGAGAGACATGAAACACATTGTATATGTCTCCAATACTGGGCGGCAATGCCAACCTATAGGCTACAGGGCCTATCTTATCTAGGATCTCAAAAGGTCCTATATAACTTTCTGAAACGTATAACTCCCTTTGAGGGAGAGACTTTGAGGAAAACTCGATCCCCCAACATTAAATTCTAACTCCGATCGGCGTTTATCGGCGTAAGACTTTTGTCTATCTCGAGCTTCTTTGATTCTTTGCTTGATGTGGTCGACCTTCTCAACCATCTGTTGGACCAGTTCAGGACCTAACAGCTTTCTTTCACCCACTTCATCTTAGTAAAGTGGTGAACTATATTTTCGGCCATACAAGGCCTCATCTGGATTGTTCCAAATGTTGCTTGATAACTATTGTTATAAGCAAATTTTACGAGAGGTAACAAATCCTCCTAACTTCTACCTTTGTCTGCGATAATTGTTCGCAACGAAAATTTTAGAATCTGAATCGTTCTTTCTGACTGCCCGTCAGTCTGAGGGTGGTACGCTGTGCTGAAGTTCAGCTGAGTGCCCATGGCTTCTTTTAAACTTTTCCAGAAACGCGATGTGAATCTGGTGTCACGATCTGACGTGATAGATACAGGTACACCGTAAAGGCGTACTATCTCTTTGACATATAACTTTGCAAGTTTCTCCAATCCAAATGTCATTTGAATTGGTAGAAAGTGCGCTGACTTTGATAATCGGTCCACGATGACGCTATATCTCTTTTCATTTATTTCCACCAGAAAATTTTCTTTAAATCCTGGTGCATCTTTGTACTGCCTGGATGTGCAGTGTAAGGAGTATCATGAGCCTTGCTCATAATCTCGTTCTTTAATTCTTCTTTGTGTGGCACACACAATCTTTCACCAACCATCAGTGCGTTATCATTTGCTTCAGTGAATCCTTTCGTTTCATTCGTTCTTGCCGCGAGACGCATCTTCTCCAAGAACCAATCTTCTCTTTGTGCTTTGCACAATTCTTTCTCTCAAATCAGGTTTAGCTGTCAGTGCAGCTACATAACCCGATACTGAATCTGGGGAATAAACAATCTCTAAACTGAGTGAGGCGAACTCACGAATCAGCTCCTTATGTTGGGTAATGAAATACCCTAACTTAGCTTTCGTCTTTCGACTCAGGGCGTCAGCTACTACATTCGCTTTTCCTGGATGGTAACTAATGGTGCAATCGTAATCCTTTACTAATTCGAGCAATCTTCGTTGTCTCATGTTTAAATCCTTTTTGCTCGAAAAAGTACTTTAAACTCTTATGATCTGTAAAGATCTTACACTTAACTCCATAGAGATAGTGTCTCCAAATCTTCAGCGCGTGCACAACGGCTGCTAGTTCTAAATCATGAGTCGGGTAGTTCAGCTCATGGGGCTTCAATTTACGAGACGTGTATGCTATCACTTTCTGATTTTGCATCAACACGTAACCCAATCCTAGTTTCGAGGCTTCAGTGTACACCTCAAATTCTTCATTCTCTCCTGGTATTGCTAACACTGGTGCAGTAGTCAACCTAGTTTTGAGCTACTTAAAACTTTGTTTACAAGCTTCGGACCAAACATACTTAGTCCATTTTCTTAAAAGTCGAGTCATTGGCCTAGCCAATCTCGAGAATCTTTCGATGAACCTTATATTGTAACCTGCTGGACCGATAAAACTTCTAATCTCATTGACATTTGATGGTGCCTTCTATTCCTTGACTGCTTCGACCTTGGCGGGGCTACTTAGATTCTTTCAGTCGACACTATGTGACCGAGAAACATAACTTTCTTTAACCAAAATTCACACTTGTTGAATTTGGTAAACCATTTCTCATTGCGCAGGGTTTTGAGTACGATGCGTAAGTGCTCTTCATGTTGTTCTTCGGTTTTAGAGTATACGAGGATGTCGTCGATAAACACTAAGACAAAACTATCGAGATACTGATGGAAAACTCTGTTCATTAGGTCCATGAAAACTGCTGGGGCATTCGTTAAATCTAAGGGCATCACTGTGAACTCGTAAAGTCCATAACGCGTTCGAAACGCTGTCTTTGGAATGTCTTCTATTTTCATCCTGAGTTGGTGGTAATCAGATCTTAGGTCAATCTTGAAAAACACACCGGCTCCTCTCAACTGATTTAACAGGTCGTCTATCCTCGGAAGAGGATATCTATTCTTATGAGCTTGCTTCAACTTCTTATAATCAATACACATCCTTAGTGTATCATCTTTTCTTTGACATCTTTAATTAGTGCTCCCCATAATGACATACTATGTTGCATGAAACTAGGTCTGGTGAAAATTTGATAATTCATTGGGAAAAATATCTTTGTACTCTCAAATCTGTTGAACTTCCTTAATTGTTTCCTTCATCCTAAGTGATCTTCTCAGATTGACTAGGGAATTCTAACATCAAACTTTTCTCATCGTCTTCGTAACTTTCACTTCGAGGATTAATAGCACTCCTTCTGCCCTGTAAACTCATTTTCCCATTTCCAAATGGTTATTAAATGGGGGTTTCTAAGTTTCCATTGTGGTGGCGTTTCAAAAATCGCTTTGATTACCAAAAGACAGCTTGATACTTAGTGCATCGTTCTAATGGTTGAAAACTAATGACAAACTGAGTAATTCTAATCGCTACTATACTTATTATGATAATATGATATTCTATTGTGACAACTATATAGTGCGAGTCTCTAAATATTTTGATGATGCTCTACTTCGAGATCAAAAATCTTAATTGACAATCACCGAGATCTTAGTCATGTGGGCTGGCCAGACCCAACAAAACAAATCACTCAGTCAAATGGGAGTTTCGCCCCCAATCATGTCAACTTCTAATTCATGTAAGGCTCTGGTCAAACTTCGAACTTAAAACACTTACTAATAAGTACTTCATCATAAGTTACTGATACTATGAAAGTCCATTATATGTCGTTCTAGCCAAGCTATCACGACTAACATCATAATCATAAGCAACATAAGTTCTTATGTGAAAAACTTAATCTCACCGCTATTGAAATAGCTCAAGTGAATCCTTAGTCTTAAGGCATTGCCTCTATGTTGTAACATATCTATGTTAAACATTGCTATCTTACCAGTCTTTACTTAAATCGATCAAGCGGTGCTATCACGATTAACATTCTCAAAACATTCTTGGGTGGTACTCAAACAGTTTGCAAGAGGATCCACCATTCTAATCGTATAGGCAGCTAGCCTAAAACGACAACATAAAGCTTTCTTATTCGTTCATTTTCTTTGAAACTTGAAACATGTTGACATTAAATGCCACATAAAACTTTTCAATTGCCGGGAAGATTCAAAGAATCTAACTCGACCATTCATCTGGTATTCGTGAAAGGCTCAATAGTCCTAAACATGACTTTAACTCATCTTATCGTTAAGGGCTCGGGTAGTCCCAAACACGATACTTACTTATCTTATCGTTAAGGGCTCGGGTTGTCCCAAACACGATACTTACTTATCTTATCGTTAAGGGCTCGGGTTGTCCCAAACACGATACTGAGCTTGGTTATATGAGTCGGAGACCCATGATAACAATATGAAAGCGATTAGCAATTCATAACTTATAACATATGGAAAGCGATAAGCAATTCACATAGCATCATTCATTGAAGCGCACACTTTTTATTGGAAACATTCATAACATCTTAAATACATATATGTATATTTTTGAAACTATTATCGTACCTTTGTTGCGGCAGTGTGACGGCGAGCTGAGGTTTACTGACATTCTCAGAAGTCTAGAGGTACTATTCTAGACTCGACATTGAAAAGCTTATGGTTATCAGAAACATGAAAGGAAACTCATGCTCTGATACCATTCTGTCACACCCCAATTCTTGAATGAATAAATATAATCAAGGTGTGAATAATTCATAGAAATAAACAAGGAACAACCTTGTAAAAACCCGAAATAGGATAGAAAGTCGGGCTATGCCCTTTTGGATCACAAGTTTTGTTTCATGCTTCTGACAACTGACATTCATTGGCATAAATTAAGTAGTGAAGAGTCTATGCTCGGTTAGGTATATCATTTGAAATTTAACATGAAGATCTTAAGTTGGGAAAACAAAAGACTGAAATGAGTAATTGCTACAGCGGAAGTCTAACATAGGAATTTATTGCTAGTCTCAGCTCCGTCCCGTCAGCACCGGCCAGCCAACCTGAAAACATTTGAAAGTATTTTTGGGCTAAGTACTAATGTACTTAGTGGGCATGCATTTTCTGAAACATTTTATATCTTAATAAAGACAGTTTATCCAATTATACTTGACATGACTTAGAAGGTTTTTAAAATGAAATAACTTCTAAGCATGTTAAAATATTTTCTTTCATTTGTGCGCACATGTCACACTCCCTTTCTGTTACTCGCTGTGATCCCGGACCTCTAGCCACCGACGGATCTCTGTCTCCCGCTTACTTGAACTGAGGGCGTAACCCAGACAAGTTTACTTTGACCTCGGGACGCTACCCAGGCAGGCCTGATATTTCTCATGCTCCGGAACACATCCAGCCGAGCACCCTTATAACGCCTCTGGTTAGAGCCCGATGGAGATCAACCCACCGAGTCAACTAACAAGTGTACACAATTCTCAAACAACGTATTAGGTCATAAGAGAACCTCAATTGATTAACTGCGCGAGCCTTAAACAGAGCAGAGTGCACATAAACATTTTATTGGATAAACAGTTTTCATTACATTAAATAAACAATTTGCAATTTATTGAAACATTTAGAGCTTAATAACTCAATCATACTTTGTACATTTGGAAAGTAAGCCCACCTGGTTAGGCAAAGCCTGAAGATCATAATCACATATAAATCTGTCTTGGGAAAGCAGCGCTAATCCCCCTGGTCACGAAGCCTACAAGAAATTCTATTCTTAATAGGTCTCGTGAAGCTAATCTTACGTCATGGTGTAGTGTTTAATATTCTATGATTCACTTAGCCGGGTTTTCAAAATTTAATAAATAAATAATTGAAAACATTTCTCTTGAGTTAAGAACACCAACAATATTCTTACTCAACTTTCTTTTGAAAATTGGATTTAATGAAAACCAATTTAAATCATGAGTACTTTTATTTGCAAAAATACATATGCAAATGCATGTCATGCTTAGCATATAATAAGTAATCACTTAAAATATGCACATAATAATAATATGATATTATTATGAAAATTCTCCTTTAAATAAATTAATCAAACTAATAATAGTTCAATTAATTAAAAAATAAGAAAGCCCAATTTAATTAATTGAAGGCAATCCAAAGTCTTTAAAAATAATTAATCAAACTAATTAATAGTCTAATTAAATAAAATAGGGAAGTCATTTAAATAGATGAAATAGAGCTCATGCTTAAATAAATAATAGCCCATATAAATTTAAAAGATGAGGCCCAACTCAATAAAATAGGAATGACCCAGACTGAATAAAATAAATCGGGCCCAGCTAAATAAAATTAAAAATCGGCCCAAGCTTTTAAAAATCGCAGCCCAAATCTATTTAAAAATTGGAGCCCATCACTCATAAAAAAAATCGGCCCAAATACTCGGCCCAATACTCAATTAAAATCGGCCCAATTCAAGCCCAATTCGAAAATTCAAACCCATCCCCAAAGCCCAACCCTCACCCTAGCCCAACACCTAGCCTTCATCCCCCCCATCAGCCGCAACACACGCACAAACACTCACTTTTCATTCACTCATCCCCCCCTGCTCGTCTCCCTCTCTCTCTCAGATTCACGCCCCCCCTCGGTCTCCCCCTGCCGCCGCCAAGCCGCGGCCGCGCCCCCTTCTCCGGCGACAATAGCTGCCGGCAATCTCCCATCTCCCTCTGATCTCTCTCTCTTCGGCTGGTAACAGCCGTCCACCGTGGAGCTCGCCGGAGGAGCAGCGCCGACAAGCCGCTGCCACCAGCTCCCTTGAATCCCCCTTGGCGACGACGAGCGCCGCCGCCTCCCTCGGTCTCTCTCTCGGCGACAGCAGCAGCCGGAGCCACCGTCGCCGACCCTTGACTCTCCTCTCCCTCAACTCGTCTCTCTCTCTCGGCCCTCAACACACGACACTCACCGGACACGACACCAGCCGTACCGCCGCCTCACACACAGACGCACGCACCCAGCGTCGCCAGCAGCCCCGCTCAGCCTTCTCTCCCTCTTCTCTCTCAACTGACGGCACAAGGCGCAGCAGGCGCAACCGCCGCGGAGCGCCACCGCCTCCGGCGTCCTCGCAGCAGATCCGCCGCCTCCCTCGGGTTTCTCTCTCTCGGCTCACTAGACTGCCCGACCCGACGCCTCACTTCTCTCTGCCATCACCACCGGACCGACTCCCCACTCAGATGCCCCAAAACACTCAGGCTAGACAAGCAAAATCAAAACTCAAGACTCCATCTTTCTTCTCTCTTATTCCAGTAGGTTTTTATACTCATTCAATCTCTTGTAAAAAAAATAGTTATACTCAAAATATGCGTATGTACATATATAAATTCTGAGTGATTTCATATAAGCATAATCGATATGTATACCTATGTAGATGAAAAGGTTTGTGTATTGCTTATCATGAATTTGAAGTCTGAAAATGTTTGTGGTACTGCAATTAAAGTGTTCTAAGTATGAGCAAGTGTAAATGAACGGAGGAAATTCATAGATGAAACCTTTGATTTGTGTTACTGAAATTGAAAGGTGTAGTTGCTGGATTTGCTACTAGTACCCCTCTGATCGAAGTAATGGAAGAGAGCTGCCATATTGGTTTCTCAATACTTGTGGGATGAATAATGGAAAGAAATGAGGGAATACAAAGCTCAAAACTTACCTCTGCACTGGATTTCTTTGGGTTTAATATAATTGAGATATGGCAGACAGAGAGGAGTGGACGAATGTATTGTTGTGTAGGAGTAGGTGTAGTGGGTAGTGGGTGTAGTGGGTAGTGGGTGTAGTGGGAGGAAAGGTGGAGGATGGAAAAAAATAAAATAATAAAAAAAATCTTCCGGGTTGTATTATGAAAACTGTAACAACCGCTCAGTATTCGCTAAATAAATATCTCGTGAAAAATACTTGAATGCTAATTTAAATAAATATGCAATGCATATAAATTTAATAACTAAATTTACAAATATATTTTTGTAAATCATCTTTGCTGGAATTAAAATAAATTCATTTTCTCAATCCGGCGTGAATCATCTTAAATCTAAGTTTAAAATAAATTCTAAACTTAATATAAATGGGCGGGGTGTTACAATATATATATAGGGAGAGGTTCAAATAAGAACCACTAATAAAATAAGAACGGAGAACCATTTTAAGCCATTCGATCATCAAGATCTACGGTGGATGCATCATCTTGGTGGATGGATGCAGGTGCTGGGTTCGAATCCTGAAGGGAGCAAAAAAATTATTTTTTTCGGATGCATTAAATTTAATAGCGGATGCATTAATTTGTATAGCAGATGCAGTAATTTTATTGGTTCTTATGTTCTCACGATAATTGTGGTTCTCACTATAACCGCACCCTATATATATATATATATATATATATATATATAGGGGCGCTTCAGTGAGACCCCCTATTTTTCGTGAAACACTAGGACAATGAATAAGACATATAATACTAATGAACAAAACTTATATCTAACGAACAAGATGTATATACTGGTGAAAAACAAAATTTAAAAAATTGTTAATGAATAAGACATATATACTGATGAACAAGGCAGTATATACTGATGAACAATGCACTATATACTAATGAATAATAAAATTTAAAATATTTTGCTCTCTCCAGGATTCGAACCCTGCAAAAAAAAAAATTTCCCTCCAGATACAAGATCAGCCATAGGATTGATAAAATAAACGCACCAGATCGTACCCTAGATCTCATTAAAATTAGGGGGTCTCATTGGAGTGGCCCCCTATATATATATATATATATATATATATATATAGAGGGAGGGTCCTGTGAGAACTCCATATTTTTGTGACACCTAAGAACAAATCAAAGCCATAGATTTGATCTATCTAACGGCTCATATCCATTAAAGTACCCATGTGTTATTTTCGGTATAAAGGAGTTATAGGGAATTTCGTATATAATGTACAACCGTTACTTTCCTCATTTCATGCAATATCATATCTCATAATTATGGTATTTGGATTTTGTCGAACATATCTTTTATTCTTCCACTAACACACGATTTAGATAACTTATTTTCTACAGTTCTTTAGTCCATTATTCATCCTTCATTAGTTTGCAAGATATTTCAAATCCATAACTCACGTCAATTTTTTTTTTTGAGATTAAACATCTGCAGAGACTCAATTTTTTTGAGATTAAACATGAACACACGTTATATTCATGAATGTTTTTCCATGTTCAGGCGCATAATTCATTTGTTCATTTAATATAGTCATGAACATGTACTTTAGTTGACTGAATAAGCTTAGTACGTTAATTCTGTTTTCGCATTTATATTATTGAAAACATAAATCATTTTATTTATTCTTTGAGTAACCAACAATCCATCACTAGATTAACCATTTGTTCATATGAAAAATGAATTATTATGATTCAATTCATGAATAATAACTTGACAAACATTTCGAACAAATGAACATCTACATGAACAATGACTTGTTCACTTTCAGTGTTCACTGTAACACCCCAATTTTCATAAACTTTTCAAATTAAAAACTTTGAAGAACTAATATAATGAAAATAAAATTTATTGATTTATAAAGAAAATTTAAACTAATTTCAAAGTCAACTTGCCAAAACTAAAGTAGTAACATGAAAATAAAATAAAACTTAATAGGTTCAACTAAAATGTCCAATGTAAAAGAAATCCTTATCCCTAGTCATTCTCCACTTCCATGGCCACTTCGACTCTGAAACTGCAAAACTGAAACGATAAGGGGTGAGCATATTGAAAATATACTCAGTGAGGAACATAACAAATATCCACATACGTCACATATATAATCAAATCACATTATCATACTTGCAAACATACGCCAAGAGACCGGAGCCCCTTGACAAACATAATCATAGTTTGAGTCGATGGCTTAAGTCCCATGACCAAACACATACATAGATCAATGGCTTAGGTCCCATGATCGCACATAACATAGATCAATGGCTTAGGTCCCATGATCGCACATAACATAGATCAATGGCTTAGGTCCCATGATCGCACATAACATAAATCAATGGCTTAGGTCCCATGATCGATCAATGGCTTAGGTCCCATGATCACACATAATAATAAATCAATGGCTTAGGTCCCATGATCGATCAATGGCTTAGGTCCCATGATCACACATAACATAGATCAATGGCTTAGGTCTCATGATCACACATAACAACCTAGACATAAGATGCACGTAAACAAGTAATCAAACGCGATAATAAAAACATATATAACCATATGAATAAGCGTAAAATCCCTCACCTAATTCTTGAAATTGATAACTCCCTTTGATGATTTCTACCAACGCATCCCTATATGAACTCTTGAAATTTCTAAAGTTTTCGTCAAACTCGCAGCTGAACAGACCAGTCAGCTTCAAGCCTTCGTTTGAAGCCTCAAACGTCCTCAAATCGTATTTCGCCCAGAAATACGACTTCTTTGTCTTCGAGAGAGCTTTCCGTGGCCGCCTGTTTCACCTGAATCGGAGTTCTGTGGAGGAAGTTATGGCCGTTCTCCCGAAACTGCCAGAACTTGATTTCCTGCGAAAAACTGACTCAAGCTCCTCACGTTTCCTGCGCCCCACAGCTCTCCAAAACCCGACTAAAATTTACTGTTGGCTTCGAGTTTCTATGTCTAGGGTTTGTAAATTGATTTCATATTTATACTAGTCTTTAAAGAGTTCTAGTTCTAATAGGAAACAAAAATAATACTAATAATAATAATAATAATAATAATAATAATAATAATAATAATAATAATAATAGTCTAGATAAAATTAATGGTGCATATCTATATGTATCATGTAATTACTTAAAAATAATAAGCTATACACGAAAAAATACTAATAATTAAACTTATATAATAAATCTAAATATTTGGGGTGTTACAACCTATCCCACTTAAAAATAATTTCGTCCTCGAAATTTCTAATCATTCTTCATTCGTGTCATCTAAACAATTTCACAATTACAACTATTTCTAACAGAGCTAAACATAATAGTACTAGAACATAAAAACATTATTAAAAAAAAATATCTTGTAAAACATCATAACTGCCATAACTATAATTGAACAATTAGAACACATACCTTGGAGTCGATGCAGCGCATGAGTTTCGAATGACTAGGCTAGTCTAACCTTTTAAGCTTACTTAAACCTTTTTGAAAGCAAAACATTTTTTTTAAAGCACGAGTCTACAGGAACGTAGACCCGCTCTGATACCACTATGTAACACCCCAATTTTCATAAACTTTTCAAATTAAAAACTTTGAAGAACTAATATAATGAAAATAAAATTTATTGATTTATAAAGAAAATTTAAACTAATTTCAAAGTCAACTTGCCAAAACTAAAGTAGTAACATGAAAATAAAATAAAACTTAATAGGTTCAACTAAAATGTCCAATGTAAAAGAAATCCTTATCCCTAGTCATTCTCCACTTCCATGGCCACTTCGACTCTGAAACTGCAAAACTGAAACGATAAGGGGTGAGCATATTGAAAATATACTCAGTGAGGAACATAACAAATATCCACATACGTCACATATATAATCAAATCACATTATCATACTTGCAAACATACGCCAAGAGACCGGAGCCCCTTGACAAACATAATCATAGTTTGAGTCGATGGCTTAAGTCCCATGACCAAACACATACATAGATCAATGGCTTAGGTCCCATGATCGCACATAACATAGATCAATGGCTTAGGTCCCATGATCGCACATAACATAGATCAATGGCTTAGGTCCCATGATCGCACATAACATAAATCAATGGCTTAGGTCCCATGATCGATCAATGGCTTAGGTCCCATGATCACACATAATAATAAATCAATGGCTTAGGTCCCATGATCGATCAATGGCTTAGGTCCCATGATCACACATAACATAGATCAATGGCTTAGGTCTCATGATCACACATAACAACCTAGACATAAGATGCACGTAAACAAGTAATCAAACGCGATAATAAAAACATATATAACCATATGAATAAGCGTAAAATCCCTCACCTAATTATTGAAATTGATAACTCCCTTTGATGATTTCTACCAACGCATCCCTATATGAACTCTTGAAATTTCTAAAGTTTTCGTCAAACTCGCAGCTGAACAGACCAGTCAGCTTCAAGCCTTCGTTTGAAGCCTCAAACGTCCTCAAATCGTATTTCGCCCAGAAATACGACTTCTTTGTCTTCGAGAGAGCTTTCCGTGGCCGCCTGTTTCACCTGAATCGGAGTTCTGTGGAGGAAGTTATGGCCGTTCTCCCGAAACTGCCAGAACTTGATTTCCTGCGAAAAACTGACTCAAGCTCCTCACGTTTCCTGCGCCCCACAGCTCTCCAAAACCCGACTAAAATTTACTGTTGGCTTCGAGTTTCTATGTCTAGGGTTTGTAAATTGATTTCATATTTATACTAGTCTTTAAAGAGTTCTAGTTCTAATAGGAAACAAAAATAATACTAATAATAATAATAATAATAATAATAATAATAATAATAATAATAATAATAGTCTAGATAAAATTAATGGTGCATATCTATATGTATCATGTAATTACTTAAAAATAATAAGCTATACACGAAAAAATACTAATAATTAAACTTATATAATAAATCTAAATATTTGGGGTGTTACATTCACGCATGATGGTCAATATTCATTCTTATTCAAAGTTCATGTTCATACGTTTAGGACTTGTTCATGGACTTTGTTCATACATATTGTTCAATTGAATACAACCATAATATCACAAATATAACTTTTTACAGTAAACATAATAAAGATCAAAGTATTAAATAAATAACCTTATGAACAGTAATGTCATATACATTAAATATACAATCCAATGTCATGTAATTATAGAACATTGTTAATAAATCTAATAAATAATACTATAAATTTATTGACTTGAAGAGTTAAGTTCAAACTCATAGTACGAAAAAAAAAATTAACAACCCCAACACATAAGAATCTCAAATAGGATAATATCGTATTGTTCAAAACGTTCATGTTCATGAATAAAAAAATTACCCTAACAAAACTAAATTAGCCTTGAACTTTCGATCCATGCACAGTTCGCGATAATGCACATCTGCGGACTATATAACATCTTCTTTGACACAGTTGTAGTCACAAAATACAATCGATGCACAAGATTGTAATCTCATATATAGCTCTGTTCCACGTGAATCCAGAGACGGTCTTCATATTCAGACGAATTGTTCAATGATCTATAAGTCAATTAAGATTATTATCAAACAATGCACATAGTAAGAAATGAGAATCAACACATAATGAATAAATTCAAAAAGTTATTAGCACATCAAAACATTATTATTAAATAATACATCTTACGAACAACAATATTAAGGCATATGAACATACACATGATATATGTAGATTAAGCATATGAACAACAACAGAATAATCACTGAACAATTTCAAACATTAACAAAACCCCACAATATATAAAAGAAATATACAGAAGCTGAACACAACCAAATTTCAGAATATGAATATAATTTTTTACATAAACTCTAAATCATAAAACAAAATTTTCATGAATGTTCATGTAAACAAAAATCCATCTCTTATGTTCATGAATGACCACATATAGTGGCTCCAACACAACTTCTAAAACTTGTACATTCGAAAAGATGATGTGGAATATAAACAAGAAGGCCACAAAAATGACACTTTAAAGTAAAAACAATAAAAGCATTACACAAGATAAAACCTTTATGCATATCGATTTGTTCATAGAGGACCACTGGATTTCACAGATATTATGCTCAAATAAGGCACGACAATAATTATTTTTACTCAGTGTTATAAATGATTCCTCAAAACCGATCCAGAAAAATCAACAAACAAAATTAAGGTAAAACAACCATAAAAAGTACCCATTTTTTTTTTTGAAATAATGGATTTCTGGTAAAAAAAGAAGAAGATGAAGTTGAACAATGGATAATTAAATGAATATTGTTCGTCCAATGGGAGAAGAAACCGATGAAATAAATTAAATCAAGGTCAATGAACAAACGACGAAGAAAGCGAACAAAAAAGCGACTAGCAAGTCGAAAACTATACCTTCAATCTCGGATTCCAGCTGAACTAGGCAGATGACCATGAACAAGAAAGGTTGCTTCAATGGAGGTTTCTCTAATGGAAGCCAAAAATGAGGAGACGTAAATGTGTGAAAAAAAAGTGATTGCATAGGATATTCATTGCGGGATTTGAGGGATCCATATTCTCTTTCCATATTAGTTGGTTGTTGAGGTTCCAAAATTGCCCTTCTTAATTTTATTGGGTGAAATAGTATAAAAATAAGGCATATGTTAAGTTACAAGATTTTTAATCATAACCGTAGAATCTTCTAAAATCAATGGTGCAGGATTTGTAACACCCCAATATTTAGAGTATTATTATAGAAGCAGAGTAATTAGTAATCATTATATATAGAAGTTTTTTTTTATATGTTTTTTTGGTTATAGTTATTAATTAAATATATTTGAAGTTCAAATTTGGAATTTTAAGTTAATCGAATTATTTTTACTAGATAACTAAGCATTAGTTTGATAATCAAGTGATTTATTCAAATTAGATTCGTGTATATGAAAGGGAATAGTGATTTACGCAAATATGGTTAAATGGTTGTTATTCTAGAAATTTTTTATAATTGAATTAATTTGGTAATTTAGTTTTTCAGTATGTTATTATTTTTTTCAGAAACCCAATAATGATTTCATTAATGATAGGTATAATAATAATAATAATAATAATAATAATAATAATAATAATAATAATAATAATAATAATAATAATAATAATAATAGTGATTATGTTACGTTATCAGATTTACAACACATAAAAGATACATAAGAAATCATTATATATATATATTTAGGTATATATATATATGCTTATATTTATATAAACCACATTATCTATAGATACGTATATGTATGAAAAAATAAAATGATCTATTCAAATTACATTCATGCTTATCAAGATGTTATCCCCATAACTTGTATATATAAGGTCAGGGACGTATTCTGGGGAGAGGGCCAAATTTTCATTTATTTATTTTTTTCTCTTTTTTTTCGCTTATGATTTTTTTCAAAACAAGGTTAAGGTGAGGGATTATATGCTTGTGGTTATATTCATGTATGTTTTTATATGCTCTTATTTCATGTTTGATTATACTTGCTCAGCCATGTAGAAATACATGTTCAGAATATCAGCCATGTTGAATGTAGTGACCCGCTCTTTTATACATTTTAAATCCAGTAATGAGTGTGTATTTTTGTTCATCAGTGAATGAAAACGGATATTATTCTGATATGAATTCAGCTTATGATCCTGAATTTATATTGTTAAAGCAGTCAATGATATTATTTCAGAGTTATAACTGTGTCACGACCGGTCCTAATTAAGGATAATTAAGCCGGGGAAACCGTGACTAATGGAGGGAGATTAGAAGCGGGGTAGAAAGGGGAATAATCAACAAGAAAGGATCACATTTCATCATTTAACAAAAGGAATATTTATAATATAACAGAAGTTTAGTCGTATAGACTCAAATAACTAGTAAGTTCAGATATCACTGACTTAGCCAAATAAACATTAAACTCCTGAGTACGCAGCGGAATATGATTCTGATTACATGTATGAAGACATGTAACCCTAGAGTTCATTAATATATAATAAGACAAAAGAATCCCGCTCGTCACTTCATCACCATCTGCAGCTGCTCAACCTGCACATTTAGAAATATATGCAGGGCTTGAGTACAAAAGTACTCAGTGGGCACGTATGCCTAAGTATAAAATACATGCTTCAAAACCGTAAATTGTCATGCCATCATAAACAGTACAGCAAGGGAGTTTTTCGCTAAAAGGCCCAAGCTTACTAAATTCATTTGTGATTCTTAAAGTTCGACTGCAGTCTAAGTTCTGTAATCTATCATATCTGGAACTTTGTGCCGGAGAGGTGGCCACCTCTCACGGTCACTTGACCGGCCAACCCGCTAGATGACTCACGGTCACTGGTGTACACTAGCCCTGGCAGGATAGCTATCAACTGCTCAAGACCCGAATTCGATTACATAACTGGCAAAGCCACATCAGATAGATATCATACTAAAATTTAAACATTTTATGGCAAGACAATATTTGAAATAACTTCAATTAATTTAGTCATGAAATAACTTGCTTAAACGTAACATTTAAACTCATTTGATATATATGAAAGTAATGCCCACCTGATAGTGATTTTCTGTGATACAAAAGCTCCTCAATAGATTGTCAATCTCGCCCTTGACCTTTATTACGAGAATATATGTATATATATAAGATATTTGCTCGAATAAAAATCCTCAAATGAGAATGTGTATTTAACTATGCATGATCCTTATGCATGAATTATTATTCTGAAATAATAATCAGGGAATTTCTATTGTTAATCCAAGCTATCGGATTTAATCAAAAGCTAAGTCTCGTCTCATGAAGCCAGATAATTAATAAAAATTAATCCGTTCTCTTAGGGTGTTCTAATCCGCCAATTAAATAAACCCCATTCCTCGTAGTCAATAGAAAATAAATAAATACTTCAACTTATTCGCTTTATAACCTCATAATTAATCGGGCTTAATAAATAGGAA
The DNA here is from genome assembly GCF_028751815.1 of Salvia miltiorrhiza. NCBI lineage: Eukaryota > Viridiplantae > Streptophyta > Magnoliopsida > Lamiales > Lamiaceae > Salvia > Salvia miltiorrhiza. The sequence goes on from NC_080389.1 coordinate 9,348,294, forward strand.
CAAGTAATGTTATAAGATTAAATAATTAAAAGGCTCAACATAAGGCAGCCTAATAATTGATTAAATAGAAGTGGGCTTGAATAATTAACATGAGAGGCCCAATTGAAATAATTCATCAACTCAAGTAATTAAATAAATCTTGGCCCAAATAAATAAATAATTTGATTAGCTGGCTCAATTAAATAAATCAAACGAGGCCCAACGAAAATAATATAACAGCCCAATTAAAATAAAATAGATGGGCTTTAATTTAAATAAATTCGGCCCAATTAAATAATGTAATAAAAGCCCATCTGAATAAATAAGGCCCAACTGAAATAGAATAACTAAGGCCCAACTGAAATGATACAGTAGCCCAAATATGTGAATCATTAAAGGCCCATATAATAAATTCAGAGGCCCAATTAATAATTAAAATCGGCCCATAAATAAATCAAGGCCCAATTTATAATTAACATCAGCTCATTTATTAAAATAGATAGAGCCCAAACATTTGGCCCAATTCAATTAAAATAGAAGCCCAAATTAAGATAAGAGCCCATCTCACACACACTCTCGGTTCTCTATTTTTCCTAACAAATCACGCACACACACAAAAGAATGCACACCTCTCTCTCTCACCCAAAACAGTCAAGCTCTCTCTCTCTATTTCTCCCTCTCGCTCCAGCCGAGGCGCCGACCGCTGCTGCTCCGCAATCCGGCGAGTCGACGCTTCGTCGCTTCTCCTTGTCAACGTTAATCCCTCAACGTCCTTCTTATCCTCTCCGAAACAGAGCTGTCACTCTCTCTCTCAAAATCAGTCGAGAACTCTCCTCTGAGGGGCTCGCCGCCGCGGCTCCGAAATCCGGCGAGTGGCTGGCGACCGTCTTCGTCAACTACACCGCTGTCTCTGCAAATCCGGCGGCACCCGCTGTTACCTCCGATCTATTTTCCCCTCTTCGTCTGGAGTTCGTTCAAGGCGGGGAGAGCGAGCCCTAATTCACAAATTGAAGGTCGCCGTCGTCGCTGCAACTGGAAGGCCGGGAGATTCGCCGCGCCGCTGCATGTCGGAATCCGTCTGCTCGTCGCCACGGTCTCTACCTGCTCCTCTCGTAATTTCTTTCTCCCTCTCCAAATCGACGGAACAAAGGAAGCCCTAACTTCACAAATTGGGGATCGCCGCCACTGCTTCGATCCGCCACCGCCGCGGAACCGGCGAGCAGGGGAGGGTCCGCCGTTGCTGCTATCTCCGGGTCGAAGGTTTGAGCCACGCCACGCTGCTGCTGGATTCGGGCGAAGGGTACTCCGCCGCTGCTGAAATCCAGAATCGGCGAGAGCCATCGCCGAGGTCGGGAGTCGTCTGCCTTTCACCGCTCGACGCCGCCGACGCTGCTGTCCCCGCGAGTTGCCGCCCACTCGACGTCCTTCGGCCCAAACAAACAGGGCAGTAGCCCCCCTCATTTCTAAAAGCTAAGTTCTTATACCTCTAATGTGAAATTCGATAGACTGTGCTGTGTGGTGAGGTTCTTATGGTAGTGGCAATATGAACTCATGAATATGAACTCATGTTCTTTCTAATCTGAACATAGGATGAAATATTGATATATGGTGATATAATGTGGTTGTGTTACTCTACTCTGTATTCTGCATTCTTATGAAAATTAACTGAAATGTGTTGTTGGTTTTGAGCATGTAACATAAGCTTGAAGTAAGTGAGGTGATGAATACCTTAATGTTTGGTTGGCTGTTGTTGAGGTACTAGATGAACTGGAATAGCTCTGAAATAATTTAACAGTTTTGCTCTTCAATAAGCGCAGGTGATGCTAAGGAATAAGGTGGAAGAAATGTAGCCAAAGTTTACCTTGAAGTGGCAGAGTATCGGATGAAGGTCCCTGCTTCTCCAAAAGCTTCTAAGTGTAAAAATGAGGAGAGTGGTGAATTGAGACTGCAGTGTGAGGTTAAAGGAGAAGCTGTTGCTAGGCACTTGAGTGTGTTGGAGAAGTTGTTGTAGTGGGTCGACAAATTGTAATGCTTGACAAAATGTAGTGTTTGACAAGATGTAGTGGAAAGAAAAAGAGAAGAAAAATAAATAAAAAAAAATGTAGAGGAGAATTATTGATGTATTTTCTCTGTCTCCGTGATTCTGTAACTGTAATAAAATACTGGCTTCGATTCTGCTTGATATTGTATTTACATAAATCTCGATTTCGACATGTGATATATCCCTAAAATCGATAAGTTATAAAATGAATCTAAATTAAATCCGTAGATTTAATTTGTTCGTTGTCTTGATATTTAAATTAAATCCGCAGATTTAATTAACTTCTTGAGTCGGAAATAATTCACGACCTGAGTAAAAATAAAATCATATTCCATCTCGCTTAAATAAATAACGTGACTTTGCTAAGTCAGTTATAATTCTGAAATAATATCATTGACTGCTTTAACAATATAAATTCAGGATCATAAGCTGAATTCATATCAGAATAATATCCGTTTTCATTCACTGATGAACAAAAATACACACTCATTACTGGATTTAAAATATATAAAAGAGCGGGTCACTACAAACTGACTTAGCAAAGTCACGTTATTTATTTAAGCGAGATGGAATTAGATTTTATTTTTACTCAGGTCGTGAATTATTTTCGACTCAAGAAGTTAATTAAATCTGCGGATTTAATTTAGATATTAAAACAACGAACGAATTAAATCTACGGATTTAATTTAGATTCATTTTACAGTTACAGAATCACCGAGACATAGAATACACATCATTAATCCTCCATTACATTATTTTTTCTTTTATCTTCCACCACCCTTTTTCTCCCCACTTTTTGTCCACCACTACACTTTGCCCCCCACTATACTTTGCCAATCCTCTATTAATCCCATCACCTCCACCATCTTGTTCCACCTGCAATTATCGAAGAAAGACTTCATTTAGTGCTGCCAACTTCAAAGGAGGTAAGCTTTGGCTTAAACTTCTCCATCTTCTTCTATGATTTAACCTGCAATTACTGAAACAACAATACCAATTTTCAGTTCCAATTCATTCAACTCAGCAACAACAGTCAACCAACATTTATACTTCAAGGTATTAATTCTATACAAATATCCATCCAGTTCGCATATCATCATCCAACAAGCTTGATTAATTAGAAAGAGCAGACTGTGTATAGATGTATATTTGCATAATGGACTTAGCAAAGTCACACACTTATGTAATCTAGAATGAGCTTGAGTTAGTACAGAAAGAACAGCATAATCGGTAGTCACCTAGAACAACCAACAACCTATAAGCTTCCACACAATTCAATTGCATTGAGAATTTGCATAATCAGTAGCAAAACCACAGCATTTCATAACAAGAGTATAGAATAACCAAGATTTCACGAGCTATGAGAATAGCAGCAAATCGAAGAGCATAATATACGATCGAAAATAGAATATCATAGGATTGTAGAACTTAGCTTCGAATGGGAAGGGGGCGACTGCCCTATTCAGCCGAGCCGTGACGAAGATTAAGACGACAGCTCTTGCTGTCACGGCGAAGTCCGAGAAGGGCAGCAGCGGCGGCGTGGCGCAACTCGAACCCCATCGACCCCGGAGAACAACGAAGGCGGACCTTTCCCTGGTCGCCGGAGGAACGCGAAGGAGATGGCGGCAGAACCACGGTGGCGGAGGTGGAAAAGAGACAGGGCTCGACTCCCTGCCTTGACGTCTGAATCGGGACTGAACGGCTCCGAGGAGAAGGCGAGGCGACACCCTTCGCTGGAAATTGCACAGCAGCAGCGGCGCCGCTCGCCGGTTCCGCGGCGGTGGCGGATCGAAGCAGCGACACGGCGAATCTTCCGACCTTCCAGTTGCAGCGACGGCGGCGCTCTCTGATTTGGGGAAGAAACTAGGGCTCAGGCGGCGCCTCCGTTCGAAATCGGAGCGGTGGCGGCCGGCCGGCGCATGGGGTACCTGTCGCACGAGAAAGAGGAGAAGGGAGAGGTGGAGACAACGTTGGGGGCTGCTTTGCCGGAGTTGAGCCGGAGGGCCGAAAGAGAGGGCGGCTCGACAATGATGTCGCCGGAAACGGACGGAGAGGGGAGAGCAGAGGATGACGGCGGCTTATCGCCGCTGCTTCCCGGCGAGTTTCTGCAGCGGCGGAACTTAGCGAGAGAGAGAGAAACGAGAATTGAGAAGAAGAGAGAGATTTCCTTTCGTATGGGTGCGTGGGAGTGTGACCGAGAGAGAGAGAGATGAGTGTATTATTGCTGAGAGGGAGAACCGAGTGTATTTGGAGTTGGGCTCTTCAATTTGTTTTGGGCTTTAATTTAATTGAGTTGGGCCGAAAATTTGGGCCTTTATTTTATTTTCTTTGGGCTTCATTATTTATTTATTTTTGGGCCTTGTTGTATTTATTGTAATTGGGCCTTTCTCTTTTAATTATGAATTGGGCCTCTGATTTTATTTATATGGGTCGATTTTAATTACTGATTGGGCCTCTGATTTTATTTATATGGGCCGATTTTAATTACTGATTGGGCCTCTGAATTTATTTATATGGGCCTTTGATTATTCACATATTTGGGCTGTTGTATCATTTCAGTTGGGCCTTAGTTATTTTATTTCAGTTGGGCCTCGTTTGATTTATTTAATTAAGCCCAGCTAATCAAATTATTTATTTATTGGGCCAAGATTTATTTAATTACTTGAGCCGATGAATTATTTCAATTGGGCCTCACATGTTAATTATTCAAGCTCACTTCTATTTAATTAAATTATTAGGCTGCCTTATGTTGAGCCTTTTAATTATTTGAAATTATATTATTATTTCCATTCATATTTGATAAGCCCGATAAATTCCTACGAGGTTATGTAATGAATAAGCCGAGTTAGTTCCTTTCTATCTACCACATAGAGCGGGATTATTTAATCAGTGGTGTATAACATCCTGAAGAGAACGGATTAATTTTTATTAATTATCCGGCTTCATGAGACGAGACTTAGCTTTTGTTTAAATCCGATAGCCTGGATTAACAATAGAAATTTCCTGATTATTATTTCAGAATAATAATTCATGCATAAGGATCATGCATAGTTAAATACACATTCTCATTTGAGGATTTTTATTCGAGCAAATATCTTATATATGTACATATATTCTCGTAATAAAGGTCAAGGGCGAGATTGATAATCTGTTGAGGAGCTTTTGTATCACAGAGAATTACTATCAGGTGGGTTATTTTCATATATATCAAATGAGTAATGTTACATTTGAGCAGTTATTTCATTGCAAAATCATTGAACTGAAAATTATTTCAACTGTTGTCTTGCCATAAATGTTTCAATATTTGGTATGATATCTATCTGATGTGGCTTTGCCAGTTATTATGCAATCGAATTCGGGTCCTGAGCAGTTGATAGCTATCCTGCCAGGGCTAGTGTACACCAGTGACCGTGAGTCATCTAGCGGGTTGGCCGGTCAAGTGTCCGTGAGAGGTGGCCACCTCTCCGGCACACAGTTCCAGATATGATAGATTACAAGAGAACTTAGTCTGCAGACGAACTTTAAGAATCACAAATGAATTTAGTAAGCTTGGGCATTTTTAGCGAAAAACTCCCTTGCTGTACTGTTTATGATGGCATGACAATTTACAACTTTACGAAGCATGTTATATTTCATAGTAGGCATATGTGCCCACTGAGTACTTTTGTACTCAGCCCTGCATATATTTCTAAATGTGCAGGTTGAGCAGCTGCCGATGGTGATGAAGTGACGAGCGGGACTCTTTTGTCTTATTATGTATTAATGAACTCTAGGGTTACATGTCTTCATACATGTAATCAGAACCTTATTCCGCTGCGTACTCAGAAGTTTTATGTTATTTTGGATAAGTCGGAGTTATCCGAACTTACTAGTTATTTGAGTCTATACGACTAAAACTCCGTTATATTATAAATATCCCTGTTGTTAACAATGATACTGCGATCCTTTCTTGTTTGATTATTCCCCTTTCTACCCCGCTTCTAATCTCCCTCCATTAGTCACGGTTTCCCCGGCTTAATTATCCTTAATTATGTCCGGTCGTGACAGAGTGGTATCAGAGCAGTTCATTTGCTCTGAACCCTAGAGTTAGCCCATTTTTCTAGTATGATCACTAGTATATATGAGTCAGTCAGCCAAAGCTCATCACTTCATCACATCGTCATGCTCAGCAAGAAAGAAGGTGGTAATGATTTTAAAACATTGAGAAGTTCACGTTCTATATGAATGTACTGATGCTTACATTCAAGTTTTATGTTTTATTGATTGATTAGATATCTCAATGAACTTAGATGCGTTAAGAATGCATGATCACTGTTACGAGAAGAACAATAGAAGCTAGAAACTCAGTTATATTTCACTATAGCCATGGTGAAGAGCTAAGAAAGAGGAAGAGAATCCAATGAAAGCAGTGCAAGCAGAGTGCCACGCACGAATCACTGAAGCAGGCATAGTTCTTCATTCAGGTTGTTCACACGAGACGGAGCACCTAATCGACTATTGCCTTCGATGATAGTTTAAGTACAATATTGCTTATAAGTGATGAGTGCGACTGATGTAATCAGTTAGCTAATCCCTAATAAGCTGAGACTCGCTTCTAGCCTCGATTATCACTAGCTATGGCTTGAGGATAACCTTCATGATTCATGTATGAACTTCAGAGTTAGACTTACGAGGGGTCAAAATGCTTTGTGTATAATGTTATAATATTACGATTAAAGCTATCAGCTTATAGTTTCAGATATTCGAAACCATTCTACTTACAGTACCTATCGCAATAGATGAGGACATGACTGAGAATCCCTATTGATTACGATCACCTACTACGAATTGGAAAGACGAGATGTGATATGGGTACTAGCAGTTACCAACCCTTATGATTGATCATAAAAGTTTACGCAAGTGTGTAAGACGAGAGAAGTTCTCGAAGATGGTTTAGAGTTTAATAATAGCTAGAAGCGCCGACAGTGGATCAATGTTGAAACAAATGAATTAAGATTCTAATGCGACCCTAAGGATATACTCAAGATAAGTATATATACCTTAACCTATCGAGGACATCACCTCAGTTAGAACGTCTTGGATTATGCATTTAGTCTGGTAGCCGCAATGAGAGCATTGACTAAGGTCATTCCATGACTTAGCATTACACATGGAGACACATACCCTATAAAGGTACTCAGATGAGCAAAAGCTATTTCCTTATTGAATGCGTGATGATTCAGAAGGTCTTTTGCAATAACACGGAAGAGTGCTTCAAATTATATGGTTGCATTTCAAGAGCTATGTGAAGGAACACTAAGTACTAGAAGTACTACAGTAAGATCATATAGAGGAACATTGTTGAGTAAGGTCGAGCCTACCTTATTTCACCTATAGAAGATGTTTAAGGATTGCATTAAACTAGGAGGCAGACTCCAAGTTTGAGAAGCTCTAGAATATTCTCAAGGACATGTTCAAGATATTAAGAAGAAAGTAGTGATTTTAGACCAAATATACCTTTTGCAGCCAAGGAATAAGAGTTTCCAAGTTCGGAAAAGTATTTCCGAGTGACAGAGAAGTAGTTATGTCGGACCTGGCCAGTCCACATGGCCAAAATCTCAGTAGTCGTCATATATGGGTCTTTAAACCTATATATTTTAAACCTTCATCTGAAAAGCCAAACGGGTTCAGACTATTAGGTCATTTCGTTTCGACCTTTCAGTCAATTCATTTCTACCCTATGGTTATTCATTTTCAATTGTTTGGCAAATTATTGAAACACTTTGCCTAATTGCCATTTGTGATTTGAATCATTGCGATCTACTAGATGTTGGTAGATTTTCTGTGACCCAAGGATAAACAGATATTCATCAGATTAAATCAGTCAAACACGTATGCTTCAACCCAAGGGTCAAGCACGTAATGCATACAGACAATTTCTTGTGCATTTAGTAGGACCTTATTTGTGTATTTTGAAAACGATGATCATTTCGATGATTTTGTATGCCCCTATGTTGGCTTAGTTATTTTGACTAGTATTAGTACTGAAACGCTGGTTAATAGGGCATTTTGGAACTGAGCTCTTTCATGATAACCTTGCTAGACAGCTAGTTCATCATGTATAATGCTTGAAGAGATCATCAGATCTATATTCAAATGATGATGAAATAGTCCTCATTGAGACTAATTTTCCATATCTATGTAGCGACCCTATCAGTCTTTTGCGGCAAGTCACTTCTGCTATGTTATTTATATACTTTCATGAGATAGAGTATGAGCGAGAATTGAGAATCAAGAAAATGATTTACAGAATCGACGATATGCATATGTGTATTACATTGGTGAACATATGCCGACTCATCGGAATGCCAACAAAGCAAAGGCGTCCGAGAGAAGGGGAAAGAATTCCCTGAGATGATGGAAGAGGCCCAGTACCAGGGCTAGAACAAAACATGGCCTCACCACCCATACAATTAGAACATAGAATAGAAGAACTATTCCTATGACAAAATCCACTTGTCTTCAGTGGGACAAGAGATCCGGCCAAGCTGAGACATATGTACGAAAGATGGAGCGCATTTTCAGCTTTTTCGCTGCACTGACCAAGAGCGCCTAACTTGCGTGCCCTTTTCAGTTGACTGGGTCAGCTGATTTCTGGTGGGAAGCAAGGATGAAAACGATGACAACAGAGCAGTTAGAAAACCTGACTTGGGAACAATTTAAAGCTGGTATATATGACAAGTATATACCCAAGAGCTACCGCAAGAAAAAGGAGGCTGAATTTTACAATCTGAAGCAAGGGAAGATGTCGGTAACTCAATACGACGTGATGTTCTGATATACGTCAAGATATGCGCTAGAGCAAGTAGACACATATGAAAAGATGGTTAAAAGAATTCTGTGTCGGACTGAGGCACGAGATTAGAATGGCTTTGGCAAGCCATGGTGGATCGTCTTACGTGGAGTCGCTTAGCAAAGCGTTAGGCATTAAGGCAGCAATGCTGGGAGAGAGAACAGCAACTGCGCCTACGTCTGCACCTCCACAGACTCAGGCTCAAAACTATTGAGAAAGAAAAAGAGAATGGGATATAGTAACCCTGGCCAAGCTAAAAAAAGAAAAAAAAGGGGCCATAGCAGGGGCAGACGTCCCAACAATGTGGCTATGACACATCTAAACAGATGGGGGATAACAAGTATGGAACTCCACCCTGTCCCAAGTGTAACAAGAATCATGGGGGAGTTTGTAAGGCTGGCAGTGATGGCTGCTATATTTACCACCAGAAGGGACACTACACAAAGCAGTGCCCGAACAAGAAGTACGGAACAAGTTCAAAGCCGAGAACAACCAGGAAAACCTGGCAGGTATGGGCATGCTACTCAATACTCCTGTTGTACTCCTATTTGATACGGACGCATCACATACTTTCATTTCAAGTACATGTGTCGACACCTTAAGACTTAAAATGGAAAGAGTTGACCAGGAGTTGAGTATATCATCACCTATAGGAGGGATGACGATAGTCAAACATGTGTGCTTGAACTTAGAATTGAACATAGGATCACTCAAGATGGTGGTGCACAACTCATATGTTATACCGATGGGAGACGTGGACATAATTCTAGGAATGGACTGGCTGGCTAAGAATTACGCCACCATCCTATGTAATGAAAGACGGATATCATTCCGATCCCCAGGAAGAGAGCCTTCACATTTCCACGGAATTAGCATGGGGAGAAGAAAGATGATCATCTCCGCTCTGCAAGCAACGAGAATGATGAAGAAAGGACACCCAGCCTACCTCGTGTATTTACACGGAGAACTTGGAACCGAAAGAAGCATAGAAGATGTAGCAATTGTACGGGACTTTTCAGATGTATTTCCAGAAATTCTGCCAGGGCCACCACCGGACAGATCAATTGAGTTTACCATTGATTTAGAGCCCGGGGCAGCTCCCATTTCAAAGGCACCGTACCGGATGGCTCCTAAAGAGTTGGAAGAACTCAAGATACAACTGCAAGAACTTTTGGAACTTGGATTCATTAGGCCAAGTGTATCACCTTGGGTTGCACCCGTACTTTTCGTGAAGAAAAGGGATGGCACATTGCGAATGTGCATAGACTATAGAGAATTGAACAAAGTGACACTCAAGAACAAATATCCTTTACCAAGGATAGATGATCTCTTCGACCAGCTCAAGGGAGCAAGTGTGTTCTCGAAGATTGATTTGCGGTCTGGTTATCACCAGCTGAAGATTCGACCAGAAGACGTACCTAAGACGGCGTTTAGAACTAGGTATGGCCACTACGAATTTGTAGTTGTGCCATTCGGGCTAACTAATGCGCCAGCCGTGTTCATGGACCTCATGAATCGAGTGTTTCATCCGTACTTAGACAAATTTGTCTTGGTGTTTATAGATGACATCCTAATCTACTCGAAGAACGAGAAAGACCATGAGGAACATCTGAGAATTGTCCTAGAAACGTTGAGAACGGAGCGCCTTTATGCCAAATTCAGCAAGTGCGAGTTTTGGCTCAGCGAAGTCACGTTTTTAGGACATATTGTGTCATCAGAAGGGATTAAAGTGGACCCTGAAAAAGTGCAAGCGGTGCGCGAATGGAGATCGCCTACTAACCCTAATGAGATAAGAAGTTTCTTAGGATTGGCAGGTTACTATCGGAGGTTTATGGAAGGATTTTCCAAAATTGCAAGGCCAATGACGCAACTACTCAGGAAGGGAATAAAATTTTCTTGGATAGAGGAGTGCGAGAAGAACTTCCAAGAACTTAAGGAAAAGTTGACTACGGCACCAGTGTTAGCCGTCCCAACAGCTGACAAGGAATACGTGATCTACACAGACGCGTCCAAAAATGGACTTGGCTGCGTGCTAATGCAAGAAGGAAGAGTGATAGCATATGCGTCACGACAGCTTAGGCCACATGAACTGAATTACCTGACTCATGATCTGGAGTTAGCTGCAGTGGTGCATGCGCTGAAGATTTGGAGACACCACCTATATGGAGTTAGGTGTGAGATATTCACAGACCACAAAAGCCTGAAATACTTTTTCGAGCAAAAGGACCTTAATATGAGACAAAGGAGATGGCTCGAACTAGTGAAGGATTATGATTGCGGTATTAACTACCACCCGGGTAAGGCCAATGTAGTAGCTGATGCATTGAGCCGTAAAACTCAATCTAGGTTGGGATGTCTCGTCACCCAAGAGAATGAGCTCATCAAAGAGTTTGGAAAAATGAGCATAGGAGTGGTTAAACCACCAGGGACGATAGCAAGCGTTGTTGCAACAATACCTAGCTTGAGAAAGATGATTGTAGAAGCACAAAGAAAAGACGAGAAAATGGAGAAACTACGGGAAGCAGTAAGGAAAGGAGGAGTCAAGAATTATCAAGAAGCATCAGATAATGCTATCCTCTTTGAGGGAAGAATATGCATTCCCCACGATGATGAGCTTAAGGATAAAATCATGAGTGAGGCTCACGATACCCCTTATACTGCCCACCCAGGGAGTACTAAGATGTATCAGGATCTAAAGAAACACTTTTGGTGGGAAGGCATGAAGAGAGACATAGTGTCATTTGTGGATAAATGCCTGGCATGCCAACATGTGAAGGCCTTACATCAAAGGCCATATGGAAAACTACAACCGTTGGAAATTCCAGAATGGAAGTGGGAGCACATCGCAATGGATTTTGTGACCAGTTTGCCCAAAACAAAGAGAGGAAACACTGCCATTTGGGTAATAGTGGATCGACTCACAAAATGTGCTCATTTTATACCAATACCGATCACACACGGGTCAGACAAGCTAGCTCAGTTATATGTTCGAGAGATTGTACGCTTACACGGTGTACCCATGTCGATCACTTCAGACCGAGACTCAAAATTTACTTCTAGATTTTGGATGAGCTTACAGAAGGAGTTAGACACGAGGCTAAATTTCAGTACAGCCTTTCATCCGCAGACAGATGGGCAGTCTGAAAGGACAATTCAGACCCTCGAAGATATGTTGAGAACAGTGGTGTTAGACAGAGGTGGAAGTTGGGAAGTAGTGCTGCCGTTGATTGAATTTGCCTATAATAACAGTTACCAGGCAACTATCGATATGGCACCATATGAGGCATTATATGGAAGAAAATGTAGATCACCGCTTTATTGGGATGAAGTGGGTGAGAGAAAAGTTTTAGGACCAGACATGGTCAATGAGATGGTTGAGATAGTCCGCCAGATCAAAGGGCGAATAAAAGAGACACAAGATAGACAGAAATCTTGCGCTGATGCACGTCGAACTGAGTTATGTTTTGAAATAGGAGACAAGGTCTTCCTAAAGGTATCTCCTACCAAGGGGATAACTAGGTTTGGTGTCAAGGGAAAACTTAGGCCCCGATTCGTAGGACCTTATGATATTTTGGAGAGAATAGGCCCAGTAGCCTATAGGTTGGCGTTACCGCCAAGTTTTGGAAACGTTCACAATGTTTTCCACGTATCACAACTCAGAAAATACGTTTTCGATCCAAAGCACATAATCCACCAAGAAGAGATGATCCTTTGCCCAGATTTGAGCTATGAAGAGAGACCAGAGGTCATTCTAGATCGAAAAGTACAACAACTCAGGAATAAGGCAATCACATCAGTGAAAGTCTTATGGAGACACCACGGACAAGAGGAAGCCACGTGGGAGCTTGAAGACAAAATGAAGGAGAAATACCCCGAACTGTTTTAGAAGAAATATGCAAATTTCGGGACGAAATTTTTGTTAAGTGGGGTAGTATGTAGTGACCCGCTCTTTTATACATTTTAAATCCAGTAATGAGTGTGTATTTTAGTTCATCAGTGAATGAAAACGGATATTATTCTGATATGAATTCAGCTTATGATCCTGAATTTATATTGTTAAAGCAGTCAATGATATTATTTCAGAGTTATAACTGACTTAGCAAAGTCACGTTATTTATTTAAGCGAGATGGAATTAGATTTTATTTTTACTCAGGTCGTGAATTATTTTCGACTCAAGAAGTTAATTAAATCTGCGGATTTAATTTAGATATTAAAACAACGAACGAATTAAATCTACGGATTTAATTTAGATTCATTTTACAGTTACAGAATCACCGAGACATAGAATACACATCATTAATCCTCCATTACATTATTTTTTCTTTTATCTTCCACCACCCTTTTTCTCCCCACTTTTTGTCCACCACTACACTTTGCCCCCCACTATACTTTGCCAATCCTCTATTAATCCCATCACCTCCACCATCTTGTTCCACCTGCAATTATCGAAGAAAGACTTCATTTAGTGCTGCCAACTTCAAAGGAGGTAAGCTTTGGCTTAAACTTCTCCATCTTCTTCTATGATTTAACCTGCAATTACTGAAACAACAATACCAATTTTCAGTTCCAATTCATTCAACTCAGCAACAACAGTCAACCAACATTTATACTTCAAGGTATTAATTCTATACAAATATCCATCCAGTTCGCATATCATCATCCAACAAGCTTGATTAATTAGAAAGAGCAGACTGTGTATAGATGTATATTTGCATAATGGACTTAGCAAAGTCACACACTTATGTAATCTAGAATGAGCTTGAGTTAGTACAGAAAGAACAGCATAATCGGTAGTCACCTAGAACAACCAACAACCTATAAGCTTCCACACAATTCAATTGCATTGAGAATTTGCATAATCAGTAGCAAAACCACAGCATTTCATAACAAGAGTATAGAATAACCAAGATTTCACGAGCTATGAGAATAGCAGCAAATCGAAGAGCATAATATACGATCGAAAATAGAATATCATAGGATTGTAGAACTTAGCTTCGAATGGGAAGGGGGCGACTGCCCTATTCAGCCGAGCCGTGACGAAGATTAAGACGACAGCTCTTGCTGTCACGGCGAAGTCCGAGAAGGGCAGCAGCGGCGGCGTGGCGCAACTCGAACCCCATCGACCCCGGAGAACAACGAAGGCGGACCTTTCCCTGGTCGCCGGAGGAACGCGAAGGAGATGGCGGCAGAACCACGGTGGCGGAGGTGGAAAAGAGACAGGGCTCGACTCCCTGCCTTGACGTCTGAATCGGGACTGAACGGCTCCGAGGAGAAGGCGAGGCGACACCCTTCGCTGGAAATTGCACAGCAGCAGCGGCGCCGCTCGCCGGTTCCGCGGCGGTGGCGGATCGAAGCAGCGACACGGCGAATCTTCCGACCTTCCAGTTGCAGCGACGGCGGCGCTCTCTGATTTGGGGAAGAAACTAGGGCTCAGGCGGCGCCTCCGTTCGAAATCGGAGCGGTGGCGGCCGGCCGGCGCATGGGGTACCTGTCGCACGAGAAAGAGGAGAAGGGAGAGGTGGAGACAACGTTGGGGGCTGCTTTGCCGGAGTTGAGCCGGAGGGCCGAAAGAGAGGGCGGCTCGACAATGATGTCGCCGGAAACGGACGGAGAGGGGAGAGCAGAGGATGACGGCGGCTTATCGCCGCTGCTTCCCGGCGAGTTTCTGCAGCGGCGGAACTTAGCGAGAGAGAGAGAAACGAGAATTGAGAAGAAGAGAGAGATTTCCTTTCGTATGGGTGCGTGGGAGTGTGACCGAGAGAGAGAGAGATGAGTGTATTATTGCTGAGAGGGAGAACCGAGTGTATTTGGAGTTGGGCTCTTCAATTTGTTTTGGGCTTTAATTTAATTGAGTTGGGCCGAAAATTTGGGCCTTTATTTTATTTTCTTTGGGCTTCATTATTTATTTATTTTTGGGCCTTGTTGTATTTATTGTAATTGGGCCTTTCTCTTTTAATTATGAATTGGGCCTCTGATTTTATTTATATGGGTCGATTTTAATTACTGATTGGGCCTCTGATTTTATTTATATGGGCCGATTTTAATTACTGATTGGGCCTCTGAATTTATTTATATGGGCCTTTGATTATTCACATATTTGGGCTGTTGTATCATTTCAGTTGGGCCTTAGTTATTTTATTTCAGTTGGGCCTCGTTTGATTTATTTAATTAAGCCCAGCTAATCAAATTATTTATTTATTGGGCCAAGATTTATTTAATTACTTGAGCCGATGAATTATTTCAATTGGGCCTCACATGTTAATTATTCAAGCTCACTTCTATTTAATTAAATTATTAGGCTGCCTTATGTTGAGCCTTTTAATTATTTGAAATTATATTATTATTTCCATTCATATTTGATAAGCCCGATAAATTCCTACGAGGTTATGTAATGAATAAGCCGAGTTAGTTCCTTTCTATCTACCACATAGAGCGGGATTATTTAATCAGTGGTGTATAACATCCTGAAGAGAACGGATTAATTTTTATTAATTATCCGGCTTCATGAGACGAGACTTAGCTTTTGTTTAAATCCGATAGCCTGGATTAACAATAGAAATTTCCTGATTATTATTTCAGAATAATAATTCATGCATAAGGATCATGCATAGTTAAATACACATTCTCATTTGAGGATTTTTATTCGAGCAAATATCTTATATATGTACATATATTCTCGTAATAAAGGTCAAGGGCGAGATTGATAATCTGTTGAGGAGCTTTTGTATCACAGAGAATTACTATCAGGTGGGTTATTTTCATATATATCAAATGAGTAATGTTACATTTGAGCAGTTATTTCATTGCAAAATCATTGAACTGAAAATTATTTCAACTGTTGTCTTGCCATAAATGTTTCAATATTTGGTATGATATCTATCTGATGTGGCTTTGCCAGTTATTATGCAATCGAATTCGGGTCCTGAGCAGTTGATAGCTATCCTGCCAGGGCTAGTGTACACCAGTGACCGTGAGTCATCTAGCGGGTTGGCCGGTCAAGTGTCCGTGAGAGGTGGCCACCTCTCCGGCACACAGTTCCAGATATGATAGATTACAAGAGAACTTAGTCTGCAGACGAACTTTAAGAATCACAAATGAATTTAGTAAGCTTGGGCATTTTTAGCGAAAAACTCCCTTGCTGTACTGTTTATGATGGCATGACAATTTACAACTTTACGAAGCATGTTATATTTCATAGTAGGCATATGTGCCCACTGAGTACTTTTGTACTCAGCCCTGCATATATTTCTAAATGTGCAGGTTGAGCAGCTGCCGATGGTGATGAAGTGACGAGCGGGACTCTTTTGTCTTATTATGTATTAATGAACTCTAGGGTTACATGTCTTCATACATGTAATCAGAACCTTATTCCGCTGCGTACTCAGAAGTTTTATGTTATTTTGGATAAGTCGGAGTTATCCGAACTTACTAGTTATTTGAGTCTATACGACTAAAACTCCGTTATATTATAAATATCCCTGTTGTTAACAATGATACTGCGATCCTTTCTTGTTTGATTATTCCCCTTTCTACCCCGCTTCTAATCTCCCTCCATTAGTCACGGTTTCCCCGGCTTAATTATCCTTAATTATGTCCGGTCGTGACAGAGTGGTATCAGAGCAGTTCATTTGCTCTGAACCCTAGAGTTAGCCCATTTTTCTAGTATGATCACTAGTATATATGAGTCAGTCAGCCAAAGCTCATCACTTCATCACATCGTCATGCTCAGCAAGAAAGAAGGTGGTAATGATTTTAAAACATTGAGAAGTTCACGTTCTATATGAATGTACTGATGCTTACATTCAAGTTTTATGTTTTATTGATTGATTAGATATCTCAATGAACTTAGATGCGTTAAGAATGCATGATCACTGTTACGAGAAGAACAATAGAAGCTAGAAACTCAGTTATATTTCACTATAGCCATGGTGAAGAGCTAAGAAAGAGGAAGAGAATCCAATGAAAGCAGTGCAAGCAGAGTGCCACGCACGAATCACTGAAGCAGGCATAGTTCTTCATTCAGGTTGTTCACACGAGACGGAGCACCTAATCGACTATTGCCTTCGATGATAGTTTAAGTACAATATTGCTTATAAGTGATGAGTGCGACTGATGTAATCAGTTAGCTAATCCCTAATAAGCTGAGACTCGCTTCTAGCCTCGATTATCACTAGCTATGGCTTGAGGATAACCTTCATGATTCATGTATGAACTTCAGAGTTAGACTTACGAGGGGTCAAAATGCTTTGTGTATAATGTTATAATATTACGATTAAAGCTATCAGCTTATAGTTTCAGATATTCGAAACCATTCTACTTACAGTACCTATCGCAATAGATGAGGACATGACTGAGAATCCCTATTGATTACGATCACCTACTACGAATTGGAAAGACGAGATGTGATATGGGTACTAGCAGTTACCAACCCTTATGATTGATCATAAAAGTTTACGCAAGTGTGTAAGACGAGAGAAGTTCTCGAAGATGGTTTAGAGTTTAATAATAGCTAGAAGCGCCGACAGTGGATCAATGTTGAAACAAATGAATTAAGATTCTAATGCGACCCTAAGGATATACTCAAGATAAGTATATATACCTTAACCTATCGAGGACATCACCTCAGTTAGAACGTCTTGGATTATGCATTTAGTCTGGTAGCCGCAATGAGAGCATTGACTAAGGTCATTCCATGACTTAGCATTACACATGGAGACACATACCCTATAAAGGTACTCAGATGAGCAAAAGCTATTTCCTTATTGAATGCGTGATGATTCAGAAGGTCTTTTGCAATAACACGGAAGAGTGCTTCAAATTATATGGTTGCATTTCAAGAGCTATGTGAAGGAACACTAAGTACTAGAAGTACTACAGTAAGATCATATAGAGGAACATTGTTGAGTAAGGTCGAGCCTACCTTATTTCACCTATAGAAGATGTTTAAGGATTGCATTAAACTAGGAGGCAGACTCCAAGTTTGAGAAGCTCTAGAATATTCTCAAGGACATGTTCAAGATATTAAGAAGAAAGTAGTGATTTTAGACCAAATATACCTTTTGCAGCCAAGGAATAAGAGTTTCCAAGTTCGGAAAAGTATTTCCGAGTGACAGAGAAGTAGTTATGTCGGACCTGGCCAGTCCACATGGCCAAAATCTCAGTAGTCGTCATATATGGGTCTTTAAACCTATATATTTTAAACCTTCATCTGAAAAGCCAAACGGGTTCAGACTATTAGGTCATTTCGTTTCGACCTTTCAGTCAATTCATTTCTACCCTATGGTTATTCATTTTCAATTGTTTGGCAAATTATTGAAACACTTTGCCTAATTGCCATTTGTGATTTGAATCATTGCGATCTACTAGATGTTGGTAGATTTTCTGTGACCCAAGGATAAACAGATATTCATCAGATTAAATCAGTCAAACACGTATGCTTCAACCCAAGGGTCAAGCACGTAATGCATACAGACAATTTCTTGTGCATTTAGTAGGACCTTATTTGTGTATTTTGAAAACGATGATCATTTCGATGATTTTGTATGCCCCTATGTTGGCTTAGTTATTTTGACTAGTATTAGTACTGAAACGCTGGTTAATAGGGCATTTTGGAACTGAGCTCTTTCATGATAACCTTGCTAGACAGCTAGTTCATCATGTATAATGCTTGAAGAGATCATCAGATCTATATTCAAATAATGATGAAATAGTCCTCATTGAGACTAATTTTCCATATCTATGTAGCGACCCTATCAGTCTTTTGCGGCAAGTCACTTCTGCTATGTTATTTATATACTTTCATGAGATAGAGTATGAGCGAGAATTGAGAATCAAGAAAATGATTTACAGAATCGACGATATGCATATGTGTATTACATTGGTGAACATATGCCGACTCATCGGAATGCCAACAAAGCAAAGGCGTCCGAGAGAAGGGGAAAGAATTCCCTGAGATGATGGAAGAGGCCCAGTACCAGGGCTAGAACAAAACATGGCCTCACCACCCATACAATTAGAACATAGAATAGAAGAACTATTCCTATGACAAAATCCACTTGTCTTCAGTGGGACAAGAGATCCGGCCAAGCTGAGACATATGTACGAAAGATGGAGCGCATTTTCAGCTTTTTCGCTGCACTGACCAAGAGCGCCTAACTTGCGTGCCCTTTTCAGTTGACTGGGTCAGCTGATTTCTGGTGGGAAGCAAGGATGAAAACGATGACAACAGAGCAGTTAGAAAACCTGACTTGGGAACAATTTAAAGCTGGTATATATGACAAGTATATACCCAAGAGCTACCGCAAGAAAAAGGAGGCTGAATTTTACAATCTGAAGCAAGGGAAGATGTCGGTAACTCAATACGACGTGATGTTCTGATATACGTCAAGATATGCGCTAGAGCAAGTAGACACATATGAAAAGATGGTTAAAAGAATTCTGTGTCGGACTGAGGCACGAGATTAGAATGGCTTTGGCAAGCCATGGTGGATCGTCTTACGTGGAGTCGCTTAGCAAAGCGTTAGGCATTAAGGCAGCAATGCTGGGAGAGAGAACAGCAACTGCGCCTACGTCTGCACCTCCACAGACTCAGGCTCAAAACTATTGAGAAAGAAAAAGAGAATGGGATATAGTAACCCTGGCCAAGCTAAAAAAGAAAAAAAAGGGGCCATAGCAGGGGCAGACGTCCCAACAATGTGGCTATGACACATCTAAACAGATGGGGGATAACAAGTATGGAACTCCACCCTGTCCCAAGTGTAACAAGAATCATGGGGGAGTTTGTAAGGCTGGCAGTGATGGCTGCTATATTTACCACCAGAAGGGACACTACACAAAGCAGTGCCCGAACAAGAAGTACGGAACAAGTTCAAAGCCGAGAACAACCAGGAAAACCTGGCAGGTATGGGCATGCTACTCAATACTCCTGTTGTACTCCTATTTGATACGGACGCATCACATACTTTCATTTCAAGTACATGTGTCGACACCTTAAGACTTAAAATGGAAAGAGTTGACCAGGAGTTGAGTATATCATCACCTATAGGAGGGATGACGATAGTCAAACATGTGTGCTTGAACTTAGAATTGAACATAGGATCACTCAAGATGGTGGTGCACAACTCATATGTTATACCGATGGGAGACGTGGACATAATTCTAGGAATGGACTGGCTGGCTAAGAATTACGCCACCATCCTATGTAATGAAAGACGGATATCATTCCGATCCCCAGGAAGAGAGCCTTCACATTTCCACGGAATTAGCATGGGGAGAAGAAAGATGATCATCTCCGCTCTGCAAGCAACGAGAATGATGAAGAAAGGACACCCAGCCTACCTCGTGTATTTACACGGAGAACTTGGAACCGAAAGAAGCATAGAAGATGTAGCAATTGTACGGGACTTTTCAGATGTATTTCCAGAAATTCTGCCAGGGCCACCACCGGACAGATCAATTGAGTTTACCATTGATTTAGAGCCCGGGGCAGCTCCCATTTCAAAGGCACCGTACCGGATGGCTCCTAAAGAGTTGGAAGAACTCAAGATACAACTGCAAGAACTTTTGGAACTTGGATTCATTAGGCCAAGTGTATCACCTTGGGTTGCACCCGTACTTTTCGTGAAGAAAAGGGATGGCACATTGCGAATGTGCATAGACTATAGAGAATTGAACAAAGTGACACTCAAGAACAAATATCCTTTACCAAGGATAGATGATCTCTTCGACCAGCTCAAGGGAGCAAGTGTGTTCTCGAAGATTGATTTGCGGTCTGGTTATCACCAGCTGAAGATTCGACCAGAAGACGTACCTAAGACGGCGTTTAGAACTAGGTATGGCCACTACGAATTTGTAGTTGTGCCATTCGGGCTAACTAATGCGCCAGCCGTGTTCATGGACCTCATGAATCGAGTGTTTCATCCGTACTTAGACAAATTTGTCTTGGTGTTTATAGATGACATCCTAATCTACTCGAAGAACGAGAAAGACCATGAGGAACATCTGAGAATTGTCCTAGAAACGTTGAGAACGGAGCGCCTTTATGCCAAATTCAGCAAGTGCGAGTTTTGGCTCAGCGAAGTCACGTTTTTAGGACATATTGTGTCATCAGAAGGGATTAAAGTGGACCCTGAAAAAGTGCAAGCGGTGCGCGAATGGAGATCGCCTACTAACCCTAATGAGATAAGAAGTTTCTTAGGATTGGCAGGTTACTATCGGAGGTTTATGGAAGGATTTTCCAAAATTGCAAGGCCAATGACGCAACTACTCAGGAAGGGAATAAAATTTTCTTGGATAGAGGAGTGCGAGAAGAACTTCCAAGAACTTAAGGAAAAGTTGACTACGGCACCAGTGTTAGCCGTCCCAACAGCTGACAAGGAATACGTGATCTACACAGACGCGTCCAAAAATGGACTTGGCTGCGTGCTAATGCAAGAAGGAAGAGTGATAGCATATGCGTCACGACAGCTTAGGCCACATGAACTGAATTACCTGACTCATGATCTGGAGTTAGCTGCAGTGGTGCATGCGCTGAAGATTTGGAGACACCACCTATATGGAGTTAGGTGTGAGATATTCACAGACCACAAAAGCCTGAAATACTTTTTCGAGCAAAAGGACCTTAATATGAGACAAAGGAGATGGCTCGAACTAGTGAAGGATTATGATTGCGGTATTAACTACCACCCGGGTAAGGCCAATGTAGTAGCTGATGCATTGAGCCGTAAAACTCAATCTAGGTTGGGATGTCTCGTCACCCAAGAGAATGAGCTCATCAAAGAGTTTGGAAAAATGAGCATAGGAGTGGTTAAACCACCAGGGACGATAGCAAGCGTTGTTGCAACAATACCTAGCTTGAGAAAGATGATTGTAGAAGCACAAAGAAAAGACGAGAAAATGGAGAAACTACGGGAAGCAGTAAGGAAAGGAGGAGTCAAGAATTATCAAGAAGCATCAGATAATGCTATCCTCTTTGAGGGAAGAATATGCATTCCCCACGATGATGAGCTTAAGGATAAAATCATGAGTGAGGCTCACGATACCCCTTATACTGCCCACCCAGGGAGTACTAAGATGTATCAGGATCTAAAGAAACACTTTTGGTGGGAAGGCATGAAGAGAGACATAGTGTCATTTGTGGATAAATGCCTGGCATGCCAACATGTGAAGGCCTTACATCAAAGGCCATATGGAAAACTACAACCGTTGGAAATTCCAGAATGGAAGTGGGAGCACATCGCAATGGATTTTGTGACCAGTTTGCCCAAAACAAAGAGAGGAAACACTGCCATTTGGGTAATAGTGGATCGACTCACAAAATGTGCTCATTTTATACCAATACCGATCACACACGGGTCAGACAAGCTAGCTCAGTTATATGTTCGAGAGATTGTACGCTTACACGGTGTACCCATGTCGATCACTTCAGACCGAGACTCAAAATTTACTTCTAGATTTTGGATGAGCTTACAGAAGGAGTTAGACACGAGGCTAAATTTCAGTACAGCCTTTCATCCGCAGACAGATGGGCAGTCTGAAAGGACAATTCAGACCCTCGAAGATATGTTGAGAACAGTGGTGTTAGACAGAGGTGGAAGTTGGGAAGTAGTGCTGCCGTTGATTGAATTTGCCTATAATAACAGTTACCAGGCAACTATCGATATGGCACCATATGAGGCATTATATGGAAGAAAATGTAGATCACCGCTTTATTGGGATGAAGTGGGTGAGAGAAAAGTTTTAGGACCAGACATGGTCAATGAGATGGTTGAGATAGTCCGCCAGATCAAAGGGCGAATAAAAGAGACACAAGATAGACAGAAATCTTGCGCTGATGCACGTCGAACTGAGTTATGTTTTGAAATAGGAGACAAGGTCTTCCTAAAGGTATCTCCTACCAAGGGGATAACTAGGTTTGGTGTCAAGGGAAAACTTAGGCCCCGATTCGTAGGACCTTATGATATTTTGGAGAGAATAGGCCCAGTAGCCTATAGGTTGGCGTTACCGCCAAGTTTTGGAAACGTTCACAATGTTTTCCACGTATCACAACTCAGAAAATACGTTTTCGATCCAAAGCACATAATCCACCAAGAAGAGATGATCCTTTGCCCAGATTTGAGCTATGAAGAGAGACCAGAGGTCATTCTAGATCGAAAAGTACAACAACTCAGGAATAAGGCAATCACATCAGTGAAAGTCTTATGGAGACACCACGGACAAGAGGAAGCCACGTGGGAGCTTGAAGACAAAATGAAGGAGAAATACCCCGAACTGTTTTAGAAGAAATATGCAAATTTCGGGACGAAATTTTTGTTAAGTGGGGTAGTATGTAGTGACCCGCTCTTTTATACATTTTAAATCCAGTAATGAGTGTGTATTTTAGTTCATCAGTGAATGAAAACGGATATTATTCTGATATGAATTCAGCTTATGATCCTGAATTTATATTGTTAAAGCAGTCAATGATATTATTTCAGAGTTATAACTGACTTAGCAAAGTCACGTTATTTATTTAAGCGAGATGGAATTAGATTTTATTTTTACTCAGGTCGTGAATTATTTTCGACTCAAGAAGTTAATTAAATCTGCGGATTTAATTTAGATATTAAAACAACGAACGAATTAAATCTACGGATTTAATTTAGATTCATTTTACAGTTACAGAATCACCGAGACATAGAATACACATCATTAATCCTCCATTACATTATTTTTTCTTTTATCTTCCACCACCCTTTTTCTCCCCACTTTTTGTCCACCACTACACTTTGCCCCCCACTATACTTTGCCAATCCTCTATTAATCCCATCACCTCCACCATCTTGTTCCACCTGCAATTATCGAAGAAAGACTTCATTTAGTGCTGCCAACTTCAAAGGAGGTAAGCTTTGGCTTAAACTTCTCCATCTTCTTCTATGATTTAACCTGCAATTACTGAAACAACAATACCAATTTTCAGTTCCAATTCATTCAACTCAGCAACAACAGTCAACCAACATTTATACTTCAAGGTATTAATTCTATACAAATATCCATCCAGTTCGCATATCATCATCCAACAAGCTTGATTAATTAGAAAGAGCAGACTGTGTATAGATGTATATTTGCATAATGGACTTAGCAAAGTCACACACTTATGTAATCTAGAATGAGCTTGAGTTAGTACAGAAAGAACAGCATAATCGGTAGTCACCTAGAACAACCAACAACCTATAAGCTTCCACACAATTCAATTGCATTGAGAATTTGCATAATCAGTAGCAAAACCACAGCATTTCATAACAAGAGTATAGAATAACCAAGATTTCACGAGCTATGAGAATAGCAGCAAATCGAAGAGCATAATATACGATCGAAAATAGAATATCATAGGATTGTAGAACTTAGCTTCGAATGGGAAGGGGGCGACTGCCCTATTCAGCCGAGCCGTGACGAAGATTAAGACGACAGCTCTTGCTGTCACGGCGAAGTCCGAGAAGGGCAGCAGCGGCGGCGTGGCGCAACTCGAACCCCATCGACCCCGGAGAACAACGAAGGCGGACCTTTCCCTGGTCGCCGGAGGAACGCGAAGGAGATGGCGGCAGAACCACGGTGGCGGAGGTGGAAAAGAGACAGGGCTCGACTCCCTGCCTTGACGTCTGAATCGGGACTGAACGGCTCCGAGGAGAAGGCGAGGCGACACCCTTCGCTGGAAATTGCACAGCAGCAGCGGCGCCGCTCGCCGGTTCCGCGGCGGTGGCGGATCGAAGCAGCGACACGGCGAATCTTCCGACCTTCCAGTTGCAGCGACGGCGGCGCTCTCTGATTTGGGGAAGAAACTAGGGCTCAGGCGGCGCCTCCGTTCGAAATCGGAGCGGTGGCGGCCGGCCGGCGCATGGGGTACCTGTCGCACGAGAAAGAGGAGAAGGGAGAGGTGGAGACAACGTTGGGGGCTGCTTTGCCGGAGTTGAGCCGGAGGGCCGAAAGAGAGGGCGGCTCGACAATGATGTCGCCGGAAACGGACGGAGAGGGGAGAGCAGAGGATGACGGCGGCTTATCGCCGCTGCTTCCCGGCGAGTTTCTGCAGCGGCGGAACTTAGCGAGAGAGAGAGAAACGAGAATTGAGAAGAAGAGAGAGATTTCCTTTCGTATGGGTGCGTGGGAGTGTGACCGAGAGAGAGAGAGATGAGTGTATTATTGCTGAGAGGGAGAACCGAGTGTATTTGGAGTTGGGCTCTTCAATTTGTTTTGGGCTTTAATTTAATTGAGTTGGGCCGAAAATTTGGGCCTTTATTTTATTTTCTTTGGGCTTCATTATTTATTATTTTTGGGCCTTGTTGTATTTATTGTAATTGGGCCTTTCTCTTTTAATTATGAATTGGGCCTCTGATTTTATTTATATGGGTCGATTTTAATTACTGATTGGGCCTCTGATTTTATTTATATGGGCCGATTTTAATTACTGATTGGGCCTCTGAATTTATTTATATGGGCCTTTGATTATTCACATATTTGGGCTGTTGTATCATTTCAGTTGGGCCTTAGTTATTTTATTTCAGTTGGGCCTCGTTTGATTTATTTAATTAAGCCCAGCTAATCAAATTATTTATTTATTGGGCCAAGATTTATTTAATTACTTGAGCCGATGAATTATTTCAATTGGGCCTCACATGTTAATTATTCAAGCTCACTTCTATTTAATTAAATTATTAGGCTGCCTTATGTTGAGCCTTTTAATTATTTGAAATTATATTATTATTTCCATTCATATTTGATAAGCCCGATAAATTCCTACGAGGTTATGTAATGAATAAGCCGAGTTAGTTCCTTTCTATCTACCACATAGAGCGGGATTATTTAATCAGTGGTGTATAACATCCTGAAGAGAACGGATTAATTTTTATTAATTATCCGGCTTCATGAGACGAGACTTAGCTTTTGTTTAAATCCGATAGCCTGGATTAACAATAGAAATTTCCTGATTATTATTTCAGAATAATAATTCATGCATAAGGATCATGCATAGTTAAATACACATTCTCATTTGAGGATTTTTATTCGAGCAAATATCTTATATATGTACATATATTCTCGTAATAAAGGTCAAGGGCGAGATTGATAATCTGTTGAGAAGCTTTTGTATCACAGAGAATTACTATCAGGTGGGTTATTTTCATATATATCAAATGAGTAATGTTACATTTGAGCAGTTATTTCATTGCAAAATCATTGAACTGAAAATTATTTCAACTGTTGTCTTGCCATAAATGTTTCAATATTTGGTATGATATCTATCTGATGTGGCTTTGCCAGTTATTATGCAATCGAATTCGGGTCCTGAGCAGTTGATAGCTATCCTGCCAGGGCTAGTGTACACCAGTGACCGTGAGTCATCTAGCGGGTTGGCCGGTCAAGTGTCCGTGAGAGGTGGCCACCTCTCCGGCACACAGTTCCAGATATGATAGATTACAAGAGAACTTAGTCTGCAGACGAACTTTAAGAATCACAAATGAATTTAGTAAGCTTGGGCCTTTTTAGCGAAAAACTCCCTTGCTGTACTGTTTATGATGGCATGACAATTTACAACTTTACGAAGCATGTTATATTTCATAGTAGGCATATGTGCCCACTGAGTACTTTTGTACTCAGCCCTGCATATATTTCTAAATGTGCAGGTTGAGCAGCTGCCGATGGTGATGAAGTGACGAGCGGGACTCTTTTGTCTTATTATGTATTAATGAACTCTAGGGTTACATGTCTTCATACATGTAATCAGAACCTTATTCCGCTGCGTACTCAGAAGTTTTATGTTATTTTGGATAAGTCGGAGTTATCCGAACTTACTAGTTATTTGAGTCTATACGACTAAAACTCCGTTATATTATAAATATCCCTGTTGTTAACAATGATACTGCGATCCTTTCTTGTTTGATTATTCCCCTTTCTACCCCGCTTCTAATCTCCCTCCATTAGTCACGGTTTCCCCGGCTTAATTATCCTTAATTATGTCCGGTCGTGACATTGAAATACATGTTCAGCCATGTAGAAATACATGTTCAGAAAATCAGCCATGTTGAAATACATGTTCAGCCATGTAGAAATACATGTTCAGAAATTTAGCCATGTTGAAATACATGTTCAGGGGCTCTCAGTTCGCCCATCAGATTATCAGTATATGTGTATGATAATGTGAATTATTTGCATGTTTAAGCGTATGTGAATATTTGCATGGTTTCTCACTGAGTATATTTTCAATATGCTCACCCCTTATCTTTTTCAGTTTTGCAGTTTTGGAGTCGAGGTGGCCATGGAAGTCGAGAATGACTAGAGATTTAGTATTTTCATAGAATTTAAGTTGAACTTGTTAAGTTTTATTTGATTGTTCTTTTTATGTTACTACTTTAGTTTTGGCAAATTGATTTTTTATAAATTAGTTTAAACTTTGATAGTCAAGAAATTTTATTTTATCTATTAGTTCTTCAAGTTTTTAAATTGAAAACTTTATGAAAATCGGGGCGTTACAGGATTGTTCTTAGGTGTCACTAATTTTGAAATTCTCACTAGATACTAACCATATATATATATATATATATATATATATATATATATATATATTGATTAATTATATTTATTTAATTATGCAAATTCAAAATCATAATAATTATTTTTGGTATTTTCAAACATGAATCTATTATAATAATACTCCCTCTGTCCACTAATTCAAAGACCTAACAAGCAAAACACGAGTTTTAAGAAAAATTATATTTTTATTAGTTGAGTGGAGAAAGAGATCCACAAAATATATTGTTTATTGGTTGAGTGGAGAAAAAGTGTATTGTTTATTGGGACCCACCAATTAAAATATGAATAAAAAAGTATTCAAAATAGATAGGTCTTGAGTTAGTGGACGAATCAAAAAGGAAAGTAGGCCTTGAATTAGTGGACGGAGAGAGTAACTTTCTACGAAATCATTTTCCTCGGAATAACATTCCCAATTACTTTCATAATTGTGGTTGGAATAAATTTTTTTAGTCTAGTGTCATAATAGTATTATGATATTACACTATTGTCCTTAAAGTAGATTTTAAAATAAGAAAACAATAGGCAAGTCAAATTTTGCAAAACATAACAAGGCTCCATAGATATTAAATTAACTGTGAATAGGCGAAAGTACCCACTTTTATAACTTGTCTTACAAAAGTACCCACCCAAGCCAAAGTCCAAAAAGTCAAAGCCGACATGCTTGGTTTTTTGGAAAAGCAGACCTGACATGCTTCGGTTTTTGTAAAATGTCTAACTCACGTCAATTTCACAAGTTAAAAATGTGATGAAGAGACAATAATTGCCCAACTCACGTCACTTTCACAATCTAATGTATACTGTATGTTTGAAAATTTATAAAAAAATTAGCTTACGTTTGCGTTATAAAAACATTAGTAAGAGGACTAAAAATTTCACTATTATGTATATTATGCAACAAAAAAATATTCAGAAACCAATGAAACAATTAGCCGCCGGAAATTCATAGCCGTGAACAGTAGCCGGCGGTCCAAAATATACACGGCTACTGGTCAGCGGCTATGAACTTCCGGCGGCTAATTACTCCATTTGTTTCATAATATTTTTTTGTTGCATAATATACATAATAGTGAATTTTTGAGCCCTCTTAGTAATATTATATTATAACACGAATACCTTAATTTAGAGTTTTTATTTAAATTTTTAATTTTATTTTTTTTATATTACAAGAAGTATGCATTGATGTCAAATATGAGAGATACTGAATCTGCAAAAAATTGGATTATAGTGGGGTAAAAATACTCACTTTATGCATGATTTGATTGAACACAAAATAATACAGTAAACACATAAAATAATAGGCTATTTTTGAAGAAAACACTTGAAACTCCTGAAATGTAAACAAAAAAATATTTGAGCTCTAAAAAAACAATTAGCCGCCGAAAATTCATAGCCGCTGCCCAGTAGCCGCCGGTCCAAAATATACACGGCTACTTGGCAGCGGCTATGAACTTCCGGCGGCTAGTTACTCCATTTGTTTCGTAATATTTTTTTGTTGCATAATATACATAATAGTGAATTTTTGAGCCCTCTTAGTAATATTATATTATAACACGAATACCTTAATTTAGAGTTTTTATTTAAATTTTTATTTTTATTTTTTTTATATTAAAAGAAGTATACATTGATGTGAAATATGAGAGATACTGAATCTGCATAAAAATTGGATTATAGTGGGGTAATAATACTCACTTTATGTATGATTTGATTGAACACAAAATAATACAGTAAACACATAAAATAATAGGCTATTTTTGAAGAAAACACTTGAAACTCCTGAAATGTAAACAAAAAGATATTTGAGCCCTACAAAACAATTAGCCGCCAGACATTGAAAGCCGGTCGTACTAGCCATGAGAAATTTTTCACACACGGCTAGTGACGCCGGCTACGATTTTGTGGCGGCTACTATTTTTTGTTGGGACAATAAAATCATTTTGAAGTAATACATATGGTTGTAAAATTTTTTACCTTGTTATGAATGTTTGAAAGTAACATATGTATCCCTTTTTTGTGTATTTCTATTTATTTTTTAATGTTTTAGTCAAAAAAGTACATGTCCACATGAAATACGAGATAAGGTGACTGCACAAATTTGGATTGTAATGAGGCTTTAATGCTCACTTTCTGCATGCATTTGATTGCACATTGAATAATAGATTGAAGTGTACTGAATGAATGAACAATACATTTCACGTGAATTTGTACAAAGGACTCTAATATTAGTCTATAATAGGGCTGCATTTGTGAATGAGAAAACATAAATCCAAATACTCGTAGAAAGAGCATTCAGTTAAAAAATTGAGAAATTGAAACCCTCAAGATTTGAGAAGTGGTTTCTCATTTAAGTTGGTGCAATTGGTGTTCAAAATCTACTTGAAGAGGTGATTTTCTCATATATTGTTTGTGTAATTAATAGTTTGAATGTTTTATGTTATATTTATGAGAATTTTTAAAGTGTTTATGCATATTTTAATACTACATTTTATGTGTTTTTATAGATGGAATTCGTTAGATACATATATGTGAGATACAACGGACTCGTCGATGGTATACACTATGTTGGTGGGGCTACAGAGGTCCTTCCCCTCGTCAACGAAACTATTGAGAGCCTGATGTGCAGCGTCAACAATATTATGAGGACGCATTCGTTGAGCTCGAGCTACCAATTGTATTATTTGGCGACCAATCTATTTGGTAGGGAGACGAAATGTGGCTTGGCCACAGACGATGACGTGGAAGCCTTGTTGGCAACTGCCGACTATCCCATGGTGTACGTTGAGCACTACAACGGTCCGATTGTAGAAGAAGCCTACATCCCTACTTTTAATTTTGCTGATCCTTCGGGACACGTAGATGAAGCACAATGCAGTCAGTATGAGACGCCGTATTATCATCATACGTCGTTTCATGGTGTCCAGAGCTCGCCTCCACGACAATATTTTACATGGGATGGACAACCGCTAGACGAATCTGCATGGAATCAAACCGAAAGGCTTAATGAAGTATGTGGGAGATTGAACGATGTGCGGACAGATGATGAACCTGAGCACGAAGCTGAAGGCTCGGTTGCATCAGGAGACGATGATGATTCTGATGACGAAGAATTTGACCCTGCGCTCGAGGTGGGCACTGCTTCTGATGCCTCTGAGGATTTATTAGACGACGATCTAATCGATTTCACGGAGACCGAGCGAGCAGGTTGGATCCGACAAAGTACAACACGTGACGGAGATCCGACAGCCGAGACCGGTGATCTAACTAATTGGTTAGTTCCCTTGATTCCAGTGGACGCCTCGGCTTCGCTGGTTGCTCGCGAGAGTGACCCTTCTAGAGTTGATGATCTGCAAAAGAATTCTTTTTACAACATCAAAGACGACCTGATCATTGCTGTTGGTTTGTGGAACATGAAGCGAGGCACTGAGACAAAAGTTGTCCGCTCAGATCCGGGACGAGTCTATTTCTCGTGCAAGCACTCTGACAACTGCAATTTCGATCTTCGTGCGTCTAGTCACGGCCGAGGGATGTGGAGAGTGCATAAGTTGAAAGAGCATTCATGCGAAGGGGACTTGCGCACAGCTAAAAAAATCAAGGCCCACTCGAAGGTGGTGGCAGCGTTTGTGGCAAACAGAATACGCGATGATGGAGAGGTCATTAAGCCGAAATCCATCATGGCTGAGTTAGTACGCGATTTCGGCATCAAAATCAAATATGATGTCGCGCTGCGTGCAAGAAATCTCGGGATGGATATGATATACGGTCGAGTTGATGATTCGTTCCTCCTGCTCCCAAGATATCTGTATGCCCTGAAGGAAGCGAATCCTGGCACCTTATATGATTTGGAAGCAGATATAGACTGCCGGTTCAAACATTTGTTTGTTGCTCTGGCGGCTTCCATCTCACCTTTCTACTTTCACCTTCGACCAGTGATTGTGGTTGACGGCACACACCTGAAGGGCAAAAATAGTGGCATTTTGTTTGTCGCCGTGACAAAAGACGGAAACGAGGCAGTTTTTCCCTTGGCGATCGGTGTCGGTCCGATCGAGAATGATGAGTCGTGGAAGTGGTTTATGTCACATCTGAGAGGTGCTTGCGGCGAGCCCGATAACTTACTTATTGTATCTGATGCGCATGTCTCCATCGCTAATGCTGTGAAGAGCGAGTTTCCAAATGCTACTCACGGTATTTGCTACTACCACTTGTTGAACAAGATGAAGGGTTACGGGCCCGGTGTTGCTGAGCTTTTCCGCCAAGCTGCATACGCCTACGAGCAATCAGATTACACGCGTGCAATGTCAGCCATGGCTGCTCTGAAGCCAAAGGCGTACGAGAAGTTGTTGCGCGTAGGCCCGGAGAAGTGGGCACGATCACAATGTCCTGTGTCCCGTTACAGTTTCCTTACATCCAATGCCGCCGAGAGTTTTAATGCACGTTTACTGTGGGCCAGGCGTCTTCCAATCTGCTCGATGTTGGAGGCAGTCAGATTAGTTGTCGAGCAGTGGTTCAACGACAGGCTTGCGGCCGCACAAGAGAGCGATGAAAATCTGACTCCGGAGGCAAAACAGAAGCTCAGTGCAGAACTTGTAAAAAGTCGTCGTTACACAGCCAAGAGGACCACCGAGAGAAAATACAGGGTTCGTGCTAGTGGTCGCCATTATATGGTTGACCTTCAAAAGCAGAGCTGTGAATGCAACGAATTCAACGAGGACCAGATGCCGTGTTCTCATGCGATTGCAGCCATTACGTATGTCATTTCTATTCATGACCATTATTAAATAACAAAAAGTATAATCGTTTGTTTTGCAGTGAGGCGAACGAGTCAGTGGAGGATTACGTGCACTCTTACTACTGGAACAGTTCACTAGTTGACACATACTCTGGTGACGTTAACCACTTGCCTCCCATAGAGAATTGGAATATTCCTTTTCGAATTGCATCTCAGCTTGTTTTACCAAATCTCTCTCGACGACAAGCTGGTCGTCCAAAGGAAACTCGAGTTCGATCCGCAGGTGAAAGGCCGACTCAAAACACATCAACAGCGGAGGCATCAACTAGTAGCAAGAAACGAGCACCCAAAACGTGTGGTCTCTGTGGCGGGTCTGGTCACACACGTCGATCGTGCAAGGGTACGGCCACCGATGCGTAGTCGTATTTATGACATTAAGTTCATTTAGAGTTCCCTAATTATTATGATGTGTTGTCCTATAGTTTATTATATTATTCTAATTATTATGATATTATTTCAATTCTAATAATAATTTATAATTTTTATATATAACTCATAGACTCGCTATATTCTATAATTATTATTATTACATTAGAAATAGAAATGAATTACTATATAATTTTGATAAAAATATCATAAGTTGACCGGATTGATGGATTAAATCATAACGTTGTAATTTGAAGAAATTCGATAAATTAAGTTTGAGTTAAACAATTTATAATGAACTAGGAACTAAAATGATTGAAAAGCCGCCACAAAATGTGCCTACAAAATGCGTAGCCGTGGGTAGTTACATTAGAACGGCTAATCCACACGGCTACACTTTTGTGGCGGCTAATTGTTCTATTTTGGTTTGTTTGACGTTGATAAATATATTCAATTGTAATATTTGACAAATTCAAACGATAAATCAGACTTACTTAACAATGATCACCATTTACATGTCACTACAATTATGAGTTGGAATTATGAATGAGAATTTGGGAAAACGAACAACTTGTACTAATAAATTTAGAATATACCATTACAGAGTTTGAAATTATGTGATTATGCATCAAACATGTCATTTAAGTTTGAAAAACTAATTAGCCGCCACTAATTAGTTTTTAAAGCTGTAGCCGTGGGTAATGAAGCTTGACACGGCTAAATCCTCACGGCTACACTTTTGTGGTGGCTAATTAGTTTTTTCATCTAATCTTACAGTGTTATATGCATCACAAGTCATCATGGCAGTAAATATAGATAAAATGATACTAGAATGTAATGTAAAAATGTTGGTAAACAAAATAGTCATAAGGATGAAAATACACTATCAAAGTGTATTGGGGGTTGTGCAGAACTGACAAACATGGTTTTCGTACCTCAATTCCACATGATTTGTTGTCATTTCCCTTCATGTTTTGCTTGTGAATACTTGTTTGTGCTCGAATATTTAGTTTTATGAAGATTTGATGTATTGGTGTAGTTTTAGAGTAATTTCAGGAAACATTAAGGATTAATTGGAGGATTTTGAAGATATTAGATTGAAGTACGTCTCGAGAGGAATCCGTGAGCGCAAACGGCGACCAAATCCGAGTCCGGACAAGGGAGAACGGAGCAAAACGAGCGGACTGCACAAAACGCCCAGTACCCCGCGGTCACCACCCGCGGCCGCGGGGTGGGACCGCGGGTCAGCTGCCCACGACTCCAGGAGACACCCGCGGTTACCACCCGCGGCCGCGGGGCGGGACCGCGGGTCCCCTGACTCTCCCCCACGTTTGCCGGCCGCGGGCGCGGGCCAGGACCGCGGGAAAAGGGCGGAGCCTCCCCAAGTGGGCCCCAGTCGGGTTTTTAACCCCTTTCTCCCCCTTTTCCTCACATTATTCATCTTTCCCCATTCATTCACCACACACACCCACTTCATCTTCCCCAACTCTCCAATCCCAAACCCTAGCCTCCATTCTCTACCATTTTTTCTCTCTTCCACACACAAAAACAACACCAAAATCAAATAAAGAAGGGGAAGACTTGGAAAGGAGCTCATCAAGACTACATGATTGAAGATCAAGATTATAGGATTTGTCTATGAATCTCTATCTCTCTATATCTTTATTTATGTTTTCTTATGACTTGAGATTTGCTTTTATTATGAATATGCTTGGCTAAAATCTCTTATCTTAGGGATTAGATTAGATGGATTTGTAATGGATTGATTTCTTTGTTCAATATATATCTTGATTGTGCTTATTGTTATCTTTTCAAGTCCTAGATTTATCTCTTGTATGATTGGTTGGCCACCTTTTGTGCATTTCTAATTTGTGATTTGAATCGGGAGAGGATAATTACAATAGATTAGGAGTTTGATACATATCATCTCAATAAACCGGAAGGTTGAGAGGTGGGTGAGGGCGTGTTGATCTTTTGTGCTCTTGGGAGTTATAGGTTAGAAATTGACCGGGGACGGCAATTATGACCCGTAATCTACTGTTTTAGTCGTCCGGGAGGTGGCTAAAACTAGTGGGGAGATCGCCCTAGATAAGTAGGCCATATCAAGATTTATATTGATTTAGATTGAAGTTCATTACGATCCATCGAAATCTAGTCCTTAGGATAACTTTCCTTCGAGTCATTCCCCAATTTATTAATTAAGTTTATATTTTTGTTATTTAGTTTGCTTGCTTTAATTTAACTTTGATTTAACCTTCAATATCTCTTCATCTTTGGTTGTCTAAATAGATTGAAAACAACTTATTAATGGTATTTAGAAGTTTGAATTCACCAATCCTTGTGGGATACGACCTTGCTTCCCTTATATTGCAACTACACCGTATACTTGCGGCGTGGTGAAAATAATTGCGAACAAGAACTCATAGATGGCACTGCCTATCTTGTGCCTATACTCCTGAACATGGTCATTGCCCCACGACAGACTCGGCGAGTCTGCGATCAAACGCTCTACAGTCATGCACGCGAAAACACCAGAGCTCCATCGGTCAGACTGTGCGAACTGCTCGGCAGGATCGGCATACTCGATCTGGAGCTGACGCCATTGGAGATTCTGATTCGGGTTCTCCACAATGCGTGTCCGCTCGAACCAAAGGGACACCTCAAGCACCCGGTAGAAAAGGCGGCCCAAAGGTAAAAGAGCGCGCAGCATGTCGTGGCGTTGCTGATTCAGGATCCGATACAAGTTCGGATCAAAGACGCGGCATTTACCCGTGAGCATATCAATGCTACAGATAACGAAACACTGAAGGACAAACACAGGAACAATAACCTGTACATGAAGAAATAATTGATCAACAATCATTATTGATCAACAGTCAAAGTTATTTATGATGTAGGTGTAATTGTGTACCGCAATGGCATCCATCCAATCTCCCTGACACGATGAGGTACCCCTGCCATACACTGAATACATACGGTTGGCGTGCGGCTGCCACCCCAACACCGTCGCCTCAGAGTTTATAAAACGCTGCTCTGAAGGAGAGCTAAACATACGGCGCGCATTCTCCATGATCTCATTATATTCTCTATCCAAATAAGTCTGCAAAGAAGAAAAACATTATTTCAAATAATATTTTATTATAAACGCAAAATATGTTAATGCTTACGAAGAATTCCGCATCCAATATGATATGCGTCCTGTGATCGATGTCCTGAAGCAGGTCTGTACCGGTCACCAGCCTATGCCTCAGCGTCATCATGTACGCATCTACATGCTGCACATACTTTAATGTTAATATTAAGTAAACAATAATACTACATGTAACAAGTGCATCAAAAATATTAGATACCTCGGGCTCGAGCTCTTTAGTCCTGTTCATGAGAGTCACCCAAAACTGCCTCTTGATCGGGTGCCCACTCTCTGTCACCACCAACTTCCTGTAGTTCCCACCACGGAGACGCTCCGCCATACGAGTAAATCCCTGAATATACTCCTTGTCGACGGGTTTCGGCTCGTTGCTGTGGACGTATGGGGATCTCAGCGCAGCCGAAGGCTGCCGGTCACAGTAGCTTCGGCGCAGTTGCGCATCCTCTGGCGGTGGTGGACAAACACTGAGGGGAATGGCAGGTGTTGCCCCAGAAGCAGAAGCTCCCTATATTTACATTAAAACAACACAAGTTAAACATATAAACAGTCCATAAATGACACGTAATTTCAATTAGAAATTAAATTTAAAACAAATACTGAGCTTTTACCCCACTAAACTGCTGCCATAAACGCTCCATCTCTTCCTGAGAATATCCAGCCTCGGCCAGAATCGGCAGCGAAGAACGAGGCGGCTCGAATGGGTGTGCTGAGCTCGAGGGCTGCTCAGTGTACGAGTAGCGTGGCCCCAGATATGGGGTCAACTGTAGACCAGCCCCAAAAGTCGTGGGCACACCAAAACCAGTATGCGGGCCCGGTGGGGTTTGATAATCATCACTGCCAGAGTGACCCGCGTCCCTAGCAGGCGACTCGTGTGCAGGGGACCTCTGCTGCGATGGCGCATCCTCGTGCTCGGGCTCCGTCTCGGGCTCCGTCTCGGGCTCGGGCTCTCGTCGCCTGTCCGATTGAGGTCTTGGAGCAAGCATGGGCTGACGTACATCGGTGCTATGCGAGCATCGGCAACGCATACACCCAAAGGTCTCCTCTGCCCAATTCTTCAGCCTCGTAAATAGGCTCTCCTCCACACGCCTCGCCACCCGGCCCTCACTCTCGCGCACCATCTGCTCCATGCGCTGCCACTCCTGCTCGCTCAAACCAGAAGGCCCATGAGCAGCACTACTCTCTCCCCCATATCTGGGCCTCCTGTGACTCTGTGACCTCCGACCGGAAGTCACGGGGCGATCGCCGCCGCCAGTCTGATCCCGCTGGCCACTGCTCGACGAGGACGAAACCACCTGTGGTCTCTGCCGCTTTCCCCGATCTGCGCGCCTCGAACTGCGACGTCGGGGTTCCATCTGAATAGATGCCTCAGAGCGGTCCCCACCACTCACATCCGGTCGAGGATTCCTCTGGCCGAAGACGCCCGGACCTGGAAACTGGACATCTCCTTCATTCGCGACCGATAGCCACCAATGCGTCGACGCCTCCCGCTGTTCGGGCTGCAACTCATAAAGCCCGTTCTCCTACAATAAAAAATATATGTACATGATGATTAATATTCATAACATCAAATATAATTAACTAATAAACACTTAAATTATTACCGGTGACTCAAATAGGGGCTGCAAATCTTCATTGATTTTACTCAAGAAGGTCCACCTCTTGAATCTAGGTAATATCCCGGCATTATGTATAGCGATGGCTCTGCCCAAGCCGGGAACAACCTCAAGACCCCAAGTATATAGAGCCCAAGAACGCCCATAGAAGTGGTACTTCCATTCTTTCGACATCTTCTTCATCCTGAAGTTCAAGCGATTATATGCCGCTGCACCCCAAGGAAATGTGGAGAACTCCGACAAGTCCTCCACCAAAGCCCACGTCCAGATCTCCACGGGTCGTGGCAAATCCACGCCCAAAACAAATGCGTGTAGCACCAACAGGTGGGCCACACGCAGTGCTACCGAGCCGTCGGGGTCGACAATCTTCGTCCACTGATCAAAAAAAATGTTTGCCAACTCCTGAACTGACAAGCGCTGCCCGCCACAAACTCGTGTGTAGGCTACATTGTTTTTCAAATTGTGGGAGGCTGATGGATCGAAACGATGTGGCCCAAATGGCAATCCGGTCACAATAGCGAAAGCGGCGTGATCAAGGCAAACCTTCTTGCCGTTGATGTAGAACCACATCACATCGTCACTATCCAGCAGATGACGAGAGACAATATGGTGCAATGCCATGTTGCACCTGTTGCCCGGATCCCAATCCAACAAATGTCCAAAGCAACCCTGCCTGAACGTATTCTCCAGTGCGTCGCCCCCTATTTCCCTCAGTCGCTCGGGTACCAGGGACAAATAACTGGTCTTGTAGTAAGAACTGATCTGCGTCCCGGGGCGATTTATTGTTTTGGGCCTCCGATAACCGATCTATTCAATA
This sequence comes from Salvia miltiorrhiza, assembly GCF_028751815.1. Taxonomy (NCBI): domain Eukaryota; kingdom Viridiplantae; phylum Streptophyta; class Magnoliopsida; order Lamiales; family Lamiaceae; genus Salvia; species Salvia miltiorrhiza. The sequence continues at coordinate 9,386,432 of NC_080389.1, forward strand.
CCAAAAATATATCAATTAAAAAGCCAAAATATAATTAATTAAGAAAAATAACACAAAATTTAATAATAACATAAGTAATTCAACCAAATAGAATTATTATTATTATTAATAATTCACGAAAATAATTATGTACATGTAGAGGATCTTCTCGTTAGTTTCAATTTATGCACTACCCAATTCAATTCTTTGGTTGTGTATTTTATTTAAATTATTGAAATGATTTTAAAATTAAACTAAATCAATTTATATACTAAGTAATTCACAAATAACATAACTAATTCAACCAAAATGACTACAACAAAATAACATAAGTAATTCACGAAAATAATTAATTATTTTCTGTCACGACCGGACCTAATTAAGGATAATTAAGCCGGGGAAACCGTGACTAATGGAGGGAGATTAGAAGCGGGGTAGAAAGGGGAATATTCAAACAAGAAAGGATCGCAGTATCATTGTTAACAACAGGGATATTTATAATATAACGGAGTTTTAGTCGTATAGACTCAAATAACTAGTAAGTTCGGATAACTCCGACTTATCCAAAATAACATAAAAATTCTGAGTACGCAGCGGAATAAGGTTCTGATTACATGTATGAAGACATGTAACCCTAGAGTTCATTAATACATAATAAGACAAAAGAGTCCCGCTCGTCACTTCATCACCATCGGCAGCTGCTCAACCTGCACATTTAGAAATATATGCAGGGCTGAGTACAAAAGTACTCAGTGGGCACATATGCCTACTATGAAATATAACATGCTTCGTAAAGTTGTAAATTGTCATGCCATCATAAACAGTACAGCAAGGGAGTTTTTCGCTAAAAAGGCCCAAGCTTACTAAATTCATTTGTGATTCTTAAAGTTCGTCTGCAGACTAAGTTCTCTTGTAATCTATCATATCTGGAACTGTGTGCCGGAGAGGTGGCCACCTCTCACGGACACTTGACCGGCCAACCCGCTAGATGACTCACGGTCACTGGTGTACACTAGCCCTGGCAGGATAGCTATCAACTGCTCAGGACCCGAATTCGATTACATAACTGGCAAAGCCACATCAGATAGATATCATACCAAACATTTAAACATTTATGGCAAGACAACAGTTGAAATAATTTTCAGTTCAATGATTTTGCAATGAAATAACTGTTCAAACATAACATTAAACTCATTTGATATATATATGAAAGTAACCCACCTGATAGCAAAGCTTTGCTACAGATTAGTGACTCCTTGACGAGCTCTTATTCTTGCGCTCGACCTTTAATCCGAGAAAATAACGTAAGACTTTAAATCGAGGGAAAATTCTCAATTAAATGAGAATGCGTAATTTAACTATGCATGAATCTCGTATGCATGAACTATTATTCTGAGATAATAATCAAGGAATTTCTATTGTTAATCCAAGCTATCGGATTTAAACAAAAGCTAAGTCTCGTTTCATGAAGCCGGATAATTAATAAAAATTAATCCGTTCTCTTAGGGTGTTCTAATCCACCAATTAAATAAACCCCATTCCTCGTAGTCAATAGAAAATAAATAATACTTCAACTTATTCGCTTTATAACCTCATAATTAATCGGGCTTAATAAATAGGAACAAGTAATGTTATAAGATTAAATAATTAAAAGGCTCAACATAAGGTAGCCTAATAATTAATTAAATAGAATTGGCTTGAATAATTAACATGAGAGGCCCGATTGAAAATAATTCATCGGCTCAAGTAATTAAATAAATCTTGTCTCCATAAATAATTTGATTAGCTGGGCTCAATTAAATCATTCAAACGAGGCCCAACGAAAATAATATAACAGCCCAATTAAAATAAAATAGATGGGCTTTAATTAAATAAATTCGGCCCAATGAAATAATGTAATAACAGCCCATCTGAGTAAAATAAATAAATTCAAAGGCCCAATCAATAATTTAAAATCGGCCCAAAATTAATAAATAATCCAGCCCAACTCAAGCCCACTGAAAATAAATAACAAAGCCCGATAAAATAATAACTAGGAGGCCCAAATTTTTCGGCCCAACTTAATTAAAATTTAGTCCATGTTAAATAAATAAAATCAGCCCAAATTCCATTTAAAAATCGGCCCATCACTTATTAAAAATCGGCCCATCACTTGGCCCAAAATCAATTAAAAGAAAGCCCATACAAAACAAAACAAAACAAAATCAAAGCCCATCTCTATCTCTCTCACTATCGGTCTCTCTCTCCTCACAATTTCAGATCTCTCTCTCTTCAAAGAAACGCACACACACAGACGCACATCATTCTCTCACGCCATCTGCCGCTGCCGCCTGAGACCGGCGAAGGATCCAGCGCAACCGCCGGCGACAGATGTTGCTGTTGCCGCTGCTGTCTGAGATCGGCGGTCAAAACGCCTGCTGGAGGAACGCCGTCGTCGTTAGCTCGTCCGAAGTCGCCGCCAACTGCCGCTGCTGTTTCGCCGGAGTCGTGGCCTGGAGCTGCTGCAGCTCGTCCGGTGGTTAGTGGCTCGCTGGAGGAGCGCCGCCGCCGGCCCTTCTTCAATATCGATCGGCTCCTCCTTCTTTCTTCCTCACGCAGATCTCAGTCGAGTCCCACTCTGGGAATCATCGCCGCTGCTGTCACGCCCGTCTGGAATCCAGCGACTCAGTCGGCGTCTGGGAGCGGCGCCGTCCAACTCCCATCTTGATATCCCTCTCCGACGTCGAGCCTTAGGTTTCAAAAAGGGCAGAACGCCGTTGCCGTGCGTCCGCTGCTGGTGCGCTCGAGCCCCTGCTCGACCATGGTTCAGGTTGGCTGCTGCTGTGCGATTTCCGGCGAAGGGTGTCGCCTCGCCTCCTCCTCGGAGCCGTTCAGTCCTCCTCCCTCTCAGAAGCTAAGTTCCCTACTCTCACTTTACAACTACTGCGTATGAATTTTCTGAGGTATCTTAATGTACATGGTTTATCAGTTGTGAGATGGTAAAGCTATGGTGTGAAGGTCAAAATCTGTTAAATGCTATATGTTGCTGGTTCTTCATGATGCTATGTTCATTCTCACATATTGGTTTTGTTTGTCTATCATGCTTGGATGCAGAAAATGTGTGATGGAATACAGTATATGGGGCTAGGTAAATACCTTAAAATGTGTAGTTGGCTATTGTGGTTGAGCTAGTGAATCAACGTGCCAAAGCTCTTGGAACTTTCGGCAGAGAGTGAATGACTGAAATAATTTACAGATTTGTTTCTTCACTAACTGCAGGTGAAACCATGGAAGAAGGTGGAAGCATTAAAGAAAGCTTACCCTGGGAACTTTGGCAGAAACAGGCAGGGGCTGCTCTTCGATAATTGCAGGATGGTGGAGATGATGATTAATAGAGGATTGGCAAAGTATAGTGGTGGGCAAAATATAGTGGTAGGCAAAGTAGTGGGGAGCAAAGTAGTGGAAGATAAAAAAATAATAATAATAATGTAGTGTAGGATTAATGATGTATTTTCTATGTCTCGGTGATTCTGTAACTGTAAAATGGATCGCGTGCTCGTATCTGCTTGGTACTGTTTATTTAAATAAATCTTGTATTTCGTCATGTGATTTTTCGCTAAAATCGATAAGTTATAAAATGAATCTAAATTAAATCCGTAGATTTAATTCGTTCGTTGTTCTGATATCTAAATTAAATCCGCAGATTTAATTAACTTCTTGAGTCGGAAATAATTCACGATCCGAGTAAAAATAAAATCTAATTCCATCTCGCTTAAATAAATAACGTGACTTTGCTAAGTCAGTTATAACTCTGAAATAATATCATTGACTGCTTTAACAATATAAATTCAGGATCATAAGCTGAATTCATATCAGGATAATAACCGTTTTCATTCACTGATGAACAAAATAAACACGCTTTACTGGATTTAAAACATATAAAAGAGCGGGTCACTACATACTACCCCTCTTAACAAAAATTTCGTCCCGAAATTTGCATATTTCTTCTAAAACAGTTCGGGATATTTTTCCTTCATTTTGTCTTCAAGCTCCCACGTGGCTTCCTCTTGTCCGTGGTGTCTCCATAAAACTTTCACTGATGTGATTGCCTTATTCCTGAGTTGCTGTACTTTTCGATCTAGAATGACCTCTGGTCTCTCTTCATAGCTCAAGTCTGGGCAAATGATCATCACTTCTTGGTGGATTACGTGCTTTGGATCGAAAACGTATTTTCTGAGTTGTGATACGTGGAGAACATTGTGAACGTTTCCAAAACTTGGCGGTAATGCCAACCTATAGGCTACTGGGCCTATTCTCTCTAAAATCTCATAAGGTCCTACAAACCGAGGTTTGAGCTTTCCCTTGACATCAAACCTAATTATCCCCTTGGAGGGAGATACTTTCAGGAATACCTTGTCTCCTATTTCAAAACATAACTCAGTTCGACGTGCATCAGCGTAAGATTTCTGTCTATCTTGTGCCTCTTTTATTCGCCCTCTGATCTGGCGGACTATCTCAACCATCTCATTGACCATGTCTGGTCCTAAAACTTTTCTCTCACCCACTTCATCCCAATAAAGCGGTGATCTACATTTTCTTCCATATAATGCCTCATATGGTGCCATATTGATAGTTGCCTGGTAACTGTTATTATAGGCAAATTCAATCAACGGCAGCACTGCTTCCCAACTTCCACCCTTGTCTAACACCACTGTTCTCAACATATCTTCGAGGGTCTGAATTGTCCTTTCAGACTGCCCATCTGTCTGCGGGTGGAAGGCGGTGCTGAAATTTAGCCTCGTGCCTAACTCCTTCTGTAAGCTCATCCAAAATCTAGATGTGAACTTCGAGTCTCGATCTGCTGTGATTGACACGGGTACACCGTGTAAGCGTACAATCTCTCAAACATACAACTGAGCTAGCTTGTCTGACCCGTGTGTGATCGGTATTGGTATAAAATGAGCACATTTTGTAAGTCGATCCACTATTACCCAAATGGCAGTGTTTCCTTTCTTTGTTTTGGGCAAACTGGTCACAAAATCCATTGCGATGTGCTCCCACTTCCATTTTGGAATTTCCAACGGTTGTAGTTTTCCATATAGCCTCTGGTGTAAGGCCTTCACCTGTTGGCATGCCAGACATTTCTCCACAAATGACGCTATGTCTCTCTTCATGCCTTCCCACCAAAAGTGTTTCTTTAGGTCCTGATACATCTTAGTACTCCCTGGGTGGGCAGTATAAGGGTATCATGAGCCTCACTCATGATTTTATCCTTAAGCTCATCATCGTGGGGGATGCATATCCTTCCCTCAAAGAGGATAGCATTATCTGATGCTTCTTGATAATTCTTAACGCCTTCTTTCCTTACTGCTTCCCGTAGTTTTTTTCCATCTTCCCGTCTTTTCTTTGTGCTTCAACGATCGTCTTCCTCAAGTTAGGTACCGTTGCCACAACGCTTGCTATTGTCCCTGGTGGTTTAACCACTTCTATGCTCATTTTGCTAAATTCCCTTATGAGCACCGTCTCTCGAGTGATGAGAGCTCCCAATTTAGATTGAGTCTTACGACTCAATGCATCAGCCACTATGTTGGCCTTGCCTGGGTGGTAGTTAATACCACAGTCATAATCTTTCACTAGTTCGAGCCATCTCCTTTGTCTCATATTAAGGTCCTTTTGTTCGAAAAAGTATTTCAGGCTTTTGTGGTCTGTGAATATCTCACACCTAACTCCATATAGGTGGTGTCTCCAAATCTTCAGCGCATGCACCACTGCAGCTAACTCCAGATCATGAGTCGGGTAATTCAGTTCATGTGGCCTAAGCTGTCGTAACGCATATGCTATCACTCTTCCTTCTTGCATCAGCACGCAGCCAAGTCCATTTTTGGACGCGTCTGTGTAGATCACGTATTCCTTATCAACTGTTGGAACGGCTAACACTGGTGCCGTAATCAACTTTTCCTTGAGTTCTTGGAAACTCTTCTCGCACTCCTCTGTCCAAGAATACTTTATCTCTTTTCTGAGTAATTGCGTTATTGGTCTTGCGATTTTGGGAAAATCCTTCTATGATCCTCCGATAGTATCCTGCTAATCCCAAGAAACTCCTTATCTCATTGGGTTTAGTTGGTGATCTCCACTCTCGCACTGCTTGTACTTTTTCAGGGGTCCACTTTGATCCCTTCCGATGACACAATATGCCCTAAAAACGTGACTTCGCTGAGCCAAAACTCGCACCTGCTGAATTTAGCATAAAGGCGCTCCGTCCTCAATGTTTCTAGGACAATCCTCAGATGTTCCTCATGGTCCTTCTCGTTCTTCGAGTATATCAAGATGTCATCTATGAATACTAAGACAAATTTGTCTAAGTATGGATGGAAAACTCGATTCATGAGGTCCATGAATACGGCTGGTGCGTTGGTTAGCCCGAATGGCACAACTACAATTTCGTAGTGGCCATACCTAGTTCGAAACGCCGTCTTAGGTACGTCTTCTGGTCGAATCTTCAGCTGGTGATAACCAGATCGCAAATCAATCTTCGAGAACACGCTTGCTCCCTTGAGCTGGTCGAAGAGGTCATCTATCCTTGGTAAAGGATATTTGTTCTTCAGTGTCACTTTGTTCAGTTTTCTATAGTCTATACACATTCGCAATGTGCCATCCTTTTTCTTCACAAAAAGTACGGGTGCACCCCAAGGTGATACACTTGGCCTAATGAATCCAAGTTCTAAAAGTTCTTGCAGTTGTATCTTGAGTTCTTCCAACTCTTTAGGAGCCATTCGGTATGGTGCCTTCGAAATGGGAGCTGCCCCGGGCTCCAAATCAATGGTAAACTCAATTGGTCTGTCCGGTAGTGGTCCTGGCAGAATCTCTGGAAATACATCTGAAAAGTCCCGTACAATTTCTACATCTTCTATGCTCCTTTCAGTTCCCAGTTCTCCGTGCAAGTATACGAGGTAAGCTGGGTATCCCTTATTCATCATTTTCGTTGCTTGGAGGGCGGAGATGATCATCTTTCTTCTTCCCATACTAATTCCGTGGAAATGTGACGGCTCCCTTCCTGGGGATCGGAATGATATCCGTCTTTCGTTACAAAGGATGGTGGCATAGTTCTCGGCTAACCAGTCCATTCCTAGGATTATGTCCACATCTCCCATCGGAATAACATACGAGTTGTTCACTACAATCTTGTGTGACCCTATGTTCAGTTCTAGGTTCAAGCACACATGATCTACTGTTGTCATCCCTCCTATAGGTGATGATATACTCAACTCCTGATCAGCTCTTTCCATTTTAAGTTTTAAGGTGCCGACACATGTACTTGAAATGAAAGTATGTGATGCGCCCGTATCAAATAGAAGTACAACAGGAGTATTGAGTAACATGCCCATACCTGCCAGGTTTCCCTGGTTGTTCTCGGGCTGCTTCTGCCTCATAGCATAGGTTCTAGCATGACGAGGCTTTTCATGTTGTTTCTGTTGTCGCTGCTGTTGTTGGCGGGCCTGTTGCTGATACGGTTGTTGAGGTTGTGGTTGGTACTGTAGCTGTTGGTGCTGCTGTGGCTGCTGATACTGTGGTTGCTGCCTTGGGTATGGTTGGGGCAAAGCTTGGATTGCTCGCAGATGTGGAGCCTGGATAGGTGGGTTTGGTCTTGAACCCGTTCCATGTTGCTTATTCGAGCACCGGTTTGCATAGTGCCCCTTCTGGTTACAGATATAGCAACTATCACTGCCGGCCTTATAGATTCCCACATGATTTTTGTTACATTTGGGGCAATGTGGGGCTCTCTGTTGGTTATTTCCCATCTGTTTCGGTGCACTCTGGCCTCCATAGCCCTGTGACTGGAAGACCCGTCCCTGCCATGGCCTCTTCTCGCCTTGGTTCGGGTTACTGTTGTCCCATCTCCTCTTTCCTCTAAAATTCTGATTATGATTTTGATCATGTGAAGGTGCTGGCGTAGGTACAGTTGCAGGTCTTTCTCCTGGCATGGCTGCCTCAATGTCTAACGCTCGGCTGAGCGACTCAGTGTAAGACAATCCTCCGTGGCTTGCCAAAGCCATCCTAATTTCGTGCCTCAGACCGGCACAAAACTTTTCAGCCATCTTCTCATCTGTGTCTACTTGTTCCGGCGCATATCTAGACATATCGCAGAACATCCTGTCGTATTGAGTTACCGACATCTTCCCTTATTTTAGATTGTAAAATTCAGCTTCCTTCTTCTTGCGGTAGCTCTTGGGTATATACTTGTCATATATACCGACTTTGAATTGTTCCCAAGTCAGGTTTTCTAACTGCTCTGCTGTCATTGTTTTCATCCTTGCTTCCCACCAGAAATCAGCTGACCCAGTCAACTGAAAGGACATACAAGTCAGACGTTCTTGGTCGGTGAAACGCAGGAAGTTGAAAATGCGTTCAATAGCGCGAACCCAAGTTTCAGCTTCTGCCGGGTCTCCTGTCCCGTTGAAGGTAGGTGGGTTCTGTCGCAAGAATAATTCTTCAATCCGTCGTTCTGGCTGAACAGGTGGTTGAACTATTTCTGGTTCTGGTTCTGGCCCTGTTTCTGGGTCTCTTCTTTCATTTCGGGGAATCCTGCCCCCTCCTCTTGGTCGTCCTCGTTTTTGCGGCATTCTATTAGGTCAAAACACAAGTTCTCAGTGCATTAAAGCACAATAAGGACATACTATCATTTCTATAGTTACTCCTTAACTCATCGAGTTCTGCTCCTACTAAAACTTGAGCGAACATATAAATAAAACATAGCGGAACGACTTGCCGCGAAAAACCAATAAGGTCACCATATATAACATAGGGAAAATTGCCTCAATGAGGACTTTACATCATCATAAATGTCTAGATTCAAAGACCTATCTAAGTACCACACATGATGAACTGGCTACCTAGCGAAGCCATCACAAAAAGTACTCAGTCATGGAACGCCCCAAGGTTTCGCGTCTCCGTACTAATACTAGTCAAAATAACTAAGCCAACATAGGGGCATACAAAAGTATCGAAATGATCATCGTTTTTGAAATACACAAATAACGTCCTACTAAATGCACAAGAGATTGTCTGTATGCATTACGTGCTTGACCCTTGGGTTAAAGCATACGTGTTTGACTGATTTAATCTAATGAGTATCTGTTTATCTTTGGGTCACAGAAAATCTACCAACAGCTAGTAGATCGCAATGATTCATATCACAAATGGCAATTAGGCAAAGTGTTTCAATACTTTGCCAAACAATTGAAAATGAATAACCATAGGGTAGAAATGAATTGACTGAAAGGTCGAAACGAAATGACCTAATAGTCTGAACCCGTTTGGCTTTTCAGATGAAGGTTTAAAATATATAGGTTTAAAGACCCATATATGACGACTACTGAGATTTTGGCCATGTGGACTGGCCAGGTCCGACACAACTACTTCTCAATCACTCGGAAATACTTTTCCGAACTTGGCAACTCTTGTTCCTTGGCTGCAAAAGGTATATTTGTTCTAAAATCACCACTTTCTTCTTAATATCTTGAACATGTCCTTGAGAATATTCTAGAGCTTCTTCAAACTTGGAGTCTGCCTCCTAGTTTAATGCAATCATTAAACATCTTCTATAGGCGAAATAAGGTAGGCTCGACCTTACTCAACAATGTTCCTCTATATGATCTTAATGTAGTACTTCTAGTACTTAGTGTTCCTTCACATAGCGCTTGAAATGCAACCATATAATTTGAAGCACTCTTCCGTGTTATTGTAAAAGACCTTCTGAATCATCACGCATTCAATAAGGCAATAGCTTTTGCTCATCTGAGCACCTTTATAGGGTATGTGTCACCATGTGTAATGCTAAGTCATGGAATGACCTTAGTCAATGCTTGCATTCTGGCTACTAAACTGAATGTATAATCCAAGACGTTCTAACTGAGGCGATGTCCTCGATAGGTTAAGGTATATATACTTATCTTGAGTATATCCTTAGGGTCTCATTAGAATCTTAATTCATTTGTTTCAGCATTGATCCACTGTCGGCGCTTCTAGCTATTATTAAACTCTGAACCATCTTCGAGAACTTCTCTTGTCTTACACACTTGCATAGATTTTTCTAGTCAATCATAATGGTTGGTAACTTCTAGTTACCCATGGCACCTATCCTCCTTTCGATTTGTAGCAGGTGATCGTAATCAATAGGGATTCTAAATCATGCTCACGTGTAATATAATAGGTAATTGTAATAATAAAGGTTCTGAATATCTGAAACTATAAGCTGGCAGTTCTAATCGCGATGCTATAACATCATACACAAAGTGTTATAACTGCATGTGAGTCTGACTCTGAAGTTCGAACATAAATCATGAAGGTTCTCTTCATGTCATAACTGATGATAATCGAGAGTTAGTAATGAGTCTTAGCTCATTATGCGATAGCTAACTGATTACATAAGTCACACTCGTCGCTACGAGCAATGATTCACGTGATCTATCATCAAATAAGGCAATAGTCGATTCGGTGTTCTGTCACGCGTGAACAACTTGAATGAAGAACTATGCCTGCTTCAGTGATTCGTGCGTGGCATTCTGCTTGCACTGCTTTCATTGGATTCTCTTCCTCTTTCTTAGCTCTTCACCATGGCTATAGTGAAATATAACTGAGTTTCTAGCTTCTATTGTTCTTCTCGTAACTGTGATCATGCATTCTTAACACATCTAAGTTCATTGAGATATCTAATCAATCAATAAAGCATAAAACTTGAATGTAAGCATCAGTACATTCATATAGAACGTGAACTTCTCAATGTTTTAAAATCATTACCACCTTCTTTCTTGCTGAGCATGACGATGTGATGAAGTGATGAGCTTTGGTTGACTGACTCATATATACTAGTGATCATACTAGAAAAATGGGCTAACTCTAGGGTTCAGAGCAAATGAACTGCTCTGATACCACTCTGTCACGACCGGACCTAATTAAGGATAATTAAGCCGGGGAAACCGTGACTAATGGAGGGAGATTAGAAGCGGGGTAGAAAGGGGAATATTCAAACAAGAAAGGATCGCAGTATCATTGTTAACAACAGGGATATTTATAATATAACGGAGTTTTAGTCGTATAGACTCAAATAACTAGTAAGTTCGGATAACTCCGACTTATCCAAAATAACATAAAAATTCTGAGTACGCAGCGGAATAAGGTTCTGATTACATGTATGAAGACATGTAACCCTAGAGTTCATTAATACATAATAAGACAAAAGAGTCCCGCTCGTCACTTCATCACCATCGGCAGCTGCTCAACCTGCACATTTAGAAATATATGCAGGGCTGAGTACAAAAGTACTCAGTGGGCACATATGCCTACTATGAAATATAACATGCTTCGTAAAGTTGTAAATTGTCATGCCATCATAAACAGTACAGCAAGGGAGTTTTTCGCTAAAAAGGCCCAAGCTTACTAAATTCATTTGTGATTCTTAAAGTTCGTCTGCAGACTAAGTTCTCTTGTAATCTATCATATCTGGAACTGTGTGCCGGAGAGGTGGCCACCTCTCACGGACACTTGACCGGCCAACCCGCTAGATGACTCACGGTCACTGGTGTACACTAGCCCTGGCAGGATAGCTATCAACTGCTCAGGACCCGAATTCGATTACATAACTGGCAAAGCCACATCAGATAGATATCATACCAAACATTTAAACATTTATGGCAAGACAACAGTTGAAATAATTTTCAGTTCAATGATTTTGCAATGAAATAACTGTTCAAACATAACATTAAACTCATTTGATATATATATGAAAGTAACCCACCTGATAGCAAAGCTTTGCTACAGATTAGTGACTCCTTGACGAGCTCTTATTCTTGCGCTCGACCTTTAATCCGAGAAAATAACGTAAGACTTTAAATCGAGGGAAAATTCTCAATTAAATGAGAATGCGTAATTTAACTATGCATGAATCTCGTATGCATGAACTATTATTCTGAGATAATAATCAAGGAATTTCTATTGTTAATCCAAGCTATCGGATTTAAACAAAAGCTAAGTCTCGTTTCATGAAGCCGGATAATTAATAAAAATTAATCCGTTCTCTTAGGGTGTTCTAATCCACCAATTAAATAAACCCCATTCCTCGTAGTCAATAGAAAATAAATAATACTTCAACTTATTCGCTTTATAACCTCATAATTAATCGGGCTTAATAAATAGGAACAAGTAATGTTATAAGATTAAATAATTAAAAGGCTCAACATAAGGTAGCCTAATAATTAATTAAATAGAATTGGCTTGAATAATTAACATGAGAGGCCCGATTGAAAATAATTCATCGGCTCAAGTAATTAAATAAATCTTGTCTCCATAAATAATTTGATTAGCTGGGCTCAATTAAATCATTCAAACGAGGCCCAACGAAAATAATATAACAGCCCAATTAAAATAAAATAGATGGGCTTTAATTAAATAAATTCGGCCCAATGAAATAATGTAATAACAACCCATCTGAGTAAAATAAATAAATTCAAAGGCCCAATCAATAATTTAAAATCGGCCCAAAATTAATAAATAATCCAGCCCAACTCAAGCCCACTGAAAATAAATAACAAAGCCCGATAAAATAATAACTAGGAGGCCCAAATTTTTCGGCCCAACTTAATTAAAATTTAGTCCATGTTAAATAAATAAAATCAGCCCAAATTCCATTTAAAAATCGGCCCATCACTTATTAAAAATCGGCCCATCACTTGGCCCAAAATCAATTAAAAGAAAGCCCATACAAAACAAAACAAAACAAAATCAAAGCCCATCTCTATCTCTCTCACTATCGGTCTCTCTCTCCTCACAATTTCAGATCTCTCTCTCTTCAAAGAAACGCACACACACAGACGCACATCATTCTCTCACGCCATCTGCCGCTGCCGCCTGAGACCGGCGAAGGATCCAGCGCAACCGCCGGCGACAGATGTTGCTGTTGCCGCTGCTGTCTGAGATCGGCGGTCAAAACGCCTGCTGGAGGAACGCCGTCGTCGTTAGCTCGTCCGAAGTCGCCGCCAACTGCCGCTGCTGTTTCGCCGGAGTCGTGGCCTGGAGCTGCTGCAGCTCGTCCGGTGGTTAGTGGCTCGCTGGAGGAGCGCCGCCGCCGGCCCTTCTTCAATATCGATCGGCTCCTCCTTCTTTCTTCCTCACGCAGATCTCAGTCGAGTCCCACTCTGGGAATCATCGCCGCTGCTGTCACGCCCGTCTGGAATCCAGCGACTCAGTCGGCGTCTGGGAGCGGCGCCGTCCAACTCCCATCTTGATATCCCTCTCCGACGTCGAGCCTTAGGTTTCAAAAAGGGCAGAACGCCGTTGCCGTGCGTCCGCTGCTGGTGCGCTCGAGCCCCTGCTCGACCATGGTTCAGGTTGGCTGCTGCTGTGCGATTTCCGGCGAAGGGTGTCGCCTCGCCTCCTCCTCGGAGCCGTTCAGTCCTCCTCCCTCTCAGAAGCTAAGTTCCCTACTCTCACTTTACAACTACTGCGTATGAATTTTCTGAGGTATCTTAATGTACATGGTTTATCAGTTGTGAGATGGTAAAGCTATGGTGTGAAGGTCAAAATCTGTTAAATGCTATATGTTGCTGGTTCTTCATGATGCTATGTTCATTCTCACATATTGGTTTTGTTTGTCTATCATGCTTGGATGCAGAAAATGTGTGATGGAATACAGTATATGGGGCTAGGTAAATACCTTAAAATGTGTAGTTGGCTATTGTGGTTGAGCTAGTGAATCAACGTGCCAAAGCTCTTGGAACTTTCGGCAGAGAGTGAATGACTGAAATAATTTACAGATTTGTTTCTTCACTAACTGCAGGTGAAACCATGGAAGAAGGTGGAAGCATTAAAGAAAGCTTACCCTGGGAACTTTGGCAGAAACAGGCAGGGGCTGCTCTTCGATAATTGCAGGATGGTGGAGATGATGATTAATAGAGGATTGGCAAAGTATAGTGGTGGGCAAAATATAGTGGTAGGCAAAGTAGTGGGGAGCAAAGTAGTGGAAGATAAAAAAATAATAATAATAATGTAGTGTAGGATTAATGATGTATTTTCTATGTCTCGGTGATTCTGTAACTGTAAAATGGATCGCGTGCTCGTATCTGCTTGGTACTGTTTATTTAAATAAATCTTGTATTTCGTCATGTGATTTTTCGCTAAAATCGATAAGTTATAAAATGAATCTAAATTAAATCCGTAGATTTAATTCGTTCGTTGTTCTGATATCTAAATTAAATCCGCAGATTTAATTAACTTCTTGAGTCGGAAATAATTCACGATCCGAGTAAAAATAAAATCTAATTCCATCTCGCTTAAATAAATAACGTGACTTTGCTAAGTCAGTTATAACTCTGAAATAATATCATTGACTGCTTTAACAATATAAATTCAGGATCATAAGCTGAATTCATATCAGGATAATAACCGTTTTCATTCACTGATGAACAAAATAAACACGCTTTACTGGATTTAAAACATATAAAAGAGCGGGTCACTACATTACTAATTAGCATCTACGTCAAAATAAGAGAAATATCGCATAAAGTTGTGTGTTATATTATTTATCCATGATAATTTTTTAAGTGCACATTTTGAAGATATGTTATCCTATATATTAATAATCATATCCTTAAGTATTTACATTTTTTAAATCTTTATTTTGAGGGTTTAAATTATTTTTTCTTTTAATATATAGTAATGTAATCATATTCAAAACTTTTAATATATACTAATGTATTAAATTAAAATAATATCTATAGTAATAATAATAGAATATTTGTAGGAATAAAAATAGAACTTAAATTAACACCCTAGAAGTCAGTATAAAAACTTCAAATCCAAATTGCGAATTAATTAGATGAATAGAATTAAATGAAATATCCTTTATATTGATGTGTAACTTTTCTATATGAGTTGGTCTTACATGAGACTGGTTCTCATCAGGAGCGAATAAATAAAAAGTATCTGCTACTCTACAAATAACATTTGTTAGCTCAGTGGTACGCTCCTTCATCTATCATCTCTCATTGGTTCAATTCTTAGTTGCAACAATATTTTTTTGCTTTTTTTATATATATTATGATATTTATTGAAACATTACATATCTTCATATCAATGGTTATCTTATCTTACGATAATAATTATTTGACCAAATAAATGAAAAGTACAAGTTCTCGTGGGTAAAAATGACAATCATCGCGGAAAAAAAAAATTTATTTTTTCATCACAACAATAATTACTTTGAATCGGCCTGGGACTCGCGACCTGCGCCCAGACCCCGCTGACCCGCGCCCCAACCCTTCCCCGACCCTCTCATCCATACACTCGATCAGTCTCACCCATGTTTTTGCCTTTTTATCCAATCAAATTATTTATGTAATTTAACTTTGCTAATTTTATTTTCGTAGAAGGATAACAATACTATTATTTGATAGTATTATTTATCTAACTAAAAAATATTTTTTCAATGCGTTTATGCATTTTTCAAATCTTTTTGTGTATATAGATTTAGATTCTTCGTCGAGTTTTTCTTTATAAATTTATTGAATTTATATAGTAAATTTGTTTAAAAAAATTAATAAGTTTTGGATTTAAATAATAGATTTATATGTGATAAATATAGATAAAATCGAACTTGTTTAGAATTGTGATTGTAGTTGAATTCTTGTATGTTCATTATTATGACAATAATCAACTAAATAAAAAAGATTAGAATAATAATAATAATATGATATTACACTATTGTCCTTAAAATAGATTAAGAAATAGGGACATATTAGGCAAATCAAATTTTGTAAAACAAGGCTCTTTTATAATAGGTATAGATTTATTGAAGTTAATTATCACTAATTAATAGTATTATACTCTCACCGTCCACCAAATGAGTACCAAAATTTCTTTTTTGGTCCGTCTACCAAATAAGTATCTTTTTATTGTTTTGGTAAATATACCACACAACTCACTCACGATAAAGGTGCCCTTAATCCAGTACTCACATCACACACTTTACCTCAAAATCTGTGTTATATCTAAATAGGTACTCATTTGGTGGATAAATTGATTTTTTTTTCCAAAAATATTACTATTACAAGGAAATCATACTTCCCATGTCCCTCAAAAGTTTGCCCCCAAGTAGAACGGCACAAATTTTAATAAAAGCTGATAAAAAGTTATTTGATGGCGGATCATGCACAAAACTAGTACGTTTAAAGGGTTGTAATTATAAAGTTGATGGTTGAGTCATGTACAAAAATATAAAATAAGGAGATTGGGACAAACTTTTGGAGACACCTCAATGGGAAAATTGAGGTTAACTTTCTAGGGACGGAGGAAATACTAAGAGTTTATAATACATGCAACACACGTAATCTCAGCTAGTATAAAGAAGAAGTAAAAGTTGAAAGACAAGTGAGTTGGTCGATATAGCAAGGATAAACAACATCAGTTGAAGGCCTTGTTCCCAAAGAAGATGTTGACGGCCTCCGTTACGTGAAACGCATCCCAAAATATGTAACTGTCTGCATCGGGAGGCAAGTTATCAATGTTGTGCCCTAAAATATCGCTTATAATAGAAAGGTAAAAGAAGACAAGAATGATATGATGAAAAACCTTGTATTATAGCGTGAGGCTTTGAATATTCGAATAATGGAAGTAGATGATCATACAATGAGGTTTTACATGTATTTATAGGCAAAGTACTAGAAATAGAACTCCTCTTAGACTAAGATTCGGACTCAATCTCTTTGAAGTTTATCTCTTGCGCCATAATGATCGTATCTTTGACTTTGACTTGGTCACTGTAACATCCCGATAATTTAGATTTATTTTATAAGTTTAATTAATAGTATTTTCTTGTATAGCTTATTTTTTTAAATAATTACATGATACATATAGATATGCACCATTAATTTTATCTAGACTATTATTATTATTAGTATTATTTTTGTTTCCTATTAGAACTAGAACTCTTTAAAGACTAGTATAAATATGAAATCAATTTACAAACCCTAAAGGAGACATAGAAACTCGAAGCCAACAGTAAATTTTAGTCGGGTTTTGGAGAGCTGTGGGGCGCAGGAAACGTGAGGAGCTGGAGTCAGATTTTCGCAGCAAATCAAGTTCTGGCAGTTTCGGGAGAACGGCCATAACTTCCTCCACAGAACTCCGATTCAGGCGAAACAGGCGGCCACGGAAAGCTCTCTCGAAAACGAAGAAGTCGTATTTCTGTGCCAAATACGATTTGAGGATGTTTGAGGCTTCAAACGAAGGCTTGAAGCTGACTGGTCTGTTCAGCTGCGATTTTGACGAATTCTTCTGGTGCGGCGCTATTAAGACCTTCATTCCGGATTTGATTTATTTAGCTTCGACTTTAAGGTGAGGGATTATATGCTTGTGGTTATATTCATGTATGTTTTTATATGCTCTTAGTTCATGTTTGATTATACTTGCTCAGCCATGTAGAAATACATGTTCAGAATATCATGTTCAAGTACATGATCAGAAACGCAGAATATCATGTTCAAGTACATGATCAGAAACGCAGAATATCATGTTCAAGTACATGATCAGAAACGTAGAATATCATGTTCAAGTACATGATCAGAAACGCAGAATATCATGTTCAAGTACATGATCAGAAACGCAGAATATCATGTTCAAGTACATGATCAGAACGCAGAATATCATGTTCAAGTACATGATCAGAAAATTTAGAAACACTCAGAATTCAGTATATGTGTATGACAATGTGAATTATTTGCATGTTTAAGCGTATGTGAATATGTGCATGATTCTTCACTGAGTATATTTTCAATATGCTCATCCCTTATCTTTTCAGTTTTGCAGTTTTGGAGTCGAGGTGGCCATGGAAGTCGAGAATGACTAGAGATTTAGTTTTCCCATAGAATTTAAGTTGAACTTGTTAAGTTTTAGTTTATCGTTCTTATTTTATGTTACTACTTTAGTATTGGCAAATTGATTTTTTTAATTAGTTAAATTATGAAAGTCAAGAAATTTTATTTTTAACTATTAGTCCTTCAAGTTTTTAGTTTGAAAAGTTTATGAAAATTGGGGTGTTACAGTCACTCCTCAATTGACTTGGCCAAACTATTCGTCTCTGTGGATTTAGGTCCGGTTACATGGAAATAAGATTGTTTTGGGCCAAGCAGGGCTGTTTACGGTCGAGCAGGGTTGTTCTGGGCCGAACAACGTTGTTCGTTGGCTAGCACGTGTTTGTTAATATTTCTCTCTCCGATTTGTTGTTTCTTTCCGTTTTTGAGAGATGCATATTTTTATTCTCATCACAACATGTTGCCAAAACCTGCCGTAACTTAAGAAGGAACATAGCAAAAAGCACAAAAACTTCGACATTCTCTATTTTCTATTTTTGCATTTAATACGCGGACACTTAATCTTTTCCCCATCCATGTGTCTTGGTTGAGAACTAGCAAAAAGCACAAAAACTTCGACATTCTCTATGAATTCCGTAATTAGAGATCCATTCACAACACGCCTATACATCCACCATCGATCTAAACATCGTGAAATAAACTTATAATTAGTTTACTGGTTGATTATGGTTTGTTGTAGTTGATGGTTGAGTGTTAGTTATTGTTTTTTTTTCTTAATTAGAATTAATTTTTTAGTAAACACACAAGAGGTGATAATAAATAGATACAGGCTTAATAGTTAATTCAACAACCACGTCTTTTCCCAAGAGTGACTGAACCCATTTGTGATTCAGACCTCCTCAGCTCACATCATATGTATTACAACATTAATTAAAGTCTACACAAACAAAAAACATACCTTTTTCAATTTATTGCTTTGCTGAATCTATCGACCTTAAAGATAGTGTTGGAGAAATTAGTAGACTTGCCACTTACCAACTACTAGAAATGACACTCCCAACAAAATATTCTTTAATAATCAGGTGAGGCTAATTAAAGCTCAGCACAATTAATGTGAGAAAAATTCAACGAACTAAAGTTTTAGGCATGCATGAGTATGTGAGTTAATTTTAAGTAGCTATGAAGCAATAAAGAGCAATATATATGACAATCTTAATTCACCTAAAAATCAGCGAGTAAAGTTGGATGACGAAGAAATAAATCATCCTCATATATATACATTAGAAAAATGTGTTATGGTAAGAATTAATTAACAGTAAGAATATACAGTTTTACTATAGTAAGAAATAAATCATCCTCATATATAGTCGCGGCATTTAAACTCGCGTGCCTGAGGTTAAAAGTCTCTTAATTTATTGTATTTTTAATATTTTATTTTCTAAAGTGTAGTAAGACACATAATTGAAATGGTGGTCTATTTGAAGAAGGAACAGAGTAGCAACAAGTTATGAAGACACCACAATTGTCAAAGCAACTAAATGTCATTTACAAACACACAAACACCAAAGGAGAAGAAAAATCAATTATCCAAATTAATACCAACTGCTCTAGCTCATAGGATTGATATTCACCTTATCTATTTTGGAGATTAAGTCTGAATTCCTCATCTTTGCTGCAATGCTTTTGGTTGTCACCATCTTTAACTCCTTGAATAAACACTTCGTCGCAATCTCTTTCGGGAGGGTATCCAGACATGGACAATCATGGATTTCTAACGTCTTGAGACAATCCATTGCACGTTCTCCAAGTTGTACATTTCTCAGATTCCACAGCTCTTCGATGCACAGCTTTTCGAGACGAGTGAAGGCGTTGGGCAAGATCACCATGTGTTGACCAGTGTATGCATTCCGCAATTTGAGGTATTTTAGCAAGCCTAACTTCTCTGCTAGTAGTGGCATTGGGTCTTCATCAAGACAGCTATTAACCAACGTCAATGAGTCTATATTTGGAGGAAGATTATTTGGTAACCTGGCTAGGAGTCCATCCAATTTGAGTGTATAGAGTCTGTCTAGAACACCAATCTCATCCAAACTAGGCATGCTTCTGAAACGATGCCCTCTTAAGATTAGGTGTTCAAGAGAGTCTAACTCAGCAAATAATTCCATCATCTTGCTCACATCTGAGTTTCCATCCAGTTCTTCTATCCCCAATTTCTTAAGACATCCAAGTTCTAAGGCCGATAGCTCACATGTCCAATTATCAACCGAGACGTAGGTTAAGGTCTCCAAATTCTCCAGTGTGTCAATCATCAAAGGCTTCCAGCAAATCAGATTAGACATGTAAAGGTGGAGAAGGCTAGGCAATTCCCATATAACATCTGGCACCTCCACCATAAAGTTTTGAGCTATGTCAAGAACCTCAAGCTTTTCCAAGCACCTCAACGACTCTGGAAGCTCTTTTATGTAATTATTTCTCAACCCCAAGTATCTTAATTCCATCAATGTGCCGATAGAATCTGGTAAAAACTTCAACCCAAAATCTTCCAGGTCAAGTATCTTAAGTTGTTCAAAGCTCTTCCAATAAGATGGACTAGCGTCCATGTAGCCACCTCCATGGAAGAAGAGAGAAACAAGATGTTTATCTTGATCTGTGGAGTAGTTGAACTTGTCTCTGCTACAAATGATAACACGATGATGACGAGGACTCTCACAGAGCTGATTATTTCCATTGTTCCTTAGGATCTCAAAACTGAATTCCTCCTCTGCCTTTTGGATGGATAGCATGTGTAGCACAACATTCATGCAATACTCCGTGCTCTTGTCCTTGACATCAATAACAGATTCGTTGACTAAACCATCTAAATATGATTCACATTCAAATTGTGGTACTGCTCCTAATACAAGCCAAATCTGTTTCAACTTTTCTGCCCTCAAAGTTGTATTTTCCTTAAAGAAGGCCATAGAAAAGAAACATGACCTCAGTCTGGGTTCAATTTTATGATAAAATGGTTCCAACAACTTCAATGTTGAACCAAAATCAACTGAGTCAAGAAGTTGTTCCCATTCGCTCCCTCCAGAGACTTTCTTTTCCACTAATTGCTTTCCTACCTCTTTTATAGCTAATGGCAGACCACCACATTTTCTCAACATTTGTTTTCCCATATACTCCAAGGACTTTGGGAATTTGTGCTCACCCATTAATTTATTGCCATGGTTTATTGTTTTCAGAAACAATTGCCAGCTCTTCTTAGAATCCAAAGGTTCCATCTTATAAACATTTTCAGGAGATATTGTTATGTCCCTATGAGTTATGTGACTTGTGAGCAGCAATCTACTTCCATTGTCTGTTAATATAAGAAGAATACAAAAAGGATGAGTCAGAAGGTTATTGAGTAGAGAAAATGTATATTGTTAGATTACATGATTGAGTCATGTTGATAAACACCCAGCGCAATTCTCTAGCTTGGCCCTATTATGCTCCATCCCATTAGCCCATTAGGTTTTCATTATCAGATATAAATAATGTAATCTCTAAGCTTATTCATCATGGAATGAATATTTTGGTTGATCTTTATCAAATATCTCTCTTCTCTCTTGATTTCTAGAGTTTGAGCTGCTCGAAAAGCTCCACCATTGATATTAATCACGAAAACTTTAAATTTTGAAGCCACGCTTAAGTTAAAATATGAGTTAGCGCAACACGACTAGATCATAAGCAGACGAAAGATGATCATACATACAATGATCTGGAAGAGCATCCCAGAAAGACTTCAGGCGCATTTGTTTGGGCATGTCGTCGAGAACTATCAGATATCGCTTTCCTAGCAGGTGTTTGCGGAGCATATCTCGGAGGCTTCGGTTGTCCATATTCTCCAATGAGGAATATGTATGGAGACTCTCAGGATCTTCTACCTGTTGTATTAGTTTGATAAGTAGCTCTTTAAGAGTAGTGAAGTGAGTAGAATTAGATACCCAAGCACGGCGCTCGAAGTGTTGAATGACGGTTGGATGATTGTATATTTCTCTCGCAAGAGTTGTCTTTCCAATACCAGCCATCCCTTTGATAAGAAGAGACGACAGGCATTCTTCCCCACCAATAATCCTTTTGGGAATCAGAAATTCCACATCTTCTTCCAAGCCCACCACATATTTGTCATCTTCAACAGTTTCTGATGATCTGATGTTGGACTCATCATCTCCCAGTTTAAGCATCTGTTTTTTGATCTCTCCCATCCAACTACGGATGGAATCATATGTCCAACTATACGTTCTGTATCCGTATTGCTTGAAAATGTGGAGTGCATCTTCAGCCATGTCGTCAAGGTCAGATACTAAAAAATTGAGGCTTCTTCCCTCTTCCAATTTCTTATCCCTCACAATATCCACAATCTCGCTCATCTCTTTAATTACCTTCTTCATATCCTCATTTATGAGGGGATTCTGCTTTTGATGATTATCCAGCTTCTGTTTCACCGATAAGAGGAGGGCCTCCGACATGTTTGAGCTGAGACCAATGTGAAATTTAAAGAAAGATAAAATTGTTAGTATAGATAAAATTTAAGGAAACTAATAGCCAACAAATCCATAAATTATTAGTATATATAAAATTGATTTTGGATTGAATAAAATTTATTCAAGCGAAAGATTTAAAAAATCTAACACTATATAAGAACATCATTGTCATGTTTTTGTCCGTAATTTAGGCATAATAATACATGTTTTATAAGAATGAACATTTTTGTGTTTCTTTCAAGTGTTTTCCTACATGCAAAATCATAATTTGAGAATATGTGATTGGTGGGGTCATTTTCTGCACATATTTTAGAATATGGGTATTAAGTGCATGTAAGTTTAATAAATTGAACAATTTTGCATTTCACCTTTTTATATATTTATCAAAAAAGTAGTTGAAACAATCTTATTTCAGCTAAATTAGGGGTCAACTGTTTGGGAATGTGATTCAGTGTACCACTCTTTATGTCCAATTTTGTGTTACACTTTCAATTTTGTTTATTTTTTTATATATTTTTTCTTCGATTTCAACTTTGTATGTTTTAATTAGTTTAAATTTGTGACTATTGACTAAGGTTTATTCTATCAATCTAGAGTATATAATTATTTTTTTCATTTAATTTCACTTTTATTAGCTAATATCAGTTGATAAATTCAAAGTCACGGTGTATATATTTTTTTAAAATCTAATATTTTGAAATAAAAATTAAATATAATTCATAGTATTAACATGTAATAAGTTCGTATATTTTATTGAACATTTCTAAGTACGCATCAAAAATGGACTTTGGTCACAGTTACTGTGAGAGTTATTTTAATTCTAATAATTATTTATTTACTTGTTAATTAAATTCCTTGATTTTATCTTCTTCATTAATCATTTTAAGAGAATTAATATGTTCCTATATTTATGTATACTCAAATATCCTATAGTATGGAGGAAAAAGAATTAAATCTACATTGAAATATGATATTTTTGTATACTACAAAGTATGAAGAGAATAAGAGTTTAAACTAAATAAAAGACTTTATTATTTTAATTAAATTTGAGATTTAAGTAATGATTTTATGTTTAAAATAATTAATTATATAAATAACTACTTAAGCACAAATTTACAACATACTTAAATAACTAAACCATAGCTCCTTAATTCCCGTGCTCAAAAGAAACATCTCAAGCTCGACGGGATGGAGGGAGTATCTTATTTGGTTTAAATGATAATATATTTATCCACTACTCATAAGGTGGTATAAAGTTATACCACTCTCTCTTAAGTGTAAAATTATCCCTTTTCCAAGCGAAAAGGTGTTGCCCGAAAATTTATACCATCTGTCTGAATTTTTTATTACGTCAAAGCAAACGAGATATAAGGTGATAAATATAGCTTATCCCTTCCTTATAACTCAAAGCAAACACACCCTAAGGGTTGTGTTTGCTTTTTCTCCCTCTAAATAGAGGGATAATATAATGAGGTATAAATTTATCACTTAAAGTGGGGACCACATTTTTTATATCTTGTTTAATTTAAAGGATAATATATTTATCGACTTCTTATAAGGTTGTATAAAATTATACCACCATTTTCTTAGGTATAAAATTATCCATTTCCCAAAGGATAAGGATATGTCCGAAAAATTATACAAGTAAACACACCCTAATTCTATTATTTCTTCAATACTCGTCTATATATTTGAGCTTTAAGTTTCAACTAATATATCCTAATAATGTCTTCTTAGCTGTACTCGACGCATGTTTTTTATATATTTATCCAAAAGTAGTTGAAACAACCTTATTTCACCCAAATTAGGGATCAACTGTGGGTGGCGCTTATTAATTGAATTGAATTTTTTTTATTAATCGAACCAGATATACACTACATCGCAAGAACCGCAATCACCGCAATCGAATACCGGCCCGGTCAATCCAATTCGGTATTGAACTAATCGAAAAATTGAAAAAATTTGATTTTCAAATGCTCAAACGCAAATCTTGCAATCACACTGTCATAGACTCATATTCTTCTTCTTCTTAATTATCTTATGATATTTTGAATTGATACAACTAATTCTGATTCCATTTTGATAACAGCAAATAAGCAAGCACTGTAAATTTGTATTCCACAAGAAAAAGAATACATGTATTGGATTCAGTAAAGCAGATTTGAGATAACATACCTGGGCTGCTAGCGACGGACCAACGACGAAGGAGGTGGTGGCGCCGAGCGAGCCGTGGTTGGGGGATCGAGGCGCGGCGGAATCCGGTGGTGTGGACTGTGATTAGATTTACTTAGGGCTCTGAATTGTGAACTTTGTTTGAGTAGATTTAGGGATTCAGAATGTTAGAAAGTTAATGAGTAATTATATTGAGCATTGAAGAAGCCAAATGATGTGCATAATTAATTAACAACCGCTAATAAAATATTAGTAATAAGATGAGGAGCTTATAATATCAAGCCAGCTCAAGTGTTGACTTAATTGTGCCACTTTTCACACACAAAATTTGAAGGGATAGAAAACAAGTTTGATATAGGATTCCAAAAGTCTTGTGTTACAATGGTAAATATAAAAAGATATGGAAGTTGATCCAATATAAAATTCCTTTCTAGCAAAGACAATAAAAATGGACGCCTTACATGAAGAGGAGGCAAGTAGATGCAGAGGGTATAATCTCTTATTTAGTACGATCTACTTTCTAATATATTTGAAAAAAAAAATTATAACACTATTAATTATTGTTAATTATTTTCAATAAATGTTTGCAAGTACGTATAAGTAGACAAAAAAATGAAACAAAAGTTTATATACGTACAATTTGGACCCTCAAAATTGTAGGATAGTCATCTATATCTATATAATACGTAAAAAAGGAGTTTCCCTCCATATTTTCCCTCCTTTTTTTTTAATTTTTATCTCTATTTTCTTATATAATTTAATTCTTTTCTAAACATCCTCAAATTTAATTTATGCATAAATATTTAATATGCATATTATATATAAGTCCGTGACAAAATATTTAATAAGTTATAAAAATCATAAAAAATAAATTTAAAACGAATAAATTATGAAAACTTTAAAATATATTTTCTCTCTCTTCGTTAATGTTTTACTAACTTTTTATTTATGTTTGTGTATGAAAATATTTTATTTATTATTATGACATGTAATACTCTATAATAAAAATGTGTAATGTTAATTTTCGTTATCAAATAATTTAGAGGAATTGATGTGTTTATTTTATTTTAAAAATATATTTTATATTTATTTATATATAAATTATATTTATTTATTTAAACATATTGTTTAATTTCAATGTTCGTCGTGCATAGCACGACTGGATATACTAGATATATATAATTAATGAGATTAAGAAAGATTAGAATAAGCAAAGACACATTGCTCTCATCTTATATAGTCCCACTAATCCAGTAATTTATTTTAAAATCATAAAGGTGATTGTTATTATGGTTAGCTACAATTATTATAATTGCATATCATTGAAAAAGAGAGTTCACTGTATGTTGATCCTACTTCAGAAGTGAAGAGGGAGTCATTAAGCATTTTTCAAGTTCAAATCCTTTTAAAATTCGACGTGTTAATGACTTGCTTCATTATAATGATCATTTTCGTAATATGATATGCATTATCAGTTATTTTTTAAGTATATTTTTCAATTACTTCGTTGATTTTTGGAAGAATAGTTTATTAATTATGATGAACAGCGTCATTTTTTTGCGTCATGAAACATACCCACCATCGAAAAACACACAATTGACTGGATATGCAATGATTAGGTGAATGGTTAATTACTTTATCACCCACCGTGAAATTAAAAATACTAGATTAATTTCTAATTATTTGAATTAAAAAAATCAGTTTCAGCTTTTAATCGTGGCAGCTAGATTCAAAATAATGAAAGGACAAGATTTATTCTTAATTCTATATCTTATAATGTTTCTCCATTGATACTAACCCTATATATATCCATTAAAAAAATATATATGGAAGTAAAAATTAGTTGATAATGTCCATGATAGTAAGAAATTGTAACACCCCAATTTTCATAAACTTTGCAATTTAAAATTTTGAAAAACTAATAGATAAAAATAAAATTTCTTGACTATCAAAGTTCAAAATAATTTAAAAACCGATTTGCCAAAACTAAAGTAGCAACATAAAATAAAAATAAAAAAAATAAAACGATAAACTAAAACTTAACAAATTCTACTAAAATATTCAATGTAAAATCCTTATCCCTAGTCATTCTCCACTTCCATGGCCACTTCGACTCTGAAACTGCAAAACTGAAAAGATAAGGGATGAGCATATTGAAAATAGAGTAAAATTTTGAAGTAGCCAAAATGAAGCATAAAACACAATTTATGGCCACACATTGAAAAAACACAAAATTTGGCCATTTTTTATTGATTTGGACGTTTTTACCCTTAATGAGGCGGACCAGGTAGGATCAGGCACGCGGGTCGCATGCCGGGTCGGGTTAGGCACTTATGGCACTATTAGTGCCATAAGTGCCAAGATTTTAATTTGATTTTATTTTGGATTTCCGTTGGCACTTATGGCACTATTAGGGCCATAAGTGCCAAAATGACTATTTTACTTGGTTTTATTTTGGATTTCCGTTGGCACTTATGGCACTAATAGTGCCATAAGTGCCATACGTGCAGCACAAATACAGAAGCAACATCTAAACCCTAAATGGAACATCTAAACCCTAAATGGAATATATAAACCCTAGGGGGAAGTGTGCACTTATGGCACTTGTGGCACTAATAGTGCCATAAGTGCCATACGTGCAACACAGATCAGATCAGATCAGATTTGTCGATGGCTGAAATCGAAGGAGGCGGAGATCAGATCTGCCGATGGAGGAGGTGGCGCAACGATCAGATCAGATCCACCGGCGCTGCCTCATCAGATCAGATCCACCGCCGGAGAAGCGGTTTTTGCTGAGGTCAATTCGGTGAGCGAGGCGAGGTCTCTGAACAACGGCGGTACGCTGCCGCTGAAGCGGTTGCTGTTGTTTGACCAGCGTGCCTTGCAAATTGGCGTGATTGAGAACTATCACCGCCACCACTTGGCCGGCAGAATTGCCCATGAAATCGACAGAATCGGAGCAGAAGACGCCTTTGAAGGAGTAGAGTCGTCTGAAATGGCGGTTTTCCAGGTCTGGAGGGCGACGAAGGCGACGCTGAACTGAGGCGGCGAAGGAGGAGGAGGTCGGAGGGTTCCGCCGCTGCCGTTAAACTCTAATTGGAGAGAGTTTTTTTAGAATCAAGTGGGCTAGGTCACGCAAGTAAAAAGGGTATAATAGGCACAAAATTTTATGTTTTAAGATTAGGGGCCAAAAATTGATTTTCATTCCTCATTATGGCTATCTGGGTGGATTGTTTCTTGAAAATATACTCAGTGAAGAACATAAAAAAATATTCATATACGTCACATATATAATCAAATCACGTTATCATACTTGCAAACATACGCCAAGAGACCGAAGCCCCTTGACAAACATAATCATAGTTTGAGTCGATGGCTTAAGTCCCATGACCAAACACATACATGACAAACATGGATTTCATACCTCAATATCGCATGAATTGTTGTCATTTTTCCCCATAAATTGATTGCCAATATGTGTTTGTATCTCAATTTTGAGTTTTATGAAGTCTTGATTGCTTGGTATAGTTTTTGAATATTTTCAGGGCAAATCAAGAGTTGATTGGAGAATTTTGGGAGCATAAAAGTGAAGTACGTCTCGAGAGGAATCCGTGAGCGCGAACGGCGTTGGAATCAGAGCTCGGACGAGGGAGAACGGAGCCGACGAAGCCAGCTGCGCAGGACCCCACGGCCGCGGCAGCCGGCCGTGGCTGAAGAAGACTAAACCGCGGTCCCTCCCGCGACCGCGGGTCTGACCGTGGCCTCCTGCACCCGAGTACAGAACGATTTTGAACGTCGACCGCGGTCCCCGACCGCGGCCTCCTCCCTTTCCAGCCACGTTCCCGACCGCGGGGATAAGGCGGGGATCCACCCTTTGGTGGGCCCAGACGCGATTTTTGACTCTAAAACCCCATTTTCCCCCCTTTTTCTCTTATTATTCATCACTCATCTTCTCCAACATTCAATACACACACCAACCCTTTCACTCCAAATCTTCCATTCACAACCCTAGCTTCCATAACTACACTCAACCACCCATTTGAAGAAGGCATTGAAGAGGAGAGAGGATTGAAGCAAGTTATTCAATAGGATTTGTTCATTCTTTCTCTCTCTTTCATTTATGTTTCCCTTTTTATTGGGTATGTTATTGTTGAACATGATAGGCTAATTTCTCTTTGATTTGGGGATTAGGCTAGATGATTATTGTAATGGATTGATTATTTGTGCTCAATATAAATCTTGTTTGTTCCTTTGCACATTATCTTTTCAAACCCTTGCTTTATTTCTTGTATGGTTTGTTGGCCACATTCTATGCATCTCTAATTTGCAATTTGAATCGGGAGAGAATAATTGCAATAAATAAGGTGTTTGAAACATATCAATTTGATAACCGGGAGGTTGAGAGTTGGGTGAGAGTATGTTGATCTTTGTGTGCTTTTGGGAGTTATAGGTTAGAAGTTGACCGGGGACGGCAACTATGACCCGTAATCTACCGTTCTAGTCGTCCGAGAGGGGGCTAGAACTAGTTGGGAGATCACTTTAGATAATTAGGATCGTCAAGATTAGTATTGAGCTATAATTGAAGTCCTTTTCTTAACCATCGACGCCTAGTCCCTAAATCGTCTTAATCATTGCATTAGTCCACGTTGCTTACTTGTTTTCATTTGTCCTTGCACTTGTTAAGTATTTAGTTAGATAATTAAACTAATCACTCAATTGTTTAGTCTAAATGGTCTAGTAAAATGAATTAGGATAATCACTAGATTGAACTACTAATCCTTGTGGGATACGACCTTGCTTCCATATATTACAACTACCCGTATACTTGCGGCGTGGTGAAAATATTAGCGAACAAGTTTTTGGCGCTGTTGCCGGGGATTAGTTTAGTTTCATTACTTGTGATATTTTGCTTCATTGTGCTTAACTACTTTAGACATTCTACTTGCTTTAATTTTTGTTTTCTATTTTAAGATTGTGATTTGACTCTTTG
Source organism: Salvia miltiorrhiza (assembly GCF_028751815.1). Lineage (NCBI taxonomy): Eukaryota > Viridiplantae > Streptophyta > Magnoliopsida > Lamiales > Lamiaceae > Salvia > Salvia miltiorrhiza. The sequence continues at coordinate 9,415,924 of NC_080389.1, forward strand.
TTCTTGTTGGTTGATAGGTAGTGTATGAACACAAGGTCTAAGGGTGCACCTCTTATACCTATAGACCTTGAGGTTGAAGCTTTTTGCCGACACAACAAAGCAAGAACAAGAAGAGATAGAGAGTTGGAGGAAGTTATGGCGGAAAATCACGACTTAATCCGTCAACTCCAAAGGCAATTGGAGGACATGCAAGGGCAAATCAATGAGCAAGAAGCTCTAAGAAATGCACCACCACCACCACCCATTAGCGAGATGTTCTAACCCGTGGCCCAACGAGGAGGAGTGCATGCTCCAAGGATCAATGCCAATAATTTTGAGCTCAAGCCGGCCCTCATAAATATGGTACAACAAAACCAATTCGCCGGTCTTTCCCAAGATGATCCGAATGGACATCTTGGAAACTTCTTGGAGATATGCGGCACCATCAAGATAAATGGAGTCCCGGAGGATGCCATTCGACTTCGACTCTTCCCCTTTTCGCTAAGGGGCATGGCCAAGACATGGTACCAATCTTTAGAGGGTGGTTCTATCACTACATGGGAGAACATGGCTCAAAAGTTTCTCAACAAGTTCTACCCTCCGGGTAAAACCATGAAGATGAAGAAGGACATAGTCCAATTTCACCAATTTGATGGAGAATCCTTCTACGAAGCTTGGGAGAGATTCAAAGAGATGCTAAGGAAGTGCCCTAACCATGGCTTAGATCAAAACACAATCATTTGTGTATTCTACACCGGGTGTAGTGGTGAGATGCAAAGAGACATGAATGCATCGGCCAATGGAGCATTGTTGGAGAAAAGCCACGCGGAGGCCGCTCACATCATAGAGAACTTGGCCACCAATTGCCATCAATTCCCGACGGAGAGGATCATCTTGAAGAAAGTGGCGGCTACTACAAGCTCGGATCCCATAGCCCTTTTGACGGCTCAAATGACCGCCATGAATAGCAAGATTGATGCTATGTCAATATCAAGGGTAGAGCCCGTGGTTGAAGAACAAACTAGCTTCGAGGATGTGAACTACATCAACAACAACAACAACCGAGGCTATGCGAACTTCCGGCCCCAACAACAAGGTGGCTACCAAGGGCAAGGGCAATACACTCAAGGATTCCAACCTAACCGCCACCCTAACCTCTCCTATAGCAATCCAAACAATTTTTTGCAACCACCGCCCGGATTTACGGTGAGCCATGGCATGATCAAGGAAGAGAAGAAGCTCAACCTTGAAGAAATATTGATGAAGTTCATGACCACGACTCAAGCTCACATGACAAGAACGGATGAGAAGCTAGAGGCTCAAGCCAAGCAATTGAAAATGCTTGAGATACAAGTGGGACAAATTGCCGAGTCTGTAAACAATCAACGCCAACAAGGGCAATTCCCAAGCAACACAATCTTGAATCCTAAGGAGCATTGCAAGGCCATTGCTCTAAGGAGTGGGACAACATATGAAGAGCCCAAGATGCCCGACGAAGAAGATAGAAGTGGTGTTGTGGTTAAAGTTGGAGATGGCAACCCTTCCAAGGAAAAATGAGATAGAGGAAAGAAGAAGGAGGTGTACGTGGCTCCACCACCTTATTGCCCACCAATCCCTTTTCCTCAAAGACATCAAAAGAAAAATGTGGAGAATGAATTCTCCAAATTCCTTGAGATTTTTCGAAAGGTGCACATCAACATCCCACTTGTTGAAGCTTTGAAACAAATGCCCTCCTATGCAAAGTTCCTAAAGGAGGTCATATCAAACAAGAGGAAGATGGGAGAGAATGAGACGGTCAATCTAACCGAAGAGTGTAGTGCTGTTCTCCAAAGGAAAATACCCACCAAGATCAAGGACCCCGGGAGCTTTACAATCCCTTGTGATATTGGGAATGATTGGTTTGGGAAGGCTTTGTGTGACTTGGGAGCAAGTATAAATTTGATGCCGCTCTCAATCTTCAACAAGCTAGAGATTGGCACCATCAAGCCAACCACAATTGCCCTTCAAATGACGGATCGTTCCGTTTCTTATCCAAAGGGGATAGTAGAAGATGTCCTAGTGAAAGTCAACAATTTCATCTTCCCGGTGGACTTTGTTGTTTTGGACATGGTGGAAGACAAAGATGTGCCTTTGATTCTTGGGCGCCCCTTCTTCGCAACGGGGAGAGCCCTCATTGATGTTGCTAAGGGCGAACTCACCCTTAGAGTGAATGATGAGAGCTTCACCTTTTCAATCCACAAGGCTCTCAAGTACAAGGAGGAAGAAGAAGAAAGGAGGGTGGATGAATGCAAGATGATGCAAGTGATAGAGTCTTGCATCAACATGGAGGAATACCACACCTACAACAATCCAATGGACACTTGCCTCCTAAACCCTCTATTCTCTTTTGTTGATAATGATGAGTTTAATGCTTCTAACTTATTTGTTGAGACTAATGAAATGAACTTTGTGCAGGAAATTTCACAAGGAGAGGCATGTTTCTTGGACTTGAGGAATGGAGAGCCGAAAGATGAAGGAGTGGAGAAGAAGACTCCTAGCTTGGAGTTAAAACCTCTCCCCGAACACTTGAAATACGCCTTCCTTGGTGAGGATGAGGCGTATCCGGTAATCGTATCATCCTACCTTTCTCCTCATGAGCTTGATCAATTGCTAAATATTTTGAGGAAGTATAGGTCCGCCATAGGATGGTCAATTTCCGATTTAAAAGGGATTAGCCCATCCATTTGCATGCATAGGATTTTGATGGAAGATGATTTTAAACCTAAGAGGCAAGGTCAAAGACGGTTGAACCCTATTATGCAAGAAGTAGTAAGAAAAGAAGTTCTCAAATTGCTAGATGCGGGAATTATTTTTGCTATTTCGGATAGTGAGTGGGTTAGTCCCACTCAAGTTGTTTCTAAAAGGGGGGGATAACCGTCATAAAAGATGAGCATGATGAGCTAATTGCAACTAGGTTAGTAAATGAATGGAGGATGTGTATTGACTATAGGATGTTGAACACCGCTACTAGAAAAGATCACTTTCCTCTTCCTTTTATTGACCAAATGTTTGATGGGTTGGCGGGGTGTGAATTTTATTGCTTTCTTGATGGGTACTCCGGGTATAATCAAATCCTGATTGCCCCGGAGGACCAAGAAAAGACCGCTTTCACTTGTCCTTATGACATTTTTGCTTATAGACGCATTCCATTTGGTCTTTGCAATGCCCCCGCTACTTTTCAACGATGCATGATGGCCATTTTCCATGATTTAATTGAAAATGTAATGGAAGTTTTTATGGATGACTTTTCTATCTTTGGCAATTCTTTTGATCATTGTCTCCATAATTTATCTATTGTGTTGCAAATATGTGAGGAAACTAACCTTGTGTTGAATTGGGAAAAATGTCATTTTATGGTTAGGGATGGAATTGTGCTTGGACACAAGGTCTCTAAAGCCGGATTGGAGGTAGATCGAGCAAAGATAGTGGCTATTGAGAAGCTTCCACCACCATCCAATGAGAAAGCCGTGAGGAGCTTCCTTGGGCATGCCGGGTTCTATAGAAGATTCATCCAAGATTTCTCAAAGATCACCAAACCCTTGTGTCACCTTCTTGAAAAAGATGCAAAGTTCGACTTTGATAAAGATTGTTTGGTGGCCTTTGAGAAACTCAAAAAGGCTTTGGTGAATGCTCCCATCTTGATCACACCGGATTGGTCACAACCGTTTGAGCTCATGTGTGACGCAAGTGACATCGCCGTCGGGGCCGTGTTGGAGCAAAAGAAAGACAAGCTATTTAGAGTCATCTACTACTCTAGTAGGACTCTAGATAAGGCTCAATCAAACTACACCGTCACGGAAAAGGAACTTTTGGCGGTTGTGTATGCCTTCGATAAATTTCGCTCCTACCTTATTGGCACAAAATCCATTGTTCACACCGACCATGCGGCCATTCGGTATTTGTTTGAAAAGAAAGATGCCAAGCCGAGGTTGATAAGGTGGATCCTCCTCCTTCAAGAGTTTAATATTGAAATCCGAGATAGGAGAGGATGTGAAAATGTTGTGGCGGATCATCTTTCAAGACTTGAGAATCCCGTGGAAGGGGAAAATGCAAATGTGCCCATCAATGAGAACTTTCCCGATGAGCAAATCTTGCAAGTCAAAGCCCACACCCCATGGTATGCGGACTACGTCAATTATCTTGCATCCGGCATTCATCCACCGCCCGAGTTGAATCGTTACCAAAGGAAAAAATTCTTTCATGATGTGAAATTTTACTTATGAGATGAGCCGTTCTTATATCGAAGATGTGCCGACACCATCATCCGGCGGTGTGTACCCGAAGAAGAATGGGGAGCTATTATGAGGGAGTGTCATTCTTCCCCAAGTGGAGGGCACTTTGGCACCAACCGAACCGCTTTTAAGGTGCTTCAAAGTGGCTTCTATTGGCCGACTATCTTCAAGGATTGCCACTCATTTATTTTGAGTTGTGATCAATGCCAAAGAATGGGAGGAATTTCAAAGAAGCACGAGATGCCCCTTAACAATGTGATTGAAGTTGAGCTCTTTGACGTATGGGGCATAGACTTTATGGGCCCATTCCCAATGTCTTTCGGCTTCCAATATATTTTGTTGGCCGTGGAGTACTGATTGAAGAATAAGTCTGAATTCCTAAGCTTTATTGCAATGCTTTTGGTTGTCACCATCTTTAAGTCCTCGAACCAATACTTCTTCACAATCTCTTCCGGGAGGGTATCCAGATATGGACAATCATGGATTTCTAATTTCTTGAGCAGAAGCATTGCTTTTTTTCCACCTTGAAAATTTCTCAGATTCCACAACTTTTGGATGCACATGACTTCTAGCTCGGGAAAACTGTCATCCAACATCACCATTTGTTGACCAGTGTATGTATTCCGCAATTTGAGGTATTTTAGCGAGCCAAACTTCTCCGCTAATAGAGGCATGGGGTCTTCATCAAGACAGCTATTAACCAACGTCAATGATTCAATATTTGGAGGGAAACTTGTTGGAAGCCTTGTAAGGAGTCCATTCAGTTTGAGTGTACGGACATTTTCTAGAATACGAAGCTCGTCCATACAAGGCATGCATCTGAAACGATACCCTCTTAAGATTAGGTGTTTAAGAGAGTACAACTCAGCCAATGACACACAGAGCTTGCTTACATCTGAGTTTCCATCCAATTCTTCTATCCCCAATTTCTTAAGACATCCAAATTTTAAGTCCGATAGGTCATATGTCCAATTATCAATTGAGACGTAGGTTAAGGTCTTCATAAACCATATTCCGACTATCTTCAAAGGCTTCCGGGAAATCACATCAGACATGTAGAGGTGGCTAAGGCTCCACATTTCTCATATAATATTTGGGATCTCCACCATAAAGTTTTGAGTAGCGTGTTTATGAATAATTATATTGAATATTGAAGAAGCCAAATAATGTGCATAATTAAAAACCCCTAATAAAATAATAAGATAATGACGAGCTTATATGAAGCCTGCTGAAGCATTGACTTATTGTTTCACACATAAAATTTGAAGGGATGAAAAACAAGTTTGAAAGATATCTAAATACCTCTTCTTCTTCTTACTCGTCTTGATCTACTTTCCAAAACAATTGATCTACTTTCTATAAAAAGTAATATTTTTTTATTCATTTACTATCGTATCACTATTTAATTTTTTAATTTACTCTAACTTTAATATATCATTGAATAATAAATATGGGCATATTAGGAAGTTACTTATATATTTTCATTTCCAATGATTTTTTTTAATCTTTGTGAAAATCTCAATCAGCCTATGTATATGGAACGGAGGGAGTAATATTTCTTTTACTTGTTAAAATATTGATGAAGATCCAATATTTCTGGCTCGGGATGAAGTTGGATTCACAGCATATATTAGAATTCTTATTGCATTAGAATTCTATTTAATTTTATATGTATCGGATCTAATACTTTATAATATTCCAAACTAAAACATAGACATTTTAATAATTCAAACTAAAACGTATTTACATCAAATTATAAATATGATAAGAGTAGATTTCCAATTGCATTAGAATTCTATTTATTATCTAATAAAAGTAAGAATTAATAGATTTTCTAAAATAATAGATTATCAAATAAAATAACATTAATTACACGTACAACGTTCTTTCTGCTAGTATATACTAATAAGCTTGAACAATAATGGGACAGATGGAGTATATTTTATGGGGTTCGGTTAATCAACGTGAATTTTTTGATCAATCGAACCAAATATACTACTCTATACCCAGAACCGCAACCGAACTATTTAATGTGTTTTGTTAATTGAATACCGAATTAGTTAATCGAAAAACAGAAAGAAAAAAAAAGACAAAAAAAAGGAGTTTTGAATGCTCAAACACAAACATAACAGTTCAAGAGGCAGCTAAGTAGGTAAGACTTTCCCCTCCAAACATTAAATTGGAGTTTTGTGTCACACCAAAGGAAAAATGATTATTTTTTTTTGATGAAATTACATTATAAATAATACAAACCACACACACCCCACCTAGTGGTTATTGTGGCCGAGAGTATTCGAACCTGTGACCTCTTAGACAACAGGCAACCACCCCAACCACTAGGCCATCCCAAATGGACAAAGGAAAAATGATTATTGATACTTGAAAACAAACACAAAGTCTATTTCTAGGCAAAAAGAAAATCATAGAAAGAAATCGGCCTCGCTGCTTGTAGAGGAGCTTGAGTAAGCGGAATCTTCTTCTTATCTTTATGATATTTTCAATTGATTGATACAACTAACTCTGATTCCATTTTGACAATAATAAATAACATTGTAACTGTGTATCCGACAAGAAAAAGAACACAAGCATTGGATTGAATAAAGCTGATTTAAGGCAACATACCTGCTGCCAGCGACGGAGCAAGGACGAAGGAGCAGTGGTTGGGGGATCGAGAAAAAAAAAACACCAAATTAGGAAGTGAAAAATATAGAGTTCACAAGAAGATAAAATATCCGCATAAATGATTTGCACAAGAGAAAAGTCGCCTAATGGTAGACATGCTCATGATATAACAGAATTTTGTTATTGTATATAGAGAACTATTTGGTAAAATTATTGTTCAAATATTAAAATAAGGATGTCAACATTTAATTTTACTAGCAGAGGAAACGTGCGTTGCACGTGTTATGCTTGATATTTAATATTATGCTAAAAGTTAACATCCTATTTAATGTAATACTCAAAATATCATTGTAAAAATTATTATATACGTACTGAATTTTAAAAATTCAAATATTGCTTGTAACTAAAAAATTAAAAAGTAAAAGCAAATATGTCAACTACTAATTAGTCTAAACTATTACATGTGAATCTATATTCACATCAAATCTTCTTTACTTTGACTTTGATGGTCGGAGAAAATTTCTTTCTCTTATTTTTGCTTCCATAAATTTTTTCAATGTGCATCATCTTCATCGTCATCGCTTGTTATGTCAATATAATCATCAAGAACTTTTTTTGTGATTTTTCGTTTCCCCCCTTCCTTGCACTTCATGAGGCTACACTTGTGTGGCTACACTTGTAACTCCGCCGCTCTAGTTTGCTTGGTCTTTTTAGTTGTTTTTTTTATTTCTCCCACTTCATTTGACATGGCCTTCTTGACTATTTTTTTCTTTCCATTTTTTTGTTTTGTCTTGGGTGCATTCTTAACTATTTCTTCCCTTGCTTCTTTTATGATCTTTTGATTCTTCAATTGATGTTACCATCGATTTCATTACAACATTCGTCGGGTCACATTCTATCTTTTGGATTGCACTTGCTATAAAATTTAGCTTTCCCCTATCATCGACTTTTGCATGCTTTATAGTGGCCATAAACCATATTTCTGTTGAATTTGGAGCGGCCAGACCTCTATAGTATGCAAAATCATTTTCATCCTGGGAAATTAGATATTTAAATTATCATCATGAGTAAATTTCTTCAAAATTGATACTTGTTATTTTGACAAATGACTATTGACGAAGAAAATTAAAACTTACGCGACTGATTGATGAAATATACTCATCCACCGAGCATCCTACATATACTGTTGCAACCTCATCGAACATTGTAATATTTGCATCATAATCTCCTTGTATGACATTTAAGGTTATTCTAAACTTGGAATTGTATGTTAAAAATGTTAATATTAATGACATGTATTTTTGTATTAAATTTTTATGTGTTTGTATTTTGGTCATTACCTCGGTGTTGTCTCAATAACCTCTTCATTGCATTTTTCGCATATTGTAGTTTCAGCATTCTTTGTGCATGATGTTGAGCACGTTTTACAGGAATTATACCATATTGATGCTTTATTTTCGACCTCTTGAACTATTCCCATAAAACAATAGTAAGATTTCTGATAGATCAAAATAGAAAATTGTGATAATTAAAAAAATAAATTTCAATTAATATATAAGTATAGATAAACGGAAAAGAAAAGAAATAAGAAACTAATCATTTGCAAGATTATTATATTCGATTTCTATTGCTTCACGAAAGGTTTATAATATTTCAACTTTATCCAAAGCAAGGCATGTGGATATCCAGTCGTAAGGATGGCTCTCTGCAGCCATTGTAGTTTTCTCTCTGTTTTTAAGTTTTGCTTCTCATGGAACAAATAAGCGTATCAGAAAATATGTTGGTTTGATACTTAATTGGCCCATTTTTTGGATTTGCATACGACTTTTAAATTTTATTCTTAAATACTCAGACTTTACATTGTTAACAAATGTCCACTTTTATTTTGACACGAGAATTTAGGTAAGTATAATTAAATAGTAAAAATATAAAAAGTGGTGGAACCCTTTTTTATTGTGTGAGAGGATTACAATTTAGATGAAGATAATTAAAAGGTAAAAACAGAGAAATGAAAAATCTGGAATGTATTATATTATTTTCGTCACATAAGTAATAACATGAAAGCTCCCATTATTAGTAATGGTACCTTTGCTATAAATTCATATTTTTCATAGATTTATGATAACAATCATTTTAATGTACGAAGGAGAATAGGGAATGCATGTTCAATTTGTTATGTAGTTACTTCACCATTATATGCTGATTTTCTTTAAGGTCTTTCAACATCACTTCCTTTGCATTTGTCATTTTCTGAATCATTTTTTATGCTGTTATCCTTAATGGATCATAAGTTTCATAGGATCTGCATTTACAACATAAGAATAAGACAAGTTAAATGATTGATTGGATTACTATATTAATAAAATATAAAATAAATAATTAAAAGAACAGTGTCCATTTTTTTTTTCCATACCTTTGCTCCATATGTTTAATCTCTGGACATTCTGGTGAAGTTTTAGTACGGATCTCACTGTACTTTGCAATTGCAAAGCACCAGACATGTAATGTATTTTGTTATTTATGGTGCTAATATATATATATAAATTAAATGTATTTTGTTATTCATGGTGGTAATATATAAATTTAAATTTTAATTGTGCATGACTTACCCAAAAACTTTTTTGCAGTGACATTTGTGATGACAATAATTGGATTTTGCTCTAAAACTTTTTGTAGCTTATCTCCTTCATTTATGGCCATATCTTCCCAAAGACTAATTTCCATAAATTGATTCCTGTATCATTAAAAAGAATTAAAAGTGATTAAATAAATATGAATTTTTTATTTATATTTTATTAAAAAAAACGAACAAATAATGACATCATATAAAAATAAAATACTTACTCTTTGTTTACGATAGTTATGTCTCTCATTGTTTTTGAATGTGCACCCGATGTGGTTTTCGTTGGTACCATTTTACTATTTTCAACTCGTACCAAAGTTCCAAAGACATCTTCTCTCTTACCGAATTCTTCTTTTTTGTCAAACTTTGATTCTATATCTTTGAACTCAACAAAATTGTATTGTATCTTCATATCAATACTATCAAATGTTTCGGTCACAACGGTGTACTTTTTGAGAATCAATTCTTTTTTAGGATGTATGCTAGGATATCGCCGATCAACCTGTCTAACCTCTCCATTAGAGATTAACTATTCACCTCAAATTTTTGGACAACAATTATCTATATTTCCATTGAATTATTGCTCCAATTTGGACACCCTGCAAAGTTCATAAATGTAAACATTCATTTGAAATATATTTGTAAGTTTAAATTTTGGTATAAGACTCACCTCGTTGTCCATCAGTATCAATTTCTTCACCCTTGTACTTAAGTTAATTCCACAAACTATTTCATGTCCAATTCGCAATACTTTCAATCGTATTGAGGAGAACCTTTGATTTGTATCTAAAATTCTTAGTGATTGTGTGTTGAATCGATCGACAACATAATTTCTGCAATTAAAAAAAATAATGAAATTTTCAAGTAATATGCAAATAACGCTATAAATTTATAATTGTTTAACTTTGTAATGCTTTCTTCTCTTTACATTGCATTTATTTCACAAAGACTTGTTCGATTAAAGAAGAGGACGAGGAACAAGTATATTAAGAACTATATTAAAATACACTATAAAATTATATGACGACTCAATGCATAATTATTTAGTTTAGGTCCGTCAATTTTACCTGGATGTATTTTTTAACACTGTGTCATACAAGTAAAATAATATTAATAATTATTATAAATATAACCATATGTGATTTTTTTGTGCTTCAATATTTAATTATTAATATATATATTTACTCTGTGTATCATGATTACTTGAGGTACATGTGTATATAAAATCTGTGTAGCTAAGATAGACTATATACACCATATATATTCATCTAAATTCTAACAACTAAATTAAATTAACGAAGAATTTATATATATATATATATATATATCTATATATATTATGAAATTTATAACCCACTAAATTTATTCCAAAGTCTGCTAAACAATAACATGAAGAATTTATCAAACAACAAAACCAAGTTCATCGGCAGATTAAGTTTCTTGTTATGAACAAGTTCTCTAACGCTGTAATATATGGATCTCTAATGATGTCCCAAGTAAAATATGAAACAACTCTATTGTCCGAGACCTAAACAAAGCTTCAAGTTAAACACAATAAATATTCTAACGGGAAAATATGCACGTTCGAGAGAGATAAACAAAAACACGAACAAAATATGCGTACTGTTGTTGGAGGGGCTCTTGGTCGTCGAAGGATTCCGGCAGGGGCTTGCGGCTGAGGATGGCAGAGATGCGTTCTTCGGCAGTCTTGGGTGTAGGCGTGCGAAGAGAAACAAATAGGATTAGGAAATTAGTATACAATATGTATAATAATAATATATATCTCTTAAGATACAAAGAATTGTGATTAGTGTATATATATCGCTTAAGATACAAAGAATTATGAGTAGTGTAGGATTCTTCGTGTAGGATTCTTCTTCTTCTTCTTCTAATAATAATAATAATAATAATAATAATAATAATAACAATAGTAATAATATAAAATGATATTACATTATTACCCTTAAAATAAATTAAAAAGTAGGGACATAATAGGCAAATCAAATTTTGTAAAACAAGGCTCTTTTATAATAGGTATAGATTTGAAGGGAAAACAGAGCATATATTACGACAAATCAGAAAGAGCAATATCCAGAAGCCAGGTAGAAATTCCAAATCATTACATCCAAAGTAGACAAAACATAACAAGCCAACAACCCTATTAGGATCACGACGAGCGCGAAAGAACTCCAAAACAACCGAACTTCTAGCATGAACAAAAGCTTCCCAAAGATCATCACAAAGAGAATCAGTGCCTCGCTGATCTTCATTAAGAACATGAGTAGCTAGGAGAGAATCAGTATGCACCACCACCGGGCCAAGGTCGTTCACCAAACAAAAACCGATAGCTATAAGCATAGCATGAAGCTCACCTAATAAAGTGTAGTAAGACGCATAATTGAAACGATGATCTATTTGAAGAAGGAAGATAGTAGAAACAAGATATGAAGAAATCACGATTGTCAAAGCAACTAAATGTCATTTACAAACACACAACCACCAAACGGAGAATTCACAATCCTTAAGTTTGAATCCCTCATCTTTGTTGCAATACTTTTGGTTGTCACCATCTTTAACTCCTTGAAACAAGCCAGCATCACAATCTCTTCCGGGACGGTATCCAGATATGGACAATCATGGATTTCTAATTTCTCAAGCGTACGCATTGCATATTTTCCACAATGTACATTTCTCAGATTCCATAACTCTTCGATGCACAGGATTTGTAGCAAGGGAAAACTGTCATCCAAAATCACCATTTGTTGACCAGTGTATGCATTATGTAATTTGAGGTATTTGAGCTTGGGTAACTTCTCGGCTAGTAGTGGCATGGGGTCTTCATCAAGACAGCTATCAATCAACGTCAACGATTCAATATTTGGAGGGAGATTATTTGGTAACGTGGCAAGGAGTCCATCCAATTTGAGTGTACGAACACTTTGCAGAATACCAAGCTCATCCAAACAAGGCATGCTTCTGAAACGATATCCTCTCAAGATTAGATGATCAAGAAACAAGTCTGCCAATGACACAAAGAGCTTGCTTACATCTGAGTTTCCATCCAATCCTTCTATGCCCAATTTCTTAAACACAGAAAACATTCTTAAGCCCGAGATCAGAATTATACAATTATCAATCGTGACGTAGGTTAAGGTCCCCAGATACTCCAGCGTGTCAATATTCAAAGGCTTCCGGCAAATCAGATTAGACATGTAGAGCTGGCGAAGGCTATGCAATTCCCATATAACAACTGGCACCTCCACCATGAAGTTTTGAGCTATGTCAAGAACCTCAAGCTTTTTCAACCACCCCAACGTCTCTGGAAGCTCTTTTATGTAATTATTTCTCAGCCCCAAGTATATTAATTCCATCAATGTGCCGATACTTTCTGGTAAAACCTTCAATCCAAAATCTTCCAAATCAAGTATCTTAAGTTTTTCAAAGCTCTTCCAATAAGATGGACTAGCGTCCAAGTAGCCACCTCCATGGAAGAAGAGAGAAACAAGAAGCTTATCTTGATCTGTGGAGTAGTTGAACTTGTCTCTGCTACAAATGATAACACGATGATGAGGAGGACTCTCAGAGGGCCGATTATTTCCATTGTTCCTTAGGATCTCGAAACCTAGTTTCTCCTCTGCCTTTTGGATGGATAGCATGTGTAGCACAACATTCATGATATACTTTGTTCTCTTGTCATTGACATAATCAATAAAAGAGTCATTGACTAAATCCTCTAAAATTCGTCCACACCCATCTTCTGAATCCTCTACTACTCCTCCGGTAACCCAAATCTGTATCAACTTTTCTGCCCTCAAAGTAGTATTTTCCTTAAAGAAGGCCATAGACAAGAAACATGACTGCAGCTTGGGATCCAATTGAAGATAAAATGGTTCCAATAACTTCAATGTTGAACCAAAATCAACTGATTCAAGAAGTTGTTCCCATTCACTCCCACCTGACACTTTCTTTTCTGCTAATTGTTTTGCCACCTCTTTTATAGCTAATGGCAGACCGCCGCATTTTCTCAACATTTGTTTTCCCATATGCTCCAAATGCATTGGGAATTTGTGCTCACCCGTTAATTTATTGCCATGGTTTATTGTTTTCAGAAACAATTGCCAGCTGTTCTTAGAATCCAAAAATTTCATCTTATAAACACCTTGGTAGTCTAAAGGTATGTCGAGAGGTGTCGTGTGACTTGTGAGCAGCAATCTACTTCCATTTTCTGCTTACATAAGAAGAATACAAAAAGGAAGAGTCAGAAGGTTATTGAGTAGAGAAAATTTATATTGTTAGATTACATGATTCAGTCATATATTTAAATAAAAAAACATTGGACACTAATAATCTTTGGAATTTATTTTAAGTTTAATCACAAAAACTTTAAATTCAAATCATAAGCACACGAAAGATGATCATACTTGCATACAGTAATCTGGAAGATCGTCCACGAAAGATATCAAGTGCATTGCATGCATGATTAGATCATAAGCTGACGAAGATTGCAATACATACCTTCTAGTGGAAGGGCTTGAAAGATAGAAATCAAGCTCATTTCTTTGGGCACGTCGTCGAGAACTATAAGATATCTCTTTCCTTGCAGGTGTTGGGAAAGCATATCTCGGAGGCTTGCGTTGTCCATATTCTCCAATAAGGAAGATGTATGGAGATTCTGAGGATCTTCTACTACTACCTGTTGTATTACTTTGATAAGTAGTTCTTCCGCAGTAATGAAGTGAGTACAATTAGATACCCAAGCACGGCGGTCGAAGTGTTTAACGATGGTTGGATGGTTGAATATCTCTCTGGCAAGAGTTGTCTTTCCAATACCAGCCATCCCTTTGATAACAACAGGCCACGTTAATTCCCCATCACCAATAATCCTTTTGCGAAGCAGAAATTTGACATCTCCCTCCAAGCCCACCACGTAGTTGTCATTTTCTTCGTCGTCAACATTTTTTGATGATGTCATGTTGGGCACATCATCTCCCAGCTCAAGCATCCGTTTTTTGATCTTTCCCATCCAACTATGGATGGATGCTAAGTCCCAACGACTGGTGTAAACTTCTTTGAAAAGGTTGATGGCCTCGTCAGCCACGTTCACGAGGCCAGATACTAAAAAATTTAGGATTCTCCCGTCTTCCAATTTCTTATCCCTCACAATATCCACAATCTCTCTCATCTCTTTAATTATCATTTCAATTTCCTCATCTCTTTCATCCTTATATGAGAGGCAATTTTCCATCTTGTGTATCGCCAATAAGAGGAGGGCCTCCGACATGTTTGAGCTTACACCAAACTGCCCTAATAACCAAGTTAACACCATTAATAGCTACCAAATAACACATTCATTCCAACAAATCCATAAATTATTAGTATAGAAAAAATTGATTTTGGATTGAATAAAATTTATTCAAGCCAAAGATTTTAAAAAATCGAACACTATATAAGAAAATCATTATCATGTGAATTTAATTTTCGATATAATTGAGAACATCACAAACACGTGAATTCTTCAAATTAATCTAGGGTAGTGATAAATCAACGTATATATCAAATTAGGGTAAATTTGTCAATCTATAATCTAATATAAAAAATTAATAATTAATTTATTTAGAATTTTACATAAATTTGTCAATTTATCAACTTTCAAATTTTGAAATAAAGTTGATTTTATTAAATTCTCCTAATAATAGAAGATTCTTCTGTTTTTTATATAATATAACCTTACCCAATTTTTTGCAATTTTTGATACTAATCCAAGTACTTTATAAGTTACATCTTAACAAACAAATTAATTAATACATACATGAAACATTAAATAGGTTCACCAAGTGACACGGAGCCACCTCAAGGCCATCTAAAATTTTGAACTTTATTTATTATTATTTTAGTAATGTTATTTTTTTTATTATGTATGCAATATAAAGTACATAAAGTAGGAGGATTTTCTGTTAAAAAATTCCACATAAAATTTATACGTATTTTAGAATTTATTTTATATCTATCTTTATATGTAATAATTTTATATTTTAAATATTTTTTTGAAAAACTTCACAGATATTAATTTCAATTTTATTTTTTTTAAATAAATAAGGTAATTGGCGTCAATTACTCAATAAACAACTTGAATATGAAAACACATAAGTTTTCAGTTTTGTATAATTGTGATGATAACTATAGTTATTAAATAATTTAAATATTTCATATACAATATTAAGATAAATACAATAAAAGAAATACTTAACAGTAAAATAATGTAATATTTAGGTATTATATTTATATGTTCAATATTTACGTGACTTTCAATCTCACAGCTTTTACTAAATATATGTATTATAGAGATTTTCATAATGCAACATATTTGACGTTTTCGCAAGTGTCATTTTTAATTTTTAACTTATTTGACGTTTTCGCAAGTGTCATTTTTAATTTTTAACTTATTTGACGTTTTTTTTCATAAATAGTAAAAGAAGCATATCATTCATGTTGAAGGGGGTGAATAAAAAATGCTCATATTCAAATATATATGTACTTTAAGAAGAAGCTAATCGTGCATAATTTTTTTTTTTCTAAGATTAGCTCATTATTTAACTATGTCTAGTTAGTGAAGTTTGAATTGATCAGTAGGAGAATAAATCATATTATTACAATTTTTAAATATACTAACAAAATTAGATATATCATTTTGCCTAAGTTTATCTTCAACCATACTTCCTTAATTACATAATAATTAAATACCATAATTAATACTACTTTATAAGTGGGATCCCTTCTCTATTTACAATACACTCAACTATTTTTATTATAACTCATGCCATCCCTTTTAAGACTATTTTTTATGGACGAAGAGAATATATTATAGTCAGATCTAGATCTAGATTGAAATTAATCAAAATTTAATTTATAGTATTATTTATTTTAATAATAGAATTATAAACATAAATATACACTTTAATATTTTATATATAAATAAAAATCACATAAATGTATATTTTGTTTTATAATACGAACATATATCCTTTGTTGTAAAATATTGTTTAAATTTATATTTACATAATAATTATATATTCAAAATATGACCAACCACTTACTTATGTTACGATATCAAAATAAAAATAAAGCTAAAAATATATTATGTGTATGTATATATATGGAGTTAATTGTTAAAATAGGACCGTAACTTTTAGTGTTTTTTTTAAAAAATAATATATGTTACAGAATTTGAAAATAAGGACTATAAGTTATAAAATTTAAAAATGAGGACTATAACTTCCATTTTTTAGATTTACATTCTTATTTCGGGCTATGATAGAAGCTATAGTCCTCATTCTAATGTGTTAAATATGAGTGTAAATGTAAAAAATGGAAGCTATAGTCCTCATTTTAGAATATGGGTATTAAGTGCATGTAATTTTAATAAATTGAGCAATTTTGCATTTCACCCTTTTATATATTTATCAAAAAAGTAGTTGAAACAACTTTATTTCAGCCAAATTAGGGATCAATTGTGGGGGAATGTAGCACACTTTATGTCCAACTTTGTGTTCCACTTTCAATTTTGTTTATTTTTTTATATATATTTTTTTCAATTTCAACTTTGTATGTTTTAATTAGTTTAAATTTGTGACTATTAACTAGGGTTTATTCTATCAATCTAGAGTATACAATTATTTTTTATTATTTAATTTCACTTTTATTAGCTAATAATAAGTTGATAAATTCAAAGTTATGGTATATATTTTTCAAAAATTTTAATTTCTGAAATAAAAATTAATTATGATTCATAATATTATAATAAATTTTATTTTTATAAAAATATTTTTAAAATAATAAATATAATCATGGACTGGCACATATAAAATTGTGGAACACTGGATCTCATCCCAACTGTGGGTGACACTTATTCATGGCTTTGGACTTCTGTCGCGTCGGGTCGGATTGGGTCAGTTCAGTTAATCGAATTGAATTGTTATATTAATTGAACCAAATATACATCCCATATCCATGCAATTCGGTATTCGACTAATCAAAAAAATAAAAGAATAAAATATTGAATTTCAAATGCTCAAATGGTCAAACACAAATTGAACAATTTGAAAAATAGCTCAATTGGTAGGACGTTTTCCTCCTATTATTAAGTTGGAGATTCGAATCACCAACGAAGAGATGGTGGGGAAGGATTATTGATCCTTCAAAATAAACTCAAACAGAAAAATTCAACACATACACAAACAGAAGAATTCAGCTCGATCAAGTCCATTTTCTTGGCAAAAAAAAAAAATCATAGAAAGAAATGGGCCTTGCTGCTTGTAGAGGAGCTTAAGAGGGTGTTTGGCTGAGCTTATAAGCTCCAGCTCAAAACAGCTTATAAGCTGTTTAGGAGCTTATAAGCTCCAGCTCAAAACAGCTTATAAGCTGTTTAGGAGCTTATAAGCTCCTCCAAAGTGTTTGGCAAAATAAGCTCTCAAACAGCTTATAAGTTCAAAAAATAAGTTCCAAGAGCTTATAAGCTCCCCAAAAAATAAGTTCCTCTACCCCAACTTATTTTTTTATAATCTCATATGTAACAATCATTTTATAAATATTTTTCAACTATAATTTATTATTTTCATTATATATCATTCAAGTTCGTTTTTCTTCGATTTTCTCTCTCTAAAAAAATATTTTCTTTCTCTAACAAAAAATTATCTCTCTAGCTTATAAGCTCAATTATCCAAACACTTTGACAACTTATAAGCTCTTAAAAATTACATCTTATAAGCTCTTGAAACATCTTATAAGCTCCAAGAGCTTATAAGCTCTTTAAAATAAGCTTAGCCAAACACACTCTAAGTAATCGCACAATCACATTGTTATAGACTCATATTCTCCTCCTTAATTATCTTATGATATTTTCAATTGATACCACTAATTCTAATTCCATTTTGACAATAGAAAATAAGCAAGAATTGTAAATTTGTATTCCACAAGAAAAAGAATACACGTATTGGATACGGTAAACCAGATCTAAGATAACATACCACGGCTGCTGGCGACGGAAGGAGATGGTGGCGCCGAGCGAGCAGTGTCTACAACAGCTGGTGGCGGCGTGGTGAAATCCGGCAGTGTTTACTGTTAATAGCGGCAAAAAATATTGAGTTTCAAATGCTCAAAGACAAACATACAGTTGAAATTGTGATTCTTCTTCTTACTCGTCTCGATCTACTTTCCGAATCAATCCTCCCTTTTCCTTAGCTTTTGCTTTCAATTTTTGATATAGGATTCTAAAAGCCTTCTGTTACAATGGAAAATATAAAAAGAGTTGGTAGCTTAACTTTCAATAATTATAAATTCCTTATTTACCGCAGCGAGCACGTTTCCATGTTCACACTTACTGTTTCTGACATAAGATTTTAATAAAAAAGTAACAGTTGATCCAATATGGATCCTACCACCAAAATATATTAATATTTCTTTTACTTTTCAAAATATATTAATATTTCTTGTCAACTGTGTGATATCTATCTTTCAAAGTCGAAACGAAGTCGGAAACCAATTAACCATACTACTTAAGACAATAAAAGTGGACGCCTTATATGAAGAGGAGGCAAGCAACTGCCTCACAACAATATTTCACCTCTTCTCTTAAAAAAATCTATTAATATAAAAACTGCATTGGGCATAAAATGTGGATTACCTATTTATATTATACTCCCTTTGTCCGTCCCTCGAAAGTTTTCAGAGTTTTAAGAATAGCTAGTAAAAAGTTATTTGATGGTGGGGTAATGTACAAAAATAGTATTTAAAGAGTTGTAATTGTAAAGTTGATGGTGAGATCATGTACAAAAATAAAAAATAAGAGATCAGGTTAAATTTTTGGGGACATCCCAAAAAGAAAATTAGGGTTAACTATTTGGGGACGGAGTATGTAATATTAGTTCATGATCGCGCTAGCTATTACTAGATTCATTGTAAGTGGAGAAAGCTAGGTTCCCACTTAAATACTAATGTTTATAATGATAATTAATTTATTTTAATCAATGGATGCATCCGCTATTAAAATTAAAAGACGAGATAAATATACCCATTTTTACTATTTTGCCCACGAGTTTAGGGTTAAAAGCTATCAATAACTAACATTAATCCTTTTGAGGTGAAAAATTGGATGCAGGAAGACGCGTGCATTTAATATAGTTGCAGCATTTAAACTCACGTGCCTGATGTTAATTAAAAGTCTCATATTTGAGTTTATTGATATTTTATTTTTTCTAAAGTGTAGGTAGACACATGCATAATTGAAATGAAGATCTATTTGAAGAAGGAAGAGAGTAGCAACAAGATATGAAGACACCACAATTGTCAAAGCAACTAAATGTCATTTACAAACACGCAAGACACAACCACCAAATGAGAAGAAAAATCAATCATCCAAATTAAATCTGAATTCCTCATCTTTGCTACAATGCTTTTGGTTGTCACCATCTTCAACTCCTTCAGCCTATGCATCCACTTAACCTTGTCCTGGAGGGTATCCAGATATGGACAATCATGGATTTCTAACTTCTTGAGCCAACGCATTCCATGTTCTCTAATTTGTACACTTCTCAGATTCCACAACTCTTTGATGCACATGACTTCGAGATTTTGAGGGTGTAGTGCAAGATCACCATTTGTTGACCAGTGTATGCATTCTGCAATTTGAGGTACTCAAGTGTTAGAGCATTTATATACTCTTTAAGTGTTATTGTCATTGTGTAGATCAAAGGAGGTGTCTTCTGAAGTCTCACAGTATGTCTCTTGTTGAGTTGCTACTGGAGTTGCTTGTTTCTGAAGACACTATTCTTGCGGGTTTTTAGTGGAGTCCCTTGTGATTCTTTTTATGGCAAGATATCTACATGATCTTTTGTTGGCTTGGGAGTCTGTTTTGTTAGGGTCTCTTTGAACCCTAGTATGAGCCGCTTAATGTAAACCCTACTTGGGCCCTTGCTTCTCTGACTGGCAGATCATGGGCTCAACCCATCTCTTCAAGGGCTTATGTATTTATTATGTTCGTGAAGATCAGAGGCGGCTGCAATCATCATTATTCTACTTCTTTGAGAGAGTATATTCATGCATTGAGTGAGTATACGATCTGTGAGAGTGTGCTTGTGTCTTTCGTTTTACAAGTCAGTTTGAGTTTGTTGATCTGTACTCCAGCTTGTTGGAGTGTTACATGGTGTTGGTTTGGACGTGGATTGAGAGGCAATCACGTTCTTGAGAGTAAGTTCTGTCTTTCTCTTTTTGTTTCACGTAAGTGACGATTTGGAAAGATATAATTGCTAGAAAGATCGAGTCTTCGTAGTAAGTTCTATCTTTCTCTTTTTGTTTCACGTAAGTGACGATTTGGGAAGATATAGTGGCTAGAAAGATCGAGTCTTCGCTGTACGTCCGTTGTATATCTTATCCTTACTAGTGAACTGTTTTGAACTAGGCAAAGCCCCTCAGACGTAGAAGTTTTATCACGGAACTGGGTAACCATTGTTGGTGTCTTGTGTTCTTTACTTTCTGCACTTTTTATTACAAGTGTCTCTACTCAATTTATACTAGTGTGCAATGGATAACTCTATTTTTACAAATGAGAAGCAACACTATTTATAGTGTGCAATGGATAACTCTAGAGACACTAGGTATTAATAGGATAATAGATGCATGACTTTTAACATACTACACTAATGAAAGACTCTTACTCTAACAAGGCACTAAATATGCACTAGAATGCAAAAGGCCAAGAGACAAATTATTTCATTTAACAATCTTTTCCTAGTAGTCAATTCCATTAGCCAACAATATTTATTAATTGTTTCTAATAGGTAGAAAATCGGATGTTCTAAAATTATTTATAGAATAAATATTTAATTCCATTTTTATTTTTTTTTAACTATGTATATATTTTCATATTTATTCCAAATATAAAAAGTTAATGATTCATTACATTTTATTTAAAAAAAATAATGAATTTGTGAATGTTATTTTATAAAAAAAATTAAGTTAATATTGATCCATTAATATTTACCTTTTTTTTACTAATGGATGTAAGTATTTGTTGATAATAAATAACATTATTTTTTTAACAGATGAAGACATGTTGTGTTGCCTTAATTAGTTTTGTGTTTAAATACCACTCGGTTGTCTGTTAAAATTTATTTATTGATATTTACTGAGGTCTGAACAGAGCTTTCTAATGATACCTTCGGATTATCAATCAGATTTCAGACAATCAAGTTATTAGCTAACGAACTTTCGGAGTCAGGCCAAATTTCAATAAATTAAAAGTTTGTGTATTTTTTTATTAAAAAATAGATTTGGTTAAAACCCAAAATTTGGGTATAGTACGTATATTTCCATTAAAAAAGTGTGGAATGGTAAGAATTAATTAATAGTAAGAAATAGTTTTACTAAATAAAATCATCCACAAGAGATCGATTATTTTAATATAGTTGAAGCATTTAAACTCATGTGTTTGATGTTAAAAGTCTCATATTTGAGTTTATTGTATTTTTAATATATATTTTTTTTTCTATAGAATAGTAAGACACATAATTGAAATGATGATCCTAGTTTCTCCTGTGCTTTTTGGATGGATTCACCTTTAAATCCTAGTGATCGTAGAGAATTCACCTTTAAATCCACAAGCTGTTTAAGGGTTTTGATTCATAGAAACAACTCTATATTCTATTACAAATTACAAAAAAAAGGGCAAATAGCGTTAAAATCCCTATACTTTCCCCGTTTTCGCATATTTCCCCTGACTTTAAAAATTCGCGATAGAATCCTTGACTTTAAATCCCGTTCGCGTTTCTCCCTAAAAAATGACCGGCGATTTATAGAATGCTCACATGGAGTCCGGAAATCCACGTAGGATTAAATTTCGGCGTATTAAGCGACGTAGTTTTACTTAATAACGTAAAATGTCGTCGTTTCCGAATTAGAATTTTCAGAACCGCCCTCACCGCCGGCGCCGGTGCCGGCTGCGACCTCAAAATTCTCATCATCTCTTCAAAGAAACACGGCTTCAATTTCCCCAAAAAATTCGAACTCGTCACTTCTATGGCATTTATAGTACAACTAGGGCATCAGTCTTGGCTGAAATTTCTAATTTGCCGTTCAAAATCCACATAATCGATTGAAAAAATTGAGGGCTTTTTTCTTCAACGATCTGCTTGTTCTCCGCCGTGGGGGACCAAGTCAGCCGTCGTCGAAACATTTCATCACATAAGAATCATCGATTTGGCGGCGCCGGCCTCCGCCATGCACTGCTGATTTTTACCGTCTTCGTCGCCAACGAGCTCCTCCAATTTGCTCAGGGCACCGATCTGCTCCGGCTGGCTGCCCGCAGTGCAGATGAGCTTGATGACGGCAGAGCGGTGGAGGGGGGACTTGGGAGTCGGGATCCTATCGATCCCGCTCTTCACATTAATTGGCAACGCACCACGCCTGAATAAGCCGCCGGAGCATGTGGTTGGGAGTCAAACCGGCGGATTTGGACAACGGCAGCTTAGTAACCGGGAAAACGACGACGTTTTTGGCTGATTTACGTGACTAAGCAAACTTAGTTAGATGACTCAACAAAATAATGCCACAAAAATGACACGTCATTGTAGTTACTCGCCGGAAACTTTATCAAGGGAAAATTACGAAATTAATCAACGGTCAAGGATTCTATCGCGAATTTTTAAAGTCAGGGGAAATATGCGAAAACAGAGAAAGTATAGGAATTTTGACGCTATTAGCCCCAAAAAAATATAAAAAGAAGTAAATGTTGAAAGACGAGCCAGTTGGTCGATATTGTAAGGATAAACACACATGACACAACCACCAGAGGAGGAACAGAGTAAATTTCATTTAAAAACACACATGACACAACCACCAAAGGAGAAGAAAATCAAGTATCCAAATAAACGCCAATTGCTCTAGCTCATGGGATTGATATTCACCGTCTCTATTTTGGAGATTAAGTCTGAATTCCTAAGCTTTGATGCAATGCTTTTGGTTGCCACCATCTTTAAGTCCTCGAACCAATACTTCTTCACAATCTCTTCCGGGAGCGTATCCAGATATGGACAATCATGAATTTCTAATTTCTTGAGCAGAAGCATTGTTTTTTTTCCACCTTGTAAATTTCTCAGATTCCACAACTCTTCGATGCACATGACTTCTAGCTCGGGAAAACTATCATCCAACATCACCATTTGTTGACCAGTGTATGCATTCCGCAATTTGAGGTATTTTAGCGAGCCTACCTTCTCTGCTAGTAGAGGCATGGGGTCTTCATCAAGACAGCTATTAACCAACGTCAACGATTCAATATTTGGAGGGAAACTTGTTGGAAGCCTTGTAAGGAGTCCATCCAATTTGAGTGTACGGACATTTTCTAGAATACGAAGCTCATCCAAACAAGGCATGCTTCTGAAACGATACCCTCTTAAGATTAGGTGTTTAAGAGAGTACAACTCAGCCAATGACGCAAAGAGCTTGCTTACATCTGAGTTTCCATCCAATTCTTCTATCCCCAATTTCTTAAGGCATCCAAATTTTAAGTCCGATAGGTCATATGTCCAATTATCAACTGAGACGTAGGTTAAGGTCTTCATAAACCATATTCCGACTATCTTCAAAGGCTTCCGGGAAATCACATCAGACATGTAGAGGTGGCTAAGGCTCCACATTTCCCATATAATATTTGGGATCTCCACCATAAAGTTTTGAGCTATATCAAGAACCTCGAGTTTTTCCAAGCACCCCAACGACTGTGGCAGGTCCTTTAGGTAATTATTTCTCAACCCCAAGTATCTTAATTCCATCAATGTGCCGATAGTATCCGGTAAAATCTTCAACCCGAAATCTTCCAAGTCAAGTATCTTAAGTTGTTCAAAGTTCTTCCAATAAGATGGACGAGTGTCCATGTAGCCACCTCCATGGAAGAAGAGAGAAACAAGATGCTTATCTTGATCCGTGGAGTAGTTGAACTTGTCTCTGCTACAAATGACAACACGATGATGACAACGACTCTCAGAGGGTCGATTATTTCCATTGTTCCTTAGCATCTCAAAACCTAGTTTCTCCTGTGCTTTTTGGATGGATAGCATGTGTAGCACAACATTCATGTGATACTTGGTGCCCTTGTCATTGACATCAATAAAAGATTCATTGACTAAATCCTCTAGATTTCGTCCACACCCATCTTCTGAATCCTCTACTGCTCCTCCGGTAACCCAAATCTGTATCAACTTTTCTGCCCTCAAAGTAGTATTTTCCTTAAAGAAGGCCATACACAAGAAACACGACTCCAGTTTGGGATCCAATTTATGATAAAATGGTTCCAATAACTTCAAGGTTGAACCAAAATCAACTGATTCAAGAAGTTGCTCCCATTCACTCCCTCCTGAGAGTTTCTTTTCGACTAAGTGCTTTCCCACCTCTTTTATAGCTAATGGCAATCCGTCACATTTTCTCAACATTTGTTTTCCCATATACTCCAAGGACATTGGGAATTTGTGGTCGCCCGTTAATTTATTGCCATGGTTTATTGTTCTCATAAACAATTGCCAGCTCTTCTTAGAATCCAAAGGTTTCATCTTATAATAAACATTTGCATCATATACTTTTATGTCGACTTGTGTCGTGTGACTTGTGAGCAGCAATCTACTTCCATTGTCTGCTTACATAAGATCAATACAAAAAGGAGCAGTTAGAAGGTTATTGAGTCAAGAAAATTTATATTGTTAGATTACTTGATCGATTCAGTCAATAATGTATTATTTAAAAAATAACATTGGACACTAACTATGTTTGGAATTTATTTTAAGTTTAATCACAAAAACTTTAAATTTTGAACCAGCACTCAAGTTAAAATCTAAGTTAGCGCAACATGGGATCATAAGCAGACGAAAGATGATCATACATACATTGATCTGGAAGAGCTTCCAAGAAAGACTTCAAGCGCATTTGTTTGGGCACGTCGTCGAGAACTATAAGATATCGCTTTCCTCGCAGGTGTTGGGAAAGCATATCTCGGAGGCTTCGGTTGTCCATATTTTCCAATACGGAAGATGTATGGAGATTCTGAGGATCTTCTAGCTGTTGTATGAGTTTGATAAGTAGCTCTTTAATAGTGAAGTGAGTAGAATTAGATACCCAAGCACGGCGCTCGAAGTGTTCAACGACGGTTGGATGATTGTATATCTCTCTGGCAAGAGTTGTCTTTCCAATACCACACATCCCTTTGATAAGAACAGACTTTCCAGCACCACCAATAATCCTTTTGCGAATCAGAAATTCGACATCTTCGTCCAAGCCCACCACATATTTGTCATCTTCAACAGTTTCTGATGATCTCATCTCTGCCCCATCATCTCCCAGTTTAAGCATCTGTTTTTTGATCTCTCCCATCCAACTATAGATGGACTTAGACATCCTACCATAGCTTTTGTGTTGACTGATGAAAAGGTCGAGTGCATCATCAGCCATGTCGACAAGGTCAGATACTAAAAAATTGAGGATTCTTCCCTCTTCCAGTTTCTTATCCCTCACAATATCCATAATCTCTCTCATCTCTTTCATTACCCTTTCCATTTCATTATTTGTTTCATTCTCTCGATAATTGATGTCTAGCTTCTGTATCACCGATAAGAGGAGGGCCTCCGACATGTTTCTACTTCGACCAAACTGCCCTAATAGCCAATTTGACAACATTAGTACTCTCTTCGTCCCAACTTTTAGTATCCATTTGAGAGTGACACAGGTTTTAATAATGTATTGTGTGTGCTGTGAGTGGAATAAGGGTCCCACATTTTATGTGAGTGTTAAAATAAGGAGGCGTTTGGTTTGAGTGATAAGGCATGATTGATAAAATAATCCACCTTAATCAAGTGTTTAGTTTGTATGATTGAGCCCGTGATTGATAACTCGACCCGCATCTAATCACC
This sequence comes from Salvia miltiorrhiza, assembly GCF_028751815.1. Lineage (NCBI taxonomy): Eukaryota > Viridiplantae > Streptophyta > Magnoliopsida > Lamiales > Lamiaceae > Salvia > Salvia miltiorrhiza. Next base: position 9,442,365 of record NC_080389.1, read on the forward strand.
AAAATGAGTGATTGTTTATCACTCCAAAGTTGGGTGGATTATTTAATCATTCTTTCAATCCTATCAATCTTAAGTATCCCATCCTCCAAACCAAACACCTTAAAGTGGAGCAAGAGTCTCACCTAGTTTTACTAAAAATATAAATGAATACCAAAATGTGGGACGGCAAAAAAAGTTAAAATGAATACTAAAAGCTGAGGGAGTAGCTAAGAAATAACATATATCAACAAATCCATAAATTATTAGTATACAAAAAAAAAATGATTTTGGATTGAATAAAATTTAATCAACCGAAATATTTAAAACATTATAAACACGTGAATTCCCAAATTAATTAATCGAAATTGCCGGCATGGCGCGATTGTATAAGGCTATGGTCGTTTCACTCGTCACAAGGTCATGCCACGTTGGCAATTCCGATGTCTAGTTCGGCTTTAATTTGGGAATTATACCCCGTTGAATCATTAAGAATTAATCTTCAATTGGAGGATAAATTTGCCAATTTTAAATGTCATGAGAAAAATCATAAAATGTCGAAAGTTTGTGAGTTTATATATAATTAACCCTTATTGAAAACATCATAAACACATGAATTCTTCAATTTAAAAATTAATCTAATTTACGGAGAAGGAAAATATTACCCTTTTGTGATTTCTCTTCTTATCTTTGCTTGCGGTGGTTGACTTTTTGATTCAATTCTCCCTTGTAACGAAATTAGCTGGCCGTGATCTTCCGATGCCTCCTTTGATTTGAATGGTAGAATGTAATGTATTTCAAGTCAAAACAAATTTGAAAATAATTTTACACTAGACTAAAACTTAACAAGGAAGAGACCAAAAATCTTGATGAAATTAATCTCATCTTTACATAATGATGACTATATGGATCCATGAAGTCCTTCCTCAAGGGAAATAATTTATTCACACGCTTCCAAAATGATTAATTTTCGACTTAATAAAATTTTATGAAGCGCAAAAATCTAAATTTTCAATATAAAAAGAGTTTACATATATTCCCTCCGTCCCTAAAAATTGTAACCCAAGTGAGATGACACGAGTTTTAAGAAAAAATATAGTAGTTGTGTTTGAGTGGATATTGGGTCCCACACCTTTTTGTAAATTGTGAGAGAAATGTCACAAATTTTCAAGAACATACCGATATATTATTAATAAGGTCTATGATAGAGCTGGGAGGGGCTATAAACTACAAATTCACACAGTCACAGTTATGGTGTGAGTCAACAAGTTTTTTTGACTTGGGGGAGTTGGGGAGGGGGAGCAGTGGGGTTTGAACCCGAGACCTCACTGTTCACACACAGGATGTCGCACCGCTTGATGTCCCATTGGGGACAAGTGTGAGTCAACAAGTTATATATGAAAGCTTGCGAATTTAGAGAGAGAAATTGGATCTAATGACAATCAAAAATTATGCATACAAAGTCTGATAATTACATTAAGTATAATACAAATAATGAAATGACTAATAAACCCCTAATGACTAATACATAAAAATAACATTCTAACACCCTCCCTCAAACTCAAGATGTCGCTGCGACGAGCATTGAGAGTTTGCCAACCAGAGCACGAAAGCGCGGAAGTGGAAGAGACTTGGTGAGCAAATCTGCAATCTGTGAAGAAGAAGCAATAAAAGGTAACTTAAGTGTCCCCTGCTGCAAATGATGGCGAGTGAAATGACAGTCGATCTCAATGTGTTTAGTACGCTCATGGAAGACAGAGTTGTGAGCAATTTGAATAGCACTCTTATTGTCACAATACATTGGAGTTGGTTTAGAGATGGAGACACCCATTTCAGAGAGTAACCACCTTAGCCATATAATCTCAGTAGTAGTGGAGGCCATGGCTCGGTACTCAGCTTCTGTAGATGATCGAGAAACAACCTTTTGTTTCTTACTCTTCCAAGAGATAAGAGAATCACCGAAAAATACACACATCCCAGTAGTAGATTTTCGATCAATAGGATCACTGGCCCAATCAGCATCAGAAAAGGCACGAAGCTCAAGTGATGAAGTGGTAGAGTACAAGAGACTGTGGAACATCGTACCTCGAAGATAGCGAAGAATGCGAAGAACAGCAGACCAATGAACTGTGGTAGGAGAAGAGACAAACTGACTGACAATGTGGACAGCATAAGCAATATCCGGACGAGAGATAGTTAGGTAGACCAAACTCCCAACAATGGTGCGATACAAGGTAGGGTCCTCCAAAGGTAAACCATCAGATGTGGAGTACTGAACATTTGCTTCCATAGGAGTGTCAATAGTGCGAGTGTCGGTAAGATGAGCACGATCAAGAATGTCAGCAATATATTTGGACTGAGATAAGAGATATCCCCTTGGAGATTTACAAACCTCAATACCAAGAAAATATCTAAGAGGACCTAAATCCTTCATTTCAAAGCGAGATGCTAAATCTGATTTCAATGAAGAAATTCCAGTTGTGTCACTCCCAGTTATGATCATATCATCAACATATAGAGAAACGAGGATAATACCAGAATCCGAGGTCTTGACAAAAAGTGCATGATCACATTCGCTCATACGAAAACCAAGAGAAATAAGAGCAATGGAGAATGTGTCATACCAAGAGCGAGAGGCTTGTTTTAGACCATACAAAGATTTCTTTAGCCGACAAACGTATCCAGCTTTGTGGGAGACTCCTGGAGGAGGAGTCATGTAGACTTCATCAATAAGATCTCCATGTAAGAAGGCATTCTTGACATCCATCTGAGAGAGATCCCATTGACGGGCAGCAGCAACAGCAATAAGAGTACGAACCGTGGTCATTTTGGCAACATGAGCAAATGTTTCTTCATAATCTAGACCATATTGTTGTGAAAACCCCTTAGCAACCAACCTTGCTTTATACCTCTCAATAGATCCATCTGCCTTTGTTTTGATCTTATATACCCATCGGGAACCAATGGCATGCTTTCCTTGTGGAAGGGGTACCAACTCCCAAGTACCAGTCTTGTGTAGAGCTTGAAGTTCATCATCCATAGCCCGTTGCCACAAAGGATTAAGAGAAGCCTCCTTATAGGAGGTGGGTTCAACAATTTTGTGGATTGAAGAAAGAAAAGCAGTGAAAGAAGGAGAATATGCAGAATAAGCAAAATCAGGAAGACGAGTAGACTTACTGACACGGGTAGAACGACGAAGAGGTGGATCCACATTCACAGGAGGTGGAGAAGGAGCAGGAGAGGCAGGTTGGGCAATATCATTAGTAACATCATCATTAGTACCTGCATGTTCAAGCTCACAATCGCTAACAAACGGGTCAACATGTATGAGGTCAGATCTAGTCATATTGTTAGGAGATGAAGGAATGGAATATAGAGGAATATGCTCGATAAAAAAGACATGACGGGACACATACAACTTATGACTAACAGGATCAAAACATCTATAACCCTTTTGACCTTCCCCATACCCTAGGAAAATACACAACGCAGAACGAGAAGATAACTTATTTCGCTCAACATGAGGGCGAAGAACGAAGCAAGCACATCCAAACACACGCAGATGAGTGTAGTCAGGGGCATAGCCAAAAAGTTTTTCAAAAGGAGACACGCCTTTGGTAAGGGCAGATGGGATCCTATTTATCAAGTAAACAGAGGTAAGAGTAGCCTCTCCCCAAAACTCATTGGGAACAGAGGCAGACAAAAGTAGAGAGCGGGCTGTTTCAACAATGTGACGATGCTTTCTTTCTGCCACACCATTTTGTTGTGGTGTGTTAGTGCAAGAACTTTGATGTATAGTACCATCATTAGCAAGCAACTCTCTGAAGCTATTGGAAGTATATTCCCCACCCAAGTCACACCTAAAACACTTAATAACAGAAGAGAATTGAGTTTTGACAAGAGCACGAAAAGCTTGATAAATTCCTAGAAAATCATAACGATGTTTCATAAGATAAACCCAACAATATCGAGTATGATCATCAATAAATGAGACATAATATCTTGACCCCCCTTTTGTAGCAATGGGGGAGGGTCCCCAAACATCAGAATGAATCAAGTCAAAAGGAGAATGAGAAACAGAATCACTGTGATGAAAAGGTAAGGCAGAAAATTTTGCAAGTTTACAACCACTACAAGAAGATATGTCATGACTCTTGATGGACCCTAAGGATCCATTATTAGCCATATAGTTTAAACGAGAAGAAGAAACATGTCCAAGACGAGAATGCCATAAATAAAAACTAGAAGATGACGAATTCAAATGAAAATTGGACAAGTCAATACTAGAGGCAGCAACTCCTGGGGGTCGAAGATGATCCAAAATGTATAGTCCGCCCTGCCTATGGCCTGTCCCAATCTCCCTCCGAGAATGTAGATCCTGAATATGACAAGAATCAGGAAGAAATGTGACAGCAGCAGAATATTTATCACAAATTTTACTAACAGAGGCTAAATTCAAGGCAAGTTTAGGAATATGATAAACATGTGGAAGAGAAATATTATGTGAGATGACATGACCAATTCCAGAAGATGATATATGAGTTCCATCAGCTGTGGCAACAGATATGGAATGTGATGGACTAATGGAAGCAAAAGTATCTGCATTGGGAGACATATGGTTGGTAGCTCCAGAATCTAAAACCCAAGTAGAAGAAGAAGATTGTAGTGACCCGCTCTTTTATATATTTTAAATCCAGTAATGAGTGTTTATTTTTGTTCATCAGTGAATGAAAACGGTTATTATCCTGATATGAATTCAGCTTATGATCCTGAATTCATATTATTAAAGCAGTCAATGATATTATTTCAGAGTTATAACTGACTTAGCAAAGTCACGTTATTATTTTTAAGCGAGATGGAATTAGATTTTATTTTTACTCAAGTCGTGGATTATTTCTGACTCGTGAGTTAATTAAATCTGCGGATTTAATTTAAATATTAGAAAAACAAACGAATTAAATCTACGGATTTAATTTAGATTCATTTTATAACTTATCGATTTTAGAGAGATATCACATGTCGAAATCGATATTTATGTAAAAATACAGTATCAAACAGAATCGAAGGCAGTATTTTATTACAGTTACAAAATCATCGAGACATAGAAAATACATCATTAATCTTTTACTACATTTTTTTATTCTTTCTTTTCATTCCACCACCCATTGCTCCCCAACCACCAACACCACTACTTTACTATCACCACTACACTTTGTTGAGCACTACATTCTGTCAAAACACTACAACAACTTCTCCACTTAGCCTCAACTTCAACCAACAAACCACATTCATTCTCTTCCATTTTTTCATGTAGAATCCACTAAGGAACAAGAGGAAATCGTTTATTACTCTGCCAGCAAACTTCAAGAGGTAAGCTTGGTTCAATTTCTTCACCTTTCTTCCATATGCAACCTGCATTAACAGAAGGACCAAATTCATTTCAGTTATCTCCCTAGTTAAAACTACTCAAGTTCGGCAAATAGTTCATCAATCAAACAAAGCAACTTCACGGTGAGTTTTATACTTTAACTCTACCATTTTCTGCCAAAGTTTCATTCATTCGTTAAACAATGGCAGCTTCAATTCATTTCAGTTATTTCACACTTCACTAAACTCAACAACAACAAACCAACAAGATACTCAAGGTATTAATTCTATCTCGAATATCTATTCTATCAAGCATTCGTACCAGAGCATGATCAGTTCATTCATGTGAAATCCCATAGAATCAGTATTGCTTCACTGACAAAAAGAAAGAGAACACCTTAGCTCTTAATCGAACACAGACCTAGTCCCAACATTGATGTTTCAATATTCAGTTTGCATACTCGTCAACACTCGCGTAATAGAAACAAACGAGACTAGGGAACTTAGCTTTATGAATAAGACCGGCTGCCTATTCGGTTGAGCCGAGACGACGACGATGATGATGGCAGCAGCTCTTGCTGCCTCGGCAGAAATCGGGTGACCGCAGCAGCAGCAGCAGTAGTGTCGCGAATAGAGCAACGACGCTGAACCGCCGGCCTTCCACAGACGGTGGAGATGACGGCAGAACCATGGTGGCGGAGGTGGAACGGAATCAGGGCTCGACTCCCTGCCTACTTTGACATCTGAATCGGGACCGGAACGACTTAGAGGAGGAGGCGAGACGACGCCGGCTTCGCCGATTGACGGCCAGGGGACCGCGGCGGCGGCGATAGTTATAGGCCGAGATTAGGGCTCAGATCTTGGGGCGACCTCCCCCGATTTTTGAGAGACGACAACAGAGGCAATTTCAGACGCAACGGTGCGACGGGAGAGACAGGAATACGGCAGCGTCGCCGGCGATTTCAGGCGAGAAAAGGGGCTGACAGGTCGCGTCCTATTTTAGAGAATTAGGGCTCGATGACGCTGTTGGCTGATATGGTGAAGTGAGGAGGAAGTGAGGCGAGGCGAGAAGATACGTCTCACCGTCGACCTCGGCGGATTTCGGAGCCGCGGCGGCGAGCCCATCAGCGGAGAGAAGCCGTGACTGATGTTGAGGTCCGACTGATGCGAGAGAGAGGGAATTCTCGACTGTTTTGAGAGAGAAGGCTCGACTGATTTTTTTTGAAAGAGAGAGAGGCCGACTGATTTTTGAGCAGGATTTGGCCTTTGTTGTTTTAATTTCAAATTGGGCCTTGTTTCATTTCATTCTGGGCCTGCTTCAATTTATTTCAATTGGGCCTTTGTTATTTCAGTTGGGCCTTATTATTTAATTGCAGTTGGGCCTTATTATTTAATTGCAGTTGGGCCTTATTTATTTAATTGCAGCTGGGCCTTGCATACTTGATTTAAACTCAGCCCCACTGTTCATTATTTATTTATTTGGGCCAAGATTTATTTAACTACTTGAGCCAATGGATTATTTCAATTGGACCTTTCATTTAATTATTCAGGCCCACTTTTACTTAATTAATTATTAGGCTGCCTTATGTCGAGCCTTTTAATTATTTAAACTTACCACAGTACTTTCTCCCAATTATTAAGCCCGATTGAGTTTTAAGAGGTTATAAAGCGAGTAAGTCGAAGTATTTATTTATTCTTTTCTATCGACTACGTGGAGCGGGATTTATTTAATTGACGGATTAGAACACCCCGAAGAGAACAGATTAATTTTAGTTAATTATCCGGCTTCATGAGACGAGACTTAGCTTTTGTTTAAATCCGATAGCCTGGATTAACAATAGAAATTCCCTGATTATTTTCTCAGAATAATGGTTCATGCATACGAGATTCATGCATAGTTCAATTACGCATTCTCACTTAATTGAGAATATTCCCTCGATTTAAAGTCTTACGTTATTTTCTCGGATTAAAGGTTGAGCGCAAGAATAAGAGCTCGTCAAGGAGTCACAAATCTATAGCAAAGCTTTGCTATCAGGTGGGCATTACTTTCATATATATCAAATGAGTTTAAATGTTACGTTCAAGCAAGTTATTTCATGACTAAATTAATTGAAGTTATTTCAAATATTGTCTTGCCATAAAATGTTTTAATTTCAGTATGATATCTATCTGATGTGGCTTTTATCATGTAATCGAATTCGGGTCTTGAGCAGTTGATAGTTATCCTGCCAAGGCTAGTGTACACCAGTGGCCGTGAGTCATCTAGCGGGTTGGCCGGTCAAGTGACCGTGAGAGGTGGCCACCTCTCCGGCACAAAGTTCCAGATATGATAGATTACAAGAGAACTTGGACTGCAGTCGAACTTTAAGAATCACAAATGAATTTAGTAAGCTTGGGCCTTTTAGCGAAAAACTCCCTTGCTATACTGTTATGATGGCATGACAATTTACAGTTTTGAAGCATGTATTTTTATACTTAGGCATACGTGCCCACTGAGTACTTTTGTACTCAAGCCCTGCATATATTTCTAAATGTGCAGGTTGAGCAGCTACCGATGGTGTTGAAGTGACGAGCGGGATTCTTTTGTCTTATTATGTATTAATGAACTCTAGGGTTACATGTCTTCATACATGTAATCAGAACCTTATTCCGCTGCGTACTCAGAAGTTTTATGTTATTTTGGATAAGTCGAAGTTATCCGAACTTACTAATTATTTGAGTCTATACGACTAAAACTCCGTTATATTATAAATATCCATGTTGTTAACAATGATGAAATGCGATCCTTTCTTGTTTGATTATTCCCCTTTCTACCCCGCTTCTAATCTCCCTCCATTAGTCACGGTTTCCCCGACTTAATTATCCTTAATTAGGTCTGGTCGTGACAGAGTGGTATCAGAGCAGTTTATTTGCTCTGAACCCTAGAGTTAACCAATTTTTCTAGTATGATCACTGCTATGAAAGAGTCAGTCGACCAAAGCTCATCACTTCATCACATCGTCATGCTCAGCAAGAAAGAAGGTGGTAATGATTTTAAAACATTGAGAAGTTCACGTTCTATATGAATGTACCGATGCTTACATTCAAGTTTTATGCTTTATTGATTGATTAGATATCTCAATGAACTTAGATGCGTTAAGAATTCATGATCACTGTTACGAGAAAAACAATAGAAGCTAGAAACTCAGTTATATTTCACTATAGCCATGGTGAAGAGCTAAGAAAGAGGAAGAGAATCCAATGAAAGCAGTGCAAGCAGAGTGCCACGCACGAATCACTGAAGCAGGCATAGTTCTTCATTCAGATTGTTCACGCGAGACGGAACACTTAATCGACTATTGCCTTCGATGATAGTTTAAGTACAATATTGATTATAAGTGATGAGTGCGACTGATGTAATCAGTTAGCTAATTCCTAATAAGTTGAGACTCGCTTCTAGCCTCGATTATCACTAGCTATGGCTTGACGATAACCTTCATGATTCATGTATGAACTTCAGAGTTAGACTTACGAGGGGTCAAAATGCTTTGTATATGATGTTATAATATTACGATTAAAGCTATCAGCTTATAGTTTCAGATATTCGGAACCATTCTACTTACAGTACCTATCGCAATAGATAAGGACATGACTGAGAATCCCTATTGATTACGATCACTTACTACGAATTAGAAAGACGAGATGTGATATGGGTACTAGTAGTTACCAACCATTATGATTGATCATAAAAGTTTACGCAAGTGTGTAAGACGAGAGAAGTTCTCGAAGATGGTTTAGAGTTTAATAATAGCTAGAAGCGCCGACAGTGGATCAATGCTGAAACAAAAGAATTAAGATTCTAATGAGACCCTAAGGATATACTCAAGATAAATATATATACCTTAACCTATCGAGGACATCGCCTCAGTTAGAACGTCTTGGATTATGCATTTAGTCTGGTAGCCGCAATGAGAGCATTGACTAAGGTCATTCTATGACTTAGCATTACACATGGAGACACATACCCTATAAAGGTGCTCAGATGAGCAAAAGCTATTTCCTTATTGAATGCGTGATGATTCAAAAGGTTTTTTTGCAATAAAATGAAAGAGTGCTTCAAATTATATGGTTGCATTTCAAGCGCTATGTGAAGAAACACTAAGTACTAGAAGTACTACATTAAGATCATATAGAGGAACATTGTTGAGTAAGGTCGAGCCTACCTTATTTCGCCTATAGAAGATGTTTAAGGATTGCATTAAACTAGGAGGTAGACTCCAAGTTTGAGAAGCTCTAGAATATTCTCAAGGACATGTTCAAGATATTAAGAAGAAAGTGGTGATTTTAGACCAAATATACCTTTTGCAGCCAAGGAACAAGAGTTGCCAAGTTCGGAAAAGTATTTCCGAATGACTGAGAAGTAGTTGTGTCGGACCTGGCCAGTCCACATGGCCAAAATCTCAGTAGTCGTCATATATGGGTCTTTAAACCTATATATTTTAAACCTTCATCTGAAAAGCCAAACGAGTTCAGACTATTAGGTCATTTCGTTTCGACCTTACAGTCAATTCATTTCTATCCTATGGTTATTCATTTTCAATTGTTTGGCAAATTATTGAAACACTTTGCCTAATTGCCATTTTTGATTTGAATCATTGCGATCTACTAGCTGTTGGTAGATTTTTTTGTGACCCAAGGACAAACAGATACTCATCAGATTAAATCAGTCAAACACGTATGCTTCAACCCAAGGGTCAAGCACGTAATGCATACAAACAATCTCTTGTGCATTTAGTAGGATCTTATTTGTATATTTCGAAAACGATGATCATTTCGATGCTTTTGTATGCCCCTATGTTGGCTTAGTTATTTTGACTAGTATTAAGTACGGAGACATGAAACCTTGGGGCATTCCGTGACTGAGTACTTTTTGTGATGGCTTCGCTAGGTAGCCAGTTCATCATGTGTGGTACTTAAATAGATCTTTGAATCTAGACTTTTATGATGATGTAAAGTCCTCATTGAGGCAATTTTCCTATGTTATATATGGTGACCTTATTGGTCTTTCGCGGCAAGTCATCCCGCTATGTTTTATTTATATATTCGCTTAAGTTTTAGCAAGAGCAGAACTCGATGAGTTAAGGAGTAACCATAGAAATGATAGTATGTCCTTATTGTATTTTAATGCGCTGACAACTTGTGTTTTGACCTAATAGAATGCCGCCAAAACGAGGACGACCAAGAGGAGGGGGCAGGATTCCCCGAAATGAAAGAAGAGGCCCAGAAACAGGGCCAGAACCAGAACCCGAAATAGTTCAACCACCTGTTCAGCCAGAACGACGGATTGAAGAATTATTCTTACGACAGAAACCACCTACCTTCAACGGGACAGGAGACCCGGCAGAAGCTGAAACTTGGGTTTGCGCTATTGAACGCATTTTCAACTTCCTGCGTTGCACCGACCAAGAACGTCTGACTTGTATGTCCTTTCAGTTGATTGGGTCAGCTGATTTCTGGTGGGAAGCAAGGATGAAAACGATGACAGCAGAGCAGTTAGAAAACCTGACTTGGGAACAATTCAAAGCCGGTATATATGACAAGTATATACCCAAGAGCTACCGCAAGGAAAAGGAGGCTGAATTTTACAATCTAAAACAAGGGAAGATGTCGGTAACTCAATACGACAGGATGTTCTGCGATATGTCTAGATATGCGCCGGAACAAGTTGACACAGATGAGAAGATGGCTGAAAAGTTTTGTGCCGGACTGAGGCACGAGATTAGGATGGCTTTGGCAAGCCACGGAGGATTGTCTTACACTGAGTCGCTCAGCCGAGCGTTAGACATTGAGGCAGCCATGCCTGGAGAAAGACTTGCAATTGTACCTGTGCCAGCACCTCCACAGGATCAAAATCATAATCAGAATTTTAAAGGAAAAAGGAGATGGGACAACAGTAAACCGAACCAAGGCGAGAAGAGGCCATGGCAGGGACGGGTCTTCCAGTCACAGGACTATGGAGGCCAGAGTGCACCGAAACAGATGGGAAATAACCAACAGAGAGCCCCACATTGCCCCAAATGTAACAAAAATCATGTGGGAATCTGTAAGGCCGGCAGTGATAGTTGCTATATCTGTAACCAGAAGGGGCACTATGCAAACCGGTGCCCGAATAAGCAACATGGAACGGGTTCAAGACCAAACCCACCTATGCAGGCTCCATCTCTGCGAGCAATTCAAGCTTTGCTCCAACCATATCCAAGGCAGCAACCACAGTATCAGCAGCCACAGCAGCACCAACAGCTACAGTACCAACCACAACCTCAACAACCGTATCAGCAACAGGTCCGCCAACAACAGCAGCGACAACAGAAACAACATGAAAAACCTCGTCATGCTAGAGCCTATACTATGAGGCAGAAACAGCCCGAGAACAACCAGGGAAACCTGGCAGGTATGGGCATGCTACTCAATACTCCTGTTGTACTTCTATTTCATACGGGCGCATCGCATACTTTCATTTCAAGTACATAAGAAAATTGAAAATAAAAATAAAGCAAGTAAAATGTCCAAAGTAGTTAAGCACAATGATTCAAAATATCACAAGTAATCAAACTAAACTAATCCCCGGCAACGGCGCCAAAAACTTGTTCGCTAATATTTTCACCACGCCGCAAGTATACGGTGTAGTTGCAATATAGGGAAGAAAGGTCGTATTCCACAAGGATTAGTAGTCAAATTCTAGTGATTACCTTAAGTCATTATGCTAGAGCTATTTAGACTAAACAAGGAGGTGAGTGGTTTGATTAACTAACAAATTCAAAGACAAAATAAGAACAATCAAACAAAGTGGATTAATTAAGTGATGAAGGTGGTTTAGGGATTAGGCATCGATGGATTAGCAATGGACTTCAAATTAGCTCAATATTAGTCTTGATATTCCTATTTATCTAGAGTGATCTCCCCACTAGTTCTAGCCCCCTCCCGGACGACTAAAACGGTAGATTACGGGTCATAGTTGCCGTCCCCGGTCAACTTCTAACCTATAACTCCCAAAAGCACAAAGGATCGGTAAACTCTCACCCAACTCTCAACCTCCCGGTTTATTGAGTCAATATGTTTCAAGCTCCTAATCTATTATGATTATCCTCTTCCAATTCAAATCACAAATTAGAAATGCATAGAAAGTGACCAACAATCCATACAAGAATTAAAGCTAGGGCTTGAAAAGATAATAACAAGGAAATAATCAAGACATATATTAAGCATAATAATCAATCCATCACATAATCAACTAGCCTAATCCCCAAACCAATGGGGGATTTTATCCAAACATGTTCACAAACAACAAACCTAAATCAAAGAAATACATAAATGAAAGAGAGAGTAAGAAGTGACAAATCCTATTAATGAGCTTTCTCCAATCTTCTCTCCTCTTCAATGCATTCAATCTTGGTAAAAAGATGTGGTAATGGAGGCTAGGGTTTGGTGTGGAGGAATTGGGGAAGATGGAAAATGGGTGTGTTTGAGGTTGGGGAAGATGAATAATGTGAGGAAAAGGGGGAGAAAGGGGTTTAAGGGCTGAAAAACCCGACTGGGCCCACTTGGGGAGGCTCCGCTCTTTTCCCGCGGTCCTGGCCCGCGCCCGCGGCCGGCAAACGTGGGGGAGAGTCAGGGGACCCGCGGCCGCGGGTGGTGACCGCGGGTGTCTCCTGAGTCGGGAACAGCTGACCCGCGGTCTTACCCCGCGGCCGCGGGTGGTGACCGCGGGGTACTGGACGTTTTGCACAGTCCGCTCGTTTTGCTCCGTTCTCCCTCGTCCGGACTCGGATTTGGTCGCCGTTTGCGCTCACGGATTCCTATCGAGACGTACTTCAATCTCATATCTTCAAAATCCTCCAATTAATCATTGATGTTTCCTGAAATTACTCCAAAACTACACCAAGATATCAAATCTTCATAAAACTAAATATTCGGGCACAAACAAGCATTCACAAGCAAAACATGAAGGGAAATGACAACAAAACATGTGGAATTGAGGTACGAAAACCATGTTTGTCAGTGTCGACACCTTAAAACTTAAAATGGAAAGAGCTGATCAGGAGTTGAGTATATCATCACCTATAGGAAGGATGACGACAGTAGATCATGTGTGCTTGAACCAAGAACTGAACATAGGGTCACTCAAGATTGTAGTGAACAGCTCGTATGTTATACCGATGGGAGATGTGGACATAATCCTAGGAATGGACTGGCTAGCCGAGAACTATGCCACCATCCTTTGTAACGAAAGACGGATATCATTCCGATCCCCAGGAAGGGAGCCGTCACATTTCCACGGAATTAGTATGGGAAGAAGAAAGATGATCATCTCCGCCCTCCAAGCAACAAAAATGATGAATAAGGGATACCCAGCTTACCTCGTATACCTGCACGGAGAACTGGGAACTGAAAGGAGCATAGAAGATGTAGCAATTGTACGGGACTTTTCAGATGTATTTCCAGAGATCCTGCCAGGGCCACCACCGGACAGACCAATTGAGTTTACCATTGATTTGGAGCCCGGGGCAGCTCCCATTTCGAAGGCACCATACCGAATGGCTCCTAAAGAGTTGGAAGAACTCAAGATACAACTACAAGAACTTTTGGAACTTGGATTCATTAGACCAAGTGTATCACCTTGGGGTGCACCCGTACTTTTCGTGAAGAAAAAGGATGGCACATTGCGAATGTGCATAGACTATAGGGAACTGAACAAAGTGACACTGAAGAACAAATATCCTTTACCAAGGATAGATGACCTCTTCGACCAGCTCAAGGGAGCAAGCGTGTTCTCAAAGATTGATTTGCGGTCTGGTTATCACCAACTGAAGATTCGACCAGAAGACGTACCTAAGACAGCATTTCGAACTAGGTATGGTCACTACGAATTTGTAGTTGTGCCATTCGGGCTAACCAATGCGCCAGCTGTGTTCATGGACCTCATGAATCGAGTATTCCATCCGTACTTAGACAAATTTGTCTTGGTATTCATAGATGACATTCTGATCTACTCGAAGAACGAGAAAGACCATGAGGAACATCTGAGAATTGTCCTAGAAACGTTGAGGACGGAGCGCCTTTATGCCAAATTCAGCAAGTGCGAGTTTTGGCTCAGCGAAGTCACGTTTTTAGGACATATTGTGTCATCAGAAGGGATTAAAGTGGACCCTGAGAAAGTGCAAGCGGTGCGCGAATGGAGATCGCCTACTAACCCTAATGAGATAAGAAGTTTCTTAGGATTGGCAGGTTACTATCGGAGGTTTATGGAAAGATTTTCCAAAATTGCAAGGCCAATGACGCAACTACTCAGGAAGGGAATAAAATTTTCTTGGACAGAGGAGTGCGAGAAGAGCTTCCAAGAACTCAAGGAAAAGTTGACTACGGCACCAGTGTTAGCCGTCCCAGCAGCTGACAAGGAATATGTGATCTATACAGACGCGTCCAAAAATGGACTTGGTTGTGTGCTGATGCAAGAAGGAAGAGTGATAGCATATGCGTCACGACAGCTTAGGCCACATGAACTGAATTACCCGACTCATGATCTGGAGTTAGCTGCAGTGGTGCATGCGCTGAAGATTTGGAGACACCACCTATATGGAGTTAGGTGTGAGATATTCACAGACCACAAAAGCCTGAAATACTTTTTCGAGCAAAAGGACCTTAATATGAGACAAAGGAGATGGCTCGAACTAGTGAAGGATTATGATTGCGGTATTAACTACCACCCGGGTAAGGCCAATGTAGTAGCTGATGCATTGAGCCGTAAAACTCAATCTAGGTTGGGATGTCTCGTCACCCAAAAGAATGAGCTCATCAAAGAGTTTGGAAAAATGAGCATAGAAGTGGTTAAACCACCAGGGACGATAGCAAGAGTTGTTGCAACAATACCTAGCTTGAGAAAGATGATTGTAGAAGCACAAAGAAAAGACGAGAAAATGGAGAAACTACGGGAAGCAGTAAGGAAAGGAGGAGTCAAGAATTATCAAGAAGCAGCAGATAATGCTATCCTCTTTGAGGGAAGAATATGCATTCCCCACGATGATGAGCTTAAGGATCAAATCATGAGTGAGGCTCACGATACCCCTTATACTGCCCACCCAGGGAGTACTAAGATGTATCAGGACCTAAAAAAACACTTTTGGTGGGAAGGCATGAAGAGAGACATAGCGTCATTAGTGGAGAAATGCCTGGCATGCCAACAGGTGAAGGCCTTACACCAAAGGCCATATGGAAAACTACAACCGTTGGAAATCCCAGAATGGAAGTGGGAGCACATAGCAATGGATTTTGTGACCAGTTTGCCCAAAACAAAGAAAGGAAACACTGCCATTTGGGTAATAGTGGATCGACTTACAAAATGTGCTCATTTTATACCAATACCGATCACACATGGGTCAGACAAGTTAGCTAAGTTGTATGTTCGAGAGATTGTACGCTTACACGGTGTACCCGTGTCAATCACTTCAGACCGAGACTCAAAATTCACATCTAGATTTTGGACAAGCTTACAGAAAGAATTAGGCACGAGGTTAAATTTCAGCACCGCCTTCCACCCGCAGACAGATGGGCAGTCTGAAAGGACAATTCAGACCCTCGAAGATATGTTGAGAACAGTGGTGTTAGACAGGGGTGGAAGTTGGGAAGCAGTGCTGCCGTTGATTGAATTTGCCTATAATAACAGTTACCAGGCGACTATCGATATGGCACCATATGAGGCATTATATGGAAGAAAATGTAGATCACCGCTTTATTGGGATGAAGTGGGTGAGAGAAAAGTTTTAGGACCAGACATGGTCAATGAGATGGTTGAGATAGTCCGCCAAATCAGAGGGCGAATAAAGGAGGCGCAAGATAGACAAAAATCTTACGCTGATGCACGCCGAACCGAATTACAGTTTGAAATAGGAGACAAGGTCTTCCTAAAGGTATCTCCTACCAAGGGGATAACTAGGTTTGGTGTCAAGGGAAAACTTAGGCCCCGATTCGTAGGACCTTATGAGATTTTGGAGAGAATAGGCCCAGTAGCCTATAGGTTGGCGTTACCGCCAAGCTTTGGAAACGTTCACAATGTTTTCCACGTATCACAACTCAGAAAATACGTTTTCGATCCAAAGCACATAATCCACCAAGAAGAGATGATCCTTTGCCCAGACTTGAGCTATGAAGAGAGACCAGAGGCCATTCTAGATCGAAAAGTACAACAACTCAGGAATAAGGCAATCACATCAGTGAAAGTCTTATGGAGACACCACGGACAAGAGGAAGCCACGTGGGAGCTTGAAGACAAAATGAAGGAGAAATACCCCGAACTGTTTTAGAAGAAATATGCAAATTTCGGGACGAAATTTTTGTTAAGAGGGGTAGTATGTAGTGACCCGCTCTTTTATATATTTTAAATCCAGTAATGAGTGTTTATTTTTGTTCATCAGTGAATGAAAACGGTTATTATCCTGATATGAATTCAGCTTATGATCCTGAATTCATATTATTAAAGCAGTCAATGATATTATTTCAGAGTTATAACTGACTTAGCAAAGTCACGTTATTATTTTTAAGCGAGATGGAATTAGATTTTATTTTTACTCAAGTCGTGGATTATTTCTGACTCGTGAGTTAATTAAATCTGCGGATTTAATTTAAATATTAGAAAAACAAACGAATTAAATCTACGGATTTAATTTAGATTCATTTTATAACTTATCGATTTTAGAGAGATATCACATGTCGAAATCGATATTTATGTAAAAATACAGTATCAAACAGAATCGAAGCCAGTATTTTATTACAGTTACAGAATCATCGAGACATAGAAAATACATCATTAATCTTTTACTACATTTTTTTATTCTTTCTTTTCATTCCACCACCCATTGCTCCCCAACCACCAACACCACTACTTTACTATCACCACTACACTTTGTTGAGCACTACATTCTGTCAAAACACTACAACAACTTCTCCACTTAGCCTCAACTTCAACCAACAAACCACATTCATTCTCTTCCATTTTTTCATGTAGAATCCACTAAGGAACAAGAGGAAATCGTTTATTACTCTGCCAGCAAACTTCAAGAGGTAAGCTTGGTTCAATTTCTTCACCTTTCTTCCATATGCAACCTGCATTAACAGAAGGACCAAATTCATTTCAGTTATCTCCCTAGTTAAAACTACTCAAGTTCGGCAAATAGTTCATCAATCAAACAAAGCAACTTCACGGTGAGTTTTATACTTTAACTCTACCATTTTCTGCCAAAGTTTCATTCATTCGTTAAACAATGGCAGCTTCAATTCATTTCAGTTATTTCACACTTCACTAAACTCAACAACAACAAACCAACAAGATACTCAAGGTATTAATTCTATCTCGAATATCTATTCTATCAAGCATTCGTACCAGAGCATGATCAGTTCATTCATGTGAAATCCCATAGAATCAGTATTGCTTCACTGACAAAAAGAAAGAGAACACCTTAGCTCTTAATCGAACACAGACCTAGTCCCAACATTGATGTTTCAATATTCAGTTTGCATACTCGTCAACACTCGCGTAATAGAAACAAACGAGACTAGGGAACTTAGCTTTATGAATAAGACCGGCTGCCTATTCGGTTGAGCCGAGACGACGACGATGATGACGGCAGCAGCTCTTGCTGCCTCGGCAGAAATCGGGTGACCGCAGCAGCAGCAGCAGTAGTGTCGCGAATAGAGCAACGACGCTGAACCGCCGGCCTTCCACAGACGGTGGAGATGACGGCAGAACCATGGTGGCGGAGGTGGAACGGAATCAGGGATCGACTCCCTGCCTACTTTGACATCTGAATCGGGACCGGAACGACTTAGAGGAGGAGGCGAGACGACGCCGGCTTCGCCGATTGACGGCCAGGGGACCGCGGCGGCGGCGATAGTTATAGGCCGAGATTAGGGCTCAGATCTTGGGGCGACCTCCCCCGATTTTTGAGAGACGACAACAGAGGCAATTTCAGACGCAACGGTGCGATGGGAGAGACAGGAATACGGCAGCGTCGCTGGTGATTTCAGGCGAGAAAAGGGGCTGACAGGTCGCGTCCTATTTTAGAGAATTAGGGCTCGATGACGCTGTTGGCTGATATGGTGAAGTGAGGAGGAAGTGAGGCGAGGCGAGAAGATACGTCTCACCGTCGACCTCGGTGGATTTCGGAGCCGCGGCGGCGAGCCCATCAGCGGAGAGAAGCCGCGACTGATGTTGAGGTCCGACTGATGCGAGAGAGAGGGAATTCTCGACTGTTTTGAGAGAGAAGGCTCGACTGATTTTTTTTGAAAGAGAGAGAGGCCGACTGATTTTTGAGCAGGATTTGGCCTTTGTTGTTTTAATTTCAAATTGGGCCTTGTTTCATTTCATTCTGGGCCTGCTTCAATTTATTTCAATTGGGCCTTTGTTATTTCAGTTGGGCCTTATTATTTAATTGCAGTTGGGCCTTATTATTTAATTGCAGTTGGGCCTTATTTATTTAATTGCAGCTGGGCCTTGCATACTTGATTTAAACTCAGCCCCACTGTTCATTATTTATTTATTTGGGCCAAGATTTATTTAACTACTTGAGCCAATGGATTATTTCAATTGGACCTTTCATTTAATTATTCAGGCCCACTTTTACTTAATTAATTATTAGGCTGCCTTATGTCGAGCCTTTTAATTATTTAAACTTACCACAGTACTTTCTCCCAATTATTAAGCCCGATTGAGTTTTAAGAGGTTATAAAGCGAGTAAGTCGAAGTATTTATTTATTCTTTTCTATCGACTACGTGGAGCGGGATTTATTTAATTGACGGATTAGAACACCCCGAAGAGAACAGATTAATTTTAGTTAATTATCCGGCTTCATGAGACGAGACTTAGCTTTTGTTTAAATCCGATAGCCTGGATTAACAATAGAAATTCCCTGATTATTTTCTCAGAATAATGGTTCATGCATACGAGATTCATGCATAGTTCAATTACGCATTCTCACTTAATTGAGAATATTCCCTCGATTTAAAGTCTTACGTTATTTTCTCGGATTAAAGGTTGAGCGCAAGAATAAGAGCTCGTCAAGGAGTCACAAATCTATAGCAAAGCTTTGCTATCAGGTGGGCATTACTTTCATATATATCAAATGAGTTTAAATGTTACGTTCAAGCAAGTTATTTCATGACTAAATTAATTGAAGTTATTTCAAATATTGTCTTGCCATAAAATGTTTTAATTTCAGTATGATATCTATCTGATGTGGCTTTTATCATGTAATCGAATTCGGGTCTTGAGCAGTTGATAGTTATCCTGCCAGGGCTAGTGTACACCAGTGGCCGTGAGTCATCTAGCGGGTTGGCCGGTCAAGTGACCGTGAGAGGTGGCCACCTCTCCGGCACAAAGTTTCAGATATGATAGATTACAAGAGAACTTAGACTGCAGTCGAACTTTAAGAATCACAAATGAATTTAGTAAGCTTGGGCCTTTTAGCGAAAAACTCCCTTGCTATACTGTTATGATGGCATGACAATTTACAGTTTTGAAGCATGTATTTTTATACTTAGGCATACGTGCCCACTGAGTACTTTTGTACTCAAGCCCTGCATATATTTCTAAATGTGCAGGTTGAGCAGCTACCGATGGTGTTGAAGTGACGAGCGGGATTCTTTTGTCTTATTATGTATTAATGAACTCTAGGGTTACATGTCTTCATACATGTAATCAGAACCTTATTCCGCTGCGTACTCAGAAGTTTTATGTTATTTTGGATAAGTCGGAGTTATCCGAACTTACTAATTATTTGAGTCTATACGACTAAAACTCCGTTATATTATAAATATCCATGTTGTTAACAATGATGAAATGCGATCCTTTCTTGTTTGATTATTCCCCTTTCTACCCCGCTTCTAATCTCCCTCCATTAGTCACGGTTTCCCCGGCTTAATTATCCTTAATTAGGTCTGGTCGTGACAAAGATGTACCTGTGGAACCTGAGGTCGACAAACCTGCTGCAGCAGTCATAGCATGAGGTTGAGAGTTGATGAACTTTTGAAACTTCTCAAAGAGATCATTTGATGTGGAAGTAGAGATTCCAGAATCTATCTGTGTAGATTCAGGAGTGGCAGCAGCAGTGTGAGGAGGTTTGGGATGTCTATAAGATTGATTCTGGCCAAAAGTAGGAGGAGGACGACCAGCTGTAGTGTGTGACTTGTTTGCCAATTCAGGGCACTGAGCCTTCCAATGACCAGGTTGCTTGCAGTAGTTGCAAATGCTCGTATCAGAGATTGGATTCTTATTCTGATAATAGCTCGGAGGTCTTCCATGGCTTCTTTGTTGAGGACGAGAGTGAGCAGCCAATACAGATTGAGTGAATGCTGGATTGGTGCCTTTAACTGTTCCTGACTTATGTCGAATTTCCTCAGCAAGAAGTTCACTAACAACAGAATCCACAGAGGGCAGGGGATTGCGATGGAGAATGTTGCCACGCAAGCCCTCAAAATCATCACGAAGAGCCATCAAAAATTGAACCAAGCGTTGTTCTTCTCTCCGAGCAATGTAGGGAGCAAAAGCCTTAAGTTGTATAGACTCAGTGAGAGCCAATTGATCCCACAAATCTGTCATGGAAGTATAGAATTCCTGAATACTCATGTCCCTCTGATTGAGAGAACGAATATCCATTTTCAATTGATATTGTCTTGCAAAATTAGACTGAGTGTAAAGTTTCCCCAAGTGTTCCCAAACTTCTTTTGCAGTATCATACTTAGCCAGTTGCATGCCAATGGAGTTTTCAACAGAGTTATTTATCCAAGTAATAATCTTCAAATTACAAACTTCCCAAGAGTCAAGCTCCTCAACATATTTATCATTATTCTCCTCAATCGGTTTACAATGTGTGCCAGACACATAACCCCATAATTTTTTACCTCTCAAAAAATTCTTCATGACATAACTCCAATAAGAATAATTTTTTCCATTCAAACGAACATTAATAGACTGAAGCGAGTCGTCTCTTTCGGAAGTCATAACGATGAAACAAATAGCAAATGATACCACCAAACAAGTTTCAAAACCAAATAACAATAGACAATCCCAAAACCAACAAATCTTCAACAAAACACCAAGCAAGATCACCAACAACAATGCCAATCACCAACCAACAAAATCAAATATCGAAGCAATTTTCAAGAAAATACCAAATATTCTGTCGGATCCGGAATTCCACAAAAAGGTACATAAATCGAAGGAGGAGGACGAGACGAGTCGAACGGTGTCGACCGGAGCTCCGTCCGGCGCCGGACGCGCCCTCACGCGCCGGCGGAAGAGGACGCCTCGCCGGAGATCGGTGGCGCGTGTGGGCCACACGCGCGGCTTCTGCCGCCGATTCTTCGGCCGTCGGGTCGTCGAACGGCGGCGATTCTCACTGCGTCGGAGGTGAGATCCAATTCAAGCTGGAAATTTCCGGCTCTGATGCCATGAAAGCTTGCGAATTTAGAGAGAGAAATTGGATCTAATGACAATCAAAAATTATGCATACAAAGTCTGATAATTACATTAAGTATAATACAAATAATGAAATGACTAATAAACCCCTAATGACTAATACATAAAAATAACATTCTAACAATATATTTTATTGGGTAGGTTAAATAGAAACAATAAAATACTTAATTTTCAAGACATGTAACTGAAACAATTGTAATAGAAGGCAAAAGGGGAGATAGACAGATGCAACCCATCTTCTAATAATGTCTTCTTAGTTGTACTCAAACACAAACATAACAGTTCAAGAAGCAGATAAGTTGGTAAGAGTTTCGAGTCACACCAAAGGAAAAATGGAGAATGATTATTGATACTTGAAAACAAACACAAACAAAACAATTCCGCTCAAGTCTATTTTCTTGGCAAAAAGAAAATCATAGAAAGAAATCGGCCTCGCTGCTTGTAGAGGAGCTTGAGTAATCGGAATCTTCTTCTTATCTTTATGATATTTTGAATTGATACAATAGTAAACAAGAAAACATTGTAAATTTCTATTCGAGAATAATAGAATAGACGTATTGGATTGAGTAAAGCAGATTTAAGATAACATACTTGGGCTGCTAGCGACGGACCAACGACGAATGAGGTGGTGGCGCCGAGCAAGCAGCGAAGGAGCAGTGGTTGGGGGAGGCACGGCAGAATCCGGTGGTGTATGAATAATTATAGTATTGAACATTGAAGAAGCCAAATAATGTGCATGATTAACAACCCCTAATAAAATAATAAGACAATGACGACCTTATATATATGAAGCCAGCTGAAGCATTGACTTATTGTTTCACGTATAAAATTTGAAGGGATAAAAAACAAAGTTTGAAACATATCTAAATACCGCTTTGTGATTCTTCTTTGTTACTCGTCTTGATCTACTTTCCGAATCAATCTCCCTTTTCCTTAGCTTTTGCTTTGGTTTATTGATATACGATTCCAAAAGTCTTCTGTTACACTGGAAAATACAAAAAGAGTTGGTGGTTTCGACGGTTGAAGTCTTTCAAGTTTCATGAGGGTGTGTTTACTTTGGTAGTAAAATTTTCATTTGAAAATGATGGATAAGAAAAGATGAGATAATATTATCTTTTTCTCATTTTTTTATCATGTGTTTACTTTGTTAGAAATAGATGGATAAACAAATTGAAATATTGAAAAATATTCACACCCTCCAAATAGGATAATATTATCCAAACATTTGTGAGAAAATGAGTGAAAAGGGGCTGCCCGAATAAATTTTCCAACCTAATCGGAGAAAATTATCCATCATAGGAAACATGTGAAAATGATGGAAAATATACTTTTTCTAACCTTTTCTATCAAAGTAAACACACAATTATTATAAAATTCATTATTTGACGCAGCATGCACGTTTTCACAAGAAACGAGGCGTACGTTGAATTACTGTTTCTGACATAAGATTCCAATTAATATCGATCCTAGCACCAAAACATATTAATACTTATTTTACTTGTTAAAATATTGAAGATCCAATATTCCTGGCTCGGGATGAAGTTGGATTCACAGTATTATTGTAAATAGTGAATTTCGTTTGAGTTGAATTAGGGATTTTGAATGTTAGAAAGTTGTGAATAATTATATTGAATGTCCAGTTGAAGAAGCCAAATTAATAATGTGAATATTTAACAACCACTAATAAAATATAACAAGGCAGCTGAGCTGAATGATTAATGATGAGGGTCAACTTCCATTTTCACTCCACATGCATTCTGCGTTCAATAATACATCTTTAATTAAAAATTAACAGTCCATAGTAGTTGATCCATTTTGAAGCTTATTTTGGAGAATAAGTAAGAGGACGATAAGGCTTGGTAACTTCGTCAAGACAGCCAACCAAATTCAAAAATGCAATATTTGGAGGGAGATTATTAGGTAAAGAGTCCATCCAATTTGAGAAATACGAAGCTCACGTCTAAACAAGGCATATTTCTGAAAACGATATCCTCTTAAAATTAGGTGTTTAAGATTCTTCAACTTAGACAATGACACAAAAAGCTTGAGTTTCCATCCAATTAATTCTTATGTGCCCAATTTCTCAAGCAAAGTAAACATTTTTAGTAGAGGTGGTCTCCTGTACACCCGAGTTGTACCCAACCCGGATCCTGACCCAATTAGACTATCCTGACCCATTTTTATTGAAATGACACTAACACTAACACGATCTTAGAATGAGACTAACACTATTTTGTTTTACAAATGACACTATTTCGAAAATGACACTAACACTACGTGTAAAATGACACTAACACTATATCGAAATAACAATAACACTTGACATTCGGGTATAATAGTCCAATTGGGTCGAATCCGGGTCATGATTTGAGTCGGATACGACCTGGGTGTACGCAAGTTTTTGTGTTTTTAGTACTCCCTCCGTCCCACCCATGGGTAAAAAGTTATAGATAGTGGTGAAACCCACAAATTATTAACTTTATGTGTGCCTTATTGATTGGACAATATCAAATTATATATGCAAACTCCTCTAAAATCATTCGCATGTGGTATATATACTTGGCAAAATTGTACAAGCTTGATTCTCAAAGCATCATATGTAGTGACCCGCTCTTTTATATATTTTAAATCTAGTAATGAGTGTTTATTTTTGTTCATCAGTGAATGAAAACGGTTTTTATCCTAATATGAATTCAGCTTATGATCCTGAATTTATATTGTTAAAGCAGTTAATGATATTATTTCAGAGTTATAACTGACTTAGCAAAGTCACGTTATTTATTTAAGCAAGATGAAATTAGATTTTATCTTTATTCAAGTCGTGATTTATTTCTGACTCGTGAGTTAATTAAATCTGCGGATTTAATTTAAATATTAGAACAACAAACGAATTAAATCTACGGATTTAATTTAGATTCATTTTATAATTTATCGATTTAAGCGAGAAATCACATGTCGAAATACGAGATTTATTTAAATAAACAGTATCAAGCATATACGAGCACACGATCCATCTTACAGTTACAGAATCACCGAGACAGAGAAAATACATCAATAATTCTCCTCTACATTTTTTTTCCTTTCTTTTTAATCTCTTTTTCTTTCCATTAATTTTGTTCCCCACTCCATTTTACCACTAAATCTACTTTTTGACTTTCACCACCATTTTCCCCACCACTTTCACCACCAACTCAATTATGCAACAACACATATTGTTCCAGCCATCAAGTCTTTTCTTCCCTCACCAAAACGTGTAGAAGAAGTTGAGAAAGGGAGAGAGAGTTTCCTCCAACTCCAAATTGTAACTTGAAGAGGTATATACTAAGCTTCTTTATTTTGAATTCAGTTGCATATCATCCAAACGGTTCCCAAAAATTCTCAAATTAATTGTGTATCATCTTTCATACATTTTCTATATTTTGGTAAAATTTCAGAATATTTAGAGCTCGCATGATTTATTTATGAATTTGTAAACATCACTGCCCATCTGGAATACATTTTTGGTAAACAATCTTTGGGAGATCATAAGTAAAGTTTCAATCGGTGAAAACCTTTGAAACTTGAATATGTCACTCTAGACTCCCGTATCTTTCTTTTGACATCGGCCTCACCATTTTTGAGTAAGGGAAACAACCGGTATAAATTCTTGAAATCTAGTTCTTATTCCATGTACCATCCAGTAGATTTTACAAACCTACGACTTTGAGGTGGAAAAGGCCGACTTAAATATTTGATTCTCAAGCCTATCTTTCTACTGAATATTCACTGACATGTTGGGAACTTACTTGTTCAGTTTTAGAATTTTTGGTGAAGCTTAAAGTGGTTTTTCCGATTTATGTTCTGAATCTGCCAAACTTGAACTCTTTTTGTGCACTGAACTTTAGATAGTCATATCTTCTAAACCATGAAGGTTCTTAGAGTAAATCCAACTGGAGAGTGTTATGATCTCTCCCTAGTTTCCAGATTGACCTTTGGGGTTCCCAGTGGAGTTTTGTAAAGGGAGATATGAATTTTTAAAGAAAGCCCACTGACTTGGTTGTAATCTGGAAATATGAAATTTACAGATTTTTGCTTGTTAAATACCCATCTTTGAGAGGGCATATCTTGCTCGTTTGAATTGTTTTTCATTCGATTCAAATTGGAGAATGATCCTTGAAATGTCTAGTTTCCAGAATGTCTTTTGGAGCCTCATTTGGAGATCCGAGGTAGATTTGGTGTCTGTTGTAAAACAACCCCTTAAGTGCTCAAGTTGTTGAATTATTTTCTATGTATCAAAGTTTATTTTAAAGGATGTTTCATGAAAGATTTAGTATATGTGCGTAACAAGTTTGGGACTATTTATTTTAAATGAGGTCCGTTCTTTATTTAAATTAGGATGGACTTTTAATGAATATTTTTGGGATTAAACTAATATTTCTTGATTTATATAAATTATTTTTAAGGACTTATAAATATGAATTTCGTAGGCCTACTGACCTACTGTGATCGACGGTTTGTCGATGTCTAACAGCTTTGAAAATTTTATAGAAAGTCCCTACATGAGTCTTGAGTACCCTGGTAAAATTTCAAGCCATTCCAACTTCGTATGATACTTCTTTAAAATGCAAAACCTAAACTGCACATTACTACTGAGAATTTCAGAGAACAGAGAAAAGAGTCATTTATTTCAGTAGCTTCCTGGGTGATCTAGCTTTCCAAATGTTTATGGTATTAACCTTATTGTGTTATTTAGATATCCACCAAAGTTGAGCCCAGTTTGACAACGTTTACTATTTTTCAAAAATACAAGTTTTCGGTTGTTCAAAACTGCCGAACATGGTAGATCGTGGTAAAAACGTCATATCTCTCAAACCACTTGGAGTTTTCGACTCTATTTTTTTTTATATGAAACTAGACTCGAAGATCTTTCTTTCGGTATGAGTCTCGAGTCCAGGAGATGTCGGAGTCAGAACAGATTAAATTTTGAAGTTGAGTCAGTGTAAAAGCAGAGCATGTTTTGATGATGTTTGATTGTGATTCTTATGTGCCTTATGTTGAGCCTTTTATTTTATTTTATTTTTTTTAATTTTATAACATTACTTGTTCTTATTTATTAAGCCCGATTAATTATGAGATTATAAAGCGAATAAGTTGAAGTATTTATTTTCTATTGACTACGAGGAACGGGGCTTATTTAATTGACGGATTAGAACACCCGATGAGAACGGATTGATTATGATAATCTATCCGACCTCATGTGACGAGCCTTATTTAAATTATTTTATTTCGACAATTAGGATTTATAATAGAATTTCCCAGATTATTATCTCAGAATAATAATTATCGGAATATGAGTCATGCATAGTTAAATTACGCATTCTCATTAATTGAGGATTTTATTCGAGCAGTATCTTATTTATATTCTCGTAATAAAGGTCAAACACGAGATTAATAATCAGTCAAGGAGCTACTGTACCACAGAAAATTTCTATCAGGTGGGCATTACTTTCATATATATCAAATGAGTTTAAATGTTACGTTCAAGCAAGTTATTTCATGACTAAATTAATTGAAGTTATTTCAAATATTGTCTTGCCATAAAATGTTTAAATTTCAGTATGATATCTATCTGATGTGACTTTAATCATGTAATCGAATTCGGGTCTTGAGCAGTTGATAGCTATCCTGCCAGGGCTAGTGTACACCAGTGACCGTGAGTCATCTAGCGGGTTGGCCGGTCAAGTGACCGTGAGAGGTGGCCACCTCTCCGGCACAAAGTTCCAAATATGATAGATTACAAGAGAACTTAGTCTGCAGACGAACTTTAAGAATCACAAATGAATTTAGTAAGCTTGGGCCTTTTAGCGAAAAACTCCCTTGCTGTACTGTTTATGATGGCATGACAATTTACAGTTTTGAAGCATGTATTTTTATAATTAGGCATACGTGTCCACTGAGTACTTTTGTACTCAAGCCCTGCATATATTTCTAAATGTGCAGGTTGAGCAGCTGCTGATGGTGATGAAGTGACGAGCGGGACTCTTTTGTCTTATTATGTATTAATGAACTCTAGGGTTACATGTCTTCATACATGTAATCAGAACCTTATTCCGCTGCGTACTCAGAAGTTTTATGTTATTTTGGATAAGTCGGAGTTATCCGAACTTACTAGTTATTTGAGTCTATACGACTAAAACTCCGTTATATTATAAATTTCCCTGTTGTTAACAATGATACTGCGATCTTTTTTTTGTTTGATTATTCCCCTTTCTACCCCGCTTCTAATCTCCCTCCATTAGTCACGGTTTCCCCGGCTTAATTATCCTTAATTAGGTCCGGTCGTGACAGAGTGGTATCAGAGCAGTTCATTTGCTCTGAACCCTAGAGTTAGCCCATTTTTCTAGTATGATCACTAGTATATATGAGTCAGTCAACCAAAGCTCATCACTTCATCACATCGTCATGCTCAGCAAGAAAGAAGGTGGTAATGGTTTTAAAACATTGAGAAGTTCACGTTCTATATGAATGTACTGATGCTTACATTCAAGTTTTATGCTTTATTGATTGATTAGATATCTCAATGAACTTAGATGCGTTAAGAATGCATGATCACTGTTACGAGAAGAACAATAGAAGCTAGAAACTCAGTTATATTTCACTATAGCCATGGTGAAGAGCTAAGAAAGAGGAAGAGAATCCAATGAAAGCAGTGCAAGCAGAGTGCCACGCACGAATCACTGAAGCAGGCATAGTTCTTCATTCAGATTGTTCACGCGAGACGGAACACCTAACCGACTATTGCCTTCGATGATAGTTTAAGTACAATATTGATTATAAGTGATGAGTGCGACTGATGTAATCAGTTAACTAATTCCTAATAAGCTGAGACTCGCTTCTAGCCTCGATTATCACTAGCTATGGCTTGAGGATAACCTTCATGATTCATGTATGAATTTCAGAGTTAGACTTACGAGGGGTCAAAATGCTTTGTATATGATGTTATAATATTACGATTAAAGCTATCAGCTTATAGTTTCAGATATTTGGAACCATTCTACTTACAGTACCTATCGTAATAGATAAGGACATGACTGAGAATCCCTATTGATTACGATCACTTACTACGAATTAGAAAGACGAGATGTGATATGGGTACTAGTAGTTACCAACCATTATGATTGATCATAAAAGTTTACGCAAGTGTGTAAGACGAGAGAAGTTCTCGAAGATGGTTTAGAGTTTAATAATAGCTAGAAGCGCCGACAGTGGATCAATGCTGAAACAAAAGAATTAAGATTCTAATGAGACCCTAAGGATATACTCAAGATAAATATATATACCTTAACCTATCGAGGACATCGCCTCAGTTAGAATGTCTTGGATTATGCATTTAGTCTGGTAACCGCAATGAGAGCATTGACTAAGGTCATTCTATGACTTAGCATTACACATGGAGACACATACCCTATAAAGGTGCTCAGATGAGCAAAAGCTATTTCCTTATTGAATGCGTGATGATTCAAAAGGTTTTTGCAATAAAATGAAATAGTGCTTCAAATTATATGGTTGCATTTCAAGCGCTATGTGAAGAAACACTAAGTACTAGAAGTACTACTTTAAGATCATATAGAGGAACATTGTTGAGTAAGGTCGAGCCTACCTTATTTCGCCTATAGAAGATGTTTAAGGATTGCATTAAACTAGGAGGTAGACTCCAAGTTTGAGAAGCTCTAGAATATTCTCAAGGACATGTTCAAGATATTAAGAAGAAAGTGGTGATTTTAGACCAAATATACCTTTTGCAGCCAAGGAACAAGAGTTGCCAAGTTCGGAAAAGTATTTCTGAATGACTGAGAAGTAGTTGTGTCGGACCTGGCCAGTCCACATAGCCAAAATCTCAGTAGTCGTCATATATGGGTCTTTAAACCTATATATTTTAAACCTTCATCTGAAAAGCCAAACGGGTTTAGACTATTAGGTCATTTCGTTTCGACCTTACAGTCAATTCATTTCTATCCTATGGTTATTCATTTTCAATTATTTGGCAAATTATTGAAACACTTTGCCTAATTGCCATTTTTGATTTGAATCATCGCGATCTACTAGCTGTTGGTAGATTTTTTTTTTGTGACCCAAGGACAAACAGATACTCATCAGATTAAATCAGTCAAACACGTATGCATTAACCCATGGGTCAAGCACGTAATGCATACAAACAATCTCTTGTGCATTTAGTAGGATCTTATTTGTATATTTCGAAAACGATGATCATTTCGATGCTTTTGTATGCCCCTATGATGGCTTAGTTATTTTGACTAGTATTAGTACGGAGACGCGAAACCTTGGGGCGTTCCGTGACTGAGTACTTTTTGTGATGGCTTCGCTAGGTAGCCAGTTTATCATGTGTGGTACTTAGATAGGTCTTTGAATCTAGACTTTTATGATGATGTAAGGTCCTCATTGAGGCAATTTTCCCTATGTTATATATGGTGACCTTATTGGTTTTTCGCGGCAAGTCGTTCCGTTATGTTTTATTTATATGTTCGCTCAAGTTTTAGTAGGAGCAGAACTCGATGAGTTAAGGAGTAACTATAGAAATGATAGTATGTCCTTATTGTGCTTTAATGCGCTGAGAACTTGTGTTTTGACCTAATAGAATGCCGCCAAAACGAGGACGACCAAGAGGAGGGGGCAGGATTCCCCGAAATGAAAAAAGAGACCCAGAAACAGGGCCAGAACCAGAACCAGAAATAGTTCAACCACCTGTTCAGCCAGAACGACGGATTGAAGAATTATTCTTGCGACAGAACCCACCTACCTTCAACGGGACAGGAGACCCGGCAGAAGCTGAAACTTGGGTTCGCGCTATTGAACGCATTTTCAACTTCCTGCGTTGCACCGACCAAGAACGTCTGACTTGTATGTCCTTTCAGTTGACTGGGTCAGCTGATTTCTGGTGGGAAGCAAGGATGAAAACGATGACAGCAGAGCAGTTAGAAAACCTGACTTGGGAACAATTCAAAGCCGGTATATATGACAAGTATATACCCAAGAGCTACCGCAAGAAGAAGGAAGCTGAATTTTACAATCTAAAACAAGGGAAGATGTCGGTAACTCAATACGACAGGATGTTCTGCGATATGTCTAGATATGCGCCGGAACAAGTAGACACAGATGAGAAGATGGCTGAAAAGTTTTGTGCCGGTCTGAGGCACGAAATTAGGATGGCTTTGGCAAGCCACGGAGGATTGTCTTACACTGAGTCGCTCAGCCGAGCGTTAGACATTGAGGCAGCCATGCCAGGAGAAAGACCTGCAACTGTACCTACGCCAGCACCTTCACATGATCAAAATCATAATCAGAATTTTAGAGGAAAGAGGAGATGGGACAACAGTAACCCGAACCAAGGCGAGAAGAGGCCATGGCAGGGACGGGTCTTCCAGTCACAGGGCTATGGAGGCCAGAGTGCACCGAAACGGATGGGAAATAACCAACAGAGGGCCCCACATTGTCCCAAATGTAACAAAAATCATGTGGGAATCTGTAAGGCCGGCAGTGATAGTTGCTATATCTGTAACCAGAAGGGGCACTATGCAAACCGGTGCCCGAATAAGCAACATGGAATGGGTTCAAGGCCAAACCCACCTATCCAGGCTCCACCTCTGCGAGCAATTCAAGCTTTGCCCCAACCATATCCAAGGCAGCAACCACAGTATCAGCAGCCACAGCAGCACCAACAGCTACAGTACCAACCACAACCTCAACAACTGTATCAGCAACAGGTCCGCCAACAACAGCAGCGACAACAGAAACAACATGAAAAACCTCGTCATGCTAGAGCCTATGCTATGAGGCAGAAACAGCCCGAGAACAACCAGGGAAACCTGGCAGGTATGGGCATGCTACTCAATACTCCTGTTGTACTTCTATTTGATACGGGCGCATCGCATACTTTCATTTCAAGTACATGTGTCGACACCTTAAAACTTAAAATGGAAAGAGCTGATCAGGAGTTGAGTATATCATCACCTATAGGAGGGATGACGACAGTAGACCATGTGTGCTTGAACCTAGAACTGAACATAGGGTCACACAAGATTGTAGTGAACAACTCGTATGTTATACCGATGGGAGATGTGGACATAATCCTAGGAATGGACTGGCTAGCCGAGAACTATGCCACCATCCTTTGTAACGAAAGACGGATATCATTCCGATCCCCAGGAAGGGAGCCGTCACATTTCCACGGAATTAGTATGGGAAGAAGAAAGATGATCATCTCCGCCCTCCAAGCAACGAAAATGATGAATAAGGGATACCCAGCTTACCTCGTATACTTGCACGGAGAACTGGGAACTGAAAGGAGCATAGAAGATGTAGCAATTGTACGGGACTTTTCAGATGTATTTCCAGAGATTCTGCCAGGGCCACCACCGGACAGACCAATTGAGTTTACCATTGATTTGGAGCCCGGGGCAGCTCCCATTTCGAAGGCACCATACCGAATGGCTCCTAAAGAGTTGGAAGAACTCAAGATACAACTGCAAGAACTTTTGGAACTTGGATTCATTAGACCAAGTGTATCACCTTGGGGTGCACCCGTACTTTTCGTGAAGAAAAAGGAAGGCACATTGCGAATGTGCATAGACTATAGGGAACTGAACAAAGTGACACTGAAGAACAAATATCCTTTACCAAGGATAGATGACCTCTTCGACCAGCTCAAGGGAGCAAGCGTGTTCTCAAAGATTGATTTGCGGTCTGGTTATCACCAGCTGAAGATTCGACCAGAAGACGTACCTAAGACAGCATTTCGAACTAGGTATGGTCACTACGAATTTGTAGTTGTGCCATTCGGGCTAACCAATGCGCCAGCTGTGTTCATGGACCTCATTAATCGAGTATTCCATCCGTACTTAGACAAATTTGTCTTGGTATTCATAGATGACATTCTGATCTACTCGAAGAACGAGAAAGACCATGAGGAACATCTGAGAATTGTCCTAGAAACGTTGAGGACGGAGCGCCTTTATGCCAAATTCAGCAAGTGCGAGTTTTGGCTCAGCGAAGTCACGTTTTTAGGACATATTGTGTCATCAGAAGGGATTAAAGTGGACCCTGAGAAAGTGCAAGCGGTGCGCGAATGGAGATCGCCTACTAACCCTAATGAGATAAGAAGTTTCTTAGGATTGGCAGGTTACTATCGGAGGTTTATGGAAGGATTTTCCAAAATTGCAAGGCCAATGACACAACTACTCAGGAAGGGAATAAAATTTTCTTGGACAGAGGAGTGCGAGAAGAGCTTCCAAGAACTCAAGGAAAAGTTTACTACGGCACCAGTGTTAGCCGTCCCAGCAGCTGACAAGGAATATGTGATCTACACAGACGCGTCCAAAAATGGACTTGGTTGTGTGCTGATGCAAGAAGGAAGAGTGATAGCATATGCGTCACGACAGCTTAGGCCACATGAACTGAATTACCCGACTCATGATCTGGAGTTAGCTGCAGTGGTGCATGCGCTAAAGATTTGGAGACACCACCTATATGGAGTTAGATGTGAGATATTCACAGACCACAAAAGCCTGAAATACTTTTTCGAGCAAAAGGACCTTAATATGAGACAAAGAAGATGGCTCGAACTAGTGAAGGATTATGATTGCGGTATTAACTACCACCCGGGTAAGGCCAATGTAGTAGCTGATGCATTGAGCCGTAAAACTCAATCTAGGTTGGGATGTCTCGTCACCCAAAAGAATGAGCTCATCAAAGAGTTTGGAAAAATGAGCATAGAATTGGTTAAACCACCAGGGACGATAGCAAGCGTTGTTGCAACAATACCTAGCTTGAGAAAGATGATTGTAGAAGCACAAAGAAAAGACGAGAAAATGGAGAAACTACGGAAAGCAGTAAGGAAAGGAGGAGTCAAGAATTATCAAGAAGCAGCAGATAATGCTATCCTCTTTGAGGGAAGAATATGCATTCCCCATGATGATGAGCTTAAGGATCAAATCATGAGTGAGGCTCACGATACCCCTTATACTGCCCACCCAGGGAGTACTAAGATGTATCAAGACCTAAAGAAACACTTTTGGTGGGAAGGCATGAAGAGAGACATAGCATCATTTGTGGAGAAATGCCTGGCATGCCAACAGGTGAAGGCCTTACACCAAAGGCCATATGGAAAACAACAACCGTTGGAAATCCCAGAATGGAAGTGGGAGCACATAGCAATGGATTTTGTGACCAGTTTGCCCAAAACAAAGAAAGGAAACACTGCCATTTGGGTAATAGTGGATCGACTTACAAAATGTGCTCATTTTATACCAATACCGATCACACATGGGTCAGACAAGTTAGCTAAGTTGTATGTTCGAGAGATTGTACGCTTACACGGTGTACCCGAGTCAATCACTTCAGACCGAGACTCAAAATTCACATCTAGATTTTGGACAAGCTTACAGAAAGAGTTAGGCACGAGGTTAAATTTCAGCACCGCCTTCCACCCGCAGACAGATGGGCAGTCTGAAAGGACAATTCAGACCCTCGAAGATATGTTGAGAACAGTGGTGTTAGACAGGGGTGGAAGTTGGGAAGCAGTGCTGCCGTTGATTGAATTTGCCTATAATAACAGTTACCAGGCGACTATCGATATGGCACCATATGAGGCATTATATGGAAGAAAATGTAGATCACCGCTTTATTGGGATGAAGTGGGTGAGAGAAAAGTTTTAGGACCAGACATGGTCAATGAGATGGTTGAGATAGTCCGCCAGATCAGAGGGCGAATAAAAGAGGCACAAGATAGACAGAAATCTTACGCTGATGCACGTCGAACTGAGTTATGTTTTGAAATAGGAGACAAGGTCTTCCTAAAGGTATCTCCTACCAAGGGGATAACTAGGTTTGGTGTCAAGGGAAAACTTAGGCCCCGATTCGTAGGACCTTATGAGATTTTGGAGAGAATAGGCCCAGTAGCCTATAGGTTGGCGTTACCGCCAAGCTTTGGAAACGTTCACAATGTTTTCCACGTATCACAACTCAGGAAATACGTTTTCGATCCAAAGCACATAATCCACCAAGAAGAGATGATCCTTTGTCCAGACTTGAGCTATGAAGAAAGACCAGAGGCCATTCTAGATCGAAAAGTACAACAACTCAGGAATAAGGCAATCACATCAGTGAAAGTCTTATGGAGACACCACGGACAAGAGGAAGCCACGTGGGAGCTTGAAGACAAAATGAAGGAGAAATACCCCGAACTGTTTTAGAAGAAATATGCAAATTTCGGGACGAAATTTTTGTTAAGAGGGGTAGTATGTAGTGACCCGCTCTTTTATATATTTTAAATCTAGTAATGAGTGTTTATTTTTGTTCATCAGTGAATGAAAACGGTTTTTATCCTAATATGAATTCAGCTTATGATCCTGAATTTATATTGTTAAAGCAGTTAATGATATTATTTCAGAGTTATAACTGACTTAGCAAAGTCACGTTATTTATTTAAGCAAGATGAAATTAGATTTTATCTTTATTCAAGTCGTGATTTATTTCTGACACGTGAGTTAATTAAATCTGCGGATTTAATTTAAATATTAGAACAACAAACGAATTAAATCTACGGATTTAATTTAGATTCATTTTATAATTTATCGATTTAAGCGAGAAATCACATGTCGAAATACGAGATTTATTTAAATAAACAGTATCAAGCATATACGAGCACACGATCCATCTTACAGTTACAGAATCACCGAGACAGAGAAAATACATCAATAATTCTCCTCTACATTTTTTTTCCTTTCTTTTTCTTCGCTTTTTCTTTCCATTAATTTTGTTCCCCACTCCATTTTACCACTAAATCTACTTTTTGACTTTCACCACCATTTTCCCCACCACTTTCACCACTAACTCAATTATGCAACAACACATATTGTTCCAGCCATCAAGTCTTTTCTTCCCTCACCAAAACGTGTAGAAGAAGTTGAGAAAGGGAGAGAGAGTTTCCTCCAACTCCAAATTGTAACTTGAAGAGGTATATACTAAGCTTCTTTATTTTGAATTCAGTTGCATATCATCCAAACGGTTCCCAAAAATTCTCAAATTAATTGTGTATCATCTTTCATACATTTTCTATATTTTGGTAAAATTTCAGAATATTTAGAGCTCGCATGATTTATTTATGAATTTGTAAACATCACTGCCCATCTGGAATACATTTTTGGTAAACAATCTTTGGGAGATCATAAGTAAAGTTTCAATCGGTGAAAACCTTTGAAACTTGAATATGTCACTCTAGACTCACGTATCTTTCTTTTGACATCGGCCTCACCATTTTTGAGTAAGGGAAACAACCGGTATAAATTCTTGAAATCTAGTTCTTATTCCATGTACCATCCAGTAGATTTTACAAACCTACGACTTTGAGGTGGAAAAGGCCGACTTAAATATTTGATTCTCAAGCCTATCTTTCTACTGAATATTCACTGACATGTTGGGAACTTACTTGTTCAGTTTTAGAATTTTTGGTGAAGCTTAAAGTGGTTTTTCCGATTTATGTTCTGAATCTGCCAAACTTGAACTCTTTTTGTGCACTGAACTTTAGATAGTCATATCTTCTAAACCATGAAGGTTCTTAGAGTAAATCCAACTGGAGAGTGTTATGATCTCTCCCTAGTTTCCAGATTGACCTTTGGGGTTCCCAGTGGAGTTTTGTAAAGGGAGATATGAATTTTTAAAGAAAGCCCACTGACTTGGTTGTAATCTGGAAATATGAAATTTACAGATTTTTGCTTGTTAAATACCCATCTTTGAGAGGGCATATCTTGCTCGTTTGAATTGTTTTTCATTCGATTCAAATTGGAGAATGATCCTTGAAATATCTAGTTTCCAGAATGTCTTTTGGAGCCTCATTTGGAGATCCGAGGTAGATTTGGTGTCTGTTGTAAAACAACCCCTTAAGAGCTCAAGTTGTTGAATTATTTTCTATGTATCAAAGTTTATTTTAAAGGATGTTTCGTGAAAGATTTAGTATATGTGCGTAACAAGTTTGGGACTATTTATTTTAAATGAGGTCCGTTCTTTATTTAAATTAGGATGGACTTTTAATGAATATTTTTGGGATTAAACTAATATTTCTTGATTTATATAAATTATTTTTAAGGACTTATAAATATGAATTTCGTAGGCCTACTGACCTACTGTGATCGACGGTTTGTCGATGTCTAACAGCTTTGAAAATTTTATAGAAAGTCCCTACATGAGTCTTGAGTACCCTGGTAAAATTTCAAGCCATTCCAACTTCGTATGATACTTCTTTAAAATGCAAAACCTAAACTGCACATTACTACTGAGAATTTCAGAGAACAGAGAAAAGAGTCATTTATTTCAGTAGCTTCCTGGGTGATCTAGCTTTCCAAATTTTTATGGTATTAACCTTATTGTGTTATTTAGATATCCACCAAAGTTGAGCCCAGTTTGACAACGTTTACTATTTTTCAAAAATACAAGTTTTCGGTTGTTCAAAACTGCCGAACATGGTAGATCGTGGTAAAAACGTCATATCTCTCAAACCACTTGGAGTTTTCGACTCTATTTTTTTTTTTATATGAAACTAGACTCGAAGATCTTTCTTTCGGTATGAGTCTCGAGTCCAGGAGATGTCGGAGTCAGAACAGATTAAATTTTGAAGTTGAGTCAGTGTAAAAGCAGAGCATGTTTTGATGATGTTTGATTGTAATTCTTATGTGCCTTATGTTGAGCCTTTTATTTTATTTTATTTTTTTTAATTTTATAACATTACTTGTTCTTATTTATTAAGCCCGATTAATTATGAGATTATAAAGCGAATAAGTTGAAGTATTTATTTTCTATTGACTACGAGGAACGGGGTTTATTTAATTGACGGATTAGAACACCCGATGAGAACGGATTGATTATGATAATCTATCCGACCTCATGTGACGAGCCTTATTTAAATTATTTTATTTCGACAATTAGGATTTATAATAGAATTTCCCAGATTATTATCTCAGAATAATAATTATCGGAATATGAGTCATGCATAGTTAAATTACGCATTCTCATTAATTGAGGATTTTATTCGAGCAGTATCTTATTTATATTCTCGTAATAAAGGTCAAACACGAGATTAATAATCAGTCAAGGAGCTACTGTACCACAGAAAATTTCTATCAGGTGGGCATTACTTTCATATATATCAAATGAGTTTAAATGTTACGTTCAAGCAAGTTATTTCATGACTAAATTAATTGAAGTTATTTCAAATATTGTCTTGCCATAAAATGTTTAAATTTCAGTATGATATCTATCTGATGTGACTTTAATCATGTAATCGAATTCGGGTCTTGAGCAGTTGATAGCTATCCTGCCAGGGCTAGTGTACACCAGTGACCGTGAGTCATCTAGCGGGTTGGCCGGTCAAGTGACCGTGAGAGGTGGCCACCTCTCCGGCACAAAGTTCCAGATATGATAGATTACAAGAGAACTTAGTCTGCAGACGAACTTTAAGAATCACAAATGAATTTAGTAAGCTTGGGCCTTTTAGCGAAAAACTCCCTTGCTGTACTGTTTATGATGGCATGACAATTTACAGTTTTGAAGCATGTATTTTTATAATTAGGCATACGTGTCCACTGAGTACTTTTGTACTCAAGCCCTGCATATATTTCTAAATGTGCAGGTTGAGCAGCTGCCGATGGTGATGAAGTGACGAGCGGGACTCTTTTGTCTTATTATGTATTAATGAACTCTAGGGTTACATGTCTTCATACATGTAATCAGAACCTTATTCCGCTGCGTACTCAGAAGTTTTATGTTATTTTGGATAAGTCGGAGTTATCCGAACTTACTAGTTATTTGAGTCTATACGACTAAAACTCCGTTATATTATAAATTTCCCTGTTGTTAACAATGATACTGCGATCTTTTTTTTGTTTGATTATTCCCCTTTCTACCCCGCTTCTAATCTCCCTCCATTAGTCACGGTTTCCCCGGCTTAATTATCCTTAATTAGGTCCGGTCGTGACATCATATTAAAACAAAAAACAAACACAAATTTGATTTGTGTTTTACTTTGATGGATAAATTTATCATGGGAAGGAGGGATAACAAAAATTTATTCATTTAAATATCTCATTTCTTTTCCCACATTTTACACAAAAAAGAAGCTCACCATGTTTCCTTCCTTATTTTCACTTCAAGGAGGGATAATATTAACTTGTCTGCATCGGGAGGCAAGTTGTCTGCATGTTGCCAAAATCTGCAGTAACTTGAGAAGGAAGAGAGTGGAAACAAGATATGAAGAAACCACAATTGTCAAAGCAACTCAATGTCATTTACAAACACACAACCACCAAAGGCGAAGAAAAATCAATTATCCAAATTAACGCCAATTGCAGCTCATGGATTGATATTCACCGTCTCTATTTTGGAGATTAAGTCTGAATTCCTCATCTTTGTTGCAATGCTTTTGGTTGTCACCATCTTTAACTCCTTCAGATTGTACATCCCTTCAATTGTTTCCGGGAGGGAATCTAGATATGGACAATCATGGATTTCTAATTTCCAGAGAATTTGCATTGCATCTTTTCCACATTGTACATTTCTCAGATTCCATAACTCTTCGATGCACATGACTCCGAGATAATCGAAGGTGTTGGGTGAGATCACCATTTGTTGACCAGTGTATGCATTCCGCAATTTGAGGTACTCTAGATTGGGTAACTTCCCTAGTAGTGGCATGGGGTCTTCATCAAGACAACTATTAACCAACGTCAATGATTCTATATTTGCAGGGAAACTTCTTGGAAGCCTGGCAATGAGTCCATCCAATTTGAGTGTTTTGAGTCTTTCTAGATTACCAACCTCATCCAAACAAGGCATGCTTCTGAAACGATACCCTCTTAAGATTAGGTGTTTAACACGCACCAACACAGCCAATGACACAAAGAGCTTGCTTACATCTGAGTTTCCATCCAATTCTTCTATGCCTAATTTTTCGAAAAAACTCAACATTTTTAAGCCCGAGAGCTCATGTGTCCAATTATCAACCGAGACGTAGGTTAATGTTTTCAAATTCTGTAGCGCGCCTATCTTGGAAGGCTTCCGGCAAATCACATTAGACAAGTAGAGGTGGCGAAGGCTACGAATTTCCCATATAATATCTGGCACCTCCACCATAAAATTTTGAGCTATGTCAAGAACCTCAAGCTTTTCCAAGCACCCCAATGACTCTGGGATCTCTTTTATGTAATTATTTCTCAACCCCAAGTATCTTAATTCCATCAATGTGCCGATAGAATCTGGTATAAACTTCAACCCAAAATCTTCCAAGTCAAGTATCTTAAGTTTTTCAAACCTCTTCCAATAAGATGGATTAGCATCAAAGTAGCCACCTCCGTGGAAGAAGAGAGAAACAAGAAGCTTATCTTGATCCATGGAGTAGTTGAACTTGTTTCTACTACAAATGATAACACGATGATGACGAGGACTCTGATGACAAGGTCGATTATTTCCATTGTTCCTTAGCATCTCAAGACCGAATTCCTCCTCTGCTTTTTGGGTGGATAGCATGTGTAGCACAGGATTCATGCTATACTCCGTGATCTTGTCCTTGACATCAATAACAGATTCATTGATTAAACCATATAAAGATCGTAGACAGTCATACACTGCTCCTCCTGCAAGCCAAATCTGTATCAACTTTTCTTCCCTCAAAGTTGTATTTTCCTTAAAGAAGGCCATAGAGAAGAAACATGGCCTCAGTTTGGGATCCAATTTATGATAAAAAGGTTCCAACAACTTCAGTGTTGAACCAAAATCAACTGAGTCAAGAAGTTGTTCCCATTCACTCTCACGTGAGACTTTCTTTTCTGCTAACTGCTTTCCCACCGCTTTTATAGCTAATGGAAGACCACCACATTTTCTCAACATTTGTTTTCCCATATACTCCAAGTTCATTGGGAATTTGTGCTCACCCATTAATTTATTGCCATGGTTTATTGTTTTCAGAAACAATTGCCAGCTCTTCTTAGAATCCAAGGGATTCATCTTATAAACATCTTCATCGTATACGTATATGTCGATATGTGTCGTGTGACTCGTGAGCAGCAATCTACTTCCATTGTCTACTTACATAAGAACAATACAAAAAGGGAAAGTCAGAAGGTTATTGAGTCGAGAAAATTTATATTGTTAGATTACTTGATTCAGTCATGTATTATTTAAAAAAGTAACATTACACAGTAATTATGTCTATAATTTATTTTAAGTTTGATCACAAAAACAATAAATTTTTAACCAGCGCTTAAGTTAAAATCTAAGTTAGCGCAACACGACTAGATCATAAGCAGGGGAAAGTTGATCATACATACCTTCATCTTGAAGAGCTTCCCA
Source organism: Salvia miltiorrhiza (assembly GCF_028751815.1). NCBI lineage: Eukaryota > Viridiplantae > Streptophyta > Magnoliopsida > Lamiales > Lamiaceae > Salvia > Salvia miltiorrhiza. The sequence continues at coordinate 9,483,605 of NC_080389.1, forward strand.
GAAAGACTTCAAGCGCATTTGTTTGGGCACGTCGTCGAGAACTATTAGGTATCGCTTTCCTTGCAAGTGTTGGCGAAGCATATCTCGGAGGCTTCGGTTGTCCATGTTCTCCAATAAGGAAGATGTATGGAGATTTTCAGGATCTTCTAGCTGCTGTATTAGTTTGATAAGTAGCTCTTTAATAGTGAAATGAGTAGAATTAGATACCCAAGCACGGCGCTCGAAGTGTTCAACGACGGTTGGATGGTTGTATATCTCTCTTGCAAGAGTTGTCTTTCCAATACCATCCATCCCTTTGATTAGAATTTTCTTCGAGTATTCTCCCCCACCAATAACCTTTTTGCGAAGCAACATTTCCAAATCTTTGTCCAAGCCCACCACATAGTTGTCATCTTCTTCGTCATCAACATTTTTTGATGATCTCATGTTGGACTCATCATCTCCCAGTTTAAGCATCTGCTTTTTTATCTCTCCCATCCAACTATGGATAGACTCATAGAAGTGCACATAATATTTTTCATCTCGTATGAAAAGGTAGAGGGCATCATCAGCAACGTCGACAAGGTCAGATACCAAAAACTTTAGGGTTCTCCCCTCTTCCAGTTTCTTGTCCCTCACTATATCCACAATCTCTCTCATCTCTTTAATTACCCTTTCCATTTCCTCTTTCATGTACTCTGTTGCTGTGGTCTCTTGATAATTAACGTCGAGCTTCTGTATCACAGATAAGAGGAGAGCCTCCGACATGTTTATGCTTCCACCAAACTGCTCCTAATTAATACCCAATTTAACAACATTAATAGCTACCAAATAACACATTAATTCCAACAAATCCATAAATTATTAGTATATAAAAAAATGATTTTGGATTGAATAGAATTTACTCAACTAATTATTTCATTTATTATAACTATAGAGTTAAGGTTTAGAACCTGTACCAAGTGGGTTCCTTTTCATTTATTATAACTATTACTCCCTCCGTCCCACTAGACTTGACACTTTTGAGTTGGGCACGGAGATTAAGAATAAAGGGTTAAGAGTGTAAAGTAGGTATGGTCCACTTATTTTATGTGAGTAGAGAACGTAGGGACCACATACTATTTTAGGAAAGTGCCAATTCTAGTGGGACAAACAAAAAAGGCAAGTGTGCCAAGTCTAGTGGGACGGAGGGAGTATAACAATCAAAATAATTATCCGTGGAATTTTGACGGTTATACACTAGTTAATATAATGAATCAAAATTAGCATTTATTATTAAAAAACTAAGTTTAAAGAAACAATATAACCTAATTATAGATTCATTCACTCCAATAATCAATTATTGACTAATAAAAGATTATATTATATATTCTTCATATATATTGGAAAACAACAACTGAGGTGATAATACTCAAGTCATAACTAACTATAAAGACGCGCAACTTTGTGTTGAACTACTAGATTAATAATCCCTCTGATTGTCTCATTTGACTTGGCTTGTATTTCTTTTTTGATTGCACCATTCAACTTGGCCTATTTTTGTTTTTAGATAATCGATTTTCACTATGATAAATATGGCCTCACACACTTTACAATACAATCCTTGTTTCTACATAACTGTATCGAAAATAACTAGGTCAAGTGAGATGAAATGAAGAAAATAATTTATTAAGACTTCCAAAATGAATTTTGACTTGATAAAATTTTATGAAGCACAAAAATCTAAATTTTCGATATAAAAACTCTACATAATTATGCTGAGTATTCATATTATTCAAATCTAAAGAGAGGGAGAATTACCTTTTTGCGAATTTTCTTATGTTTGTTCGTCTTGATTAATTTTTTGATTCAATCCTCCCACTCTCCTTATCTTTGCTCGTCTAGCCAGCTCAGAGGTAGAGTTTGATATCAACTACAAATTCACAAAGTCACAGTTACTGTTACAGTTTATAGTGTGACTCAGCAAGTTATACTCCCTCCGTCTGACAAAAACATGAACATTTTTCCATTTTGGTGCGTCTCACAAAAACATGAACATTCCATTTTAGTACATTACCCTTTTATCTTTTATCCCTCATTTTCATACTTATTCACGAAAAAACCATCATGGCCCACCAATACTTTTCCTTAATTAATTCATTGTTCTCACAACACTTTTTAAAGCGGGATCCATTTTCCACTCACAATAATTTTCAACTAACATTTCTTAAAACTAGTGTCACTCCCAATTGTTTATGTTTTTGTGAGACGGAGGGAGTATATTTTATTGGGTAGGTTAAATAGAAACAATAAAATACTTAATTTGCAAGAAGTATAACTTAAGCAATGGTAATATATACCCCCTTCGTAACATTTGAAATGTTTCAAAAAATATGAACATGAGGATTAAGAATTATGTGACAAAGGTGTAAAGTGAGACATTTAGTGAGACATTTCAACTGGGACGACAATCCAAAATTAAGGACAAATTTCTTTCTATTTATGGGTTGGGCCATTTCAAATGGGACAACACAAAATAGAAAATAAGTCATTCAAATGGGCAAGGGAATAAAAGGCAAAAGGGGGAGACAGACAGATGCAACCTGTTAAAATCAAAGAAGAAGAAAGGGGAAAAACATTGAAGGAGAACAGAGCTTTATTGGTAAGCAAGCAAACTTTTACATTGAAAATATATATAGTCTCTATATCCAAGACTCACGACTTAGCTAACTTATATAGTCTAGTGACTTGCCTAAAGCACGAAACATTACAAACACGATTACAAACAGAAAGGCTATGAACTAATACTAAGCAATATATTTGAGCTTTAAGTTTCAACTAATATGTCCTAATAATGTTTCTTAGCTGTACTCCAAAAATAGTTGAAACAACCTTATTTCACCCAAATTAGGGTTAATGTATTCTACACTAAATGAAAATTTCAACGATAGGTAGCCTATTGTCATCGAACCACCGGTACAGTCGGAATCGCGTCTGAAAGTTGGCATCGTTTTACTAACTTTTTGGCGCGATTCCGACTACACTGGTGGTCCAGTGACGATGTGCTACCTACTGTTGAAAATCTCTTTTCATGTAAAATACATTAAACTCTAGTTTCGTGGTAATTGATCATCATTTTAGCTGTAATTACGATAAAAAATAGGCTACTAAAATAATTTCGGTATAATTGTGGCAATAATTAAATAGTTTCTCAAAGTTCATGCCATACAAAAAATAAATTAAAGTTGTGGCTATACGCTTAAATTTGTTGAAAGTTCGTGTAGTGACCCGCTCTTTTATATATTTTAAATCTAGTAATGAGTGTTTATTTTTGTTCATCAGTGAATGAAAACGGTTTTTATCCTAATATGAATTCAGCTTATGATCCTGAATTTATATTGTTAAAGCAGTTAATGATATTATTTCAGAGTTATAACTGACTTAGCAAAGTCACGTTATTTATTTAAGCAAGATGAAATTAGATTTTATCTTTATTCAAGTCGTGATTTATTTCTGACTCGTGAGTTAATTAAATCTGCGGATTTAATTTAAATATTAGAACAACAAACGAATTAAATCTACGGATTTAATTTAGATTCATTTTATAATTTATCGTTTTAAGCGAGAAATCACATGTCGAAATACGAGATTTATTTAAATAAACAGTATCAAGCATATACGAGCACACGATCCATCTTACAGTTACAGAATCACCGAGACAGAGAAAATACATCAATAATTCTCCTCTACATTTTTTTTTTCTTTCTTTTTCTTCTCTTTTTCTTTCCATTAATTTTGTTCCCCACTCCATTTTACCACTAAATCTACTTTTGACTTTCACCACCATTTTCCCCACCACTTTCACCACCAACTCAATTATGCAACAACACATATTGTTCCAGCCATCAAGTCTTTTCTTCCCTCACCAAAACGTGTAGAAGAAGTTGAGAAAGGGAGAGAGAGTTTCCTCCAACTCCAAATTGTAACTTGAAGAGGTATATACTAAGCTTCTTTATTTTGAATTCAGTTGCATATCATCCAAACGGTTCCCAAAAATTCTCAAATTAATTGTGTATCATCTTTCATACATTTTCTATATTTTGGTAAAATTTCAGAATATTTAGAGCTCGCATGATTTATTTATGAATTTGTAAACATCACTGCCCATCTGGAATACATATTTGGTAAACAATCTTTGGGGAGATCATAAGTAAAGTTTCAATCGGTGAAAACCTTTGAAACTTGAATATGTCACTCTAGACTCCCGTATCTTTCTTTTGACATCGGCCTCACCATTTTTGAGTAAGGGAAACAACCGGTATAAATTCTTGAAATCTAGTTCTTATTCCATGTACCATCCAGTAGATTTTACAAATCTACGACTTTGAGGTGGAAAAGGCCGACTTAAATATTTGATTCTCAAGCCTATCTTTCTACTGAATATTCACTGACATGTTGGGAACTTACTTGTTCAGTTTTAGAATTTTTGGTGAAGCTTAAAGTGGTTTTTCCGATTTATGTTCTGAATCTGCCAAACTTGAACTCTTTTTGTGCACTGAACTTTAGATAGTCATATCTTCTAAACCATGAAGGTTCTTAGAGTAAATCCAACTGGAGAGTGTTATGATCTCTCCCTAGTTTCCAGATTGACCTTTGGGGTTCCCAGTGGAGTTTTGTAAAGGGAGATATGAATTTTTAAAGAAAGCCCACTGACTTGGTTGTAATCTGGAAATATGAAATTTACAGATTTTTGCTTGTTAAATACCCATCTTTGAGAGGGCATATCTTGCTCGTTTGAATTGTTTTTCATTCGATTCAAATTGGAGAATGATCCTTGAAATGTCTAGTTTCCAGAATGTCTTTTGGAGCCTCATTTGGAGATCCGAGGTAGATTTGGTGTCTGTTGTAAAACAACCCCTTAAGAGCTCAAGTTGTTGAATTATTTTCTATGTATCAAAGTTTATTTTAAAGGATGTTTCGTGAAAGATTTAGTGTATGTGCGTAACAAGTTTGGGACTATTTATTTTAAATGAGGTCCGTTCTTTATTTAAATTAGGATGGACTTTTAATGAATATTTTTGGGATTAAACTATTATTTCTTGATTTATATAAATTATTTTTAAGGACTTATAAATATGAATTTCGTAGGCCTACTGACCTACTGTGATCGACGGTTTGTCGATGTCTAACAGCTTTGAAAATTTTATAGCAAGTCCCTACATGAGTCTTGAGTACCCTGGTAAACTTTCAAGCCATTCCAACTTCGTATGATACTTCTTTAAAATGCAAAACCTAAACTGCACATTACTACTGAGAATTTCAGAGAACAGAGAAAAGAGTCATTTATTTCAGTAGCTTCCTGGGTGATCTAGCTTTCCAAATTTTTATGGTATTAACCTTATTGTGTTATTTAGATATCCACCAAAGTTGAGCCCAGTTTGACAACGTTTACTATTTTTCAAAAATACAAGTTTTCAATTGTTCAAAACTGCCGAACATGGTAGATCGTGGTAAAAACGTCATATCTCTCAAACCACTTGGAGTTTTCGACTCTATTTTTTTTTATGAAACTAGACTCGAAGATCTTTCTTTCGGTATGAGTCTCGAGTCCAGGAGATGTCGGAGTCAGAACAGATTAAATTTTGAAGTTGAGTCAGTGTAAAAGCAGAGCATGTTTTGATGATGTTTGATTGTGATTCTTATGTGCCTTATGTTGAGCCTTTTTATTTTATTTTATTTTTTTAATTTTATAACATTACTTGTTCTTATTTATTAAGCCCGATTAATTATGAGATTATAAAGCGAATAAGTTGAAGTATTTATTTTCTATTGACTACGAGGAACGGGGTTTATTTAATTGACGGATTAGAACACCCGATGAGAACGGATTGATTATGATAATCTATCCGACCTCATGTGACGAGCCTTATTTAAATTATTTTATTTCGACAATTAGGATTAACAATAGAAATTCCCTGATTATTATCTCAGAATAATAATTATCGGAATATGAGTCATGCATAGTTAAATTACGCATTCTCATTAATTGAGGATTTTATTCGAGCAGTATCTTATTTATATTCTCGTAATAAAGGTCAAACACGAGATTAATAATCAGTCAAGGAGCTACTGTACCACAGAAAATTTCTATCAGGTGGGCATTACTTTCATATATATCAAATGAGTTTAATGTTATGTTTGAACAGTTATTTCATTGCAAAATCATTGAACTGAAAATTATTTCAACTGTTGTCTTGCCATAAATGTTTCAATATTTAGTATGATATCTATCTGATGTGGCTTTGCCAGTTATTATGCAATCGAATTCGGGTCCTGAGCAGTTGATAGCTATCCTGCCAGGGCTAGTGTACACCAGTGACCGTGAGTCATCTAGCGGGTTGGCCGGTCAAGTGACCGTGAGAGGTGGCCACCTCTCCGGCACAAAGTTCCAGATATGATAGATTACAAGAGAACTTAGTCTGCAGACGAACTTTAAGAATCACAAATGAATTTAGTAAGCTTGGGCCTTTTAGCGAAAAACTCCCTTGCTGTACTGTTTATGATGGCATGACAATTTACAGTTTTGAAGCATGTATTTTTATAATTAGGCATACGTGTCCACTGAGTACTTTTGTACTCAAGCCCTGCATATATTTCTAAATGTGCAGGTTGAGCAGCTGCCGATGGTGATGAAGTGACGAGCGGGACTCTTTGTCTTATTATGTATTAATGAACTCTAGGGTTACATGTCTTCATACATGTAATCAGAACCTTATTCCGCTGCGTACTCAGAAGTTTTATGTTATTTTGGATAAGTCGGAGTTATCCGAACTTACTAATTATTTGAGTCTATACGACTAAAACTCCGTTATATTATAAATATCCATGTTGTTAACAATGATGAAATGCGATCCTTTCTTGTTTGATTATTCCCCTTTCTACCCCGCTTCTAATCTCCCTCCATTAGTCACGGTTTCCCCGGCTTAATTATCCTTAATTAGGGCCGGTCGTGACAGAGTGGTATCAGAGCAGTTTATTTGCTCTGAACCCTAGAGTTAACCAATTTTTCTAGTATGATCACTAGTATGAAAGAGTCAGTCGACAAAAGCTCAGCACTTCATCACATCGTCATGCTCAGCAAGAAAGAATGTGGTAATGATTTTAAAACATTGAGAAGTTCACGTTTTATATGAATGTACTGATGCTTACATTCAAGTTTATGCATTATTGATTGATTAGATATCTCAATGAACTTAGATGCGTTAAGAATGCATGATCACTGTTACGAAAAGAACAATAGAAGCTAGGAACTCAGTCATATTTCACTATAGCCATGGTGAAGAGCTAAGAAAGAGGAAGAGAATCCAATGAAAGCAGTGCAAGCAGAGTGCCACGCACGAATCACTGAAGCAGGCATAGTTCTTCATTCAGATTGTTCACGCGAAACGGAACACCTAATCGACTATTGCCTTCGATGATAGTTTAAGTATAATATTGATTATAAGTGATGAGTGCGACTGATGTAATCAGTTAGCTAATTCCTAATAAGCTGAGACTCGCTTCTAGCCTCGATTATCACTAGCTATGGCTTGAGGATAACCTTCATGATTCATGTATGAACTTCAGAGTTAGACTTACGAGGGGTCAAAATGCTTTGTATATGATGTTATAATATTACGATTAAAGCTATCAGCTTATAGTTTCAGATAATCGGAACTATTCTACTTACAGTACCTATCGCAATAGATAAGGACATGACTGAGAATCCCTATTGATTACGATCACTTACTACGAATTAGAAAGACGAGATGTGATATGGGTACTAGTAGTTACTAACCATTATGATTGATCATAAAAGTTTACGCAAGTGTGTAAGACGAGAGAAGTTCTCGAAGATGGTTTAGAGTTTAATAATAGCTAGAAGCGCCGACAGTGGATCAATGCTGAAACAAAAGAATTAAGATTCTAATGAGACCCTAAGGATATACTCAAGATAAATATATATACCTTAACCTATCGAGGACGTCGCCTCAGTTAGAACGTCTTGGATTATGCATTTAGTCTGGTAACCTCAATGAGAGCATTGACTAAGGTCATTCCATGACTTAGCATTACACATGGTGACACATACCCTATAAAGGTGCTCAGATGAGTAAAAGCTATTTCCTTATTGAATGCGTGATGATTCAGAAGGTCTTTTGCAATAACACGGAAGAGTGCTTCAAATTATATGGTTGCATTTCAAGAGCTATGTGAAGGAACACTAAGTACTAGAAGTACTACAGTAAGATCATATAGAGGAACATTGTTGAATAAGGTCGAGCCTACCTTATTTCACCTATAGAAGATGTTTAAGGATTGCATTAAACTAGGAGGCAGACTCCAAGTTTGAGAAGCTCTAGAATATTCTCAAGGACATGTTCAAGATATTAAGAAGAAAGTAGTGATTTTAGACCAAATATACCTTTTGCAGCCAAGGAATAAGAGTTGCCAAGTTCGGAAAAGTATTTCCGAGTGACTGAGAAGTAGTTATGTCGGGCCTGGCCAGTCCACATGGCCAAAATCTCAGTAGTCGTCATATATGGGTCTTTAAACCTATATATTTTAAACCTTCATCTGAAAAGCCAAACGGGTTCAGACTATTAGGTCATTTCGTTTCGACCTTTCAGTCAATTCATTTCTACCCTATGGTTATTCATTTTCAATTATTTGGCAAATTATTGAAACACTTTGCCTAATTGCCATTTGTGATTTGAATCATTGCGATATACTAGCTATTGGTAGATTTTCTGTGACCCAAGGACAAGCAGATACTCATCAGATTAAATCAGTCAAACACGTATGCTTCAATCCAAGGGTCAAGCACGTAATGCATACAGACATTCTCTTTTGCATTTAGTAGGACGTTATTTGTGTATTTCAAAAACGATGATCATTTCGATGCTTTTGTATGCCCCTATGTTGGCTTAGTTATTTTGATAAGTATTAGTACGAAAATGCTGGTTCATAGGGCATTTCGGAACTGAGCTCTTTCATGATGACCTTGCTAGATAGCTAGTTCATCGTGTATAATGCTTGGATAGATCACCAGATCTATATTCAATTGTTGATGAAATAGTCCTCATTGATACTAATTTCCCATGTCTATGTAGCGACCCTATCAGTCTTTTGCGGCAAGTTACTTCCGCTATGTTATTTATATACTTTCATGAGGAAGAGTATGAGCGAGATTTGAGAATCAAGAAAACAATTTACAGAATCGATGATATGCATCTGTGTATTACATTGGTGACTATATGTCGACTCATCGGAATGCCAACAAAGCAAAGGCGTCCGAGAGAAGTTGGATAGAACAATAGTATGCCTTGTGATGTTGCATTAACAACTTGTGTTTTGACCTAATAGAATGCCGTCAAAACGAGGACGACCAAGAGGAGGGGGCAGGATTCCCCGAAATGAAGGAAGAGGCCCAGAAACAGAACCAGAACCCGAAATAGTTCAACCACCTGTTCAGCCAGAACGACGGATTGAAGAATTATTCTTGCGACAGAACCCACCTACCTTCAACGGGACAGGAGACCCGGCAGAAGCTGAAACTTGGGTTCGCGCTATTGAACGCATTTTCAACTTCCTGCGTTGCACCAACCAAGAACGTCTGACTTGTATGTCCTTTCAGTTGACTGGGTCAGCTGATTTCTGGTGGGAAGCAAGGATGAAAACGATGACAGCAGAGCAGTGAGAAAACCTGACTTGGGAACAATTCAAAGCCGGTATATATGACAAGTATATACCCAAGAGCTACCGCAAGAAAAAGGAGGCTGAATTTTACAATCTAAAACAAGGGAAGATGTCGGTAACTCAATACGACAGGATGTTCTGCGATATGTCTAGATATGCGCCGGAACAAGTTGACACAGATGAGAAGATGGCTGAAAAGTTTTGTGCCGGTCTGAGGCACGAAATTAGGATGGCTTTGGCAAGTCACGGAGGATTGTCTTACACTGAGTCGCTCAGCCGAGCGTTAGACATTGAAGCAGCCATGCCAGGAGAAAGACCTGCAACTGTACCTACGCCAGCACCTCCACATGATCAAAGTTATAATCAGAATTTCAAAGGAAAGAGGAGATGGGACAACAGTAACCCGAACCAAGGCGAGAAGAGGCCATGGCAGGGACGGGTCTTCCAGTCACAGGGCTATGGAAGCCAGGGCGCACCGAAACAGATGGGAAATAACCAACAGAGGGCCCCACATTGCCCCAAATGTAACAAAAGTCATGTGGGAATCTGTAAGGCCGGCAGTGATAGTTGCTATATCTGCAACCAGAAGGGGCACTATGCAAACCGGTGCCCGAATAAGCAACATGGGACGAGTTCAAGGCCGAACCCACCTATCCAGGCTCCACCTCTGCGAGCAATCCAAGCTCTGCCCCAACCATACCCAAGGCAGCAACCACAGTATCAGCAGCACCAACAGCTACAATACCAACCACAATCTCAACAACCGTATGAGCAACAGGCCCGCCAACAACAGCAGCGACAACAGAAACAACATGAAAAGCCTCGTCATGCTAGAGCCTATGCTATGAGGCAGAAACAGCCCGAGAACAACCAGGGAAACCTGGCAGGTATGGGCGTGCTACTCAATACTCCTGTTGTACTTCTATTTGATACGGGCGCATCGCATACTTTCATTTCAAGTATTTGTGTTGACACATTAAAACTTAAAATGGAAAAAGCTGGCCAGGAGTTGAGTATATCATCACCTATAGAAGGGATGACGACAGTAGATCATGTGTGCTTGAACCTAGAACTGAACATAGAGTCACTCAAGATTGTAGTGAACAACTCGTATGTTATACCGATGGGAGATGTGGACATAATCCTAGGAATGGACTGGCTAGCCGAGAACTATGCCACCATCCTTTGTAACGAAAGACGGATATCATTTCGACCCCAGGAAGGGAGCCGTCACATTTCCACGGAATTAGTATGGGAAGAAGAAAGATGATCATCTCCGCCCTACAAGCAACGAAAATGATGAAAAAGGGATACCCAGCTTACCTCGTATACTTGCACGAAGAACTGGGTACTGAAAAGAGCATAAAAGATATAGCAATTGTACGGGACTTTTCAGATGTATTTCCAGAGATTCTGACAGGGCCACCACCGGACAGACCAATTGAGTTTACCATTGATTTGGAGCCCGGGGCAGCTCTCATTTCAAAGGCACCGTACCGGATGGCTCCTAAAGAGTTGGAAGAACTCAAGATACAACTGCAAGAACTTTTGGAACTTGGATTCATTAGGCCAAGTGTATCACCTTGGGGTGCACCCGTACTTTTCGTGAAGAAAAAGGATGGCACATTGCGAATGTGCATAGACTATAGAGAACTGAACAAAGTGACACTCAAGAACAAATATCCTTTACCAAGGATAGATGACCTCTTCGATCAGCTCAAGGGAGCCAGCGTGTTCTCGAAGATTGATTTGCGATCTGGTTATCATCAGCTGAAGATTCGACCAGAAGACGTACCTAAGACGACGTTTAGAACTAGGTATGGCCACTACGAATTTGTAGTTGTGCCATTCGGGCTAACCAACGCGCCAGCCGTATTCATGGACCTCATGAATCGAGTGTTCCATCCGTACTTAGACAAATTTGTCTTGGTATTCATAGATGACATCCTGATCTACTCGAAGAACGAGAAAGACCATGAGGAACATCTGAGAATTGTCCTAGAAACGTTGAGGACGGAGCGCCTTTATGCCAAATTCAGCAAGTGCGAGTTTTGGCTCAGCGAAGTCACTTTTTAGGACATATTGTGTCATCAGAAGGAATTAAAGTGGACCCTGAGAAAGTGCAAGCGGTGCGCGAATGGAGATCGCCTACTAACCCTAATGAGATAAGAAGTTTCTTAGGATTGGCAGGTTACTATCGGAGGTTTATGGAAGGATTTTCCAAAATTGCAAGGCCAATGACGCAACTACTCAGGAAGGGAATAAAATTTTCTTGGACAGAGGAGTGCGAGAAGAGCTTCCAAGAACTCAAGGAAAAGTTGACTACGGCACCAGTGTTAGCCGTCCCAGCAGCTAACAAGGAATATGTGATCTACACAGACGCGTCCAAAAATGGACTTGGTTGTGTGCTGATGCAAGATGGAAGAGTGATAGCATATGCGTCACGACAGCTTAGGCCACATGAACTGAATTACCCGACTCATGATCTGGAGTTAGCTGCAGTGGTGCATGCGCTGAAGATTTGGAGACACCACCTATATGGAGTTAGGTGTGAGATATTCACAGACCACAAAAGCCTGAAGTACTTGTTCGAGCAAAAGGACCTTAACATGAGACAAAGGAGGTGGCTCGAACTAGTGAAGGATTATGACTGCGGTATTAACTACCACCCGGGTAAGGCCAATGTAGTAGCTGATGCATTGAGCCGTAAAACTCAATCTAGGTTGGGATGTCTCGTCACCCAAAAGAATGAGCTCATCAAAGAATTTGGAAAAATGAGCATAGAAGTGGTTAAACCACCAGGGACGATAGCAGGCGTTGTTGCAACAATACCTAGCTTGAGAAAGATGATTGTAGAAGCACAAAGAAAAGACGAGAAAATGGAGAAACTACGGGAAGCAGTAAGGAAAGGAGGAGTCAAGAATTATAAAGAAGCATCAGATAATGCTATCCTCTTTGAGGGAAGAATATGCATCCCCCACGATGATGAGCTTAAGGATAAAATCATGAGGGAGGCTCATGATACCCTTATACTGCCCACCCAGGGAGTACTAAGATGTATCAGGACCTAAAGAAACACTTTTGGTGGGAAGGCATGAAGAGAGACATAGCGTCATTTGTGGAGAAATGCCTGGCATGCCAACAGGTGAAGGCCTTACACCAAAGGCCATATGGAAAACTACAACCGTTGGAAATCCCAGAATGGAAGTGGGAGCACATAGCAATGAATTTTGTGACCAGTTTGCCCAAAACAAAGAAAGAAAACACTGCCATTTGGGTAATAGTGGATCGACTTACAAAATGTTTATACCAATACCGATCACACATGGGTCAGACAAGTTAGCTAAGTTGTATGTTCGAGAGATTGTACGCTTACACGGTGTACCGTGTCAATCACTTCAGACCGAGACTCAAAATTCACATCTAGATTTTGGACAAGCTTACAGAAAGAGTTAGGCACGAGGTTAAATTTCAGCACCGCCTTCCACCCGCAGACAGATGGGCAGTCTGAAAGGACAATTCAGACCCTCGAAGATATGTTGAGAACAGTGGTGTTAGACAGGGGTGGAAGTTGGGAAGCAGTGCTGCCGTTGATTGAATTTGCCTATAATAACAGTTACCAGACGACTATCGATATGGCACCATATGAGGCATTATATGGAAGAAAATGTAGATCACCGCTTTATTGGGATGAAGTGGGTGAGAGAAAAGTTTTAGGACCAGACATGGTCAATGAGATGGTTGAGATAGTCCGCCAAATCAGAGGGCGAATAAAGGAGGCGCAAGATAGACAGAAATCTTACGCTGATGCACGCCGAACCGAATTACAGTTTGAAATAGGAGACAAGGTCTTCCTAAAGGTATCTCCTACCAAGGGGATAACTAGGTTTGGTGTCAAGGGAAAACTTAGGCCCCGATTCGTAGGACCTTATGAGATTTTGGAGAGAATAGGCCCAGTAGCCTATAGGTTGGCGTTACCGCCAAGCTTTGGAAACGTTCACAATGTTTTCCACGTATCACAACTCAGGAAATACGTTTTCGATCCAAAGCACATAATCCACCAAGAAGAGATGATCCTTTGTCCAGACTTGAGCTATGAAGAAAGACCAGAGGCCATTCTAGATCGAAAAGTACAACAACTCAGGAATAAGGCAATCACATCAGTGAAAGTCTTATGGAGACACCACGGACAAGAGGAAGCCACGTGGGAGCTTGAAGACAAAATGAAGGAGAAATACCCCGAACTGTTTTAGAAGAAATATGCAAATTTCGGGACGAAATTTTTGTTAAGAGGGGTAGTATGTAGTGACCCGCTCTTTTATATATTTTAAATCTAGTAATGAGTGTTTATTTTTGTTCATCAGTGAATGAAAACGGTTTTTATCCTAATATGAATTCAGCTTATGATCCTGAATTTATATTGTTAAAGCAGTTAATGATATTATTTCAGAGTTATAACTGACTTAGCAAAGTCACGTTATTTATTTAAGCAAGATGAAATTAGATTTTATCTTTATTCAAGTCGTGATTTATTTCTGACTCGTGAGTTAATTAAATCTGCGGATTTAATTTAAATATTAGAACAACAAACGAATTAAATCTACGGATTTAATTTAGATTCATTTTATAATTTATCGTTTTAAGCGAGAAATCACATGTCGAAATACGAGATTTATTTAAATAAACAGTATCAAGCATATACGAGCACACGATCCATCTTACAGTTACAGAATCACCGAGACAGAGAAAATACATCAATAATTCTCCTCTACATTTTTTTTTCTTTCTTTTTCTTCTCTTTTTCTTTCCATTAATTTTGTTCCCCACTCCATTTTACCACTAAATCTACTTTTTGACTTTCACCACCATTTTCCCCACCACTTTCACCACCAACTCAATTATGCAACAACACATATTGTTCCAGCCATCAAGTCTTTTCTTCCCTCACCAAAACGTGTAGAAGAAGTTGAGAAAGGGAGAGAGAGTTTCCTCCAACTCCAAATTGTAACTTGAAGAGGTATATACTAAGCTTCTTTATTTTGAATTCAGTTGCATATCATCCAAACGGTTCCCAAAAATTCTCAAATTAATTGTGTATCATCGTTCATACATTTTCTATATTTTGGTAAAATTTCAGAATATTTAGAGCTCGCATGATTTATTTATGAATTTGTAAACATCACTGCCCATCTGGAATACATATTTGGTAAACAATCTTTGGGGAGATCATAAGTAAAGTTTCAATCGGTGAAAACCTTTGAAACTTGAATATGTCACTCTAGACTCCCGTATCTTTCTTTTGACATCGGCCTCACCATTTTTGAGTAAGGGAAACAACCGGTATAAATTCTTGAAATCTAGTTCTTATTCCATGTACCATCCAGTAGATTTTACAAATCTACGACTTTGAGGTGGAAAAGGCCGACTTAAATATTTGATTCTCAAGCCTATCTTTCTACTGAATATTCACTGACATGTTGGGAACTTACTTGTTCAGTTTTAGAATTTTTGGTGAAGCTTAAAGTGGTTTTTCCGATTTATGTTCTGAATCTGCCAAACTTGAACTCTTTTTGTGCACTGAACTTTAGATAGTCATATCTTCTAAACCATGAAGGTTCTTAGAGTAAATCCAACTGGAGAGTGTTATGATCTCTCCCTAGTTTCCAGATTGACCTTTGGGGTTCCCAGTGGAGTTTTGTAAAGGGAGATATGAATTTTTAAAGAAAGCCCACTGACTTGGTTGTAATCTGGAAATATGAAATTTACAGATTTTTGCTTGTTAAATACCCATCTTTGAGAGGGCATATCTTGCTCGTTTGAATTGTTTTTCATTCGATTCAAATTGGAGAATGATCCTTGAAATGTCTAGTTTCCAGAATGTCTTTTGGAGCCTCATTTGGAGATCCGAGGTAGATTTGGTGTCTGTTGTAAAACAACCCCTTAAGAGCTCAAGTTGTTGAATTATTTTCTATGTATCAAAGTTTATTTTAAAGGATGTTTCGTGAAAGATTTAGTGTATGTGCGTAACAAGTTTGGGACTATTTATTTTAAATGAGGTCCGTTCTTTATTTAAATTAGGATGGACTTTTAATGAATATTTTTGGGATTAAACTATTATTTCTTGATTTATATAAATTATTTTTAAGGACTTATAAATATGAATTTCGTAGGCCTACTGACCTACTGTGATCGACGGTTTGTCGATGTCTAACAACTTTGAAAATTTTATAGCAAGTCCCTACATGAGTCTTGAGTACCCTGGTAAACTTTCAAGCCATTCCAACTTCGTATGATACTTCTTTAAAATGCAAAACCTAAACTGCACATTACTACTGAGAATTTCAGAGAACAGAGAAAAGAGTCATTTATTTCAGTAGCTTCCTGGGTGATCTAGCTTTCCAAATTTTTATGGTATTAACCTTATTGTGTTATTTAGATATCCACCAAAGTTGAGCCCAGTTTGACAACGTTTACTATTTTTCAAAAATACAAGTTTTCAATTGTTCAAAACTGCCGAACATGGTAGATCGTGGTAAAAACGTCATATCTCTCAAACCACTTGGAGTTTTCGACTCTATTTTTTTTTTATGAAACTAGACTCGAAGATCTTTCTTTCGGTATGAGTCTCGAGTCCAGGAGATGTCGGAGTCAGAACAGATTAAATTTTGAAGTTGAGTCAGTGTAAAAGCAGAGCATGTTTTGATGATGTTTGATTGTGATTCTTATGTGCCTTATGTTGAGCCTTTTTATTTTATTTTATTTTTTAATTTTATAACATTACTTGTTCTTATTTATTAAGCCCGATTAATTATGAGATTATAAAGCGAATAAGTTGAAGTATTTATTTTCTATTGACTACGAGGAACGGGGTTTATTTAATTGACGGATTAGAACACCCGATGAGAACGGATTGATTATGATAATCTATCCGACCTCATGTGACGAGCCTTATTTAAATTATTTTATTTCGACAATTAGGATTAACAATAGAAATTCCCTGATTATTATCTCAGAATAATAATTATCGGAATATGAGTCATGCATAGTTAAATTACGCATTCTCATTAATTGAGGATTTTATTCGAGCAGTATCTTATTTATATTCTCGTAATAAAGGTCAAACACGAGATTAATAATCAGTCAAGGAGCTACTGTACCACAGAAAATTTCTATCAGGTGGGCATTACTTTCATATATATCAAATGAGTTTAATGTTATGTTTGAACAGTTATTTCATTGCAAAATCATTGAACTGAAAATTATTTCAACTGTTGTCTTGCCATAAATGTTTCAATATTTAGTATGATATCTATCTGATGTGGCTTTGCCAGTTATTATGCAATCGAATTCGGGTCCTGAGCAGTTGATAGCTATCCTGCCAGGGCTAGTGTACACCAGTGACCGTGAGTCATCTAGCGGGTTGGCCGGTCAAGTGACCGTGAGAGGTGGCCACCTCTCCGGCACAAAGTTCCAGATATGATAGATTACAAGAGAACTTAGTCTGCAGACGAACTTTAAGAATCACAAATGAATTTAGTAAGCTTGGGCCTTTTAGCGAAAAACTCCCTTGCTGTACTGTTTATGATGGCATGACAATTTACAGTTTTGAAGCATGTATTTTTATAATTAGGCATACGTGTCCACTGAGTACTTTTGTACTCAAGCCCTGCATATATTTCTAAATGTGCAGGTTGAGCAGCTGCCGATGGTGATGAAGTGACGAGCGGGACTCTTTGTCTTATTATGTATTAATGAACTCTAGGGTTACATGTCTTCATACATGTAATCAGAACCTTATTCCGCTGCGTACTCAGAAGTTTTATGTTATTTTGGATAAGTCGGAGTTATCCGAACTTACTAATTATTTGAGTCTATACGACTAAAACTCCGTTATATTATAAATATCCATGTTGTTAACAATGATGAAATGCGATCCTTTCTTGTTTGATTATTCCCCTTTCTACCCCGCTTCTAATCTCCCTCCATTAGTCACGGTTTCCCCGGCTTAATTATCCTTAATTAGGGCCGGTCGTGACAGTTCGGGCTATAAACTATAATTAACCCGATATAAACTATAATTTGTTGAAAGTTGTGCCCTCAATGCAATTCGGTATTCGAGTAATCAAAAAATTGAATTTCAAATGCTCAAATGGTCAAATACAAATGGAACGATTTGAAAAGTAGCTCAGTTCACTACTACAAAAATGCACATACATAACGGTTTTTTTTAAAAACCGTTATGTATGAGCGCATTTTTGGAAAAGATAACGGTTTTCACAAAAAACCGTTATCTATGTACTGTTGTCCATGGAAATAGATAACGGTTTAGGTTAATCCGTTATGTTTATGCGTTATCTATTAGTTTCATACATAACGGTACTATAAAACCGTTAAGCCGACCGTTATCTATGAGCATATTTTAAAACGGTTTATTAAACCGTTATGCATCATTGCTTTAAAAACTGTTATGTGTAAAAAAAATTAAATTTTTTAAAAACTTATCTGAAATTCATGTTTCTCTCAAATCCCTCCTAAAAATTTACACAGAAAATTATCTCCCCCTTCTCTTTCAAGCTGAGCGGAGCAGCTAGGGCTCCGCCGCCGCGGTCGCCGAAGTTCCGGGGAGGAGCGCCGGCCTCGCCCGCTTTAATTTCTCCGCCTGAAACCCTAGGGCCCAGATCTAAACTCCACCCTCTTCGACCTAAAATTCTAACTTCCTTCCAAATCGTCTGCTCTCCACCCCGTCAAATTGTCTCTCTCAAACCAGTGAAGAAAACGCAAGAGAAAATCCTAACTTTCTTCCAAATCGGAATCCTCACTGCAGCGGTTGATGCCTCCGCCGACGAGCAGTTGTTGCTTCCGATTCTGGCGCCGCATCTACTTTCTCGGACCCTCTCTCTCGATTCACCTCTCTCAATCAAAGAAATCAACTGAAACAGGAAAGGGAAGGAAGCCCTAATTTCGCCACCCCTGTCATCTGCTATCCCTAGGCGCCGCTACTGCACCGCCTGCCACGTCGCGCCGCCCTTCTTGTCTGCTAACCGTAGCTACGGCGAGCAGCGCCACCTGCTCATCGCCGCCCCTCTCGTCTGCTTACCCAAGCCACCGCGACCAGCGCCGCCTACTCGTCGCGCCCCTGTCATTGTATGTACAATTTTCTATTTTTGCACATTAGTTTGTTCGATTTTGTGTTTGATTGCATTGACAAAGTAAATATCTCGTTGTTGTAGGACATGGAATGTGGGTTGAGGTTAATTGTTGCCTCTAATTCATGGATTTTGCACTGAGTTTATTTTGTTTTATTTTAGATTTGCTATCTGTTTAGAAGAGATTTAGTGTTTCTAAGTTTAGTTTTGCTTCTCGCTCCATTGCTATCATCAGAGGTTATCAATTCTAGCTCTTCATCTTCTACCCAAGGACAATCACTTTCATTCCTTGCTATTGATAATTTTCAAGTTATTGGATATGATTATTTGTTGAATTCTAGTAAATTCGCTGCTAATTTTTCTTCGTTGTGCAATTTTGATGATATAATTGAATTGGATTAAGCCTTGCCATAATTTTAATAATTAGGCTTATTAAAATGAGTCTCCAGTCTGTGCGATTTCATTTCTATTTAATGTTCTGGTCATACTTTCTTTCACTCTGCAGAGGAACAGATACAACATGGTAGTAGTTGTCTACTAGAAAACTGACTCACATTTTTGTGCTTTTTAGATTCTGTTTAAAGTGAGCTCTGTTTTCCTATTGCAGATTGATTCCATTTGCATCTTACTCCATTTTGTTGCTTTGAGTAAATCCTATTTCAGATTGATTCCATTTGCATCTTACTCCATTTTGTTGCTTTGAGTAAATCCTATTTCAGATTGATTCCATTTGCATCTTCCTCCAGTTGATTCCATTTCTATAGCGATTTCTTATTTTTCCCCTGTTATCAGGAGTATGTGGCAGAAGACCGTGAAGCTAACAAGGATGTGTCCGAACTTGATCCCAGCCATGTGACCGAGCTAAGATGCTAGGCCTCTATTGAGGTTAGTACAAATTCACTTGCATTTTTCATGAGCATCAGCATCATGTATGGAAATTAACAGCTGAAAATGAAAAGCTGAAGGTAACATTTGAGGTCTGCTTTAACTATCTCTTGGTGAAATATATGTTTCGTAACTCATGATAGACTGTGGCGAATCCTGAATGGTTGGTTCAGAGTTTAGTGAGTTCTCTGGAAAAGAAAGTAGATGAAGGAGAGAAGAAGTATGAAGAGTCGAACAAGCTAGCTATGGAGGCAGAGACAGAGATAATTAAGCTGAAGACCGAAATGCAGAGGTTGATATATAACTTTTTTTCTACTCTTGAATCAGTTATCGGACAATTAGCTCATTATTTCCATTTAGTTTATTCTTTTTAAGTCCTTAGAAGAGATAATATTGGTTCTTTCTCACAGGTGAAAAAAATTAATGAAATCAATAGATTGTGTTTATTTGGCCTCATGGTATATTCATTAATCTTCTATCTTTTAGGCTTGAAGAGAAAATTTCTGATATGGAGACAGCAGATCAGGTTCTCCGTCGACAGGCTTTAATGAATAATCCTTCAGGGAAACTATCTGGGCAGTTACCTTCAACTACTCATGTTAGTATTTCAGCTCAATTGTACTTAGGAACTGTCTCAGCATTTGGTTCTTATTCCTTTTCTCCTCTTGATATACAGGAAGGGGAGAATGGTCATCAAGTAAGTGCAATTTAAAATGGCGGTTCGATGCTTATTCTGGTGCTTTATTAACCAACTAAAAAATTACGTTCTTTACCATTCTGATTGTGCTTGTAAGCTGTTATGCAGGAACTTTTGAGTGCAGCACCAAGTAAAAGATTTGGTACTGAATCCCCATTGAAAGGCAACGTGTGAATTATTCTATGAAAGCTTTAAGTTAAGCATATTTTTCTACTAGTGCCTTCTTTGAAACTGATACATCATGAACTAGAAAGGACTAAACTAAGACCTCCATATTTTATTCAGCCTTCAAGTGGGGCTCTTCTTTCCAGTGAAGGATAAGTAACTAATCATAATATCTGCTAAATATTTTCTTGACTATTGTTTTTGCTTTTCTTGTATGACTTCTACCTAAAAAAAATCTTTTGGCAGTAAAGTCTATACCGGTTGAAGCAATATATAGTCTAGTTGATTGTCTTAATAGAAATAATATTTGTTGTATCCTTACTTTGATAATTGTTGCTCTATGTTTGAATTCATCTTCTCTTTCTCAAAGCATAGCTGACTACCAGCTTTTAATAAGCTCACTCGTCATTGCAGGGAAAAGCTTAACTCCATGAATTTGATGCTTTATATGGCACCGATTGCTGTTGTAGTTTGGCTGTGTTTGTAATGGAACCTGATATATTTAACTTAGTTGTCGCACTTGGAAAGGAACATAAATTCATGTGGATTCTTCTTTTCGTTAATTCAACAGTGGATTATGAAGCGAACTTGTGCAATTTCCTGGTGACTAAGCATACAAGTGCTCTAACACTCCAGGTTCGTCTCCCTCGACCAAATTGTGTGTAGGGTAGATAGTATGTAATATGTTTATCTCAGGGGCATTTACTTTTTAGTATTAAGAATATAGTATATGATTGTGTATTTGAAAGATAATACGAGTGATGTGATAACATTAGACCAGTTTAATAAAAATTGCCAACTTATATGGAACTCACATCACTGTCATATTTGCTTATTCCTACTGAGTTCTTGCATCAATTTTGGGTACTTTTAGTGTTTAGTAATATTTCCTAAAAAATGTGAAATGGAGAAGTTTTTAGTGCTTAGTAACTTGATAGGTTTTGTCCATTTTACCAATCACTTTGATATGCTTTTTAAGTGTTTATCATGATGCTCTATATTGTGATTCTTGGTTGGCTCTTTGTATGATTTTGTGGCAGGTTTGTGGTGGATTAAATGAGTCGTACGTTGAGCTGAAGAGACTTGTGAATTCACAAGAAAAGTTGTACCATATGGCTAGCTAGTTGCATATTTAATATGTTTAGTATTTTTGTAAGGCATAATAGTATAGATAGAACAGTTGTTGAATTTCGACTATATTCAAATCTTGTATGAATTCTTTTTTATGATAATAATATAAAATTAAATATTTTGGATGATATATAATATTATTATTGTTGGTTTTATCATTTATATTGTTATGTATAAATTAATAGATAACGGAGAAATAGAAATCTAATTACGGTCAAAAACGTTATACATAACGGATTACCAAACGTTATTAATATAAAAAAACCGTTATGTATAGGTGTGTACATAACAGTGAATATTAAACTTTTATGACGGTTTGAAACGTTATGTATAATACTATAGATAACGGATATAATCCGTTACGTATATATAAACAATCGTTATGTATAATAGAATAGATAACGGATATAATACTATAGATAACGGATATAATCCGTTATGTATAATACTATAGATAACGGATATAATCCGTTACGTATATATAAACAATCGTTATGTATAATAGAATAGATAACGGATATAATACTATAGATAACGGATATAATCCGTTATGTATAATAGAATAGATAACGTTTAAATCTCCGTTATGTATGAAATCCACATACATTACACCATTATATATTACGGATGTTTTCGCACATAGATAACGGATAAAATCCGTTATCTATGAGCGAATCTGGCGTAGTGGTTGGTAAGACGTTTGGAGTCACAAGCACAAATAGAACAATTCAACACAAACACAAACAGAAGAATTCAGCTCAAGTCTATTTTCTTGGCAAAAAGAAAATCATAGAAAAAAATCAGCCTCGCTGCTTGTAGATGAGCTTGAGTAATCGCGCAATCACACTGTGATAGGCTCGTAATCTTCTTCTTATCTTATGATATTTAGAATTGACACAACTAACTCTGATTCCATTTTGACAATAGTAAATAAGCCAACATTGTAAATTTGTATATATTCGAGAAGAAAAAGAATAAACGTATTGGATACAGTAAACCAGATTTAAGACCTGGCGTGCTAGCGACGGACCAACGTCGATGAAGGAGGTGGTGGCGCAGAGCGTGCAACGAAGTGGTTGGGGGAGGCGCGGCGGAATCCGGCGGTGTGTACCGTGATTAGATTTAGGGCTCTCAATAGTGAGTTTTGTTTGAGTAGAATTAGGGATTCAGAATGTTAGAGAGTTAATGAATAATTATGTTGAACATTGAAGAAGCCAAATAGTGTGCATAATTAACAAGCGCTAATAAAATAAGGGTTAATTTGGTTTAAAATCATAATAAATTTTCAAATTTTTGTTTTTCCCACAAAATTTCATTATTGTTTCAAAATACATAATAAATCACTTTTTTTGGAATTTCTCATAGTGTGACTTTCCAGCGATTTTTTTAAATGACGTGGCGCCGAATTGAATGATGTGGCATATTTAAGGGTTAAGTACTACTTTCCCCCTCAACGTTGACACCCCTGTCGCCTTTAACATCCTAACGTCAGGGTTAGCGCTGTTTACTACCTCAACGTTTCAAAATTGAAGCAAAACGCCCCCACGTTTTAACGGCCGCCCCAAGCGCAGCTCTAACGGGATCAAGCACCGTTAAAACGCAAAGGGCAATTAGATTGTCATGTCACATAATTTCCATGTAATTACATTGTATTGACACGTCATTTATATTTTTTATTGGAATCTGTCATCATGGGAAATTTCAAAAATAATAATTTATTATGAATTTTGAAACAAAAATGAAAAATTGTGGGAAAAACCAAAATTTGAAAATTTATTATGATTTTATACCAAATTTACCCATAAAATAATAAGATGACGTGATTATATGAATCCAGCTGAAGCGTTGACTTATAGTTAGAAAGATATCTAAATATATACCTTCTTGTGATTCTTCTTCTTACTCGTCTCGATCTACTTTGCAAATCAATCCTCCCTTTTCCATAGTTGAAGTCTTTTTATATTTTCCCTTATTATAAAATCATTATTTGCACGTTTTCACAAGAAACAAGTGTTGACTTATTGTTTCTGACATAAGATTGTAGGAAACAAGTCACCCATGTTAATATCGATCCAAACAGTTTATCTTTTACTTGTTAAAAAGAAGACACTGAGTTGGCGAAACCGAAACATTCATCAAACCAAACAATATTTCAGCCATAGAATCCGGCGGTGTTTACTGTAAATAGAGAATTTCGTTTGAATAGAATTAGGGATTTTGAATGCTAGAAAGTTGTGATTAATCCATAGTATAATATAAAAGAGGAATTTTCTTACCTCCAATTTCTCTCTCTCCTCTCACTTCTTCCCTCCAAATTTAATTTCTTTCTTCTTTTTTCTATTTTAATTTTATTCAAAAATTTGTTAACTTCTATTCATGAAAAAATATTCAATATGAATGATTACGAGATGATCTTTAATTTGATGTAAAGATTATAATATTGAAAATTAATCGTTTAAAGTGTCTAAATTATGATCGTTTAAAATGTCTAAATTAATTTTTGAACACATGCTATTTTTTTCATTTTGTTTTCGTTTGTTGGTGAAAAAGATAAGTAGATGCCATTTTTTTTCCTTTAAAAAAATGTTTACATGGTTGCTTAATTATATCATTTTCAAAGTATTTTTAAAATTATAATAGTTTTTAATTAAATTAAGGAGAACAAAATTTATATTAACTTTAATGTGAATTTATACATAAAAAATAGTTATATATATTAAAATTAGAATTAAAATATTATATAGATCTATTTCATTATGTATATGAATTATTTATTTATTTATATAAAGATATATATTTTTTGTTATATTTTCCTTTTTATATTATTCATATTTTACTTGATCTTTAAATTAGTTTGGGCTGTTTCAATATGAACTTTTAATAATAATGCAGTTTGGATTTTTAAGAGCCCAAAATTCTTCAAATTATTATATTAATTAAATGATGACTATTAATTTTTTTATATTGATGGTTTAATGTTATTATACATATTAATTATTATTATACAATACTCATTAAATTTAATATTATACTCATTGAATTGATAATAATGTTATTATACATTATTTTAAATTAAATACTAATATTTGAGTTAACATAATTTTTTTTGTTACCAATTGATCTAACATTATGATATTTTTACATAATTAAAAATTCAAAAAATAAATACATATATTGTGGCTCGTGCATCGCACGGGAGGGCATACTAGTTATATTAAATGTCCAGCAGAAATTATGGTTGTTGTTAATGGTATTGTTGCTGGCAGGGGCGGAGCTAGGGGTGGGGCAGGGGGGTCACTGGGCCCCCCCTGGGATTTTAAAAAATAGTAGGGGTATTTTCTTAATTTTATATTAAACATAAAAAATATATAATTTTATCTACATTATTATTATGTTGAGCTATTTTAAACTGTAATTGGTATGCAATATTTAGAGTTAAGACGTTTTGAAGAAGTGAACACATAATTAATTTATACATATTATGATTGGATTGGATTTTAGAGATTTATTTTTTTAATTTGATATTGAAAGTTACTTTATCTTACAAAGTTTTATGAGATTTTTGCAAATAAAATCACAAACTATTTCAAATTTGTAATTTTAACATGACTTTTGATTGTGGCGAATGAAATTACTATTTTTTCAATTTTTTCAATTACGTCCCCTATTTTATTTAGATCGTCAGAGTGTTGAATTGCAACTTACGTGGATTAGTAAAGACGACGTCGTTTTTGTGAGGCCTAAACGACGTCGTTTCGTACAATTTCAATTAATTTTTTTTTCCAAATTAGAAGAGACTGTATCTTGTATTTGCACCATAATTTTCAATATGTAGTAATTTTATTGAAAAATACATCGTAACATGAATATTACATGGAGAAATAATTCACACAAACTTTAAGTTAACAATTCGACAATCGAAAAAATTGGGGGATGAAATTGCAAAAATTATAAAAGATGAGTGATTTACTTTGCCACACTTTCAAAGTTACGTTAAAAATTTTTTGGACCCCCCTGAATCAAAAGTCTGGCTCCGCTCCTGGTTGCTGGTATAGAGCATAATTGTTCACCTTTCAAAGTATTCACAGATTCGTTTGTAACAGCGCGAACCATAGCGAATCCTCAGGAAGGGAAGAGCTCTCTACATATTAAGCTAAATATAGAGTTATATGAGTAAAAAGTAGGGGTTATTGAACATGGGATATAGAAGTGGAAACTGTCTATATCTTAAGTTGAAATCCATCAAGCTGTTGGAGCACGGCGTCTGCATCGGGATCTGCCGTAACTTGAGAAGGAACAGAGAACAAATAAGATATGAAGAAACCACAACTGTCATTTACAAAACACACAACCGCCTAAGGGGAAATCAAGGAAGAAAATCAAACATCCAAACAATCAAAAAGCTTCCCAGAAAAACATGGCGTTGTCAAAATAAGATGATCAGGCACTCTCCCGTGCAACCGGTTACACCGTGCAACTAGTTTCTGAATGACACTACTTCAATATACAAATGACACTTGAAGATCAAGTGTCATTCGAAAATGTTCAAGTGTCATTTTTCGAATAAAATAGTGTCATTCTGGAAACCCAGTTGCACGGTTCAACCGGTTGCACATGAGTATTTGTGAAATAAGATATGATGAAGAAATCACAATTGCCAAAGCAACTAAATGTCATTTACAAACACACAACCACCAAAGGAGAAGATAAATCAACTGTACAAAACAACGCGAACTGTTCTAGCTAATGGATTGAGATTCATGAACCCTATTTCGGGGATTAAGTATAAATTCTTGAGCTTTGCTGCATTGCTTTTGGTTGTCACTATCATTATCTCCTTCAGCAGGATCATCCTCTGAATTGCTTTCGGGAGGGTATCCAAATATGGACAATCATGTATTTCTAACTTCTTGAGACGAAACATTGCACCTTTTCCACATTGTACATTTCTCAGATTCCATAACTCTTCGATGTGCAGGACTTTGAGCTCGGGAAAATTGTCATCCAAGATCACCATTTGTTGACCAGTGTATGCATTCCGCAATTTGAGGCACTCTAGCTTGGGTAACTTCTCTGCTAGTAGTGGCATGGGGTCTTCATCAAGACAACTATCAATCAACGTCAATGATTTAATCTTGGGAGGGAAACTCCTTGGAAGCCTGGCAAGGAGTCCATCCAATTTGAGTGTTTCGAGCTTGTGTAGAATACCAATCTCATCCAAACAAGGCATGCTTCTGAAACGATACCCTCTTAAGATTAGGTGTTTAAGATCCTCCAGCACAGCCAATGATACAAAGAGCTTGCTCACATCTGAGTTTCCATCCAATCCTTCTATGCCCAATTTCTCAAGAAACATCGCTTTTTTTATGCCCGAGATCTCATAAGTCCAATTATCAACCGAGATGTAGGTTAAGGTCCTCAGCATCCATAGCACATCAATCTTAAAAGGCTTCCGGCAGATCATATCAGACAGGTAGAGGTGAAGAAGGCTACACAATTCCCATATAACATCTGGCACCTCCACCATAAAGTTTTGAGCTATGTCAAGAACCTCAAGCTTTTTCAAGCACCCCAACGACTCTGGAAGCTCTTTTATGTAATTATTTCTCAACCCCAAGTATCTTAATTCCATCAATGTGCCGATACTTTCCGGTAAAATCTTCAACCCAAAATCTTCCAGGTCAAGTATCTTAAGTTGTTCAAAGCTCTTCCAATAAGATGGACTAGTGTCCAAGTAGCCACCTCCATGGAAGAAGAGAGAAACAAGATGTTTATCTTGATCCGTCGAGTGGTTGAACTTGTCTCTGCTACAAATGATGACACGATGATGACGAGGACTCTCAGAGGGTTGATTATTTCCATTGTTCCTTAGGATCTCAAAACCTAGTTTCTCCTTTGCCTTTTGGATGGATAGCATGTGTAGCATAGGATTCATGCCATACTCCGTGCTCTTTTCCTTGACTTCAATAACAGATTCATTAACTAAACCATTTAAATATGATCGATAGTTATATTTTGAAACCAATCCTCCTATAACCCAAATCTGTGACAACTTTTCTACCCTCAATGTTGTATTTTCCTTAAAGAAGGCCATAGACAAGAAACACGACTCCAGTTTGGGATCCAATTTATGATAAAATGGTTCCAACAACTTCAATGTTGAACCAAAATCAATTGATTCAAGAAGTTGTTCCCATTCGCTCTCCCCTGAGACTTTCTTTTTTGCTAACTGCTTTCCCACCTCTTTTATAGCTAATGGCAGACCGCCACATTTTTCCAACATTTGTTTTCCCATATACTCCAAGGACTTTGGGAATTTGTGCTCGCCCGTTAATTTATTGCCATGGTTTATTGTTTTCAGAAACAATTGCCAGCTCTTCTTAGAATCCAAAGGTTTCATCTTATAAACATTTCCATCACCTACATATATGTCGACATGTGTCGTGTGACTTGTGAGCAGCAATCTACTTCCATTGTCTGCTTGCATAAGAATAACATTAAGAATACAAAAAGGAACAGTAAGAAGGTTATTGATTCAGTCTTGTATTATTTAAAAGAATAACATTGGACACTAATTATGTTTGCAATTTATTTTAAGTTTAATCACATAAACTTTAAATTTTGAAGCAGCGCTTAAGTTAAAATCTAAGTTAGCGCAACACGACTAGATCATAAGCAGACGAAAGATGATCATACATACATTGTTCTGGAAGAGCTCTCATGAAAGACTTGAGGTGCATTTGTTTGGGCACGTCGTCGAGAACTATAAAATATCGCTTCCCTTGCAGGTGTTGGCATAGCATATCTCGGAGGCTTCGGTTGTCCATATTCTCCAATAACGAAGATTTATAGAAACTCTCAAGATCTATTAGTATTACCTGTTGTATCAATTTGATAAGTAGCTCTTTAATAGTGAGGTTAATAGAATAAGATACCCAAGCACGGCGCTCGAAGTGCTTAATGACGGTTGGATGGTTGTATATCTCTCTGGCAAGAGTTGTCTTTCCGACACCAGGCATCCCTTTGATAAGAATATTCTTCGACTTTCCCATATCAATAATCCTTTTGCGAATCAGCATTTTCACATCTTCTTCCACGCCCACCAATGGATATTTGTCATCTTCTTCTTCATCAACATTTTCCAATGATCTCATCTCCGCCCCATCATCTCCCAGTTTAAGCATGCGCTTTTTGATCTCTCCCATCCAACTATGGATGGACTCATATAGCCAAGTACAGCTTTTGCGTTGTTTGAAAAGGTCGATGACATCCTCAGCCACGTCGACAAGGTCAGATACTAAAAAATTGAGGCTTCTCCCCTCTTCCAACTTCTTATCCCTCACAATATCCACAATCTCTCTCATCTCTTTAATTACCCTTTCCATTTGCTTATTGAGAAATAATACAGAAACAGTTTCATGCTTATTCGCTTCATCGAGAGTGTACTCTCGATAATTATTGTCCAGCTTCTGTATCACCGATGAGAGGAGGGCCTCCGACATGTTTCTGTTTCATGTTGGGACATAGAACAAGTTCAAGAAGAAAGAAATTGATCCAATTCTTAAAATTAGGTGTTTAAGAATCTTCAGGTCAAACAATGACACAAAAAGCTTGAGTTTTGATCCAATTCTTCTATGCCCAATTTCTCAAGCAAAGTAAACATTTTTAGGAATTTGATAGGGGTTTTAATTTTTAGTACTACTTTAGGATGTAGTCACCACTTAATGGGTTAGGAATTAAATTTTTTACATTTTTAGTCCATGAACTTGAGAGTGCCCTATAGGTTTACTAGTGAGGAATCATTTCTATTAGGTTTGATCATTCAGGTACTTTTGGACTTCAAGACATTGTTGACAGGAATTTTTTTTTTGGATTAAATCATCTTTGGTCGCAATTAATTCATATAAGTGAGATTGAAGTTTTCACAATTGAGTACAAGTAGTATTATTTGGATGATTATTTTGTTCTAATTCTTTTAGCTATTTCATTTGTTGGATGATTGTCTTTCTTGTTCTACCTTTGAGTGCTATTAAAGAGAGATTGAGATAATAAACTATATTTGAAATCAAGGTTCAATAAAAGATAAAGGTTGCATCACCCTTAGTTATATCCGTTTTTTGAATCCCTGTTTATTCAGTACTCCCTCCGTCCCACTATAAGTGGCTCAAAACTTTTCGGCACGGGAATTAAGAAAGTGTAAATGTGTTAAAAGTGGTAGGGTCCACACCTTTTTAAAGGGTTAAACTTTGTCATTTGTGGAAATAGGCCACTTATAGTGGGACGGTCCAAAATGGAATACAGGCCACTTTTAGTGGACAGAGGAAGTATCTTATTTATGTAACTAGTAAGTAACCCCTTGAAATTGGATGGGGATTCGTTACTATATAAATTTGTGAAATTATCTAATGCAATTTTTGATTCATGAATTTCATTTCACTAAATTAGAGTACGGATCGAATGAAATAGTTTTAAAATAATCGCGCAATCACACTGTGATAAACTCATAATCTTCTTCATATCCTATGATATTTTCAATTGATACAACTAATTCTTCATTCCATTTTGACAATAGTAAATAAGCAAACATTGTAATTTGTATTCGAGAAGATTTAAGATAACATACCTGGGCTGCTAGCGACGGACCAAGGACGAAGAAGCAGTGGTTGGGGGATGGAGGCGCGGCGGAATCCGGTGGTGTTTACTGTGATTAGATTTAATTAGGGCTCTAAATCGTGAATTTTGTTTGAGTAGAATTATAGGGATTCAGAATGTTAGAAAGTGAATGCATGACTGAATATATTGAACATTGAAGAAGCCAAATAGTGTGCACAAGTAACAAACATGAAGCCAGCTGAAGCGTTGACTTATTGTTTCACACATAAAATTTGAAGGGATGAAAAAACAAGTTTAAAAGATATATATCTAAATACCTTTTTTTTATTCTTCTTCTTACTCGTCTCGATCTACTTTCCGAATCAATCAATCCTCCCCTTTTCCATAGCTTTTGCTTTGGTTTAACGGTGTAGGATTCCAAAAGTCTTCCGTTACAATGGAAAATACAAAAACATTTGGTGGCTTCGACAGTTTAAATTCATTATTTGCACGTTTTCACATGAAACAAGGTGTTCACTTAATGTTTCTGACATAAGATAAGATTGTAATAAACAAGTAAAAGTTGATCCAATATCGATCCTACCACCAAAACATATTAATACTACTCT
The DNA here is from genome assembly GCF_028751815.1 of Salvia miltiorrhiza. Taxonomy (NCBI): domain Eukaryota; kingdom Viridiplantae; phylum Streptophyta; class Magnoliopsida; order Lamiales; family Lamiaceae; genus Salvia; species Salvia miltiorrhiza. The sequence goes on from NC_080389.1 coordinate 9,514,546, forward strand.
CTCCGTCCATGATTTAATGCCCTATTTGGGTGTGGGCACGGAGACTAAGAAAACTGAAAAAGGTGATATGGATGAAATATAAGGGTAGTTGACTAAAGTGATAATGATAGTTCACTAAGGGTGCGTTCTCTTTTGTTCTAAATTTATCATGAGAAAATGAGGGATAAACAAAATTTCACCCTTTAAATCCTTCCTTTCTTTTTCTACATTTCCTACTTGACCCTTACTCATTTCTCATTTACACTACAAAGGAGGGATAATATTATCCCTCCAAAAATGGTGTGATAATATTATCACTCCTTTGTAGTGTGAATGAGGAATGAGTAGGGGTCAAGTAGGAAATGTGGGAAAAGAAAAAAATGATTTTAAAGGTTAAATTTTGTTTATCCTTCTTTTTCCCATGATAAATTTACAACCAAAGAGAACGCACCCTAAAGTGATAAAGGTGTTGTGAGTGGGTCCACTAGTGATAAAGTGTAGTAAATATATAATATAAAAATGATAAAGGTGTTTTAAGGTGGGTCCATGAGTGGCAAATGGTAGTAAATATAGGAAAAGAAGAAGAGTAAAAGGGTACAAAAAGCAGGGCATTAAATTGTGGACAGATTTTTAAAGGCAAGTAGGGCATTAAATTGTGGACGGAGGGAGTATTTGTTTTACTTGTTAAAATATTGAACATCCAATATTGAAGTTGGATTCACAGTATTATCAAATTTACAGCTGGGAGCGACGCGGTAGAATCTGGCAGTGTTTAGTGTAGGGCTGGGGAAATATACCGAAAACTCGGTAAATCGGCCATACCGTACCGAAAAATACCGAACGTAAGGTATATCGGATTTTTCGGTAAGGTATGATACCATACCGAAGATTTACGGTAAGGTATAGGTATGAATTTTTCAGATATCGGGGTATACCGGTGTATACCGATACCACGCTATATACCGAAAAAGTCAATAAATACCGTATGAAAGGTATATACCGGCATAAGGTATGATACCTTATTAATGGTATACATGTATATACCGATCGAGAACCGCAATATATACCGTATCAAAATCTATAGTTTTAAAATATATAATATATATTTTTATGTTTATATTTTTAAAAATATTGATAAATCTAATAAAATGATGTATATAATCTATATTATATGAATATATACAAGTACATGAATTTATAAATATCATCAAATGATAAAAAAATAAATAAAATATAATACATGAATTTATAACATAGTTATAATATATTATTCACCTTATTTGAGTTACATAGTTATACTAGTGTGTAACCCGTCGAAATTCGACGGGAATTATTTGATGTTATAGTTTATAAATAAAAAAACACCTCTTTTTCATAATATATTTATAAATGATGAATATTATTCAATAAAATAAGTATTAACATGACATAGGTATTCGTTAAATATCAAACTAAAATAAATAAATAAAATTAATTAAAGAGGACTTTCATCCTTCACATGACTTAGCGAAACGTATATTCGTATATTCACCCACTACTATTTGCCACCCATACCCGCAATCCACGGATATCCGCCACCCGCTATCCGTCGGATACCTGCCACCCACTACCCGTCGGATACTGCCAGGCTTGAGAGGTAGGGCCGTTGCTGCTTCTCAGCGTCGGAATCATGCAATAAACCACCCAATAAATAAATCACCACGAAACTGCAGCAAATTTTAGAGAAAATTTCAACTTCGTGTGCACTAATATTTGTCACCCATACCCGCCCGCCACCCATCGGGTATCCACCAACCCACTACACGTCAGATATACTCGCCACCCACTACCCGTCAGATTCCCGCCACCCATTACCGAAACATCAAATATTTAAGCTGATTCCTTCTTTTTAACATCACAATAAGAAATGCTCGCAAGACTTTCCTTTTTTTTGTTAGTCATCTTACAAACAACTTTTCTCGTCTTAATTTTCTCAGACTTATTACTTTAGTTTAAATTATTTTGTATAGATTTCTATTTCTAATGTTATACATTATTAGTGAATTATTTATGATGTTTTGCATTATTTTGTGATGCATATATGGTGGCTTTGCGTGGGAATCATGCAATTTTTTTGTAATAATGCAGAATTGTTGGAGGATATAATTCAACTATTTCACAAAGTATACTAAAAAGTAGTGAAGGGTTTAGAATTTGTTGTTTGTCTCTAGAACAGTTTCTAGTATGGGAGTTTATCTAGGTCATTATTTGAATTTCTTGTTCAAATATAAGTAACATATTTCGCATGGTAACAGAAGAAGCTGCACTTATGGAACTCCTAAATTTTATATATAGCAACATGTTAAGCACCATTACAGCTCCTCAAAACTATATAATTAAATCTATAAGTACACAACGCACACCATAAAAAATGAAACCAATTCACACACACACACGTACATATATATTATCGATTCAATCAAGAAGGTCAAGAACATTAAATCCAGTCAAATAAATCACTCTTGTTTAAACCTCCCTTTTGAATTCCTCTTAATTTGATAAGGATCCAGTTTGAGATACATCTGCAACATTTTAAATCAAGTCAACAATGTATAACATCATAAATAAACACAAGTGCAGTTATATTATTTTTGAATCAAGAAAAGGGTAAAAAATGGGTAAAAACTAACCATCTTGAACACTATAAAATTCATCTTCTCCATCTGAATTAATCAATCCATCAGGATCGAACCATGCCTCATTGCTTCCTATTCAACCACATATAAAATTCATAAATATTAACTAACTAAGAAAAAAATTAAAAATCGGAAGAATCAATTATCAATCCCACAAAAAGCACAATAATAAAATTGCATTTATATTCGTAAAAACTAAATCTCAAAATTCAATCATTTCCAAGTTGGAGAAAAGGAACAACATAGAAATTTGAGCAGAAAAAACATCAACAAATTCAAAATTTGAGATTCTCACAAACACCCAAACAATCAACCCCAAAAAGCACAAAATTAAGCAACCAAATCAAAACCTTGAAATACAAGATTGCTGAAGGAAACATCCTTGTGGCTTCGACCCATGCACAAACGCCCATCCTCCCAATTCCACAAACAGATTGCAAACAAATTTGAAAATTAACTAAGAAATTTATAGTTATCAATTTCTGTTAAGTTGTCGTCTTTGTTGTTCACGTACACTGTGAAAACAGGTCAGTTTTCCACCATATCTAGTACCACAACATCAAAACGTATGAAGAAGCTTCAGTTAAATACAACAAAATTGCTGCTTTAAGTAGGTCAATGCCAATCTATGAATTTCAACATCAGAAGTAATGACAAGGGATAGCAAGAAACCGATGCCGGATGGTAATGGACATACATGAATATCTGGAATACAATATCACAAAAGAATCTTCTTAATTACAAATTAAATCCACCCCACAAAAAACTCAGAATCATTACTAGGGATGGCAACGGGTCGGATCTGGACCGGGTCTGGCCAATACCAGATCCAGATCCAGATCCAGATCCGTGGATCTAAAAATTTTGGATCCATATCCAGATCCGTCAGATCCGCGGGTCCACGGTATACCGAAACCACGGTATACCGGAATACGCGTAGTACCATATACCGAAATAAAGGTACCGTAAATGTATGAGATTCTTTCATACCGTCATTAAAGGTATACCATACGTAAAGGTAAGGTAAATGTATGAAATTTCTTCATACCGGAGGTAAAGATAAGGTATAAGGAATGAACAATTTATTAAAGTATACCATACCGTCCCACCCCTAGTTTAGTGTAAATAGTGAATTAGGTTTGAGTGGAATTAGGGATTTTGATTGTTAGAAAGTTGTGATGATCATTAATTGTATTGAATGTCGAGTTGAAGAAGCCAAATAATGTGAATATTTAACAACTACTAATAAAATATTATAAGAAACCAGCTGAATGATTAATGAGGGTCAACTTCCACTTTCACCCCACATGCTTCTGCATTTAACAGATCTATTTTGAAGATTATTTTCGAGAATAAGTCTGAGGTCCATAGTGCGTCGTTTTACATCAAAAATATCCAGCAGTCAGCCAAATGCCTATACTGCACAGTCAGCATTAAGCAAGATCGTCTCCCAAATGATCGGTGAGAATTCTCCTAAAATTCAATATGCAAAGTAACTCAACAAACAAAATTTATGGAGAAAATATGAAAATACTAAAATAGAAATAAATAAATAAAATTCAAAAGAATTGCAATGGTTCTAATTCTAAAGAATAAATATAAAACTCCAACAATTAATAAAGAATTTCAGCAATCAATTAAGTCCACCCTAGCTTAGTTATTCCGATTATTGATGCAAATATAACTTTAATTCATGCAAGCAAACCAATTATAACCACAAAAGACGCTTCTGACTTGATCTTATTTTCTTCACTAATTACTACCCTAATCGACTGACAACTGTAAGAGATGCTCTATAGGTATAGTGAGTCGACAACATTAATTTCTAGAGAAACTCAATTCAAAACCAATAAACTCTTACGCATGATTATTGAATTAAGACTGTTTTGCCCTTGACCCTGATGTGCCAATTTACCACTAATCAAATCTAAACCATAATTACGTATGGCCAATTCAATTGGTTGTATAATTAATTCTAACCCACTAAATATTGTGCACTACCTAATGGATTAAAACAATTAATAACGATAAACACAGAGAATCACAAATGCAAACATAAAATAAAGTATAAGAACAAATTAGATCCACAAAATAATCTTGTTAATGCTTCCTTAATCGTTGCCAGAATAAAAGAAATTAACTAAAAGGCATAACAAAATAAATTAAATAAATAATTGCGAGAAATAAAGAAGAAAAAAATTGATTGAACTTCCAAAACTCGCGACCTGTCGTCTATTGTTTTTCCAACAAGTAATATATATATATATATATATATATATATATATATATATAGAGAGAGAGAGAGAGAGAGAGAGAGAGAGAGAGAGAGAGAGAGTTGGGCTATAATAAAAACACATCTTTTTGTAAAAACTAAAAACGGCTGAATTCTATGTAGAACACGTATGAATTGGCTGTGTAACTGTATGAATTGCGAAATGTATGAATTCTATGTAGAACACGTATGAATTTCGCAATTCATACAGTTACACAGCTAATTCATACGTGTTCTACATAGAATTCATACATTTTAGCCGTTTTTAGTTTTTACAAAAAGATGTGTTTTTATTATAGCCCACCCCTATATATATATATATATATATATATATATATATATATATATAGGGTGTGGTTCTAGAGAGAACTACATTATTTGTAATAACGTGAGAACCATCAAATCTAATGCATTCACCGTAAAAATTAATGCATTCGCTGTTAAAATTAATGCACTAAAAAAATAAAATAAAAATTGCTCCCTCCAGGATTCGAACCTATGATCTGCATTCATCCAACAAGATGATACATCCACCGTAGATCTTGATAATCGAATGGCTGAAAATGGTTCTCCGTTCTTTTTTTATTTATGGTTCTTTCTTGAACCTCTCCCTATATATATATATATATATATATATATATATATATATATATATAGGGGAGAGTCAGAGGATTTTTTAGGACAATAACTTATGTTGACTTGGAAATTAGGACAATAACTTTCGGACTTGTAAAAATAGGACACCAATTTTTTTTAGAGTAAAAATAGGACACTAATTAATAAGCGTCGTAAAAATAGATCATTTCTCGGCCGATAATTGGCCGAAAAATGTCCTGCGGATGCAACACTTATTAATTAGTGTCCTATTTTACTCTTAAAAAAATTAGTGTCCTATTTTTACAAGTCCGAAAGTTATTGTCCTAATTTCCGAATCAATCTAAGTTACTGTCCTAAAAAACCCTCGAACTCATATAGGGGAGGACTAGAATAAAAACACTCTTAAGTGTATAAAATATAAATGATTTTCAGCCCTTAGATCATCAAGATCTACGGTTGATTCGTTACCCTGTTGGATGAATTCGTGGTCCTGAGTTCGAATCCCAAAGGTAACAAACAATTATTTTCGCAATTCGTAACTCTGTTGGATAAATTCATACGTGTTCTACATAAAATTCGTACATTAAGAAACGTTTATATTTTATACACTTAAGAGTGTTTTTATTGTAGCCCACCCCTATATATATATATATATATATATATATATATATATATATATATATATAAAAATTAAACAAACCTAATCTAATACTAAAGGAAACAAAAGTGGCACAAGCCCTTAGGAGAATAAAGGCTTATATATAAAGCCCACTACTGAAAGAATAAAATAAAGGCCCATAATTAAAACTCGAATTCAGCTTGTATGGGCATCATGCTCAGCTTGCGCGCACAGATTCTTTCTTCATGGCTTTAAACTTCAAAACTCTTCTCAAAAGCAAATATTTTCTCCAAAACCTATCAAATACCATCAAAATTCACTTAAGCTCGTAAATCATATCATAAGGATTATATATAAAAATAAAGAAGCATATAAATCATACTAAAACACCCAAAATATGCATATAAAATACGCCTAATCAGTCGATAAGGCTAGGTAACTTCCCAACCAATTAAATTCAAAAATGCAATTTTAGGATGGAGTTAGATTAAACTATCAATCTATATCTATACTAATGAAAAAGGTGCTCTTATCCACATTATGTGGATTGCCTATTTTATCCCTACTAGCAGTAAGAACGTGCGATGCACGTTTAATACATGTGATTTTATACCATGAAAATAAAAGACATTCATATTATTATATAGTTTGAATATTTTAATTAATAATTGTATTATTAAATTGACTTATTGACTATAATTAAAATTTAAAAATGAATTAATGAAACTATTAATGAATAAATGTAAATGTAAGAATGTAATATTCATACTATACGTCTAAATAAAAATGCAAAAAAAAGCTAAGAAAAATGTCCCAAATTATCTAAGTACGGAGCAAAACGAATATTAAATATTTTCTAGTTTGATTTTGACGATTGGAGATCTTTTCTTCTTATTTTTGGTTTGCGACAGAATGTTGTTCTGCGGCAGATCGTTGTCACTTGTAATTTCAATGTAGTCATCAAACTTTTTCTTGGCTACTCTTCTTTTTTTTCTTTTGAGGTATCATAGGCTACAACTCCATCGAAGATTTTTTCTTCTTAGACGCTATTTTTTTTTAATTTCTCGCGTGAATGTTCGTTTCTTTCTCTTGAGTTGACTCTTCTTCAATTTCTCCAATATTGATACTTTTTATTGGTTATGTCTTTTGGATCGCATTTGCCACAATATTGAGATTTCCCTGTTGATCGAATTTTATTGACTTGAGCATCATCATAAAGCGCATTTATGTGTGTGCTTGTGTGCTTACATAGTATATGAAGTTTGTTTCACCCTGTGAAAATATATATAATTGCTATAATTATGTCATATCAAATTTTGTAATATAAATTATTTGAAATACAGTAAGTGTTTAATTAAGAAATCTTAATTTATCTCTTTGATTGAAGAAAGATATTCATCCACAGAACATCCTACATACACCTCTGTTGCTTGATCGAACGACGTAACGCATGCATTGCAATCGTCCTGTATAACATTTGCTATTATTCTATATCTAGAATTATATAAAATGATAAAAATTAATATAGTTTTTTGTGTCAGTAATTAAATTTCATATATATATCTAATCAATATCTTGTAGCAAATATATTCTTTACACGATACATTCTTAACATTTTGTCTTCTAACACCAATAAATATAGAAAAATAAAATAAAATATAACAATATCAAAAATAAATAATTATGTCAACAATTCTTTAATTATATAAAAGAATCTCAAACTAATTAACAACCAAAAGATTTTCCATTCAAATTATTTAACTAATAAAATAAGTTAACCAATTTCTTAAATTGAATTTGTCAAGCTTTGCCATGTTTAGAAATTTAATTAAATGTATTCATTATCACCTAAACACTCTAAATATAAATCAACACTTTATCAATTCAAGTCATTCATGCACCGGTAGTTAGTGGTAAATGGCATGAAGTCTTCAAAATATATTTTAATTTTTTCACACGCTTAAATCCAACAGTTTAATACTACAATTTATCAAATTAGTAAAATCTATTATAAAGATTATAAAACTATAAAATATGATAACTATTTAACTAATTTAATTATCAATCAATTTATAAAAAGTTAATAGAGATACCTTGTTCTTCATTGGAGATAATATCGCTAGCAGTTATGGTTCTTGCTAATAAAGTAGAAGTATAAACATAATTTGTATTACGAACTGAAGACATGGGATCAATCTTTTCAATGTTTTGATGTCAACCTGTTTCGCCCATTGGAAAAAGAAGTGGATATTGCAATGGATGATAACATGTGTAATAATGCTTTATTTTGTACCTATCAACGGAATGAGCATGAACTACAATATCCCGAGATGATTGAATAACATAGGTCTAGCAGATTTTTTAAAAACAAGACACTTTTATAATAGGTATAGATTATAGATACTAGACATATGATTTATCTTGCTAAAAATAAAAATAATTAAAAATAAGCAAAATATAAAGTTAAAAAGAAAAATCGCGTGTTAAATATCGTGACATCGGATGAAGCTGCGAGGCAGCGTGGGAAAAAAATTCTATGTATTGAGGATTGAAGTCCAGTTATTTAGGTTAGTAAGAAGATGATGAATAGAAAAGATTTGTGAAAAATTAATTAATTTATTAGTAAAATAAAAAGAAAGGCATATATGATCCGGCGGTTAGAAGAAGGAAGAGAGAGAGATTGAAAATTAATCACTCAAACTAGTATTCCCACAATTCAATTCCTCATCACATCAAACTACCATTTATCTACACGAAAGTTGGGAGTTGCCAAGCTCTGCAGTTCTTGGCTGACGTTGGATGACCTAACTAGAACATGAAAGGATGGGTCCCCTTGTAATTCCTCTTGTTCCTCGACTATCTTTTTCAAAGACACAGCCATTGATTCACTGCAAAACCACAATTCAATTGATTTGAGTGTTGGTATTTCTCCAATTTCTGAAGGGAACTCCTCCAACGACTCCACCCATCCGAGGTGAAGTTGCTCAAGGCGTGGCAAACAGAAGCCCTCTAACGTCCAAAATTCCATATCCACACAATGCCACAAACTCAAGTATTTGAGGCTGGGGAATTGGCCTTCAACTATTTCCCAACTGCGTGTTGCAAACTGCCCATATCTCAATTCGAGCTTCTCAAGAAGTGGTAATGAACCTATCTTTTCCAGAATTTCCTCCAAATGCGGGAAGCTATCTTCGCAATAAAGATACAGCTTCTTGAGTGAGTGCGGGAAGCTAATACTCTGCAGATACTCATCATCACTTCCATATTGAATAATGCACCTCAAGCTTTCCAGCTTACTCAGACATTGAAGATAGCTGAGGCACTTCACTCTGTCCTTGTATGTTATAGACAGTTTCTTGATATTGGGAATTCTCTTAACCACTTCTTCATTCAAGTTGAAATCAAGCACTCCTTTGAGCGTCTCTAGATTCTCCATCATAACATCACTATGCCCGCTCGGAGGATCTGGGAGATACATTACTCCACGTACGAACTTGGCATGCTTAAGCTGATGCATTTTCCAAATTTCTACTGGTGCAGTAGATACACCACAACCAAAAACAATTAGTATGTGTAGATTCCAGAGCAGACTAATTGAAGAAGAAATTTGGAACCCCTCACGAAATTCACCCGAAAGGTACCTCAAGTTCACCACATTTTCATCTAAATACCCTCCGAAATACTTATATGTACTCAATGTCCTCAAAAATCTGAAATCTAGCAATTCTGGAACCTCAATTTCACCATGACATATGAAAGAACGAGCACGTGATGACATAGTTTCCATGGCATCCCTTACTGTCATAGCTGAAGTGCTTCTGGGAATAACAATGCGGCGTTGGCTATTTATCCTCGAGGATAATGTTGCCCTAAGACATAATAAAACCTCTGCTTTTCAGCTTCTTTCAAACATAGATCTCTCAGTAAATCATGCATTTTGCAGAACTTAATATTCCCAAGTTTCCCCAACTCATGAACTAGAATGAGGTTTCTATCGACTAGCTCCTTCAGATACTCATTGGCAATTGTTTTCGAGCTTTTATTGATTATTGGTTTAAGAAAGCCTTCACAAATCCATAATCTCATGAGTTCTACAACCCTAATTTCCTCATCTTCCTCAAACACTCCCATGTACAAAAAACAAGGCTTCAGATAGGCAGGCAAATGGTCATAGCTTAGTTTCAATATTCTCAAGCAATATTCATCATTCTCAAAATTCAATATTGAGGTTAAGTTTTCCTCTATGTGCTCCCAATATTCCAGTGTAAGTTCGGACTTTGCCAAAAGACCCCCAATCACAGCAATCGACAAAGGAAGTCCCTTACACTTCCCAACAATTTTTTTTCCGATTTCCTCGAGATGAAGAGGAAAACCCTCATCCCCAAATACAGTTTTGGAGAACAAACTCCAGCTACAAACATCATCTAAAAATTTCAGACCAATGCTGTTAGAGTCTGTCAACTCGGCAGCCAAGTTTGATAGCCTAGTCGTTACGATTACTCGACTCCCATCATTGTAATCGGGAAAGAAAAACCTGATCTTGTCCCACACCTCTACCCTCCACATATCATCTAGTATTATAATATACCTCCTACCGCATAAATACTTGTACAATTTTTCTCCCAATTCGTTCTCGTCACTCAGATCGCTACCCAAATTTCCAGTTACTTGGTGAAGAACTTGACTAAGTGTTTCTCTAACAGTATAAGTTTGAGAAATTGTAGTCCATGCACGAATATCAAAATACTCCTTAACAAGGGCATGCTCAAATATATGTCGGGCAAGAGTGGTCTTACCAATCCCGCCCATCCCTGTGATTGGGATGATTTGGCGGTTACGGTTCCCTCCAGTGAGCTTATCCAAGAGTTGAAGTTGCACGTCATCAAAGCCCACCATCTTGCTTTCCTTCACATTGGAAGAGGATGTCAAGGAGCCAGCATGAGTCAAGGAGACCTTTCTCTGCAGCTGAGCTTCGGCTGCAATCTCCATGGCTTCCTTCTTGATCACATTCATTTCTTCTATCACTTGCTGTAGATCTTGATAGAAGTTGATGCAACTGACCTCCTCTCTAGAATTCACTTCTTCAACCGCATGAGCTGCATCTCCAAAGCAGTTGAAGAAGCAGCAGATTTTGGCTAGTTTGGATATGCTCAACCGAACCTTGACCCAAATATGAGATTCGACAGCATCTTCAGCTAAATCTGCGATAAGCGTCTCCAAAGAATCTGTTTCATCGTTGTAGAGGGTGTTATAGCCTTGGAGAAATTCCTGCAAGAAAGTAAAAATTTGAGTTAGAGATTCATTTCTTCTATCACTTGTTGTAGATCTTGATAGAAGTTGATGAAACTGACTTCATTGGGACTAGATCTACCCAGTTCAATCACGTTCACAATATATGATTCGATAACATCTTCAACCGCATAAGCTGCATCTACAATATGCATCTCTAGCGGATCAGCTTCGTCTCCGTCAGCAACAGGGGACTTATAACCTTGAAGAAATTCCTGCAAAAAGGTAAGAATTTGAGTGAGAGATTCAACTTGTTGTTTGTCGATAGAAATTGGAGGGGAATGGTGATGCTCGATTGTATCCATGATATGCATAACAGAAACCAAGGCTGCATAGGCCGCCATGATCAATCTCAGTTGAAGGAAAAGCAAGTGTATATTTTTTCCTGAGAATTTCGGTCAAGAATTTGATAGAATCTTAGTTAGGTTCAGCAAAAAAAACAATGTATAAGTAACAATGGCTATTTCTCCTCAATTATTATCAGAAACAATATGTGGCTAGCTTTCTTCTACCTTTCACAATCTGTAGTGACCCGCTCTTTTATAAATATTAAATCCAGTAATGAGTGTTTATTTATGTTCATCAGTGAATGAAAATGGTTATTATTCTGATATGAATTCAGCTTATGATCCTGAATTTATATTGTTTAAGCAGTCAATGATATTATTTCAGAGTTATAACTGACTTAGCAAAGTCACGTTATTTATTTAAGCGAGATGGAATTAGATTTTATTCTTACTCAAGTTGTGGATTATTTCAGACTCGTGAGTTAATTAAATCTGCGGATTTAATTTATATATTAGGACAACGAACGAATTAAATCTACGGATTTAATTTTTATTCATTTTATAACTTATCGATTTTAGCGAGATATCACATGTCGAAATCGAGATTTATGTAAATACAGTATCAAGCAGAATCGAAGCCAGTATTTTATTTCAGTTACGGAATCACCGAGACATAGAAAATACATCATTAATTCTTCTCTATATTTTTTTTTCTTTTTCTTTACATCAATCTTTGACCACTCATTTTTCACCCCAACCATTCACTCTTTCCCAACCACTTTCCCCCATCACTCATCATTTTTCCCACCACTACTCAATTTTTTTTTCCACTACAATAATTCTTTCACTTAGCCTACATCAATTCACGTAAACCAAATACACTTAGTTGACTCCATCCAAGAACACCATATTCTTCATCTTTCACTTAACAATTTCAGAAGAACAAAGATCCTTCTTCATTGCTCCTACCAACATTAAGGTAAAGATTTATATTGATTCATCATCTTCTCCATGTTTTCACCTGCATTTTTAAAGCAATAACACCTTGATCATATTTCAGTTATTCCTCATCTCAATCATCAATATCACAACAGTCAACCAACACAAATATTCTCAAGGTATTACTGTTGTACCACATATTCAATCCAGTTTGCATTCATACCATTAAGCATGATCCGATTCAAATGATAGATGGCAATAAGCTTGATAAACTTAGCAAAGTTACATACTCTATATGAAATAGCATTAGTTACTTTCCTGTTGTATTCATATCTATAGAGCTCATAACAAACCACATATGCGAACTCATGATTTATGGCATTTCACGAAAGTAGTATGATTCATACATTGAGATATTACCACTGTACAACCAAAGCCATAAGAGCTCCCATATCAACATGAATCGAAATACAACAGCAGAGAATCGAACTTAGCTTTGGGAAAATGGGCCGACTGCCCAAGCAACTGCCGAGCCTAACTGCCGGAGAAAGAGGAGGGCGACTGTCCTTGGTGGTGGCAGCCTCTGGCTTGCTACCTGCCGGACGAACACAGTGAGGAAAGCACGGAGATCTCGCCGATTCTAGAACCCGGCGGCGGCGGCAAAGGTGCTAGCGAGACTTGAAGGCGACAGCTACGGCGTTAACCAACTAGAGGGGAAGAAGCTGACCGACTCCAGAAATCGGAGCAACGCCGGGAACAGCGATAGCAACGGCGAAGCCGGCCTTTCAGTAGCAGCAGCGGTGTCGGGGCTCGGCGGAAATCAGTGACAGCACGGCGGCGCTGGAAGGCTTAAGCAGCGGGCGGCGGCAGCGCTCCTCCAGCAGGCGCTGACCACCGGACGAGCAGCAGCAACTCCAGCCGGCGGCGACTCCAGGCGAAGCAGCAGCGACTTCCACGCGACGACCGCCCGCCGGATTCCAGATGGAGGCGCGACCGCGACGATGATTTCCAGAGATAGGGCTCGTTTGAATTCAGCGTGGGGAAGGAAGAAGAAGGAGGACGTCGCCGGGGTTCGACGCGTCGGTAGTCGACGCCGACCGGAGCAGGCGGCAGCTGAGTGGCCGGAGAGGGAGGGCCGATCGAGCGTGGTTTGAGAGAGAAGGGGAGTGTCAGCCGATTTTGAGAGAGATCAGAGAGAGAAAGGCGAGAATTGATTTTGAGGAAATAGGGAGAGAGAACCGAGATGTTGGGGGAAGAAATTTTGGGCTTTTCCTATTTTAATTAAAGTTGGGCTTATTTATTTTAATTGGGCTAATTTAATTAATTCTTTGGGCCTTGTTGATTTATTTTTTTTATGGGCTTGAGTTGGGCTGGCTTATTTATTAATATTGGGCTTCTGATTTTATTTAAATGGCCGATTTTAATTACTGATTGGGCCTCCGATTTTATTTATATGGGCTTTGATTTAATTGTTGTTTTGATTTGTATGGGCTTCATTTAATTGAGTTGGACTTTATTTATTTTAATAATTGGGCCATTTCATTGGGCCGGAGTTTATTTAATTATGTTGGACTCCTTATTTGGGCTTCGTTTCAGTGGGCCGATTTTATTTTAAATTACAGTGGGCTTGAGTTGGGCCGAAAATTTGGGCCTTTATTTTATTTTCTTTGGGCTTCATAATTATTTATTTTTGGGTCTTGTTGTATTTATTATAATTGGGCCTAATTCAATTATTTTGTTTGGGCTTTAGTTTAATTCATTGGGCCTAATTTAATTAATTCATTGGGCCTAATTTAATTAATTCATTGGGCTTTGTTATTTTATTCCGATTGGGCCTCCTAATTATTTTCTTTAGGCCTTGGTTATTTATTCAACTGGGCCCTAAATTTTTTTTTAATTACTTGAGTCCATGAATTACTCCAACTAAACTTTTCAATTTAATTATTGGAATGCCACGATTTATTTAAATCAAGCCATATTTGTTTAATTAATTATTAGGCTGCCTTATGTTGAGCCTTTTAATTATTTAATCTTATAACATTACTTGTTCCTATTTATTAAGCCCGATTAATTATGAGGTTATAAAGCGAATAAGTTGAAGTATTATTTATTTTCTATTGACTACGAGGAATGGGGTTTATTTAATTGGCGGATTAGAACACCTGAAGCGAACGGATTATTTTAGTTAATTACTCAACCACGCAAGATGAAACCTAGTTGGTATTTATTTGATCCGATAGTGAGGATTAATAGTAGTAATTCTCTAATATCATCTCGGAGTAATAAATCATGCATAAAGATCATGCATAATTAATTCTGTATTCTAATTATTTGAGGATTTTACTCGAGCAATATCTTATTTATATTCTCGTAATAAAGGTCAAGCACGAGATTAATAATCAGTCAAGGAGCTACTGTACCACAAAAAGTTTCTAACAGGTGGGCATTACTTTCATATATATCAAATGAGTTTAAATGTTACGTTCAAGCAAGTTATTTCATGACTAAATTAATTGAAGTTATTTCAAATATTGTCTTGCCATAAAATATTTAAATTTCAGTATGATATCTATCTGATGTGACTTTTATTATGCAATCGAATTCGGGTCCTGAGCAGTTGATAGCTATCCTGCCAGGACTAGTGTACACCAGTGACCGTGAGTCATCTAGCGGGTTGGCCGGTCAAGTGACCGTGAGAGGTGGCCACCTCTCCGGCACAAAGTTCCAGATATGATAGATTACAAGAGAACTTAGACTGCAGTCGAACTTTAAGAATCACAAATGAATTTAGTAAGCTTGGGCCTTTTAGCGAAAAACTCCCTTGCTGTACTGTTTATTATGGCATGACAATTTACAGTTTTGAAGCATGTATTTTATACTTAGGCATACGTGCCCACTGAGTACTTTTGTACTCAAGCCCTGCATATATTTCTAAATGTGCAGGTTGAGCAGCTGCCGATGGTGATGAAGTGACGAGCGGGATTCTTTTGTCTTATTATGTATTAATGAACTCTAGGGTTACATGTCTTCATACATGTAATCAGAATCATATTCCGCTGCGTACTCAGAAGTTTTATGTTTATTTGGCTAAGTCAGAGATATCTGAACTTACTAGTTATTTGAGTCTATACGACTAAACTTCTGTTATATTATAAATATTCCTTTTATTAAATGATGAAATGTGATCCTTTCTTGTTTGATTATTTCCCTTTCTACCCCGCTTCTAATCTCCCTCCATTAGTCACAGTTTCCCGGCTTAATTATCCTTAATTAGGACCGGTCGTGACAGAGTGGTATCAGAGCAGTTTATTTGCTCTGAACCCTAGAGTTAATAAATTTTTCTAGTATGATCACTAGTATGAAAGAGTCAGTCGGCAAAAGCTCAGCACTTCATCACATCGCTATGCTCAACAGAAAGGAATGCAACAGAAAGTTTTGAATGTTGAAGTTTATATTTCGCCTTGATGCAAATGTTGATTTTACTTATGCCTTTTTATGGAGATGTTACTCAATGAACTTAGATGCGCTAAGGATGCATGATCACTGTTATGAACACAACAATAGAAGGAATTTAGCAAGAACATTTTTGCTTTTCTCTGTAAATTGAGGCGATGAGTAAGTTACAAAGTTAGTGAACCAGACGAGAAATCAACAAACAAAATACAATGGGGAGTAAAGAAAAGTGTCACACACGAGATAGTGACACGGGCATAGATCTTCGTTCGGATTATTCACGCGAGGCGGATACCGAATCAACTATTGCCTTAATCAGAGTATAGTGGGAACACTTTTCATAGTAATAAGAATACCCTACATAGTTTGGAAACTGTAACATAGCGGAGTTATCTCTTTTCAAAAACCTAGTTAGTACTAGTTGCAGCATATTTAAGACTTCACGAATTATATTCGAGTCTAGTGTTAGACTATTATGATTATAATACCGTGGTTTGAATTTCGAGACCTCAAGTAGAATTATTACCTTACTGTTGTAGATATGTTTGAACCCTACTGTTTTTTTTTTTTTTGCCACCTATTTTGATATTCGTGAGTTTGATTATGCGACCTTCATGTATAGATGGCAAGGATGCGCTTTACCAGACGACGGCCGTTGCGTCGAGATGCTAGTCCGGATGCTATCAGGAACTCATATTTTACTTATCGCCGATGCCACGGTGATGACTTAGGCCAATTCTTGGCCGGCTTCCATCGACACTGGGTCGCTGCAAGAGACCATGGGATATCGGACTATGACGGAATGGAGCGGCTAATGGATTTGCTGCCATCAGAATGGCAGGGATGGGCGAGGATGATTTCCGCTCACTACATCACTCAATCTGGCAGGTCCTATGACTTGCATTATGACTTCTCTGGATTTACTGCTGAGATCCAGGCACAATTCACTCGTTGGGGAAATGCTCCTCGAGGGCCGTATATACGTCCGGGAGACCTTGCTCGAGTCGGAGTACCTTCGCCCGACGAACTACTGGACCCACTTCCGGAGCCGACTCCACCAGCAGCCCCTATCTTAAGGCAACCCAGGAGGCACGACGCTGAGGCAGGCCCCTCTAGGCCTCAAGCCTACAGAGATTTTCCACCTGGCACGGGTTCAGTGCCATTAGTCTGTGAGCCACCATTGTCATCGAGGCAGTTGAGCAAGGCAGAGATAGCAGCCGCTATGGCCGACGTTGACAGAGTCTTAGCCGATACCATTGATTTCCTCAATAAGGGAAAAGCCCCGGCCATGGACGACCGCCCAACTCTTCGAGTCACCTTGAAGATGATTCGCTCAGCCATCATTGGCCAGGCAGCAGGTGAAGGAAGGGGTGAGTCGCACCCATCTGGCGGAGAAACAGATGAGGATCCAGAGGAAGATCCGGAAGAGGATCCAGAGGAAGATCCGGAAGAGGATCCAGAGGAAGACAGCCATGCCCCGACCCAGGGATCTTGTACCCGATCTTCTTAGACCGGTTTATATATATATCTAATAGGATGATATTTAAATATTCCAGAAACATAGATTGTTCTGATGCTTTTGTATGCCATGTGTCGGCATAGACTTTTGACTAATATTAGGACGGAGACGCGAAACCTTGGGGCGTTCTGTGATTGAGTACTTTTTGTAATGGCTTCGCTGGATAGCCAGTTCATCATGTGTGGTACTTACATAGATCTTTGAACCTAGATTTTTATGATGATGTAAAGTCCTCATTGAGGCAATTTTCCCTATGTTATATATGGTGACCTTATTGGTCTTTCGTGGCAAGTCATTCCGCTATGTTTTATTTATATGTTCGCTTAAGTTTTAACAGGAGCAGAACTCGATGAGTTAAAGAGTAACTATAGAAATGATAGTATGTCCTTATTGCATTTTAATGCGCTGACAACTTATGTTTTGACCTAATAGAATGCCGCCAAAACGAGGACGACCAAGAGGAGGGGGCAGGATTCCCCGAAATGAAAGAAGAGACCCAGAAACAGTGCCAGAACCAGAACCCGAAATAGTTCAACCACCTGTTCAGCCAGAACGACGGATTGAAGAATTATTTTTGCGACAGAACCCACCTACTTTCAACGGGACAGGAGACCCGGCAGAAGCTGAAACTTGGGTTCGCGCTATTGAACGCATTTTCAACTTCCTGCGTTGCACCGACCAAGAACGTCTGACTTGTATGTCCTTTCAGTTGACTGGGTCAGCTGATTTCTGGTGGGAAGCACGGATGAAAACGATGACAGCAGAGCAGTTAGAAAACCTGACCTGGGAACAATTCAAAGCTGGTATATATGACAAGTATATACCCAAGAGCTACCGCAAGAAAAAGGAAGCTGAATTTTACAATCTGAAACAAGGGAAGATGTCGGTAACTCAATACGACAGGATGTTCTGCGATATATCTAGATATGCACCGGAACAAGTTGACACAGATGAGAAGATGGCTGAAAAGTTTTGTGCCGGTCTGAGGCACGAAATTAGGATGGCTTTGGCAAGCCACGGAGGATTGTCTTACACTGAGTCGCTCAGCCGAGCATTAGACATTGAAGCAGCCATGCCAGGAGAAAGACCTGCAACTGTACCTACGCCAGCACCTTCACATGATCAGAATCATAATCAAAATTTTAGAGGAAAGAGGAGATGGGACAACAGTAACCCGAACCAAGGTGAGAAGAGGCCATGGCAGGGACGGGTTTTCCAGTCACAGGTCTATGGAGGCCAGAGTGCACCGAAACAGATGGGAAATAACCAACAGAGGGCCCCACATTGCCCCAAATGTAACAAAAATCATGTGGGAATCTGTAAGGCCGGCAGTGATAGTTGCTATATCTGCAACCAGAAGGGGCACTATGCAAACCGGTGCCCGAATAAGCAACATGGAACGAGTTCAAGGCCAAACCCACCTATACAGGCTCCGCATCTTCGAGCAATTCAAGCTTTGCCCCAACCATACCCAAGGCAGCAACCACAGTATCAGCAGCCACAGCAGCACCAACAGCTACAGTACCAACCACAACCTCAACAACCATATCAGCAACAGGCCCGCCAACAACAGCAGCGACAACAGAAACAACATGAAAAACCTCGTCATGCTAGAGCCTATGCTATGAGGCAGAAGCAGCCCGAGAACAACCAGGGAAACCTGGCAGGTATGGGCATGCTACTCAATACTCCTGTTGTACTTCTATTTGATACGGGCGCATCGCATACTTTCGTTTCAAGTACATGTATTGACACATTAAAACTTAAAATGGAAATAGCTGACCAGGAGTTGAGTATATCATCACCTATAGGAGGGATGACGACAGTAGATCATGTGTGCTTGAACCTAGAACTGAACATAGGGTCACACAAGATTGTAGTGAACAACTCCTATGTTATACCGATGGGAGATGTGGACATAATCCTAGGAATGGACTGGCTAGCCGAGAACTATGCCACCATCCTTTGTAACGAAAGACGGATATCGTTTCGACCCCCAGGAAGGGAGCCGTCACATTTCCACGGAATTAGTATGGGAAGAAGAAAGATGATCATCTCCGCCCTACAAGCAACGAAAATGATGAAGAAGGGATACACAGCTTACCTCGTATACTTGCACGGAGAACTGGGTACTGAAAAGAGTATAGAAGATGTAGCAATTGTACGGGACTTTTCAGATGTATTTCCAGAGATTCTGCCAGGGCCACCACCGGACAGACCAATTGAGTTTACCATTGATTTGGAGCCCGGGGCAGCTCCCATTTCGAAGGCACCATACCGGATGGCTCCTAAAGAGTTGGAAGAACTCAAAATACAACTGCAAGAACTTTTGGAACTTGGATTCATTAGGCCAAGTGTATCACCTTGGGGTGCACCTGTACTTTTTGTGAAGAAAAAGGATGGCACATTGAGAATGTGCATAGACTATAGGGAACTGAATAAAGTGACACTGAAGAACAAATATCCTCTACCAAGGATAGATGACCTCTTCGACCAGCTCAAGGGAGCAAGCGTGTTCTCGAAGATTGATTTGCGGTCTGGTTATCACCAGCTGAAGATTCGACCAGAAGACGTACCTAAGACGGCATTTCGAACTAGGTATGGCCACTACGAATTTGTAGTTGTGCCATTCGGGCTAACTAATGCGCCAGCCGTGTTCATGGACCTCATGAATCGAGTATTCCATCCGTATTTAGACAAATTTGTCTTGGTATTCATAGATGACATCCTGATCTACTCGAAGAACGATAAAGACCATGAGGAACATCTGAGAATTGTTCTAGAAACGTTGAGGACAGAGCGCCTTTATGCCAAATTCAGCAAGTGTGAGTTTTGGCTCAGCGAAGTCACGTTTTTAGGACATATTGTATCATCAGAAGGGATTAAAGTGGACCCTGAAAAAGTGCAAGCAGTGCGTGAATGGAAATCGCCTACTAACCCTAATGAGATAAGAAGTTTCTTAGGATTGGCAGGTTACTATAGGAGGTTTATGGAAGGATTTTCCAAAATTGCAAGGCCAATGACGCAACTACTCAGGAAGGGAATAAAATTTTCTTGGACAGAGGAGTGCGAGAAGAGCTTCCAA
The DNA here is from genome assembly GCF_028751815.1 of Salvia miltiorrhiza. Classification (NCBI taxonomy): domain Eukaryota; kingdom Viridiplantae; phylum Streptophyta; class Magnoliopsida; order Lamiales; family Lamiaceae; genus Salvia; species Salvia miltiorrhiza. The sequence continues at coordinate 9,535,260 of NC_080389.1, forward strand.
GAACTTAAGGAGAAGTTAACTACGGCACCAGTGTTAGCCGTCCCAACAGCTGATAAGGAATACATGATCTACACAGACGCGTCCAAAAATGGACTTGGTTGCGTGCTGATGCAAGAAGGAAGAGTGATAGCATATGCGTCACGACAGCTTAGGCCACATGAACTGAATTACCCGACTCATGATCTGGAATTAGCTGCAGTGGTGCATGCGCTGAAGATTTGGAGGCACCACCTATATGGAGTTAGGTGTGAAATATTCACAGATCATAAAAGCCTGAAATACTTTTTCGAGCAAAAGGACCTTAATATGAGACAAAGAAGATGGCTCGAACTAGTGAAGGATTATGATTGCGGTATTAACTACCACCCGGGTAAGGCCAATGTAGTAGCTGATGCATTGAGCCGAAAAACTCAATCTAGGATGGGATGTCTCGTCACCCAAGAGAATGAGCTCATCAAAGAGTTTGGAAAAATGAGCATAGAAGTGGTTAAACCACCAGGGACGATAGCAAGCGTTGTTGCAACAATACCTAGCTTGAGAAAGATGATTGTAGAAGCACAAAGAAAAGACGAGAAAATGGAGAAACTACGGGGAGCAGTAAGGAAAGGAGGAGTCAAGAATTATCAAGAAGCAGCAGATAATGCTATCATCTTTGAGGGAAGAATATGCATTCCCCACGATGATGAGCTTAAGGATCAAATCATGAGTGAGGCTCACGATACCCCTTATACTGCCCACCCAGGGAGTACTAAGATGTATCAGGACCTAAAGAAACACTTTTGGTGGGAAGGCATGAAGAGAGACATAACGTCATTTGTGGAGAAATGCCTGGCATGCCAACAGGTGAAGGCCTTACACCAAAGGCCATATGGAAAACTACAACCGTTGGAAATCCCAGAATGGAAGTGGGAGCACATAGCAATGGATTTTGTGACCAGTTTGCCCAAAACAAAGAAAGGAAACACTGCCATTTGGGTAATAGTAGATCGACTCACAAAATGTGCTCATTTTATACCAATACCGATCACACATGGATCAGACAAGCTAGCTCAGTTGTATGTTCGAGAGATTGTACGCTTACACGGTGTACCAGTGTCGATCACTTCAGACCGAGACTCAAAATTTACTTCTAGATTTTGGATGAGCTTACAGAAGGAGTTAGGCACGAGGTTAAATTTCAGCACCGCCTTCCACCCGCAGACAGATGGGCAGTCTGAAAGGACAATTCAGACCCTCGAAGATATGTTGAGAACAGTGGTGTTAGATAGAGGTGGAAGTTGGGAAGTAGTGCTGCCGTTGATTGAATTTGCCTATAATAACAGTTACCAGGCGACTATCGATATGGCACCATATGAGGCATTGTATGGAAGAAAATGTAGATCACCACTTTATTGGGATGAAGTGGGTGAGAGAAAAGTTTTAGGACCAGACATGGTAAATGAGATGGTTGAGATAGTCCGCCAAATCAGAGGGCGAATAAAAGAGGCACAAGATAGACAGAAATCTTACGCTGATGCACGTCGAACTGAGTTATGTTTTGAAATAGGAGACAAGGTCTTCCTAAAGGTATCTCCTACCAAGGGGATAACTAGGTTTGGTGTCAAGGGAAAACTTAGGCCCCGATTCGTAGGACCTTATGAGATTTTGGAAAGAATAGGCCCAGTAGCCTATAGGTTGGCATTACCGCCAAGTTTTGGAAACGTTCACAATGTTTTCCACGTATCACAACTCAGAAAATACGTTTTCGATCCAAAGCACATAATCCACCAAGAAGAGATGATCCTTTGCCCAGACTTGAGCTATGAAGAGAGACCAGAGGCCATTCTAGATCGAAAAGTACAACAACTCAGGAATAAGGTAATCACATCAGTGAAAGTCTTATGGAGACACCACGGACAAGAGGAAGCCACGTGGGAGCTTGAAGACAAAATGAAGGAGAAATACCCCGAACTGTTTTAGAAGAAATATGCAAATTTCGGGACGAAATTTTTGTTAAGAGGGGTAGTATGTAGTGACCCGCTCTTTTATAAATATTAAATCCAGTAATGAGTGTTTATTTATGTTCATCAGTGAATGAAAATGGTTATTATTCTGATATGAATTCAGCTTATGATCCTGAATTTATATTGTTTAAGCAGTCAATGATATTATTTCAGAGTTATAACTGACTTAGCAAAGTCACGTTATTTATTTAAGCGAGATGGAATTAGATTTTATTCTTACTCAAGTTGTGGATTATTTCAGACTCGTGAGTTAATTAAATCTGCGGATTTAATTTATATATTAGGACAACGAACGAATTAAATCTACGGATTTAATTTTTATTCATTTTATAACTTATCGATTTTAGCGAGATATCACATGTCGAAATCGAGATTTATGTAAATACAGTATCAAGCAGAATCGAAGCCAGTATTTTATTTCAGTTACGGAATCACCGAGACATAGAAAATACATCATTAATTCTTCTCTATATTTTTTTTTCTTTTTCTTTACATCAATCTTTGACCACTCATTTTTCACCCCAACCATTCACTCTTTCCCAACCACTTTCCCCCATCACTCATCATTTTTCCCACCACTACTCAATTTTTTTTTCCACTACAATAATTCTTTCACTTAGCCTACATCAATTCACGTAAACCAAATACACTTAGTTGACTCCATCCAAGAACACCATATTCTTCATCTTTCACTTAACAATTTCAGAAGAACAAAGATCCTTCTTCATTGCTCCTACCAACATTAAGGTAAAGATTTATATTGATTCATCATCTTCTCCATGTTTTCACCTGCATTTTTAAAGCAATAACACCTTGATCATATTTCAGTTATTCCTCATCTCAATCATCAATATCACAACAGTCAACCAACACAAATATTCTCAAGGTATTACTGTTGTACCACATATTCAATCCAGTTTGCATTCATACCATTAAGCATGATCCGATTCAAATGATAGATGGCAATAAGCTTGATAAACTTAGCAAAGTTACATACTCTATATGAAATAGCATTAGTTACTTTCCTGTTGTATTCATATCTATAGAGCTCATAACAAACCACATATGCGAACTCATGATTTATGGCATTTCACGAAAGTAGTATGATTCATACATTGAGATATTACCACTGTACAACCAAAGCCATAAGAGCTCCCATAGCAACATGAATCGAAATACAACAGCAGAGAATCGAACTTAGCTTTGGGAAAATGGGCCGACTGCCCAAGCAACTGCCGAGCCTAACTGCCGGAGAAAGAGGAGGGCGACTGTCCTTGGTGGTGGCAGCCTCTGGCTTGCTACCTGCCGGACGAACACAGTGAGGAAAGCACGGAGATCTCGCCGATTCTAGAACCCGGCGGCGGCGGCAAAGGTGCTAGCGAGACTTGAAGGCGACAGCTACGACGTTAACCAACTAGAGGGGAAGAAGCTGACCGACTCCAGAAATCGGAGCAACGCCGGGAACAGCGATAGCAACGGCGAAGCCGGCCTTTCAGTAGCAGCAGCGGTGTCGGGGCTCGGCGGAAATCAGTGACAGCACGGCGGCGCTGGAAGGCTTAAGCAGCGGGCGGCGGCAGCGCTCATCCAGCAGGCGCTGACCACCGGACGAGCAGCAGCAACTCCAGCCGGCGGCGACTCCAGGCGAAGCAGCAGCGACTTCCACGCGACGACCGCCCGCCGGATTCCAGATGGAGGCGCGACCGCGACGATGATTTCCAGAGATAGGGCTCGTTTGAATTCAGCGTGGGGAAGGAAGAAGAAGGAGGACGTCGCCGGGGTTCGACGCGTCGGTAGTCGACGCCGACCGGAGCAGGCGGCAGCTGAGTGGCCGGAGAGGGAGGGCCGATCGAGCGTGGTTTGAGAGAGAAGGGGAGTGTCAGCCGATTTTGAGAGAGATCAGAGAGAGAAAGGCGAGAATTGATTTTGAGGAAATAGGGAGAGAGAACCGAGATGTTGGGGGAAGAAATTTTGGGCTTTTCCTATTTTAATTAAAGTTGGGCTTATTTATTTTAATTGGGCTAATTTAATTAATTCTTTGGGCCTTGTTGATTTATTTTTTTTATGGGCTTGAGTTGGGCTGGCTTATTTATTAATATTGGGCTTCTGATTTTATTTAAATGGCCGATTTTAATTACTGATTGGGCCTCCGATTTTATTTATATGGGCTTTGATTTAATTGTTGTTTTGATTTGTATGGGCTTCATTTAATTGAGTTGGACTTTATTTATTTTAATAATTGGGCCATTTCATTGGGCCGGAGTTTATTTAATTATGTTGGACTCCTTATTTGGGCTTCGTTTCAGTGGGCCGATTTTATTTTAAATTACAGTGGGCTTGAGTTGGGCCGAAAATTTGGGCCTTTATTTTATTTTCTTTGGGCTTCATAATTATTTATTTTTGGGTCTTGTTGTATTTATTATAATTGGGCCTAATTCAATTATTTTGTTTGGGCTTTAGTTTAATTCATTGGGCCTAATTTAATTAATTCATTGGGCCTAATTTAATTAATTCATTGGGCTTTGTTATTTTATTCCGATTGGGCCTCCTAATTATTTTCTTTAGGCCTTGGTTATTTATTCAACTGGGCCCTAAATTTTTTTTTAATTACTTGAGTCCATGAATTACTCCAACTAAACTTTTCAATTTAATTATTGGAATGCCACGATTTATTTAAATCAAGCCATATTTGTTTAATTAATTATTAGGCTGCCTTATGTTGAGCCTTTTAATTATTTAATCTTATAACATTACTTGTTCCTATTTATTAAGCCCGATTAATTATGAGGTTATAAAGCGAATAAGTTGAAGTATTATTTATTTTCTATTGACTACGAGGAATGGGGTTTATTTAATTGGCGGATTAGAACACCTGAAGCGAACGGATTATTTTAGTTAATTACTCAACCACGCAAGATGAAACCTAGTTGGTATTTATTTGATCCGATAGTGAGGATTAATAGTAGTAATTCTCTAATATCATCTCGGAGTAATAAATCATGCATAAAGATCATGCATAATTAATTCTGTATTCTAATTATTTGAGGATTTTACTCGAGCAATATCTTATTTATATTCTCGTAATAAAGGTCAAGCACGAGATTAATAATCAGTCAAGGAGCTACTGTACCACAAAAAGTTTCTAACAGGTGGGCATTACTTTCATATATATCAAATGAGTTTAAATGTTACGTTCAAGCAAGTTATTTCATGACTAAATTAATTGAAGTTATTTCAAATATTGTCTTGCCATAAAATATTTAAATTTCAGTATGATATCTATCTGATGTGACTTTTATTATGCAATCGAATTCGGGTCCTGAGCAGTTGATAGCTATCCTGCCAGGACTAGTGTACACCAGTGACCGTGAGTCATCTAGCGGGTTGGCCGGTCAAGTGACCGTGAGAGGTGGCCACCTCTCCGGCACAAAGTTCCAGATATGATAGATTACAAGAGAACTTAGACTGCAGTCGAACTTTAAGAATCACAAATGAATTTAGTAAGCTTGGGCCTTTTAGCGAAAAACTCCCTTGCTGTACTGTTTATTATGGCATGACAATTTACAGTTTTGAAGCATGTATTTTATACTTAGGCATACGTGCCCACTGAGTACTTTTGTACTCAAGCCCTGCATATATTTCTAAATGTGCAGGTTGAGCAGCTGCCGATGGTGATGAAGTGACGAGCGGGATTCTTTTGTCTTATTATGTATTAATGAACTCTAGGGTTACATGTCTTCATACATGTAATCAGAATCATATTCCGCTGCGTACTCAGAAGTTTTATGTTTATTTGGCTAAGTCAGAGATATCTGAACTTACTAGTTATTTGAGTCTATACGACTAAACTTCTGTTATATTATAAATATTCCTTTTATTAAATGATGAAATGTGATCCTTTCTTGTTTGATTATTTCCCTTTCTACCCCGCTTCTAATCTCCCTCCATTAGTCACAGTTTCCCGGCTTAATTATCCTTAATTAGGACCGGTCGTGACACAATCACATTATTGCCCACGGCTAAGGTAAAGATAAGATGTCTCGGTTGGCCCTACAGTTTACTAGTAATTGAAGTCGCTTTTATATATACTAGCAGTAAGAACGTGCGATGCACGTTAAACACGTGTGATTAGTATATAAAATTCAAAATCTTGCAAATAAATATTTATTCTGTAACGCAACAACAATAAATAATTAAATATCAATGCTTTAATTAATTAATTAGCTGCATTTCGAAACTTAAATATTGACGCCATACTAATTCATGGATAATTTAACTCATTGGAACTCCAATACTTCATCTCATTAAAACAAAAGGTAGAGGGATCCAAGTTTAAAAAACATTGAAAATAAAGAGAAAGTATAGCGCAAAATTGATACACCATATGCAAAATATTTAGTTTATTCAACAAATAATTTTTCATAAGTTTTTTGTTAATATTATAATTACTACTCCACATCGGTCCATGAAAATAGATCATAAAGAAGTTCAACACGGATTTTAATAAAAGTTATTTGTTTATTTAGTGAGTAGAGAATGAATGAGAGAAAGAACCCCAAAAATTAAAATATGGTGGGTGCATGAATGACAAAAAATGGTTAGAATATGTTTTTGTGAATGGACAAAAAGGATAAAATTATGACCTATTTTCATGGACGAATGAAATATTTTATATATGTGAAATTCTATACTTGTGTACATCACGCATCAACAATATAGATGGAGAATATATATATTTAATTGTTGGTCCAATTGTTAATATATGAGGTCAAAATTTTTAGATTTGAATTTATTGTGATATGATTTTTAAATTTATTTATTCATTCATTAAAAAAAATATAGATTGAAAATAAAGTAATTCAGCATAATTTAATAAGAAAATTTAAATGTTTTATTAAGATATTTGAGTATGGGGACATTCCCACGTAGAATTTGTGTTTCTTGAAGTCCTAATTAAATCAAATTTGTATGCTCTTGAAGTCTCCAAACCCATGGTTTTTCTTGGCTTGGAGACTGGAGTAGTTTAATCATTTATGCAGCAGGCCAATTGAGTGAATTCATAGTAAATTTAAAATGATAGTGACAACATACTCATAATCTATATATATATATATATATATATATATATATATATATATATATATATATATATATATATATATATTAAAAGCAAAATAAATCTTATCCTACGTGGCATCATATAATCACTCCATTCTAATTTTCCTCAATTCTCATTCATTCTTATTTTTTTCTAAATTTTAATCAATTTCTATATCTAAAAACCATTAAAAATCTAAAAGTCATGATATATTTAAAAACTAAATATCTAAAAAATCATTATATAAATATTTCAACAAAATAAATTAGCAAAATAAATCCTATCGTACGTGGCATCATATAATTACTTCATTCTAATTTCTTCAATTCTCATTCATTCTTATTTTTTTTTCTAAATTTCAATCAATTTCTATATCTAAACATCATTAAAAATCTAAAAGTCGTGATATATTTTAAAACTAAATATCTAAAAAATCATTATATAAATATTTCAACAAAATAAATTCTATCCTATGTGGCGTTGTATAATCACTCCATTATAATTTGTCACACCCCAAATTCTTGAATGAATAAAAATAATCGAGGTGCAACTAATTCATAGAAATAAACAAGGAACAACCTTGTTAAAACCCGAATAAGACAAGTCGGGCTAGTCCCCTTTGGATCACAAGCTTTGTTTCATGCTTCTGACAACCAACATTCATTAGCATAAATCTAGGAGTTTAGAGTCTAAACTTAATCAGGGATATCATTTGAAATTTAATATGAAAGCCTTAAGTTAGGGAAAACAAAAGACTAGATATTATTGAGTGCTACAGCGGAAGTCTTAATAGGAAGTTGAACCCTAGCCTCAGCTCCGCCCCGTCAGCACCAGCCAGCCAACCTGAAAACATTTGAAAGTATTTTTGGGCTAAGTACTAAAGTACTCAATGGACATGCATTTTCATAAACATTTCATTCATTTCTTAAAGACAGTTTATCCAATCATACTTGACATGACTTAGAAGGTTTTAAATAACTTCTAAACATGTTAAAATAATTTTCATTTGTGCGCACATGTCACACTCCCTTTCTGTTACTCGCTGTGATCCCGGACCTTTTAGCTAGCCACCGACGGATCCATTTCTCCCATTACACTTGCCCTGAGGACGTAACTCAGACAAGTTGAATTGACCTCGGGACGCTACCCAGGTAGGCCCTTACATTACATGCTTCGGAACACCCTTATAACGCCTCTTAGTTAGTGCCCGAATGGAGATCAACCCACCGAGTCAGCTAACGGTGTACACAATTCTCAAATAACGTGTTAGGCCATAAGAGAACCTCAATTGATTCGTTGTGGCGAGCCTTAAACAGAGCAGAGTGCACATAAACATTTTATTGGATAAACAGTTTGCATTTCATTGAATAAATAATTTGCATATCATTGAAACATTTAGAGCTTAATAACTCAATCATACTTTGTACATTTGGAAAGTAAGCCCACCTGTTTAGGCAAAGCCCGTCGTTTAACTTATTTCTGAATCGGAATAGCAGTGCTAATCCTCCTGATGTTCAAAACCTACAAGAAATCTATTCTTAATAGGTCTCTTAAATCTAAACCAAGTCACGGTAAATTGCTTAACATTCTATGATTCACTTAGCCGGGTTTTCAAAATTTAAAGAATAAATAATTGAAAACATTTCTCTTGAGTTAAGAACACCAACAATATTCTTACTCATCTTTCTGTTGTAATAGGAATTATAAATAAAACCAATTAAAACGTGATGCAATGCATGACTCCAGAAGCTGAACACGAATAGCAGCCTTAAGTTCATGCAAACTCTAACATTTAACTCAACTGCCCAGTCGGCGCTGATTTGGCAATCAGAGCTGACTTGGCCGCCAGAGAAAATGCTTCCCCGCTGGACAGAGGAATCGCTTCCCCGCTGGCCAGAGGAATCGCTTCCCCGCTGGCCAGAGGAATCGACGCCAGAGGAATCAACACCAGAGGAATCGACGCCAGAGGAATCAACGCCAGAGGTATCAACACCAGAGGAATCGACGCCAGAGCTGGACTTCACGCACCAACTCAACATAAACAACATTCATGCTTCTTTCTCGATCTAACACTCCTCAAAACCTTAAACTTAACTTATCATGCTCAACTTTAGAACACAAAACTCAAGAAAACCTTAATATGCATTTTTAAGTTCACGCACAGCACAAACATTTTGTACAACCTACAATCTATCATGCTTGGTAAAAACAATGATAAACAAAGAACAAACCTAGCATGCTCCTAAAACACAAACACAAGTTACATCGATTAACAAAATCGAAGAACAAGTGACGACGACGAAGAACATAGCCGGGCTGCCCTCTTGGGTTCCCTTGCTATGGTTCGAACCAACCTTAACTTCTTCATTAAACATGCTCAACATCTACCCAAGAACAACATACTAAAAACTTACGACGATCCGTCGTCGTTTCAAAATAAAGTCGAGAATCGACGTTTTTCAATGTCGACAAAAATCGAAAAGAAAACCATGGAAACGTAGGTAGAGATGTTACCTACGTGAAAACGTGATCGAAAAGATGATCGACGCTCGTCTTGGTGCTCAAATCGGAGCTCAAAAGCTTGAAGAAGCTTTAATGGAGGTGTGTGTTCTTGGTGCTTGTGTGTGTAAGAGAAAAGGTGGTGAGTGAAAGGGAAGAGAAAGATCGGAGTGCAGCATAGGAGATATATACACTGAAGAGAGAGAGAACAGTGAAGCGGTGGTGGTGGTTGAAAAATATCTTGGTGGAGATGGGTTGGGCTTAGTAGGAATGGTTTGGGCCGGTTCTCATTCTTTCTTGAAAGCAATTAAAAACTTGAGGCCCAAACAAAATTAAATCCCAACTCATGAAATGCTTGAATACTTAATTAAATAAATATGCAATGCATATGAATTTAATAACTAAATTTACAAATGCTTTTGTAAATCATTTTTGTTGGAATTAAAATAAATTATTTCTTCTTTTTCCGGCGTGAATCATCTTAATCTAAGTTCAAAAATATTCTAAACTTAGCTCGAGGAAACGGGGTATTACATCCCTCCCTCCTTAAAGAAAATTTCGTCCCCGAAATTACATATCTGGTATTCTAACTTGTGATCTCTTTTGTGGCCTTTTCCATCCTGTGATGGTTCCACTTCTTGACGAGAACAATATTATTGTCTCATAAAACTTGAACCTTGCAATCAAGTATCTGGACTGATTTCTCTTCATAACTTAGGTCCTGGCTAGGACTATCTCATCTTGCATTTGCATGACGAAGAGTTTATTCTTTTTTATTCCACAATATACATCTAGCGTTTGTTCAAGTATACTTTTATGACACACAAAGTGAGGTTGGGAATAGAATTAACATAATACAAAATCAAATTTTGTCAGAAGCAATTGTAAAGATGTTCGTGAAAATTTTAGAGATCAACTCGTATACAAAACTTTTTCAAAGATTGAAAGATTATCCTCCAATGGACAATGTTCAGCATCATATGTTCAAAGGTTCTCCTCACTCGCTGCTGCGCTCCGATCAACAATCTCTTGCTTGGTCTCCGGTCGCCGCCTCCACTCTTCGAAGGCCGTTTTAGGTTAGTTTTGATTCTCGCTCCGTCTGTTATAAATTATTGCAATGCTAATTAACGTCACTTTCCAATTTGTAAGCAGACATGTTTAGATATTTTAACCATATTAGATTCCAATGCTCACAATCTTATGCATTATTCTGTGAGTGATATCTCTGATCATTACACATCAAATTTTCTATTAAAATGCAAAAAAAAAAAAAAATCATGTCATGTTATTTTTGTATTCGTCGAAAAAAAATGAACGTTATTTTACTAATAAAAAATTATGCAACAATTTAAAAAATTGAACGTGTTAATTTGTTTTTAACAATTAATCATTAATATTAAACAATTCAATCTGATGTGCTCTATTTGTCTAACGCCTATATTATATGTTATCCACCTAATAAAAGCCCCTTGTATAAGAATAAGAAGATACCAAATTTTAAAATGAATATACTATACTAAGTTCAAATTTTTGAAGTGTTAAGAGTCTTATTTTGGTGACATGCAGCTAAAATAAAAGTAGAGATTGTTTGGAAGGAATCTATAAAAGTAGTTTGCGTTTTTTGTAATTTATGCATTACTAGTAAGTCACCCGTCAAAATTCGACGGGATCTATTAAAATATAAATTTATAAAATTATTAATGTATTTTTGTTTTATGAATTATTTTTCACAAAAATAGAGAATTTAATAAAATTGTTTTAATGTAAAAAAAGTTATAATATTTATTTGAAATTGACCTAATTTAAATGTCTTATAAATTTATATGTAAGCAGAGTTTCAATCCAAAAAAATATTATGATTCCAAACCATCCAGGAAAAAACGGAGAAAATCTTCAAATATGAAGAAGCTTTAAGATGGCATACCTGATATATTTCATCCTTGTTACTCCCTCCGTCCACTAATTCATGACCTAAGGAGCAAAACACGGGTTTTAAGAAAAAATGTATTTTTATTAGTTGAGTGGAGAAAGGGACCCACAATTAATGTATTGTTTATTAGTTGAGTGGAGAAAAAGTGTATTGTTTTGGGACCCACCAATTAAATATAAATAAAAACTTACTAAAAATGGATAAGCCTTGAGTTGGTGAACGTCCCAAAAAGGAAAGAATGCCTTGAATTAGTGGACGGAGTGAGGATTATTTTAACTTTCAAGTTGCTTCCACGAAGTTGTCCGACAATAGTAATAGCTTTATGACATTAATTATGCATCAGAAAATAAAAATAAAATATAGATTATGAGAAAAGTGGTAAGGAACTTTCATGCTAAATCTAACAGAATAGGGATTGTGGTGATTGGTTTCTGACAAACAAATAAACGATGGGAACCATCCACATGACAAAAGGTGATCAAACAATGCGTGGAAATCTACATCCAAATTTCAGTTATGAATTTTTTTTTTTTTTTTTTTTTTTTTTTTTTTTTTTTGATCGGATAAAGTTGTGTTAGATGTTAACAATTAGTTCTCCAAACACTCCAAGAATTCACCAAGCCCACCTTATCTCTCCAATCACCAAATTCGCTCCCAAGAGGGATCGAACCCGGGTCTCATCACTTAAGTGAGGACCCGGTGGCCAAATTTCAGTGAGCAGTGAAGGATGGTGGGCGGGCACGACTCGATACGCTCGTCAGCGAGGATGGAGGGAGGACCACGGACCGATCTTCAGAACGCGGCGAGGGACAACCATGGACAGACTTCAAAAGGTCAGCGAGGAAGATGACACAGAGCGCAGATATGGAGGCTTGCGAATTGCGAAGATGATCAGGAGTTAGTTGAATCAGGCTTATGTTGAAGGAATTGTAGCTATCGTGGACTCCTAATTCAATTCAAATATTAATTCTTAGTTAACAAAAATGCAAAGAGTGATCGACATATCTATCCTAATTATCAGATAAACTTGGAAACAATAAATATATATAATAATCTAATTCTAGTAGGATCCTGAATTTATAGCTATAATCTAAATAGAATAATAATATCTTAAACTTCAAATATCACATATCTCGACAAGATATCAAAATTAAAGGTTATAATAAATATATATTAAATAGATTATAACTATGTATATATATAAAATATGTATAGGGCTAAAATAGGCAATCCACAAGTTGTCCCATAGAATGCTTAGGCACTTTTTCTATTAGTATAGATATAGATTTATTAATAGTTGCCTTATTCATTTTTTAAATTACAATAATAGTCAAACGTTTAAGTCAATTTAATAAATACAATTAATTAATACAAGTATTCAAAACTATATAATAATATCTATGTATTTTATTTACATAATATAAAATCACACGTCACGTTCTTACTGCTAGTTTATCCAAAAGTGAAGGAGCGGTGCGAGCAACAGCTGAGAGCGGCGCAGTGGAATCCGGCAGTGTTTACTGTAAATGGTGAATTTCGTTTGAGTAGAATCTGCCGTAACTTGAGAAGGAATAGAGTAGAAACAAGATATATATGAAGAAACCACAATTGTCAAAGCAACTAAATGTCATTTACAAACACAACCACCAAAGGAGAAGAAAAATCAATTATCCAAATTAACGCCAACTGCTTTAGCTCATGGATTGATATTCACCATATCTATTTCGGAGATGAAGTCTGAATTCCTTATCTTTGCTGCAATGCTTTTGTTTGTCACCATCTTTAACTCTTTGAACGTATCCATCGTCACAATCTCTTCCGGGAGGGTATCCAGATATGGACAATCATGAATTTCTAATTTCCTGAGCTCATACATTACATCTCCTCCACATTGTACGTTTCTCAGATTCCATAACTCTTCGAGGCACAGGACTCTGAGAAGAAAGAAGTCATCGTGCAAGATCACCATTTGTTGACCAGTGTATGCATTTCACAATTTGAGGTATTGTAGACCAGATAACTTCCCTAGTAGTGGCATGGGGTCTTCATCAAGACAGCTATTAACCAAAGTCAATGATTCAAGTGATCGAGGGAAACTTGTTGGAAGCCTGGCAAGGAGTCCATCCAATTTGAGTGTTTTGAGAGTGTGTAGAATAGCAAGCTCATCCAAACAAGGCATGCTTCTGAAACGATACCCTCTTAAGATTAGGTGTTTAAGCTTTATCAAGTCTGCCAATGACACAAAGAGCTTGCTTACATCTGAGTTTCCATCCAATCCTTCTATGCCCAATTTCTTAAGAAACTTCAACTCTTTTAAGCCCGAGAGCTCATATGTCCAATCATCAACCGAGAAGTAGGTTAACGTCTCCAGAAACTGTAGCGCGTCTATCTTCAAAGGCTTCCGGCAAATCACATCAGACATGTAGAGGTGGCTAAGGCTATCCATTTCCCATATAATATCCGGCACCTCCACCATAAAGTTTTGAGCTATGTCAAGAACCTCAAGCCTTTTCAAGCACCCTAACGACTGTGGAAGCTCTTTTATGTAATTATTTCTCAACCCCAAGTATCTTAATTCCATCAATGTGCCGATACTTTCCGGTAAAAACTTCAACCCAAAATCTTCCAAGTCGAGTATCTTAAGTCGTTGTTCAAAGCTCTTCCAATAAGATGGACTAGTCTCGAAGTAGCCACCTCCATGGAAGAAGAGAGAAACAAGATGCTTATCTTGATCCGTGGAGTAGTTGAACTTGTATCTGCTACAAATGATCACACGATGATGACGTGGACTCTCAGAGGGCCGATTATTTCCATTGTTCCTTAGGATCTCAAAATCGAATTTCTCCTCTGCTTTTTGGATGGATAGCATGTGTAGCACAACATTCATGTGATACTCCGTGCTCTTGTCCTGGACATCAATAAAAGATTCATTGACTAAATCATCTAAATATGATTCACATAGATGTTCGCGATCTTCTATTCCTCCTGCAATCCAAATGTGTTTCAACTTTTCTTCCCTCAAAGTTGTATTTTCCTTAAAGAAGGCCATAGACAAGAAACATGAATCTAGTTTAGGATCCAATTTATGATAAAATGGCTCCAACAACTTCAATGTTGAACCAAAATCAACTGATTCAAGAAGTTGTTCCCATTCACTCTCCCCTGAGACTTTCTTTTCTGCTAACTGCTTTCCCACCTCTTTTATAGCTAATGGCAGACCGCCACATTTTCTCAACATTTGTTTTCCCATATGCTCCAAGGACTTTGGGAAAATGTGCTCACCCGTTAATTTATTGCCGTGTTTTATTGTTTTCAGAAACAATTGCCAGCTCTTCGTAGAATCCAAAGGTTTCATCTCATGAACATCCAAATAATCTTTATCTATGTTGACATGTGTCGTGTGACTTGTGAGCAGCAATTTACTTCCAGTGTCTGCTCACATAAGAACAATACAAAAAGGGAGAGTGAGAAGGTTATTTTGAGTCATAAACAGACGAAAAGATGATCATACATACCTTGATTTGGAAGATCTTTGAAGAAAGACTTCAAGGGCATGTGTTTGGGCATGTCATCGAGAACTATAAGATATCGCTTATCTTGCAGGTGTAGGTAAAGCATATCTCGGAGGCTTTGGCTGTCCATATTCTCCAATGAGGAAGATGTATCAGGATCTTCTACTGCTACTTGTTGTATGAGTTTGATAAGTAGCTCTTTCATAGTGAAGTGAGTAGAATTGGATACCCAAGCACGACGGTCGAAGTGATCAACGACGGTAGGATGGTTGTATATCTCTCTCGCAAGAGTTGTCTTTCCAATACCACACATCCCTTTAATAACAACAGTCTTCAGGTATTCTCTGCCATCAACAATCCTTTTGTGAATCAGAAATTCCACATCTTCCTCCAAGCCCACCACATCTACATCATCTTCAACATTTTGTGATGATCTCATGTTGGACTCATCATCTCCCAGTTTAAGCATCTGCTTTTTTATCTCTCCCATCCAACTAAAGATGGACTCACATAAACCGCTATCATAGATATCGTCTTCGTGCCAAATACTGTCGCAGGCATCCTCAACCACGTCGACGAGGTCAGATACCCAAAAATTTAGTCTTCTCTCATCTTCCAATTTCTTATCCCTCACAATATCCAAAATCTCTCTAATCTCTGTAGTTACCCTTTCTATATCCTTTTTTGCAAAGAATTTTCGTAGTTTATACTTGTCCAGCATGTGTATCAGCGATAAGAGATCATCCGACATGTTTCTGCTTCGACCAAACTGCCCTAGCTAGTAGCCAATTTAACAACATTAGTAGTTAGGAAATAACACATTTAAACAAATCCATAATTTATTAGTATAGAAAAAAATGATTTTCGATTGAATAAAAGTTACTCAAGCGAAAGATTTCAAAAATCTAACACTATGTAAGAACATCATAATCATGCGAATTTAATTTTCGATATAATTATTGAAACAATCATAAACACGTGAATTCGTCATATTAATCTAATCTATGGAGAAGGAAAAAGTTACCATGGAAACTAAACCCTAAAACCTGAACACTAAACCCTAATAGGAGTATTTATTTTTAATAAGCACACAAAATACACATTTTGTCGCACAAATGTATACTCATGTTAATATAAATATTTACCTTCATTCAATATAAAGCATTATACATATCAATAATTACTTTTCCTTACTATAATAATTATTTGATCAAATAATAATATAATTATTTATGTTTATTAAAAGTAACCATTGTTATAATAAAAAGTAATAATTGATATGGAGAAATGTAATGTTTCAAAAATATTATATTTATTGTAATTATTGTTGTAATCAAAAGTAATTATCGTTATAATAGAAAGTACTAATTATTATTATAAAGAAAGGTAATGTTTTTGAAACATTACATTTCTTCACCATATTGATGTTAACTACTTATATTAACATAAGTATGCATTTATGCAAACAAATGTATATCTTATTCTCATTAAAAGTAATAATTATTATAAACAAATGTAATAATTGATATGGAGAAATGTAATGTTTCAAAAATATTATATTTATTGTAATTATGCTTATTATAAAGAAAGGTAATAGTTTTGAAACATTACATTTCTTCACAATATTGATGTATATCTTATGCTTATTAAAAGTAACAATTAATATAAACAAATGTAATAATTTGAGGTGCGGGTCAGGGTCACGGGTTTGGGCGCGGGGCGACCCGACCGCACCCAACATTTAGTGTTGTTTCTATTATTATTTCTGAAAGATGAGTTCTACTTTGATGTTTTTTAAGGGTGTGTTGCTTTGAGTTATAAGAAATTGATAAGTTTCATTTACCACTTTATACCTCACATTAACATAATAAAAAAATTCGGACAGATGATATAAAATTTCGGATAATATCTTTTATCTTGGGAAATAGATAATTATATATATAAAGGAATGTAGTAACTTTATACTACATTATGAGGAATGATTACATATATCTATAATCTACAATATATTAAAAAATCAACCTACAATTGGAAATCAATTTTAAAATTCAGTGGCAAATTTGTGATTATAATAAAATTGAAGATTTATTTATAAACTATATATTTTTTTATTTTATTTTTCTTTAACTTCTTATTTTTCTACTCCCTCTGTCCCATTAAAACTGACCACATTTCATTTTTGGTGTGTCCCATTATTTATGGCCACTTTCTAAAATAAGTAATAATTTAAGTAAATTACGGCCACTAATTAAGTTATTAATTAAACCCTAAATCATGTTTAAAATAAATACACACACCCTATTCACACACACAACAGCCGATTCTCCCTTCTCTCTTCTTCTCCGGCGGGATGTCACCCCCATGGCTGCCGCTGCTTCTCGCCCCTCCAGTCGCCGCCATCTCTCGCCTCTTCGTCCGGACACCACCATTCCAGCCTCTCTCTTCTCATCTCCCTCTGTCTTCGCCTCGACCACCGCTGACCCTTTCCCCTCTTTGGGGCCTAGGACTTTCAGGCGGCGGCAGCGATCCTTTTTCCTCACCGTGCGATTTTGGGGGCTAGGGCGGCACATCTTCTACAGCCACACGATTTTGGGGGCTAGGGCTGCGATCGAAGTTATCTCCTGTGGCCATTTCACCCACGACGGCGCCGCCTCCTTCAGTACAGAGATCCCTATTTCGATACTGATACTGCTCCCCGTACACTGGGAATCGGCTAGTTTTGTTGATGAAAGCACCAATTTTTCTTCTTTTAACCTCGTTTGACTGCCGACCGAGCTTTCTTGCACCGCTCGAGTTCGTAATCATAATTAGGTTTTGAACTGAGTGATTTGGGAGTTTTTGAGGAGGATGATAGTGAAGAAGAGCTTGAAAATGGTAATGCCAATTTTGAAACGTGTCGAGCCGGTGACTCAGTCGGTGATGACGACGAGTCATCAGTCAATCGGAAGAAACGCAAAACTTCTAGTTGTTATTTTCCTCTGCATCTTCTAGAATCTGAGAGTGGTCGGTGCAAAAAAATGAAGAAAAAACTGAGGGTGGTCGGTGGTGGTGGTGCTCCGGTTGCCGGCGGTGAGTTACTGGCAGTTCTGTGGTGGTTGTTGGCAGATTTGCTAATTAAGCAATTAAGATAATGAAAAAGTCATTTAAAAATATGGACCACTCAATTAAAGAATAACAATAAATTTCTTAATCTCTGTGCCAAAAAGAATATGGTTGCTTTTAACGGGACAGAGGAAGTATTTTTTTTTCTAATTATGAAATTCGACTAATTATAAAATATTTCATATGCATATTGTTGTGCCAAAAAATAACACTTATAAAAGAAAGCAATAAGAACGATAAGAACACAGAGATTAGCAGCGAAACGTAGAATTTTGTATTACTTTATGCGTGAGGCTATGGAAGCAAGTAAACAATGATCGTAGATGATCTTACACTAGGTTTTACATGTATTTATAAGTAATGATTATGAGTTCTATTAGGGGAAGGACTCTCGTTCCAATTGTAGTCGAACCATGATTCTTCGTGTTCTTAGGCTCGTCTCAATCTTGACTTCAGTTTCGGTTAATTGCGATTGTTGGACTCTTTTAGGATAAGCTTAGTTCTGAGAAGTTGGGCTCATACTACTAAGAACAATGTCGTTTGGGACCGAGTAGAGTTATTTCGACAAGCAATGGGCTTTTCGGAATAAAGTGGGCCTCTTGAGATTGGGCTTTGTTGGCTCTTGGATAATGGCGTTTTGGGCCAGACAAAGATGTTTCGCCTTCAGCAAAGCTATTTCCTCTACCTCTGGTATTGTAGAGATGCATATTTTTTTTCATCAGCTTCTCCCCCCTGGTCTAGTCAAAGCACGACTGGTGGGTGTTTTGGTTGGACTAGAGAGTTAGCGTTGTAGGGTTGAATTTGTTGTGGCAGCGTTCTTGATTTGGTTCCTCTTCTCTTTGAGCATACAATGAGCAAGGTTGTGTGGTGTTCGGGTTTATTGTTCTCCCTTTGCTAGCCTGTTGGTAAAGGTTCTTTTGTGTGTGTTGGTGGGTGAGTGAGGATCATTCACACTTAGAGAGTTGGTTGTTCCATTGCTCAATTTTTCATTGTTGTGAGGGTTTGGGAAGATATATAGAGGCGAGAAAGCTTGCGAGTTTGTCGTGTACGTCCTTTAAGTATATCTTATTGTCACTAGTGAATAATTTACCCTGGGCATGGCCCCTCAGACGTAGGTGTTTTATCATCGAACTGGGTAAACAATCCTGGTGTTCTGTTTGTTACTTTCTGGAGCTCTTTCGTTGCTACTTTTCATTGCACTTATTATGACACTTTGTGTGTGTGAGGTATATGCAATTGGATAGATTATTCTTTCACTTTTTTTTTTTTTTTTTATAAATAAGGGGAATTCATAAGCATAAATGATAAAGAAAAGATGGACCACGTCTTAAATATAAAAGTGACATACTTTTTAAGGTTGCCAAAAATGACATACTTTTGACGGATGGAGAGAGTACTTAATTTTCAAGAATTACTCCCTCCGTCCCACGAATCTTGAGTCACTTTCCTTTTTCGGCCGTCCAACGAATCTTGAGTCATTTTCTTATATGGAAAATTTTTTCTCTTTATTCACCTTTTCACTCTTTCACCTACCACACTTAACACACTAAATACTATTTTCTTAATTACTGTACCGAAAAAGAATTGCCTCAAGATTCGTGGGACAGAAGGAGTATAACTTAGACAATTGTAATAGAAGGCAAAATGGGAGACAAACAGTTGCAACCCACCTCCTACATTTCTTCCTCCATCAATGAAACATCTTCATATTCTGTCATTTTCGTTTGTCCACAAAAACATCTTCCTTATCTAGTTTTAGAAATAATTTTATTAACTATTACCTTTACAATTTACACATTCTTCATAGACTCTCATTCTCCTTCTTAATTATCTTATGATATCTTCAATTGATACAATTAACTCTGATTCCATTTTGACAATAGCAAACAAGCAAACATTGTAAATTTGCATTCGACAACAAAAGGATTACACATATTGGATTCAGTAAACCAGATTTAAGATAACATACCAGGGATACTGACGACAGACCAAGGACAGAAGGAGGTGGTGGCGCCGAACGAGCAGCGGCTGCAAGCAGTGAAGGAGCGGTGGCGAGCAACGACTGGGGCGGGGCACGGTGGAATCCGGCGGTGTTTACTGTAAATAGTGAAATTCGTTTGAGTAGAATTAGGGATCTAGAATGTTAAAAATTGTGATTAATTATATTGAACGTCTAGTTGAAGAAGCCAAATAATGTGAATATTTAACAACCACTAATAAAATATAAGAAGCCAGCTGCATCTGTGATTAATGAGGGTCAACTTGCACTTTCACCGCACATGCATTCTGCGTGTAATTATTATTCTTTAATTAAAATTTAACAGTCCATAATAGTAGTTGATATATTTTGAAGACAACTGCACTCATGCCTTGATATTCACAAAGATCTTCCGTTACAATGGAAAATACTCCCTCCATAAGTATCCTATTAAGATAAATTTATTATTCATTTTTAACTGTCATATTTCAAAATTTGAGAATAAAAAAATGACAAAGTTCCTACTTTACCCTTTTTTAAGTGTCCTATTTCAAAATTTGATAATAAATTTATTACACTATGAAAATAATAAATATGGGCACAAAGGAAATACTCCAACTTCCTTGATATATGTAATTTTTTTCCATGAAACACTTAGAAAAAAACGGAGGGTGGCTTAAACAGTTGAATTAAATTCATTTTTTACCGCAGAGTGCACGTTCGATCATCCAGCTTTTCTCAAGAAACGAGGTGTTGACCTACTGTTTCTGACATAAGATTGTAAAAAACAAGTAACAGTTTATCCAATGTAAAATTCTTTTTCTAGCAAAGACAATAAAAATGGACGCCTTAATTATATGAAGATGAGGCAAGCAGCTTCAGTGACCATAATTGTCGAGACTAAATGTTACTTCCTCCGTCCACAAAATATGATCTAATTTGTCATGAAACAACGTAAGAAATTGAAATAAGTCTTTTATTTATTCAGTGCAGAAACTAAAGAGTCACTTTTAACGTTGTTGAGTTCAAAACTCTTTTATTTATTTCATGCATGAACTAATTATCTTTACTTTGTAGCCTATAAATAGTCATCTTATGTAGTGAAATTCAGTGCAGAAACTAAAGAGTAAACTTATAAATATATACTTAGCAAACTCTTAGAAATCTAAGGGACGAGAATAATATTGTCTGAAGTAACTTGAGCAATATATTCCAAAATCGAGGGAGAAACAAAGTACACACGAGATATATATGAAAAAACCAAAATTGTCGCAACTAAATGTCATTTACAAACACACAACCACCATGGGAGAAAATGTAGCTAGAATTAACTATCCAAATTAACGCCAACAAGAAAAACGTACGTAACAATAATGCAGACAACTCCGCGAGCTCATGGATTGATATTCACGATGCCTATCTCGGAGATTAAGTCTAGATTCTTGATCTTTGTCGCAATGCTTTTGGTTGTCACCATCTTTAACTCCTTCAGACGGTTCTTCGGCCCAATCGTTTTCGAGAGGGTATCCAGATATGGACAATCATGGATTTCTAATTTCTGGAGCCCAAACATTGCATATTTAGGACATTGTACATTTCTCAGATTCCACAACTCTTCAATGCACAGGGCTTTGAGACTGACGAAGCCATCGTGCAAGATCACCATTTCTTGACCAGTGTATGCGTTCCGCAACTTGAGGTATTTTAGCTTGGGTAACTTCCCAAGTAGAGGCATGGGATCTTCATCAAGACAGCTATCAATCAACGTCAATGATTCAATTTTTCGAGGGAGATTACTTGGTAACCTGGAAAGGAGTCCATCCAATTTGAGTGTACGAACACTGCGCAGAATACCAAGCTCATCCAAACAAGGCATGCTTCTGAAACGATACCCTCTTAAGATTAGGTGTTTAAGACTCTCCAACACAGCCAATGCCACAAAGAGCTTGCTTACATCTGAGTTTCCGTCCAATTCTTCTATCCCCAATTTCTCAAGAAACCTCAACATTTTTAAGTCCGAGAGCTCATATGTCAAATTATCAACCGAGACGTAGGTTAAGGTCTTCAAATTCTGTAGCGCGGCTATCTTGGAAGGCTTCCGGCAAATCACATTAGACAAGTAGAGGTGGCGAAGGCTACAAATTTCCCATATAATATCTGGCACCTCCACCATAAAGTTTTGAGCTATGTCAAGAACCTCAAGCTTTTCCAAGCACCCCAGCGAGTCAGGGAGCTCTTGTAAGTAATTGTTTCTCAATCCCAAGTATCTTAATTCCATCAATGTGCCGATAGTTTCCGGTAAAGTCTTCAACCCAAAATCTTCCAAGTCAAGTATCTTAAGCTGTTCAAAGCTCTTCCAATAAGATGAATTAGTGTCAAAGTAACCACCTCCATGGAAGAAGAGAGAAATAAGAAGTTTATCTTTATCCGTGGAGTAGTTGAACTTGTCTCTGCTACAAATGATAACACGATGATGACGAGGACTCTCAGAAGGTCGATTATTTCCATTGTTCCTTTGGATCTCAAAACTAAGTTTCTCCTCAGCCTTTTGGATGGATAGCATATGTAGCAGAGTATTCATGCTATACTCCGTGCTCTTGTCCTTGACTGCAATAAAAGATTCATTGACTAAACCATCTAAATATGGTTTACATTCATCTTCTGAATCCACTACTCCTCCTACAACCCAAATCTGTGTCAACTTTTCTGCCCTCAAAGTTGTATTTTCCTTGAAGAAGGCCATAGACAAGAAACATGAATCCAGTTTGGGATCCAATTTATTGTAAAATGGTTCCAATAACTTCAATGTTGAACCAAAATCAACTGATTCAAGAAGTTGTTCCCATTCACCCCGTCTTGAGAGTTTCTTTTCCACTAACTGCTTTCCCACCTCTTTTATAGCTAACGGCAGACCGCCACATTTTCTCAACATTTGTTTTCCCATACGCTCAAACTTCATTGGGAATTTGTGTTCGCCCATCAATTTGTTGCCATGGTTTATTGTTTTCAAAAACAATTGCCAGCTCTTCTTAGAATCCAAAGTTTTCATCTCATGAACATCAAAAACAGGCATCTCCATATGCGTTGTGTGACTTGTGAGCAGCACTCTACTTCTCTCTTATGCTTACATAAGAACAATACAAAAAGGATCTATCAGTCAATAATATTTCTTTTAAAATCATAAGCATAAAGATATATGAGCATAAAAACAACCTCGTGGAAGTGATTGAAAGAAATGCTTCAAGGGCATTTGTTTGGGCAGGTCGTCGAGGACTATAAAATATCGCTTTCCTTGCAGGTGTTGGCGAAGCATATCTCGGAGGCTTCGGTTGTTCATATTCTCCAATAATGAAGGCGTATGGAGATTTTGAGGATCTACCTGTTGTATAAGTTTGATAAGTAGCTCTTTAATAGTGAAGTGAGTAGATCTAGATACCCAAGCACGGGGCTCGAATCGCTCAACAACGGTTGGATGGTTGTATATCTGTCTCGCAAGAGTTGTCTTTCCAATACCAGACATCCCTTTGATAAGAACAATCCTCTGGTATTCTTTCCCACCAACAATCCTTGTGCGAAGCAGCATTTCCACATCTTCCTCCAACCCCACCACATATTTATCATCTTCAACATTCTCTGATGATCTCATATCTGCCCCATCTTCTCCTAGTTTAAGCATCTGCTTTTTGATCTCTCCCATCCAACTATGGTATGTATCATAGGTTTTGCCTTGTTTGATATAGTAGACAGCTTCGTTAGCCACGTCGACAAGGTCACATACCCAAAAATTTAGCCTTCTTCCATCTTCCAATTTCTTATCCCTCACAATATCCAGAATTTCTCTCATCTCTTTAATAACCCTTTCCATCTCCTTATTTGTTTCATCCTCTCGATAAAAAACGTCCAGCTTCTGTATCACCCATACGAGGAGGGCCTCCGACATGTTTGTGCTAGCTTGGACTAAACTGCACTATAGCTTCTGTACTATACAATATTGATTACATTTAATACTTCAGTGTACTCACGTAGTTAATAATCATATCTATGTATCTATATATACTATAAGGGTGTGTTTGCTTTTTATCCCTCTAAATAGAGGGATAACAATGGAAGGATAATATTATTCCTCCTTGAAGTGAAAATAAGGAAGAAAAAATGGTGAACTTGTGTAAAATGTGGGATTAGAAAGGAGACATTTAAAGGCATAAATTTTTGTTATCCCTCCTTTTGCCATCCATCTAAGTGAATGCACCCTAAAAATACAATTTTTCAACAATTTATTTTCCACCACATGGATGGCAATTTTGCAATCATAGATATTAATTCAATGCAATATTTTAGAATGTAAAGAGAGAAGTTTTCAAATGCTCAAATGGCCAAACACAAATTTTTGAATAATTTGAAAAAATTCCGTTGGTTGGTAAAACGTTTCCCTCCAATTATTAAGTTGGAGAGATTCGAATTACCACAAAAGAAATAGTGGGGAAGGATTATTGATCCTTCAGAAAAACCGAAACAGAACAATTCAACACAGCACAAATTAATAGAAGAATTCAGCTCAAGTCTATTTTCTTGGCAAAATAAAAATGATAGAAAGAAATGGGCCATGCTGCTTGTAGAGGAGCTTATAAGTAATCGCGCAATCACACTGTCATAGACTCATATTCTTCTTCTAAATTATCTTATGAGATTTTGAATTGATACAACTAATTTTGATTCCATTTTGACAATAGCAAATAAGCCAGCATTGTAATTTGTATTCGACAAGAAAAGGAATAGATGTATTGGATTGAGTACTAAACCAGATTTAAGATAACAAACCTGGGCTGCTGGCGACGGAAGGAGGTGGTGGCGCCGAGCGAGCAGCGGCTGGGCAAGCAGTGAAGGAGCGGTGGCGAGCAACAGCTGGGGGGCGGCGCGGCGGAATCCGGCGGTGTATACTGTAAATAGTGAATTTAATTAGGGATTTTGAATGTTAGAAAGTTGTGATTAATTATATTGAACGTCCAGTTGAAGAAGCCAAATAATGTGAATATGTAACAACCAGTAATAAAATATAAGAAGCCAGCTGCATGATTAATGATGAGGGTCAACTTCCACTTTCACCGCACATGCATTCTGCTTGTAATTATTATTCTTTAATTAAAATTTAACAGTCCATAACATGATGAGGGAACAGGAAATGGACGGCTAGAGCAGGGAAGAGTGACGCCGGTGGAGATTGGTGGTGGAAGCAAGAAAATGTGGGCCGATTATCGGATTCCGGCAGGGTAAAGGACTACGTAATGGAGTGGATCAGGTCTCAAAGCTCCATTGATGAAGAAGCCAAAACAGAGCCAAAGAAGCAGGGAAAGAAGCTCGCGTAAATGTGTTAGGTGGAACCCACATTCAAAATAATAAAAAAAATTATATAACTAACCAGGGGCGGATCCAGGATTTGTAGATAGGGGGGCTGAACTTGTTGAAATCTGAAACTTGAAGATATTGCACGGGGCCCCCGAGCCAATTTTTTTTAGACAGGCTGTACAGTTCGTTTGGTGTCTAAGTAGAATTTTAATGACTTTAGAATTAAAAATAATCACATAATATAATATATTGCTTTGCTCAGGAGAGAGGGACGCCTAGCTATTAGTTATGTCTTTTGAATTTTTTCTACTATGCGTCTACTCTTTGACAAGAAGTTTGAGTGTTCTTATGTTTTCTTTAGATAGTTGGGCCGGGCTATGGGTGATGTATGGGTTGGGCTTGGTATTATATATCCAATATATATAGAAAAAAAATTGGGCTTTGCACTGGGCTGGAGCCCAGTGCAGCCATACTGTACCTCCGCCCCTGTAACTAACTGTCATTTAATGGCGTTTGAAGGGATGGGTTAATTGCCCCGATTTTGTGACATTGGGGACTTATTTGATCCAATGTCGAGTATGGAGAGTATACGCTCTAGGGGTGTCTATATTAGGGGCGTATCTGCACCTTAACCCTTAAGGGCGCGTTTGATATAATGTAATGGTTATGGCCAGATAATTTTCTTATGGATACCTTTCGTAGATTTGTGGATATTATTAATCATGTTTTTGTGTTTGATAGGTTTAACAAATAAACTAGTCACAATATATTGGTGTTTGATATCCAATTACGTGCCTTAGATAAATAATAAGAAAGACACAAAAGCCCCTTCTGTAAATGACATTGGACCAGCGGCGTATCCTTGGCTTTTATACACACGATTTTTTCATAAACTTTTTTTCATCATATCAGAAATTTTTTAGAGCCAAAGATCCAGCTCCCATTCACAGCAGAACAAGCGGACTGCCTGGGTACCATGCACCAGCAGCCGCACTCCATGTGTTCGAAGAAAAGCATCAACCAAACTATATCACATACGCAAATAAGCAAACACTTGGAGTGCACAGCAGCCCCAAACAAACCACACCAGAAATTTACAGACGAACTGCATTCGGTACTTATAACTAAACCCAAAAACACCTTAAGAAGAAATATAACTCAGTAAATCTAGCCATAGATTAATGGTCGATGAAAAAAACTAAGATATGAAATCGCGAAAGAAGTTCCCAGACCCAGTTCAAAAATCAACCATTTCTAATCAAGCTTTGGGCAAACCCACACCACAATCGACGAAATTATGTACAAATGCAATGATTTTGATCGATGGAAAATCTGGGTCGAAGGAGATATCCCTTACCAGAGCAAAATAATTTTATTCGCAAAGCTTCGATTGCGTCGATAGAGAAGACGAGAGAGAGAGAGAGAGGTGCGACGCCCTAATTATTTTCGAGAAATTAATGTTGTGTTGGAGGGCAATTGAGACAAATGAATTCTTTTCTTTACTGCTGGCAACGGAATCGGAGGGGGGGAGCGCGATTTGTAATCCGGACTCATCACGGAAATTGTGTCCGGGCCTTATGTTTATCAAGGGCCGTGCGTATTAAAAAAAAGGATATCAAACTCTCTTATAAGCCATGATACCTTTGCTAATACTGCATAAACTAAGGAACCAAACTGCGCCTAATTATATTACCATATTATCAAAGAATTTCAACTCTTCTTTTTGGTAGTAAGAACATAAGCCCAAAAGTCTCAATCAGTCATAGACATGTTGTCTAATCTACTGACCACCAATAAGATATATGAAAATGTATGATTCGTGTGGTTCACTTTGCTGAGGTTTTAGCTTCTATGATTCATTTTAAAGATTTATTATACACGGACATAAATGACCATCTATTCACCATGGGCAAGCATAATGTGTCCACCACTGATATGACAATTATAATTAGAGTAAGATAATACTCCCTTCGTCCCAATATAAATGTCTCATTTCTTTTTTGGCAATATATTATCTCTTTATACCTAATATTTAAATAATTTCCAGTCCACCAACAAACTTTATCTACTTTCTACATATTTCTTAATCTCCGAGGCCAAAAGCTATATATGAGACATTTATATTGGGACGGAGGGAGTATTACTTAGAGTAAGATTTATTAATTCACTTTTATTACTAGCAGTAAGAACGTGCGATGCACGTTAAACACGTGTGTTTTTGTACTATGTAAATATAATTTATAGATATTATTATATAATTTTGAATATTTGTATTTTTTTTATTAATTTGATTTTTACTATGTAAATAAAATTCATAGATATTTTTATATAGTTTTGAATATTTGTATGAATTCATTTGACTATAATTGTAATTTAAAAAGGAATCAATGCAACTATTAATGAATAAATTTAAGTAGTATTCATAATATACTTCTAAATAAAAATGAAAAAAAATCTACGATAAACATCCAAACTTTTCTAAATACGGAGCAAGACGAATTTTAGATCTTCTCTTGTTTGATTTTGATGATTGGGGATGTCTTCTTCTTATTTTTGGTTTGCAACCGAATGTTGTTCAACGGCAAATCGTCGTCACTTGTAATCTCAATGTAGTCATCAAACTTTTTCTAGGCTACTCTTCTTTTTTTCTTTGGCGGTTCTGTGGGCTGCAACTCCATCGTAGTTTTTTTGTCACACCCCAATTCTTGAATGAATAAATATAATCGAGGTGCAACTAATTCATAGAAATAAACAAGGAACAACCTTGTTAAAACCCGAATAATAAGATAACGAGTCGGGCTAAGCCCCTTTGGATCACAAGTTTTGTTTCATGTTTCTGACAACCGACGTTCATTAACATAAAACTAGAAATTTTAAATTGAAGCTCAACATGAAATCATCTTAAGTTGAGAAAACAAAAGATGTATAAGAGTTATTACTACAGCGGAAGTCTATATAGAAATTGAACCCTGGCCTCAGCTCAGTCCCGTCAGCACCGGCCAGCCAACCTGAAAACATTTGAAAGTATTTTTGGGCTAAGTACTAATGTACTCAGTGGGCAAGCATTTTCATAAACATTTCATATTTTCGTAAAGACAGTTTATCCAATCATAATTGACATAACTTAGAAGGTTTTAAATTGAAAGGACTTCTAAGCATGTTAAAATAATTTCTTTCATTTGTGCGCACATGTCACACTCTCTTTCCGTTACTCGCTGTGATCCCGGACCTTTTAGCCACCGACGGATCCATTACTCCTGCTTGCTTGAACTGAGGGCGTAACCCAGTCAAGTTCCCATTTGGGATCCAATGCTCCGGAACGCATCCCGTCGAGCACCCTTATAACGCCTCATATATGATTAGTGCCCGATGGAGATCAACCCACCAGGTCAGCTAATAGGTGTACACAATTCTCAAATAACGTGTTAGGTCAAGAGAGAACCTCGATCGATTCGTTGTTACGAACCTTAAACGGAGCAGAGTGCACAAAATATTTTATTGGATAAACAGTTTGCATTTTACTGAATAAACAATTTGCATATCATTGAAACATTTAGAGCTTAATAACTCAATCATACTTTATACATTTGGAAAGTAAGCCCACCTGGATAGGCAAAGCCTGAAGATCATAATCACATAAACTCGTCTTGGGAAAGCAGCGCTAATCCCCTTGGTTCATAAAGCCTACAAGAAATTCTATTCTTAATAGGTCTCCTTGAATCTAATCTTAAGTCATGGTGTAGTGCTTAATATTCTATGATTCACTTAGGCGGGTTTTCAAAATTAATGAATAAATAATTGAAAACATTTCTCTTGAGTTAAGAACACCAACAATATTCTTACTCATCTTTCTTTAATAATTGGATTTAATGAAAACCAATTTAAATCATAAATACTTTTATTGCAAAATGTTAATGCAATTTCATGACATGCTTAAATATATAGTAAGTAATTATGCTTTAATATGCACATAATAATATAATATTATGCAATCATACTTTAAAATAATTAAACAAACCCAAATATAAGGTAATATTAATAAATTAACAACTTAGGCTTAAATCTTTAGTCCAATTAAAATAGATAGGGCAGCCCACTTTCTTAAATTAAAAAGGACCCAAACAATTTAATGCATAGGCCCAACTAAAATAAAAATTCGCAGCCCACTGGGAGGCCCAAAATAATTAAAATCTGAGGCCCATACCTAATTTTCTTTCTTCTTTAAACACACAAACACACAAACACACACAGCGGCTCACACACACGACACACAGACGGCAACGGCGACACTCCCTTCTTCAGTCAGCGCCGCCGCCTCCAAACTCCCGGCGGAGCAACGGCAGCCGCCGCCACCACCCCCCCTCTTTCTCCCTCTTTCCTACACACACACACAACTCTGACCCTCTCCCTCTTCTTCTTCAACGGAGAGGAGCGCCGCTGTTCCTGCTGCTCCGGCGACGACACAGCCGTAAGCCGCGCCACCGCCCCTCTCTCTCTCCATCACTCTATTTCAGCCACCGTCGCCCGTATATCGAGCGACGGTGCCGCCTCCCTCAGCTCTCGCCTTTCCAAATTTGAGCCCTAGTCCCCCAAATCGTCACCACCCCTTGCGATTTTCCGGCGACAACAGCCCATAGAGCCACCACCGTCACTATCTCCCTACCTCGGCTCACAAAACGCCTCCCCCTGCCTCTGCTTACCTCTAACTACCAGCGACGACAGCTCACCGCCGTCACCCATCTCCCTCCCTTTCTCTACCCCTGATTCTCTCTTACTCCGGCGATGGAGACGAGGTCTCCGCCGACAGCAACACTCTCTCCGAGTAGACACCTCAGACCCGACTCAAAAGCAAAAAAAATTCATGTTCATTACTCTTCTTTCTTCTTCGAAACAGATGACTGGTTTTGTATACATAAATACTATATCTAAAACTCATACATGGATAAAAATATGGTTTTGCTGAAATTAAATCATACATATATACATATACATATACACTAACATGATGAATGAAAATGGATGTATGCGCGTGCTTCTTTGCTTCTAATCTCAGTTGAAACTCAAATAAGTTAACTAAATGAGTTGAAGATCGAGACCTTTTTTTTGAAGGAATTCAGCTGATTTGTTGCTTGAATTTGGTGTAGGCTTGAATTAGTATAGCTCTGGGACTCTTTCTTACGAGAGGAAATTATGGAGAATTGTTGAATGAATTGTGAAAAGCTGAAGGGAAGAGTTGGTATAGTTTGATAATAGGGAGTGACTTTTGCAGAGGTATGGGTTTGAAAAAGTTGTGATGGTAAGTGTCGAGTGTGAGGAATTTGAGGGAATGATTTGATAAATCAAGTCCCTCTGCATAGAGTAATTGAATACTGTAAAAAAAAATCTTTCGGGGTATCTGTAAAAATTCTTTCGGGGCATCGCTAATTAAATTGCTCGTGTAAATGCTCGAATGCTCAACTTAAAAAAAACATATGCAATGTATAAGAATTTAAATAAATAAATTTTTACTAAAGGATTTGAAATCGTTTGTTAGAATTAAAATAAATTCATTTTCTTTTATCCGTCGTGAATCATCTTAAATTCTAAGTTTGAAATCTACTCTAAATTTAGCTAGGGAAAAGCGGGGCGTTACATTTTTTCTTTCTAGATGGGTGTATCTTTTTTTATTTCTCGGGTGAATGTTTCTTTTCTTCCTCTTGAGTGGGCTCTTCTTCAATATCTCTAACATTGATGCTTTACATCGGTTGCGTCTTTTGGATCGCATTTGCTACAATATTGAGATTTCCCCGTTGATCGAATTTTATAGACTTGAGCATCACCATGAAGCGTATTTCTGTGTACACTTGTGTGCTTAATCCTCTATAGTATGTGGAGGTTGTTTTACCCTGTGAAAATGTTCAATTGTTATAATTATGTAATATCGAATTTTGTAATATGAATTATTTAAATTATAGTAAGTGTTTAAGTAATAAATCTTAATTTACCTCTTTGATTAAAGAAAGATCGATATTCATCCACAGAGCATCCTACATATACCTCTGCCGCTTGATCGAACAGTGTAACACGAGCATTGCAGTCGCCTTGTATAACATTTATTGTGATTCTGTATCTAGAAATATATGAAATAATAAAAATTATTATATATTTGTTATTGTGTCATTAACTAATTTTAATTGATAGTAGGTTTAAATTTGATAATTACCTGGGCGACGTCTCAAGAACTTCTTCATTGCATTTTTTGCATATTGCACTCTCATCAATTTTGGAGAAAGATGTGTTGCAATTTTTACAAGAATCATACCATATTGTTGCTTTATTTTCAACTTTGTCAATAATTCCTGTAAAGCAATACGAAACACCCTAATATATGACAAAAAATAATATATTATTATGTACTTTTGAAATGCATCATTAATTTTTTTATACATCGTACCTCCAATAATAAATGTTGATTGTCTCTGAGATCTTTAAGAGTGACTTCCTTTGTTTGTTTTATTTTTTGTGCCATTGCTAATTTAGCAATTGCTAATGCATCATCATCAACATCAGAACACCTGTATATAATACTCCCTCCGTCCCACGAAGCATGACACAGTTTCCTTTTTGGTCTGTCCCACGAAGCATGACACGTTTCTAAAAATGGCAAAAAATTTACCCTTTATTCACATTTTCACTTTTCCATCTACCACACTTAACACACAAAATACCAATTTCTTAATTTCCGTGCCGAAAAGAAGTGTGTCATGCTTCATGGGACGGAGGGAGTATTAAATGATATGTTAGATTTTTTTAAAAAAATATACTCCCTCCTTCCACCAATTCAAGGCCTACTTGCTTTTTTGGTCCGTCCACAAAACAAGGCCTACCTATTTTTTGTAAGTTTTTATTCATTATTTAATCAAAAAAGTCAAAGATTCTTTACAAAAAAGTGGGACCCTTTCTCCACTCAACTAATAAAAATACACTTTTTCTTGAAAAGTGGGACCATTTCTCCACTCAACTAATAAAAATACACTTTTTTCTTAAAACCCGTATTTTTTCATATAGGCCTTTAATTGGTGGATGGAGGGAGTATAATTTATTTATTTTTTGATACGTACGATTGCATCGGCTAAATCTCTTTGCATGTTGGTGATGCAATCGTACGTATCAAAAAATAAATAAATTATATATTTTTTTAAAAAAAATCTAACATATCATTTAATATTATATACAGGTGTTCATGTTGATGATGATGCATTAGCAATTGCTAAATTAGCAATGGCACAAAAAATAAAACAAACAAAGGAAGTCACTCTTAAAGATCTCAGAGACAATCAATATTTATTATTGGAGGTACGATATATAAAAAAAATTAATGAGGCATTTCAAAAGTACATAATCAACTATTTCTATAATATATTATTTTTTGTTATATATTAGGGTGTTTCGTATTGCTTTACGGGAATTATTGACAAATTTGAAAATAAAGCAACAATATGGTATGATTCTTGTAAAAATTGCAACACATCTTTCTCCAAAATTGATGAGAGTGCAATATGCAAAAAATGCAATGAAGAAGTTCTTGAGACGCGCCCAGGTAATTATCAAATTTAAACCTACTACCAATTAAAATTAGTTAATGACACAATAACAAACATATAATAATTTTATCATTTCATATATTTCTAGATACAGAATCACAATAAATGTTATACAAGGCGACTGCAATGCTCGTGTTACACTGTTCGATCAAGCGGTAGAGGTATATGTAGGATGCTCTGTGGATGAATATCGATCTTTCTTCAATCAAAGAGGTAAATTAAGATTTCTTACTTAAACACTTACTATAATTTAAATAATTCATATTACAAAATTCGATATTACATAATTATAACAATTAAACATTTTCACAGGGTGAAACAGCCTCCACATACTATAGAGGATTAAGCACACAAGTGTACACAAAAATACGCTTCATGGTGATGCTCAAGTCTATAAAATTCGATCAACAGAGAAATCTCAATATGGTAGCAAATGCAATCCAAAAGACGCAACCGATGTAAAGCATCAATGTTAGAGATATTGAGGAAGAGCCCACTCAAGAGGAAGAAAAGAAACATTCACCCGAGAAATCAAAAAAGATACACCCATCTAGAAAGAAAAAAACTACGATGGAGTTGCAGCCCACACAACCGCCAAAGAAAAAAAGAAGAGTAGCCAAGAAAAAGTTTGATGACTACATTGAGATTACAAGTGACGACGATTTGCCGTTGAACAACATTCGGTTGCAAACCAAAAATAAGAAGAAGACATCCCCAATCATCAAAATCAAACAAGAGAAGATCTAAAATTCGTCTTGCTCCGTATTTAGATAAGTTTGGATGTTTATCGTAGAATTTTTTTCAATTTTATTTTGAAGTATATTATGAATACTACTTTATTGCATTTAAATTTATTCATTAATATTAGTTGCATTGATTCTTTTTTAAATTACAATTATAGTCAAATGAATTCATACAAATATTCAAAACTATATAAAAATATCTATGAATTTTATTTACATAGTAAAAATAAAATTAATAAAAAAATACAAATATTCGAAATTATATAATAATATCTATCAATTATATTTACATAGTACAAAAACACATGTGTTTAACGTGCATCGCACGTTCTTACTGCTAGTATAATGAAATAACAGTTTGTAGTTTGAGGGCTTACCTACCTGACTGGAGAGCGACATATAGAGCCCTAGACGGTTGACGGCGAGAGGGCGAGACAGCAGATGGGAACGGCAGCGATTCGTTAGCCGGCCGGAGGTGCGAACGGCGTCGACGTGAGCAGGTGCGCGCTGATTGATCAATATGTAGTTTCGCCAGAATTAGATTATAAACCAAAATCACAAACTTGAAGCTTGGTTGGCGGCGAGAGGACGAGATAGCGGATGGGAACGGCAGCGATTCGTTGGCCGGCCGGAGGTGCGAACGGCGTCGACATGAGCAGGTGCGCGCTGATTGATCAATACGTAGTTTCGCCAGAATTATTAGAATTCTAAACTAATTCTAATCTATTTGATGTATCCGATAACTAATGCAATAAGCTATTAAAGCTTTAGAGAGAGAGAGAGAGAATTCTAATGGAATTAGAATTCTAAACTAATGCTAATCTATTTGATGTATCCGATAACTAATGCAATAAGCTATTAAATTTATTTTATAAATATTATAATATAAAATATATGATAGGGGTAAAATAGGCAATTCACAAGTTGTCCCATAAAATGCTTAGATTCTTTTTCTATTAGTATATAGATATAGATATAGATTGTTATTATTATTATTTAGTTGATTATTATCATAATCATAAACATAAAAGAATTCCACTCCAATCACAATTCTAAACAAGTTTGATAAGAGTCTATCGGTTTATCACATAAAAATCTGTTATTTAAATTCAAGACTTATTAATTTTTTGACTACAAATTTATTATATAAATTCAATAAATATATATAAAAAAACTCAACAAAATATGTTGTTAAGGCCTACTAAAGCCTATATAAGGCTAGGGTCGTTTCACTCGTCATACGATCACGCCACGTTGGCAATTCCGATGTCATCACGCCATGTTGGCAATTTCGAAGTCCAACTCAGTATTAATTTGGGGATAATTATACCCATGGAATAATTTAAAATGAATTTTTAATTGGAGGATAAATAACCAATTTTAAATGTCGTGCGAAAACCTAGAAAATGACAATTCCAAGATACACATTCAAATTAATGAGAGTATATACGAGCAAGAAGAAGTCTATAGCTTGGATCAATAAGAAGAATCATATCGATATTGAGGATTCAATTTCAACTGAGGAAGGTGCTTACCATCAAGAGCGGAACGGCGAGCTGGGATTTTCCAACAAAATCGACAATCCCACAGAAACTGATGGACAAGATCATGAACCAGTGCTCTAATTTTGAAAAATATCAAGGCTTTAATGTGAGAAATTTGGACTATATTCTAATGAACATAAGTCTGAAGAGAATAATAGCACCGGCGATTTTTATATTTGTTCGTTGTGAATCTTGTGATTTACTTTGTACTCACTTTGTCCCTGAAATAACTTCCTCTTTTTTCTTTTTGGGACGTCCTCCAAATAACTTCCTCTTTCTTTCTTTTCATTTTTGGACAACTACCCCACCATTAATAATACTTTATTTATTCTTACTTTTCACTTTTCACCACTCTCAATATTAATTATAACACATTTTCACAACTTTCAATAATAAATATAATACTCCCTCCGTCCCGGCTTTTGGTATCCAGTTGAGAACGACACGGGTTTTAATAAAGTGATTGATGTGTTGTGAGTGGAATAAGGGTCCCACATTTTATGTGAGAGTTAAAATAATTAAAGTGGAGTAAGGGCCCCACCTACTTTTACCAAAAATAGAAATGGATACCAAAATGTGGGACGGCTAAAAAATGAAAGTTGGATACTAAAAGCTGGGACGGAGGGAGTACTTTTTTTCCACTATTTACAACTTTTTCTTAAAACCCATATCGTCCCCAAAGAAAAAGCTATTTCAGGGACGGAGTGAGTATTAGTGAATGTTAATTTGATAAGTTTATCAACTAGCTTTCTTATTTTATTTTATTTTTGTTAAAATGCACAAGATGTTAATTGACAGCTAATGCAGATTATTTAAATGGCCATCTACAGCTATGTTTCTTGGATCCAGTGAACTAAGAAGTAATTGTCAAAATTAATTACTCCATCCGTCCTTCAAACATCTTCCCCTCTTTCTATTTTGGGCTGTCCCCTAAACATCTTCCTAATTTATTTTTGAAAAATAATTGCATTCACTTTTTGTGGGATCTATTCTCCGTCCAACAAATACACAATTAACTTTTATTAAAACTCTTGTCATCCTCCTTTAGGAAGATGTTTGGGGGACGGAGGGAGTACAATAAAGTCACCCACTAAAGGCCAGCTTTTCAAGTTAATTTTCTATTATTAAGATTTAAAGTTTGTTTAATCCGTATCTTAGCTGGCTCATGTGGACTAATGATTTTATTAATTTCATGGAATCTATTGAGCTTTCACCTTTCATGAAATGACTTGTTCAATGATAGATCTATTGTGTCTATTTAATTAGTTAATTACTTAAATGGCGTAATTTATTATTATCGGGAGAAGCAATGATTTTTAAAATAATCTGTTAGTTGGGATGTCATGCATGCTCACTTGCATATTTATTAAAATTACAAGTAGTCTCTGGTGCTTTTTTTACATTACCAGTTTCTCTCTCTACAATTGTTATTGTTGTTTAATATGATCTGCAAAATATTGTAGCATGAGCATAGTTTATTTCTTCTCTTCTCATTCTCCCTCTGCAGTTGTTCCATTGTTTCATCTTCGAAATCTAGTATTGAGAGGATAGTTTCTTTCTCTTCATCTCTCTCTCTCTATTTTTATTTCAATGTTCCTTTATAGTTCACCAAAATCTCTTGTATGAAGAGGATTGTTTTTTACCCCTCTTTTTCTCTCTCTTTACAGTTCCTCCATTTCATCTGCTAAATCTTGTGGTTAGAGCATAGTTTCTTTCCCTTCTCTTTGTTATTCTACCTTTGATTAACACAATCTTGTAGCTGAGAGTGTGAGTAAGGATGGCTTATTCTACTCTTGTTTCACTTGAAAGAACCATTGATCAAATCCTCAATCATAATCAACTTTCCATTTCTCCTCATGAAAAAGAACATATTATATCTCTCGATAAATATGTCATTTCACTCCGAGCTTTTCTTGAGAATTTTCCGGAGAAAGCCAAGAGTTTGGAAGCAAGAATGAGGGATGCCGCAATGGAGGCTGAAGATGTTATTGAATTGTACATGTCAGAAAAACTCAGCTTCAATATTAGATATACTCATTGGATTGAAAAAATCATGTTCAATATTAGATATAGCCACTGGATTGCGGAACTAAGTAGAATCAAGTTTATATTCCAGTTGCGCAGAGCAAGAGATCGAATGGATTCAATCACCGGAGAGGTGGTGGAGATCAAAAATGGCATCGTCATCAAAGATGCACAACCAGATGATATCGTTGGTGCTAGTTCTTCATCACCGCGAGTTCCAGAAGCTGGCAAAATCAATATGGTTGGCTTGGATGAAGATTTGCTAGAAATAAAGGCTTGGCTTTGTGGAGATTCGCGACAGCTCCAAATCCTCCCAATAACCGGCATGGGAGGTATTGGCAAGACGACTCTCGCTAGAAACGCTTATGATGATCCGTTAATCATGGAGCATTTTCATATTCGTGCTTGGGTCACAGTATCACAGGATTATAGTGAAGGAAGAATTCTTTCAGATCTCCTAGATTGCTTGAAAGAATTCGACAAAGAATGGAAGAATGAAGAGATCTCTAGAAAGAGCAACAGTAAAATGGCGGAGAAAATCTACAAGATCCTTGTAGAGAGAAAGTTTCTGATTGTAATGGATGATATATGGAGCACAAAGCTATTGGATGATGTGAAGAGGTTATTTCCCAACAACAATAACAGGAGTCGGATCCTGTTAACCACGAGGCTCGGAGATGTTGCTGCTTATGCTGACTCCTCCCGGCCTCCCCACGAGATGAGTTTGGCGGATGCGGATCAAAGCTGGAATCTACTACGAGGGAAGGTGTTCGGATGCCAAGATCCCGTTCCTCGTGAATTGGAGACCACGGGAAGGGAGATTGCAAGAAGCTGCGGAGGACTGCCCCTTGCAGTGGTGGTGGTTGCAGGACTTCTATCCACGGTGAGTAAAACTAAAACTTCGTGGGAGGAAATCGCCAAAAATGTAAAATCAGCTCTTGCCACTACAGATGGGCAGGTGCAGAAGATTCTATCCTTGAGTTACAACCATTTGCCTCATCATTTGAGGCCGTGTTTCTTATACATGGGAGGATTTCCAGAAGACCACGAGAATAAGGTTCTAGACCTGATGAGGTTATGGATAGCTGAAGGCTTTGTGAAACCAGTTGCATCTCAAAGCTTTGAAGACACTGCAGAAGAGTATCTAGAATATCTTATCAAGAGAAGTCTTATTATTGTTTCCAAGAGTAAGTCTAATGGAAAAATAAAAAATTGCAGCCTTCATGATCTGGTACGAGACTTGTGCTTAAAGCAATCGCAGGAAGAGAAGTTTCTCGTGCACGTTAAGGGTGGGAGAGCGCGGGAGCTCAAGAAAAGCATGAAAGACGAGCGCAGGATAAGTATTTCTCAATTTGATGAAACTGATTCTTTCGCTAGCATCTTCAGCTCGACCATCCGTACTATATTGTATTTCCAAGATGAAATTGTCTCTTTTGGGAGTTTCAGATTGCTCAGAGTCTTGGATGTGTTGAGAGTGGAATATACGTCGTCTCGTTTGGTTCCCGCTCAATTTTTCGAGCTATTCCATTTGAGGTACCTTGCTTTCTGCTGCAATGATCCAATTCCAAGCGCAATATCAAACCTTCAATCTCTTCAAACCTTGATAATCAACAACATATTTCAGTTCGCGGATTTGCCACGTGAAATTTGGAATATGCCGCAACTCAGGCATCTCTGTTTCCTTCCTTCTATTCACTTACCTTATTATCGAGATGGTGCCACTTTGTCTCTACAAAATCTTCAAACACTTGGGAAACTGAGTGATGTCGTTTTTCTGTCTAGTTTGCTCGACATGATTCCCAACATCAAGAAACTGTCTCTCTCTTATGATGTCCATGTTAGAGACTTACTCTTCCATAATCTTGTACATCTTGAAAATCTGAAGCTGGAACTCACAGATTTGAGGGAATATGCTTATGTCCATAATCTCTCCCTTCCGAGCTCGCTGAGAAAGCTAGCCTTGACCGGTTGGGGTCGTTACAACCGTTACCTCAACATTGTCGGCCCGTTGCCTAATCTTGAAGTGCTTAAACTGAGACAATTCGGATTCGAGAAACAAGAATGGATCACTCGTGACCAGGACTTCTCAAAGCTGAGATTTCTGCTGATTGAGCAATCAAATCTCAAGCACTGGAACTCCGAGGGCAGCCACTTTCCGTTGCTCGAGCACCTGCTGATTCACTCTTGCTGGAGTCTGAGTGACATTCCAGATGATATGGGAGAAATTCAGACACTCAAGTTGATTGAGGTTAAGAACTGTAAGAAATCTCTGGCAGACTTTGTCAAGCTAATACGAGAAGAGCAACAAAATTATGGAGATGATGTCTTTGAAGTTCGTTGCATTAACTATTAGCCAATCAGAAATCCGCTTTGCCCCGATTTTTGACAGGTTTGAGATTTACACACATCTCATGTTTCCACTGTATTGTATGAAGAATTTATTTCTGTTATTTATGCTTTCTTGTTTTCATGCTTTCTTTATCAGAGTAGGAAGCTCGGTGAAGTGGTAAAGTTGAGCCACCAAAAGACTTTTTCTATCAAGAGGTCATTGGTTAAGTTCCACCGGTAGCATGTGGGTTGTATTTTATTTGGTTTGTTGGATTATACTTATTTGGTTATTTACTTGTAATAGCATGATTGTCATTTGATTCATTCATCGATGTAATATACAATTTCATGATGTAATATGTATCTTGATTCTCAAAAACAAAAATGTTGAAACGAGCTCTTGAAATTAGATTCTTGAAATTAGATTAATCTATATTATATATAAAGAAGGAATTTTAACGGTAACAATTTCCCCGCAATTTATTTTACAGTTTTTACTTTCAAAATTGTAGTTGGTGTTTGAATAAACGTGTGTTGCTTTTTGCCGAATCAGTCTTCCGTCTCATCTATCTTCCAAATCTTCATTCTCAGTAAACAGAATTTCTCCATAAATCAATCAACAAAAAATTCTGAACTGAAATAGGAAGAAAGAAAATCAATCTACAAATAAATCAAACCTGAAAAATAAGAGGAGTATACGTTGAAATATTTTTTCTACAGTTCACACAATAAGATCTAATCTATATAATTCACACAAAAGATGAGCAAATACACACAAAAATCAGAAATCAGCAGAAATTATTCGAATTTGAAATTATTTGAATTTTTATTCGATTTTTTTCCAAATAGATTTAGGTGAATAGGGTAGAGAAAGAACAATAATTAGAAAAATGGATAAAGAAAGAGGCGAATGAGGTGGTGGCTGGACGACTTTGCTATTTAGCAGAGGAATTGAAAGACTACGGCAATTGGCTGTTGTTAATTGTACGACTGATCGCTGGCAGATGGAGATGGCGGTAGCGTCTTGACAACGGCGGCAATCGCGGCTGACAACAATCGCGGTCCAATAAGGTTTAGCAATTTTGAGAGATAGGATGGAGGACAACAATCGCGGCTGAGTCCCGGCAACGAGCTGTCGCCGAATTTCAAGGAGGATGAGGAGAGATATCGAAGGGTTTAAAACTTTAGAGGCCTGGCGTGATTTGACGAGAGAAAACTGAGATGAGAGAGACGAAATAATGATGAAGTATTAAATTCATGCCATCCCTAATAAATGGAGTTTCGATGGTGGACTTATCATGAAGGTGTTGGGCTTTTAAAAAAATATATTTTGGGCCTCAACTTAAATATGAAATCAAATATTTTTATAGTTGTGAATATATATTTGAATAATATATATATATATATATATATATACCATTAAATATTTAAATTATATATATATTTATAATTTAAATATTTAATGGAATATTTATGAATATCATAATTTTATATTTTATATTTACGATCAAAGTAATTTTTTTCTCACTCCCATCTTCTTATTGCGGAGTATACAATTTTTTTCTATTTTCTTTACTTTTTTATATATTAATTTTCCCTTTCTATATTTTTGTTATATATTAATTTTTGTGCTTTTATATGTACATATTTTTAAGTTATAATACTTTTTAATACAACTAAAGAGAATGAGATTTATACGTTTATTTTAGAATAATTTAATTTTAATAATAATAATTTTAAAAGTTTACTTTGTATTAATTTTTTTATAATTTTGGAGACGGATGATTTTATATATATATATATATATATATATATATATATATATATATATATATAGGGAGAGGTTCAAATAAGAACCACTAATAAAATAAGAACGCAGAACCATTTTAAGCCATTCGATCATCAAGATCTACGGTGGATGCATCATCTTAGTGGATGGATGCAGATGCTGGGTTCGAATCCTGAAGGGAGCAAAAAATTATTTTTTTCGGATGCATTAAATTTAATAGCGGATGCATTAGTTTGTATAGCAGATGCAGTAATTTTTTTGGTTCTTATGTTCTCACGATAATTGTGGTTCTCACTATAACCGCACCCTATATATATATATATATATATATATATATATTTATATATATTTAACAATCTTAATAAGAGAGAACTTGGCTACTGTTGATAGGAATAGTATACTGTAGAAAAAATAGTGCCCCATGGTATTTTGGTAAATTTTTTTTCATTCGTGGGTTTTTTTGCAAAAACAACAAACAAATATCTGTTTTTTCTTTATCTCCTCTGCACATTTTCCTTTTTCACTTTTTACTTTCTATATGTTTACAGATTCGCAAGAAAAAGAGAAAGATTTCCTGTAGAATCTTTGCTCGGTGGAAGTGAAAAATCTGATCTCAATCCAACAAAAGATCACACTAGACAAATCCATTATACCAACAAAACAAGGAGGTGAGTTTGATTTCTGCACCCTGCTTTTTATCATTAATTTTTTAAATAACCCTAGAATTTTTACAAAAAACAGAGCTCACCATAACAAAATCGAATTAGAGTCTTGTGCCTGGGTTTGTTGCTTTGTTGTTTGCTTTGAGAGTACCGATCGGGAACAGAGAGTCTTGGCTGAGTTTTAGCTGATTTGTGGATTAGTTTCTTGTGTCGTTGTTCTCTGTTTTGAGAGTATTGCCCGGTGTCGGCGAGTCTTGTGGCTGGGTTTCTTGCTTTGTTGTTTGCTTTGAGAGTACCGATCGGGAACAGAGAGTCTTGGCTGAGTTTTAGCTGATTTGTGGATCAGTTTCTTGTGTCGTTGTTCTCTGTTTTGAGAGTATTGGCCGGTGTCGGTGTCGGTGTCGGCACCGGCATCAGCTTTAGCTGAGTTCTGGCAGTTTCTTGTGTCGTTGTCTGCGTTCAGAGTACTGGCCGGCGTCGGCATCGGCATCGGCATCAGCAGCGGCTATCTTAGCTGTTCATAGTCGGGCCAAGGTGAGAAGAGTGGGTCGACGATGGGGAAGACAGTGAGGTCTACGAGAGAACAAGCTATTTTCTGGTTATTCATTGGAAATTAAGAAAAAAGGGGAAAAAGAAGAAGAAGAAGAAGAAGAGGGCTTTGGGGTTGAGATATACTCTTTATTGCAAATGTGAAGTAAAGAGAGAGATGAAGGTGTGAGAGAGAGTAGAGAGACCGAAAGAGTTACAGGGTATAGAGAGGAAATTGTGGGTGCAATTATGCATAAGAGAGAACGCATATGGAGTATATTAATTGTGTGGATTTTGACTAGGGCTCTATTTTTAATTGATAATAATAATGTATGTTTGGGCTTGCTCATGAGTGCACGTGATGGTCATGAAATATGATTGGAGGAATGGGCTTAGAGTTTTAATTTAAACTTATTTTAATTGATTAATTGAATATAACTGATTTAATAATGTATGGTTGGACAAGCTTCAATGCATTTTTCTTTCAAATTAATTTGAATGTGGATTTATTTTTGTTGTGTCTTATTTGAAAATTACAATTTAAATACAGTAAATAAGTAGGATTTTGATGAAACTTTGACATTCTTATTTTTTCATGGGGACTAATTTTTATATAGAATAGTATTAATATGATTTCCTTTTTTTTTTCTATGTGTAATTTGAATATTCATTCTAATTTTTTTATCTAAATTATTATCAAACACATGCTCGTTTATTGACATTCACTTCTTCAAGAGTAGTGAGTATTCTCTGACACTTGAGTAAGTCTCCACAACATGGATTTTCTCTCTTATGTCTTCAAATCCCAGTAAATTAAAATGTATTAGTTTTTAGGCTCAATGTTAAAAAGTATAAACAACTT
Source organism: Salvia miltiorrhiza (assembly GCF_028751815.1). Lineage (NCBI taxonomy): Eukaryota > Viridiplantae > Streptophyta > Magnoliopsida > Lamiales > Lamiaceae > Salvia > Salvia miltiorrhiza. Next base: position 9,578,786 of record NC_080389.1, read on the forward strand.
GAGCTTGCCTATGAAACATCATTTTTTTCAACACACCCACATATTATGTACTAATGCACCATCATAAATATAGAACTATAGTTCTTGAGAATTAAATGTATAAAACTATAGTTGATTCATCATCAACACACCCACTTATGATCTCCAACATTTTTTTTACTCTCTAATTTTGTGTTTTTTCTCCCTTTTTGTTTCTACTCCAAGAAAGCTATTCCACCTCTCCAAATTCAACGGTGCGCTTTGTTTTGTTCCATTATTTTTTTTTGTGTTGTGATCTTTTTAAAAGTCATATCGCAATGTTTCTGTTGTAGTTATTGGTTTGAAGTTTAGAGAATGGGGTTCATTATTCTAGGACTAGGAGCAGATTGGGTTATTGCTTTTAGCCTCTAGGTTTTTTAAGGATTTGTTACTTTTTGCTGTACGGGATTATTATTTTCGATTTCTGGTTTTCGACGGGTCCCCTCGAGGTCCACTCGTGTTTGCTCCCATCAAATTTCTGTGCTGGAACACTTCAATCCATTTATTGCAGCTTCGGTGAGTCGCTGCCCTACTTTGATTTCATAATAGTATTTTTGAGTTTCATTTTTTTTCATATTTTATATCACCAGCTAAATAACTGACTTCTCATGTGTCAGGACATTGACCGCATTTTTCAGATATTTTATTATGGCAAAAAGAAGACGTGTGCTTTCAACGGAAGGTTGCTTACTATTGATTCTATGTCTCTATGTGTGTGTGTGTGTTTTTTTTTGTAATTCATTTGTATTACTTTCCAATTCTTTGTTGCTTTTATTTGTTTTGAAACAAATTTAATATTATGTTTGTGTTCAGATGGCTCAGACGGCCCTGTGACAGCTTCAAGACGTTTATTTTTTAGTTTACCTCCTCCGTCTGTAACTGATATGGCTATGCCAATTATCTTTGACCCTGAGTGTTCGCATGCTCCAGCTACTGAGTCGAGAAGTTTGCGAGGTGCAGAATATTTGTTGGATTGTGTCTAGATTTTGCACAATTTAATTTGACATTATGTGGCCCTGCTTAGCAAGTGATGTTGCTATTACTTTTTTTTATTGACTATGGTTCATAATTTTCAGATGAGACTTCACAAAAAAGAAAGAGGCGTGTTCTCGTTGTTGACACTGATGGGAGTGTTCCACTCTCGCAAGTGACAGGTTTATGATTTCTCTTGTATTTGTTTGAAATTTCTTTAGAGCTTTTAAGAATTTAGCATATATTTGAAAAATTGATGTGTTTTGTATTAACAATCGTTTTGTTTTCATTTGCTAGGCTCTTCTTCTAAAAGTGGTCAAGTTTTCTTTGGCCCAACAAATGCGATCCCTTGTTCCATATTGTCAAATGGTATTGTTATAATTAATTTTATTTAGTGTTATTGTTTATTTACTTATCTTGACTTTGTAACTACTCTTGCATTTTGATGGTTCCGCAGGCTGCTTGCGCCGATTGGGTTCCGATGTGACGCAACGGCCTTTGTCTAATAATGTTAATGTTTCACGGTCTAAATGTTTATCTAAAGCTTCTTGTGGACAAAGGCGCTCAAAACGTATGTGTTTATGTCTGTTGATTACCTTATTAAATTATTAACAGTTGCACCTTTGTTTATAATGTATATTAGTGGTACAGATTGGATGATGTAAAATTTTTCCATATTGCTTGTCTGTAAATTAATGTGCCTTTTGCTCAAAATGGATGGTCAGATTTTTCAAGGAGAATGCTAAAATTATTCTCAATCAAAGGCTTTCATTCTTTTTTATGTTTCTTGTTGTTTATTTAATTTGTTTATTATAATTTTGATATGCATATTGCTCACTTTTGATTTTTTTTTTCATTATTGCATAATTAGGCCGCACATCAACTTCACGCTCGGCTATGCAAAAAGATATTGAGATGTTCAGAAGATTAATTGAAATACCCAATAAGGCTTATGAACTACCACATAAAGACCCTTGTCAGCATTGTAAAGCTATTCGATTCGCTAATGAACCTCCCGCATTCTGTTGCGCATCAGGTAAAATAAAGATGCAGTTGCCCAAAATGCCAGATGAGTTATGGAACCTCTATGTAAATGATATGACAACTTTGGGGGTCGAGTTCCGTCGGCGTTGCAGGACATATAATAATTCTTTGGCATTCACATCTATTAAGATGACTTATGATGAAGCTTTGGCTAAAGTTAACAAAGGGGTTTACACCTTCAAAGTGCAGGGTATTGTTCGGCATTATATCCATGAACTAACACCCAAGGATGGTGTCCCGAGGCATTTGCAGTTATATTTCTATGGCACTGAGAGAGAGTTGGATAATCGTGTATCTCAATCTGAAGGATTAGACCGTGTTATAGTTTCATTGTTGGTGAACATCTTGACTAATAATCCATACCATAATTTCTTCACCAATTTGCAAAACAAGGATGACCTGGATAGTTATGCTATAGTGTTGCGTGCCAATCCTAAACTTGACCAACGTGTTTATAATCTTCCAGTAGTTGACCATGTTGCTGCAGTTTGGAACGAGGGTGTGGGAACATCTATGGAACAACCTCGTGATATTAGGGTCAACCTAAGATCAGGTGGTGTTCGCTATGTGCACTATTACTATGGATGCTATGATCCTCTCCAGTACTGTCTAATCTTTCCGTATGGCGAGCCAGGTTGGTATGCTGGAATACCCAAAACTATTGACAACGTTGATTTGAATTTGGACCAAACTGAACAAAATACTGAAGATCATGAAAATAATACTGTTGATCCGCATAGGCACGAAGAAGCTGACACCCTACTTGTTGCCGAACAAAATAGTACGTGTTTAATCGTTTTGATGTATGTTCATTTGTTAGGTCTTCTGCAATGTGGTTTATGTTTCTCTACTACTATATTTTTCATATTATTTTTTGCATTCTATGATGTGTTGCATTGATTTCATTATTAACTTAATATTATGTCTTTGTGCTTATATTAATATACTAGAAAATTTTGTTGCTTATATGGGAGTTATTTAGGCTGACTTTTTTTTATAGAACAATAGTTTTTTTGTTGTTGTTCATGAAAAAGGGTTGGTGCGTGAATCAATTAATAGGAATATTTATTGATAATTTTGTGTTTTATATTGTTTATTCTACTTTTTTGTAAGGACTTATCTATCATTCCATGCAGATTTGTTGAGGAATTTCAAAACTCCTTCATGTGTTGCTATGAGAGAATATTATTGCTATCTGTTTCAAATACGCACCGACGATATAACAAATATCCTTAGAACTGGTAGAGTAATTCAACAATTTCAGATTGATACTTATGTTAAGATCGAGACACAAAGACTAGATTTTTTTCGTCATAATCAGTCAAAGTTTGAAATGAGGGCTGAATCGTATCAAGGGATAGTTGAGAGTATAACATCTAATGGTGTTATTAGTGCAAAATCTGTTGGTAAGCGTGTTCTTCTTCCTAAGACCTTTACAGGTGGCCTGCGTGATCTACGTTGTCGTTACATGAATGCGCTGGCACTTGTCGCGAAATTTGGACACCCAGATATTTTCTCACAATGACTTGTAATCCAAAGTGGGTGGAAATTCAAAGTGAATTATTTCCTGTTGAGAAGAGTCATAATAGAGCTGATTTGTATGCAAGAGTTTTCAGGGCAAAAAATGAGGAACTAAAAAAGGAAATTGTAAAAGACTCTTTGTTTGGGGTAGTTGCAGCTTATTTTTATGTGATTGAATTTCAGAAAAGAGGCCTTCCACATGTTCATTGGTTGATAATATTACAACCACGATATAAGGTGACTTCAACTGAGGCTTATGATCGATTTGTATCTGCTGAGATTCCAGATCTTGACCTGACTCCACATCTACATTCTTGTGTTATTAATCATATGATGCATGGGCCATGTGGTGAACTCAACCCAAAGAATGCATGCAGGGGAAAAATGCAAAAGTTATTATCCTAAAGAGTTTAAGTTAAACACTGAACATCGGTTGGACTCATACCCTGACTACAGGCGTAGAGATGATGGAAAAAAGGTTTTGGTGCGTGGCAAGTGGTTGGATAACAGATGGGTGGTCCCTTATAATGCTTATTTGTTGGCAAAGTTTGATTGCCATATTAATGTCCAAGTTTGTACGGATGTTAGATCAGTGAAGTATCTTTACAAATATGTTTGTAAGGGTAATGATCAAATAGCATACAATATTGTTGATGTTGAATCTACAGAGCCAATAGATGAGATTTCTGATTTTCAAAAGTCACGGTGGCTTTGTGCTCCGGAAGCTATGTGGCGAATTTATGGATTTGATATTTTTGATATGTATCCATCAGTTTTGCAATTACACGTGCATTTGTCGGGGTATCAACAGGTTTTCTTCGCGGCCAACCAATCTCTTCCGAAAATTATAGATTCTGATCGTGCTAACAGGACACAACTTACAGAGTTTTTTGAGATGAATAAATTTGTTGAAGTTGCAGCACTAAATTTATTGTATCGGGAATTTGTTGAACATTTTGTATGGAGCTTACAAACTAGGAGGTGGACACCGCGCTCTAGGTTAGGAACAATTGGTAGACTTGTCTCTGTCAATATTACAAAAGTGGAGCGTTTTTATCTAAGGCTTTTGCTGAATCATGTTAGGGCTCCAACATCTTTTGAAGATTTGAGAACATCAAATGGAGTATTGTTTTTGTCTTTTCGGGAGGCAGCTCTTGATAGAGGCTTGTTGGATTCTGACAACGATGTTAGGCATGCAATTCACGAAGCTGCAACTTATCAAATGCCGTCTGCTCTGCGAAAATTATTTGCGATTATACTTGTTTTTAATTCCCCTTCTGATCCCAAAAATCTGTGGATTGAATTTAGAGATGCTTTACCAATTGGCTCAGGCTTTTTCATTGATGGTCCTGGTGGCACTGGAAAGACATTTTTATATAAGGCAATCTTGGCCACTGTTCGTTCAACCGGTGACATTGCACTTGCAGTTACTTCATCTGGTGTTGCAGCTTCTTTGTTACCAAATGGTCGAACAGCTCATTCTAGATTTAAAATTCCGTTAAATTTAGATGAATCTATGTCATGCTCGATAAGCAAGAATACTGCGCCTGCAAAGTTAATAATTGCAGCCAAGCTAATATTATGGGATGAGGCATCGATGGCAAATCGAAAGGCAGTTGAAGCTTTAAATTTATTGTTGCAAGATTTGATGGAAAACCAGTTATTGTTTGGTGGGAAAACAGTTGTTCTTGGTGGAGATTTCAGGCAAACTATACCGATTGTTCGAAGGGGTTCTCGTGAAGAGATAGTGGATGCTTGTTTGGTATTTTCATCCATATGGCTTCTTATTCGAAAAATTCATTTGACACAGAATATGCGGGCAATGGAGGATCCTGTTTTTATTGTTATTGAGGGTTGGTGAAGGCATAGAGCCAAATGTTCATGACGATTATATTAATCTTCCTGATGATATGTGCCTTTCTTACCATGGTTCAGATTCGCCTCTTGACACACTGGTCAATGAAATATTTCCATCATTTGATGCATATTCTAGCGGTTCTTCGAGCTTTATAAATATCGCTATTTTAACTCCTAAAAATGAATGTATGGGGGAAATTAACGAATCATTGATTGGAAAATTCCCAGGCAACATGGTTGAATATGTTAGCACGGATTATGCAAACGATCCAAGTCAGCAACAATACTATCAAGATTATATGAATGCAATTAGTGTTGGTTCATTGCCACCACATGTTCTTAAATTAAAGGTTAATTGTCCTGTTATGTTACTTCGCAACTTAAATCCATTGGAGGGGTGTGTAATGGAACACGTTTAATTGTGCGTGATCTTGGTAGGCACGTGATTAGAGCAGTCATTGCTGTGGGGACCCATTCTGGTGAATATGTTTTAATTCCAAGGATTCCATTGGAGTTGGATGATACACACATATGTCCAATTACTTTTAAGAGGCTGCAGTTTCCGCTAAGATTGTGTTTTGCTATCAGCATCAACAAATCTCAAGGCCAAACATTGGATCATGTTGGTGTTTATTTGCCTCATCCTGTTTTTTCACATGGACAGCTATATGTTGCTTTATCAAGGGTCAGAACATCAAGTTCAATAAAATTCCTGATTCGACCGCCAGTTGCCGATATGGATTCAACATGTGAAACAAGAAATGTTGTGTACACTGAAATTTTGCAAGCGGCGACATGATGATAAGTTTGGGTACTTTGTAGAAGGCATGTATTTATAGGGGTGTACTCTTTTTTGGGGTAGTCTTAGTTTGAAATAGAGTATAGGATAGAATTAGTGAAACATTTAGGATCTTATAATATTGAATTCCAATTAGTTAAGATTACTATTTTGCTTGAATTTGTACTATAAAAAATATATATTTGAATCTGTTTATTTGATCTAACTGTTATTGTTTGTTTTGTAATTAAAATGCTTTTGTTACTTACTGCCATGATCCAATTAGGTTGTCAAAAGAGATGGAAGAGCGTTTGATCCCAATGAATGAGATTCTCCCAGGAATGAAGGAATGGAAATGCAAGGTGAGAGTGATCAAGAAGCTAGGAGCTAAGCAAGCTAACAATAATCCTAATAAATTTCAGAAACTAATCTTGGGTGATGGCTTGGTAAGTTAATGAGTATCACTTACATTTAAGTTGTTGTAGTGAGTTTTTCTTACCTATAAAAAGTGGCATATATTAATTTTTTTGTTCTTTTTAGGGCCACACTCTTGATGCTGTGATATTCCATGATAATATAGATAGGTTCAAACATGTGCTTCAAGAGGGTAATGTTTACATGGTGAAAGGAGCTTATGTTTCTGATCCAAAGCAATACAGGAATCCAATTGTGACATGTAATTACCAATGGACGTTCAGAAAAGATACTTCGATGAATGAAGAACCAAATGATTCGATACCTGCTGGTGGACTAAGTTTTAGAACAACTCCAAGTTGCGAGTTCCACAAATTCCTCTCAACAAAGACATTGATCAGTTAAGCTAAGCAACTTAATCAGTTGCGAGTTTCACGGTCAAAGGACAAGGTAAAGTCATTCGTGAGTATGCTGCTATAGATACAGAGTATGTTAGATACACGATGAGTTTATATTTTTGTATTTCTTTACATATGTTTAGTTTAGTTTAAAGTAACATATTACATGGAAATGTAGGCTGGAATCGTTTGTGGTGACATTTTGGGAAGATTCTGTATCCGATGAGATCTATGCTAAATTGGAACCTATTTCGAATAGGATACCATTGTTGTTGTTGAATTTTTCAGTCGTGCCATATTACGGTATGCATGATTTTACTTGGTGAGATAAATTATACATACATAAATTGTTAGGCACAACCGATGATGGTTTGTTTTTAATGTTCAGGATTGAGTCTGACCACCAATGCTCAGTCAATTGTCTTGGATGGCTTTGAGAATGAAATGCTAATTGAACTAGAGAGATGGTATTGTATAATTTGTATAACAATTAAGAACCTTATCATGTGGATATTTTTGTTCTTAACTTGCTTATAATTATCATAAACAGGAAGCAAGAGAATGAAGAGGCCATTAACATCTTAATACAAACTGGTGGTTTTTTTGAAAAGAAAGTGTTGCACTCACCCAAGCAACCTTTGCAGATTACTAAAGTGGAACAAATGTTGCAGAATCAAGAGGTGACTTACTTTATATTGTACTTGCACAAGTAACATGAATTTAACATTTTTTTTTTAATTTCTTTTCCAGAATACATACTTTAATGTAAAAGTTAAAGAAAGATTGGAAAATGAATACCAAGACTACTTTTACATTGGTTGTCCAATATGTTCCACAAATACAGTTGCATCATATGGTACGGAGTTCATGTGTTACTCAACTCCATGCAAGAACATGAGAATAGCAAATCGAAGGTGCTAATCTATTAATATCTCTTTTCTTAATTTATATAGATTTGTACAAGTGTGTATATTGAACACTTGATTTTACAATAGCTTCAGATTTAGTCTCATGGTCTTTGATGCATCTGGACAAGTGGAAGTCACTTTTTTGGGGAAAGAAGCTCAAAAACTTCTTGGCCTAGATCCTTCCGAGTTTTATAAAAAACAAAATCAGGTGAGTATTCTACTATACAATGATTGATTGTTATCACATTTACAAAAATGAATAATACCTTTTTAAAATTATAGGGACCTATAACGCAGGTGGATTTTCTTAGGCAACGCCTATGCAATATTGTCTTACTCTTAAAGTTAAAAAGTCGAATGTTTAAAGATGTTTGTACTTTCACTGCGGATGCTATTGAGATTTTACAAGATGATGGTGCAATACCATCTGAGAAAAGTAGCATTGAACCTGAAGCTCATCTGGAGCAAGGTTTGTATAATTTTTTTCTTCTATTCTATGTATTATTAAATTAAGATGATAATAATTTAAGTATTTTATTCTCCAGGGCTGCTAAAAAGTGCGACGAGACAATTGGTTTTTCCCGAGTCATTAGGTGAAATATTTCCAACTAATTTTGTGATAGCAACCAATTAATATTTGTTGTAATTAAATTTAAACATTTTAGTTAAATTAAGTTAAAATTTATTGTGATTTTTTGTAATGATGATTGTTGTAATTAATATAGATAATGATGAAGACATTCGAGCAAAGGATGCTGCCAAAGCTAAAGGCAAGGGGAAAATGTCCCAAGAAAGCCATGTTGAATATATCAAAGGTGAAAATGATTATGATATGCTATTCTTGCTTGATAATAATTATAATTTTGGTTAAAATGATTATGATATGATATTCTTGCTTGAAAAGATAATAATTATAATTTTGCAACAACAGACACAATTGGAAGCTCATTTGAAGATAGTCTTTCTTCTGATGATGATAAACCAATATCATGTATCACATCCACTGTTATAAATAGATACTTGATATTAATTGCAAATTCATTTAATATAACTATATTGCTTCTCCATCACAGAAATCTTCAGAGGTAAAAAGAAAATTTGCTCTATTGTTCTATCCGATGATTCAAGAAATGATAGTCTGAATTGCGTAGTGGAATCGGCTGAAAGAGGTGTGTCACCAAAATTTAGAAATTTATTTTCAAAGAATCTTGGTTCGACGTGTATTTGATTTTTTACATATATAATAACAAAAGTGTATGTGATGAAAAAATGCACGCACCCAATAAGAAATTTTCTAGATTTAATTTTCATATTTTATTCATCTAAGAAATCGGGTTCAATTCATATACTATGTCAGGTAACATTGGAAAAATCAAAAGAAGATTTGTTAGCAAAAGAAAAAAAGTCGTGCACTTTGATCTTTCTGATGAAGATTCAGGTATCCAATTATTATTAAAAGATTAAGTGCAATTTGCTAAAGATTTTCATGATATGTTTTCCACCAGAAAATGATAATCATGGCTTAGTGAAAATGAGGATTCTTTTTATCACTTTGAACAGATGTTGGTGAAACCTTTTATATTCTTTTCCATGAGTAGTGAGTGTTTTACTTTTTATTGCAATAGAGAAATTGTATAACTAATATAAGAATAATGATTGATCTAACAATATTATATTGGTTTTGTAATGTTAGAGGATGTTGATACACCTGAGAACTTTGATAATGCACATTTGGATATGCCTCTATCAGGTAATAGTTAGAATTTATATCCAGCAAATGATGAAATATTATTGTGTCATTGTTAGAAATTTCAAAAATAAAAAAGAAAGTTAAAAACATTAGCATGAGGCCATAAAGTCAGGTGAACATGAAGATCAAAGATCCTTAAACATGTGCATCTAAATATTCTAATTTTAAATTGATATCGTCTACGTTTATTCTATTCATGTTTTGAACTACCACTTGTTACTATTGTGTAATTACGATGAAATCTGAACCAATACACATGTGTGACAGTTACTTGCTTAGCTCCAACAACTTATAAAACGTATACAAATATAATTAAGGAACTTTATTTGTAGATGAATTTGTGGCGAGAGCAACCGATGGAAAAATTGTCGAAGATTCTCATATGCAATCATGTCTACCTTTGGCAGGTAATTATTCAACCAATTAGATAAACTTTTGTTTCTAATATTCTTCGTTGTTAACAATATTAATTCAATCATTTAGGCACACTATACCAAGAGAAACAGGACCTTGTGGAAGAAACATCAAAGAAGACTAAAATAACCCAAGCTAAGGACAAACAAGTAACTAAGGGTACAAAACTGAAATACTAGAGAAAAACTATTGTCATTACATAAACACTTAATCTTTGAAGTGTGTTCTTGTATGATTGATGGGGGTTTCTGTGCAACATTATCAGCAAAGAAGGCGAAGAAAATGAAGTCTAATAGCATATCTGATCCATCCCACCAACTTACTGAAGTGGTTGTCGAGCATAACAAAGGTTAGTATTCTACATGAGACAATGGTGTTAATAGTTGTAAATCAAATCATCAACGATATAGGATATTATGCAAATACATTATGTTTGTCATTAACTAATTTTATTAATATTATCATCAACTTTTAGGCAAAAGAGTTCCACAAACACCAACACTCAAGTCAAGGAGTGGCAGAACAATCAGGCGAAGAATATTGGACTAATGAAGTGAAAGATTTTATGAGACTTTGAAGAAACTTTTGTATGTACTTTGTACAATTATCTAGCTATGACTTTTGGCTCTACTAGCATTTTGAGGTTACCTTTTGTATGTACATTGTATATGCCTCGATGCAGTTTTTGTTTAATGTGATATGTATATATAACGCATAATGTCTGAAAGGATACTTGAATAGTTTATATATAAATTATGTTGTGTAGATTGTTGCTCCTAGCTATACAAATTAAATACTCCTAACTGTATTACAATTGTGACCTATAAGTCATAGTATAATATGTTAACACTTAAAAATGATTCGACCAGCAGTGTTATTGGTCCCATAATTCACGGAGCAATTATGGAAACACCGCGTCCTACGCGGTGCAGAATTTCTAGTATATATATATATAGGCAAAGGTTCAATGAAGAAGGCCTAAATGTAAGAAAGAAGAGAGAAGTAATCTCATCCGTTGATTTTATCTAATCTAACGGACATGATTTATTCACGCCATATTCAACGGATTTTTTCATTGAACATATGGGGGGTCGAAACCCAAAACCCCCAAAAATATTGTATATGTTCATGAATGTTCAACGAAAAAATCCGTTGAACATGGCGTGAAAAAATCATGTCCGTTAGATTAGATAAGATCAACGGATGAGATTACTTCTCTCTTCTTTCATACATTTAGGTCTTTTTCATTGAACCTAACCCTATATATATATATATATATCTAAAAATAGATATTCTTATATAATTTAATTTGTAGTTATGTTTGCTTACAATTTACTTATTTATGTTATTATATTTTTTCAATTAAATTTATTATCAGATTAACATTTATATATATTAAAAATGAAATCTTTAAATATGCTTTACAAATATATACTATTTTTTATTCAAAATTTTTACTGGTATATAAAATTTTGATAGAGTTGGAGTAATCTATATAATATATAAAAGAAGAGTTTTTTTCCTCCAGTTTTTTCCTCTTTTTTCTCTTCTCCCACCAATTTTTATACCTATTTTGTTATATAATTTAATTTATTTTTTAAACATCGTTAAATTTGATTAATAAATATATATTTAATATGCATCTTAAATTTAAGTTCGTGACAAAATATTTAATATTGTATAAAAATCATCAAAAATAAATTTAAAATGAATTATGAAAACATTAAGATATTTTATTTTCTCTCTCTTCGTTAAAATTTTATAACTATTTATTTATTTATTTACTACGACGTACAATTTTCTATAATGATAATATGTAATGTTAAATTTTCATTATCAAATGGTTTAAAATTATTCAATAACTATACATATTATTACACTTTGTACAAATTAAAGTTGAAAATTTATGTTTTTAAATTCGAGATTTTATTGAGTAATTGATGTGAATTATTTATATTTTATTTTTAATATATATTGTACATTTATTTATATTTTATTTATATTTAATATTTATACTTATTTATTTAAACATATCGTTTGATTTCCATGTTCGCCGTGCATCGCACGGATGGGCCATACTAGTTTATATATAAAGTATTAATTGTTAATATTAATTTTTAAAATATATTTCATCCCACCATAGAAGAATTTTCTACTTTTCCTTTTTCAGACGACCACAAAAAAACTTCCTACCTATTTTTGGACTATAGCCAATAAATATCTTTACTAGAACACATTTTTCACCACTTTCAATATATTCAACAACTTTTTTTCTTAAAATCCGTACTACTCCTTCTTAGAAAGTTTTTTCATGAACGAAAGGAGTACTATTTTATTCACAGTAAAATAATATAAATATTTTTTTATCGCAAAGTAATTAATGAAAGTCTTAATCCCTGTAACGACTGATTATAATATAATAGAATATTTTTTTATTTTAAAATTAAATCACTTAACGAGCTAACCATTCTAACACTATCGAGTTCAAACTTGATTTGTTTACCTAACGAGCTTTTATCAAGGAAAGATGGTTCATTTACAGCTCTATTTTCTAGTGCACCTGAACCAATAAGGATGCGTTCTCTTTGGTTATAAATTTATCATGGGAAAAAGAAGGATAGACAAAATTTCACCCTTTAAATCCTTCATTTCTTTTTCCTCATTTCCTATTTGACCATTACTTATTCCAAATTTACACTACAAATGAGGTATAATATTATCCCTCCAAAAATGATGTGATAACACTATCCCTCCTTTGTAGTGAAAATGAGGAATAAGTAAGGGTTAAGTAGGAAATGAGGGAAAAGAAATGATAAATTTACAACCAAAGAGAACGCATCATAAAAGTATAAAACTAACAAATTGAATTTTTATATGAATTCCAACCTAATCGAACTGTAATATGGGCTGCCATCTTGATTCCATATTGGGCTTGTGAGCTACAAATATTGGGCTTTGGTTGGCATAATTAAACAAAAAAAGAATATCTTCGTTTGGTGAAGCTTTACACCGAAAACAAACTCAAAAAATTTTAAAATATTTTCAGCTGGAAGCCTGATTGTGCTTTGAAAATTCTTGTTCTTCTATTAAGGGAAGAACATGGTGGAAAATCAAAGTGATCGGAAAATAAAGACTCTACGCACAAATCGTGGAGGTGAATTTATTGGAAAATCCTTTAAGGGGTGTTTACTTTGAAAGATTTAGCTTTGGTATATAAAAATAGTGAGGACAATCCCTTGTTTACTTTGTTCGATTGAAACTCTGAGATATCTCAAGGCACTTGATTATTTTTATCATTTAAGTTAGTTTTGTTTGATTCTTATCATATCAAAAGGGTGGGATTCGAGTAATCCTACTCTTGAGGATAACAACTTGACCGGCGCTCATCGCCGGGTGTAGAAGCGTGAAGTAACAGTGAAATTGCAACAAGCCTTCGGGCTTTCGCGGGTCGGAATTGTTATTAGTCTTAGCTACCAAACACGCTAAACACCCCAGACTATTTGACAATCAAGGGTAAACGAGCCCACCAAACATGTCCTTATCTATATCTATACTAATAGAAAAGGAGCTTAAGGCATTTTAAGGCACAACTTGTAGATTGCCTATTTTACCCCTATTACATATTTTATTTTAAAATTATCTTACATATTATATATTTATAAGAATATATTAATTCATTAGATATTACACTAAATCTATGTGATATATTTCTATAGCTATTGATAAGGCTTATAAATAAATATATTCATCCAATAAATTATCTAATAAAAGTAATGAATTAATTGATTTTTTAAAATAATAAATTATCAAATAAAATATTATTAATTACACGTATAACGTACGTTCTTTCTGCTAGATGTATAAAATGTGTGTGGAACGATAAGAATTAACTAGGGGTAATAGCCGGAAAATTCATGAGAAATTTTCATTTTCTGGTTTATATCATGACCCATTAATTTGACTTTTAAATACATCAATTTATAATTGAGTCGCAATTTTCCCACGGCGAGAACCTCCGGCCAAATTAAAGCTGATGTGTCTCTTACGTGGCAAAATCGAAACTGACGTGTCACTCTCTTAGACGAAACGACGTCGTTTTATTAAGGATTAAAAATAGGTTATATTTAATTAAGAGTAAAATATAAATTAAAAAAAAATCCAAAATCTAGAAACCTACACGTCACCTTTCCCCTTCCCCCTTCCCCCATTCCCCCACCGATCGTCCCCCTTCCCTTCGGCCATCCCGCCGCCGCCACTTCCCACACCGCCGTTGTCAGCACTTCTCCAGCACGATGGACCTTCCTCCTTCCCCCACCCTGCCTTCACCCAAAGTCGAGCCCTAGTCCCCTCTCGATCTCTGCCACCAACATGGTCAATTTTCGCCATCATAAACCTTCCAAAACACGAGCTCGACAATTAATTAGCAAGAGAGAGAGGCGGAGGTTCTCTGTAGGTGGTGGAGAGGTCGCCGGAGGGAGGAGAGGGAGGCGGAGGAGAGGGAGGCTGCGGATTCAGTTTCGTCACCACCATCAACCAAAACAAAGCATAAATTTCGATAAATCCACAACCCAGACCCTCCCACCTCGTGCAAAATAGTCGACGCATGCCGCCTTGATTTTCACCGCCTAGATCTGCCGCCGCCTTCGTTGTTGAGCCCTAGATTCGCCGCCTTGATTTCCACCACCTAGATCTGCCGCCGCCTTTGTTGCTAAGCCCTCGACTTTGGGAGGGGAAAAATGGAGGGTCTGCGGCGCTGCGGATTTAGGGCCGACTTTGGGTGGGAAAAATAGAGGGTACACCGAGGAGATGAGCGAGATAGAGAGAAGAGGCGGAGGCTCTGGGGCGACGAAGCTACTGGCCAGAGCTGTGGCGGCGATCAAGGGGAGGTGCTGATTGCATGTTGATTAAAAAGGAAAGGTGCTGCAGAAAAAAAAAAAAAAGAAAAAAAAAGAAAGAAAAAAATCGAAAAAAAAAGAAAAAAAGAAAAAGAAAAGAAAAGAAAAGATGTTGCACCAGTTTGAGTTGAGCATGTAGTATCATTGTTATTGTTGGAGTTTTTCCCCAAGTTTAGTTGCTTTCTTTCTTTCTCCATGAACTTGAATTGTGGATGATGGTTTGGATTAGACGTGCGCACTTTGATTTTCAATGTTTAAACTTAGGACCCCTAGGATCTTGCCAATATAATGAATGGTCCTTAGCCCCATTACAACCAATGAGAAAAGACCTTTTTGAGTTACTATGTGACTACGACATATCACGACTAAGTGGATTTTTCTTCTTGTGTGTGAATTTCCAAAATAAATACTTGAGAGAAGAGTGAACCTTGAGAGGAACTCGTTGTTGCTTGATTTGGACTATATTGACAATGAAAACACTTGTTTGACATTTCCTTTTCTTGATTTGAGAGTTGAGAATCGATTGTGAGTTGCATGGTTCGATTTGGCAGTATGTCATGTTACTAGTGTTTTGATGATTACTTGGCTGTTGTTTTTAGTTGAGTTTCTCGTTGTTTAGTGTCCTTGTTCTTTTCTGTTTTCTTTTTCGTTGTTTGTTCTTTTATTTTGGAGTCTTTTGTGTCGTGTCGGGGGAGGTCTTGTCTAGATAGCTATTTCCGCTATTGAGTCTTTTCTTCACTTCATACTTGAGGGCAAGTATGATTCAAGTGTGAGGGGATTTGATGCGTGTGATTTAGTTATCTATTTTCGTGTCGTTTGCCATTGATTTTTCCTTGATATTACCCAAGTTGTTGGCATTTGGCGCAGGAATTAGATGGATGGAGAGTGGAAGCTCGTGGATGCAAAGAGATGGTGAAAGTCGAGATTTTTGATAAAGAATTGCATGAATTTTGGAGGAGATTAGAGATTGGGCTTGGAGTTAATTATTTTAGATTTAATTAAAGTCCAATACTCTTGTTTTAATTAATCTTGGGCCTTATTATTGTGAAAAGGCCGATCAGCCCGTGTTTTCTTTGGAGGTTAGGGCGGCTGCATTGTAGAGATAGGAAAGGATTTTATTTCCTTAAGTATTTTATTTGTGGGCAGCCGCCACTTATCAAGGAGAACACATTAGATTAGAGTTAATTAGTTATAGCTTTAGTTTTACTTTAGGTGCAAAATTCGAGAAGATTGACTGGAGATTAAACATACTTTTTGATTCTTATTTCTAGTTCACGTTTTTTGCTTAGTTTTGAGGTTGATTTTACTTTGTTGTTTCTGGGATTGAGATTGGCGGCTATTATTGGTGAATCAAAGCAGACAAGTTTTTAATTTCAAAGTGGTGACTTATTTCAATTTCATTTAATTCGTTAGTTTAATTTTCGGGTTGAAGAGTTTAGTTAGTTGCTTTGCTTACAATTTATTTCGTGTATTTTGTGTTTGATTATTCGATGTTTGCTTTTAATTATTTTATTGTTCTAGTTTTAATTATGAGTAGCTAAGCTTTTAATTCGGCAAGAATAATGAAGCATTAATTTAATAATCTGTGAGACCTAATTGAGCATAAAATTGATTCCTATTAATTTCGATTAATTCCTAGGGTTTAAAGATAATTCCGATTTTATTTAAGTCTGGCCAACTTAGGTTTAATTGGATTACAGTCAATTAGCACCTCCAATCCGTAATTGTTGGAATAGGGCTGATTAGTGATAAAACTACCATGTTCGTAGTAGAAATTAATTGGTATATTAATTATTACTAGCGTATCTAGGATAATTGATATAAATTGGGTTCCTTCATCTTAATGCTATTAGAATATTAAATCTAAGACTGGCATATCCAGCTATGTTATATTTTAATAAGGGAAATAAGCAGGTCTGGCGTCTCCAGCTGTTTATCGACACAGTAAGTAGGAATTGGGGTACGTCCGTTGCGTTTCACGGTATCCTATAACTGGTTGGTTGATAGGGATTAATTAATTATTGCGTCGATGATCAGAGCTTTGAATTAGTGTGGATTTATTTGAGCCGAATTACCTTTCTATTGATATTTTTGTAGAGTCTTTTATTTGATTTATTGCTTTCTTAGTATAATTAATTTTCTCAAAATTAAGGCGTGGTGGCATCACCAAAATTTATAGATTTTAGGGAATTGAATGATTTTACCTGCTCTCTGTGGGATCGACCCTGCTTATCATTATACTAATTTATTTTGATAATTCTGCAGGAATTATTTGGTGGAAAACGACGTCCACCAAATTGGCGCCGTTGCCGGGGAGCGGTGTTAATTGAATTCTTTTCCCTTTTGATCTATTTTTCTTTTTTTTTTCTTTTTGGTTTATGAGCAGATCTTCTAAGCCGAATCTCCTCTACGATTTTGAGATCGAGAAAACCACGAAGAGATTGAGGAAGGAGGCCACGGCGAGGAAGCTGCAAGGTCTGGAAGGCTCGGAAATTACTCCGTCTGACCGGACAAAAACGTTTTTCAAGTCTGAACCTGAAGTTCAGATTGCTGCAGAGGATCCGTTTGCCCAAACAGACCCTGATTCAGAGGCAGACACAGACTGTGAAGAAGAAACCGACTCGATTTCTGTCGCAAGTACTGAGAGCGACATGGCTTACGATCCTAGGCTGTGCGACCTCTCAAGCCACGAGGCCGATGACCCGCCCACCCCAATTCAGATGCCGGCAGCTGCTACCGGTATTGAGATTAAGCTTGGACTGCTTAATGTTCTCCCGAAGTACTATGGCAAGAAGGGAGAAGATCCGTATAATTTCTTGAGCGAATTCATCAAGATCTGTAAAGTGCAAAAGCGCCCTACTGGTGTAACGGAGGAACACTTCAGACTAGCTGCCTTTCCCTTCACTATGACAGCAGAGGCGAACTCTTGGTTCGCGAGTCTTCCACCCTATTCTATCACTTCATGGGTCGAGATGAAAAAGCTATTCCTGGAGCATTTTTTCCCTCCCACCAAGACGAATGCGCTAAAGAAGGAAATCAGTGGAGCGAAGCAGGAGTGTGATGAGTCATTAAGCGCGTATTGGACCAGGTTCAGGAGATTGGTGGATAGCTGTCCAAACCACAAATTTTTTGAGGGAGATCTGCTGCAATACTTCTACCAAGGGATGACGGTAGATACCAAAAATCTGGTGAATTCATCAAGTGGAGGAGCATTTTCTCAAAATACTGTGAGCGAAGCTAAGAAGTTGATTCAACACTTGGTGAAAGCAACGAGAGAGTATGAGGAGCCACGCATTCAACTGCTCAAGAAAGCCGCTCAAGCAAGTTCGTCGGATTTCGAGGATAAGTTTGAAGAGAGGATGGGCAGAATGGAAAGATTGCTCAATACCGTGGTGGAGAAAGTGGCGAGCGCTGGACAACCTGCAGAGAAACCATGTGGAGCATGTGGTAACCCAGGCCACACGAGCTTGCAATGCACAAGGGGTGAGGAAGAATATCAAGCCCAAATGAATTCTTCTCACAATTTTTACAGCTGCGACGCGCCACTGCCCCATTTGCCCAAACAGGACCCCTACTCGAGCAACTACAATGCGCCATGGAGAGATCACCCTAATTTTCGTTGGAGAGATCAAAGCAATCAAGTGCAGCAGCAGCAGAGCTATAGACCGCCTCATCAAAGAGGATTCCAACAAGCACCTCCACCTCCACAAGAAAATCAAGGAAAAGCTCTTGAAGAGATGATGAGAGAGTTGATTGGCTCACAACAATTGTTGCAAAATAATTTGCAAACAACGAATGAAGCAGTGCTAAAACTTCAACAGTCTCAAGCAGAGCAAAAGGTTCAGATCGAGGGGTTGGCTCGTCAAGTGTCTCAACTCGCAACGTCTGTGAATCAACTCAAGGGCCATCAAGGCAAGTTACCATCTCAAGTCCAATTGAATCCGATGGAGAACGTTAGTATGATCACTTTGAGGAGTAGCAAGGAGTTGAGTGAGCCCACAAGCCAGAATTCAAGTGGATGTTCGAGCAAGGCCTCTGGAGTTGAATCTCAATTGCAAAAATTCAAAAATTCTGGAGGCAAGGTGGATTCTGCAATCCAGAATGCAGATCAGTCCGGTTTGGCCAAACAGAACGGTGACCTGGCAGCTGTGCAGAAAGAAAAAAAAGAAGAACACAAATTGGTTGAGGGTGAGCAGTCTAAGGTTCATAAACCTTTGAGTCTACATGATCCCGAGATCGAGATACCTGTTCCCTTTCCTAGGAGGTTAGCAAAGAAGAAGCCGAAGGAAGAGCTAATGGATTTGTAATACCCCGTTTCCCCGAGCTAAATTTAGAATTTATTTTCGAACTTAGATTTAAGATAATTCACGCCGGATTGAGAAAAAGAATTTATTTTAATTCCAACAAAAATGATTTTCAAAAGTTTTGAAAATTTGAGTTATTTAATTTCATTGAATTTATATGCATTGCATATTTATTTAAATTAGCATTTAAGTATTTTCACGAGCTATTTAATTAGCAAACTGTAGTGACCCGCTCTTTTATATATTTTAAATCCAGTAATGAATGTTTATTTTTGTTCATCAGTGAATGAAAACGGTTATTATCCTGATATGAATTCAGCTTATGATCCTGAATTTATATTATTACAGCAGTCAATGATATTATTTCAGAGTTATAACTGACTTAGCAAAGTCATGTTATTTATTAATCGAAAAACAGAAGCAGTTATATTTATTAGTGCTACTTGAAGTCGAGAAATTATTTTGACTGCAACATAGATTAAATCTACGGATTTAATTTAAGTCATATTATAGTTTTTCAATATTGGAAACAAGGAAACAGATACTAAACGGATACAGAAATGTGATGATTGAAAATCGAAGCCAGTATTTATTTACAGTTTACATATTACAGACGTGGCATACTCAGCCACTTAACAAATGATGTAAATCAATCATATACATCATTAAAGCTAGTGGAATGGAATCCACCACCTTTGCTCCCCACCAATTCCACCCCACTCCACCAAACTTCCCCACTTATACCTGCAGCAATCTTCCACTTACTTCATTCCACCAAACTTCCCACTTATACCAGCAGCAACTCTCTCCATTCTGCACTAATAACCCACGTGAAGGAGGAACTCCATTCATTGCTCTTCTGCCAAACTTTAGAGGTAAGATTTAGCTTAACTCCTTCCATTTCTTCCTAAGCTCAACCTGCATCGTTTGAGAAACAATCTTTATATTTCAGTGTATCTATCCACTGATTCAATATCAATAACAGCAGCCACCAACACCAAATATTTGCAGGTAAATTCTAAACTCATTTATTCAAATTCACCCATGATTCACACCATCAAGCATGCTTCAGTTTTAGAATTCAGAGTTCATATAGTTGACCATATAAGCATCTTGAACTTATTAAGCACCCAACTACGCTTTCATCAACAAGTAGCACTTAATATGTAGTCTAAACAAGCACATGAGTTTATGCAAAACAAAGAAGAGATTACACCTTATCCTTGCCTAATTCACGCTAAGAACCGATCAAAATAGAGGCGAGGATTGAAACTTAGCTTTAATGGAGGAAGGCTGACTGCCTTGACCGGTACCGAGCCGAGCAGCGGCTGCCCAAGGCAACGGCGAACCCCAACTGCCGGATGAAAGAACGCCGACTCAATCGCCGATTTTCGAACCAAGAAACAGCGGCCTTGAGTTCCAGATCTTATGGCTCGATTGGGTTCCACTGTTGGAGAAACGAAGTGGGTCTTCGGATCTGAGAACGAGAGATAGAGGGTAGAGGCGGCTGTCGGAGCTCTGCGACTCACGGCGACTCCAGGCGAAGCAGCGGCCGCTCGACGGAAGCAGCAGACGCCGACCGGAGCAGAAGGCGGCGAGACTTCCGGACGAAAGTGGCTGAGCAGTCCTCGGCTAGAAAAGAAGGAAGAACGGCCGGCCTGAGAGAGATCAGATGAGAGATTGACCTTGGAAGGAGGAGGAGGCGCTCGCCGGTTTTCCACGGACGGCAGCGGCGGCGACACCCGCCTCGGCTGAGGCCGGATCGAGAGGGAGGAGAACGCCGGGCTTAGTCGCGGCGGCAGTCGACGCCGGCCGGAGACAGAGGCGGCAGAAGTCGAGAGTGAGAGGGAGAAGAAGCGTGCGTCTGTTCTGAGAGAGAGAGAATGAGAGCTCGATTGAATAAGAGAGAGAGAGTTGAATTGGGCCTTTATTTTTATTTGGAGTTGGGCTCTTTTATTTGGGCTTTCTCTATTTTATTGTAATTGGGCCTCTGATTTTATTTATATGGGCCGATTTTAAGTTATGAATTGGGCCTCTGATTTTATTTATATGGGCCGATTTTAAGTTATGAATTGGGCCTCTGATTTTATTTATATGGGCCGATTTTAATTACTATTGGGCTCTAAAATTTTAAAAGAGTTGGGCTGGATGATTTATTTCATTTGAGCTATATTATTTAAAAAGTTTGGGCTTGATTTTATTTAATGGCTTGGGCTTCACATCTAAATTCGAAAATTGGGCCTCCTATTTATTTTCTTTGGGTCTTGTTGTATTTATTTTCATGTGGGCCTTTATTGTTTCTCTTTGGGCCGAGTTTACTAATGAAAGCCCAACTGCATTATATTTTAATTGGGCTTTAGTTTAATTCATTGGGCCTTTGTTATAGTATCTTCGTTGGGCCTCGTTTGATTTATTTAATTGAGCCCATCTAATCAAATTATTTATTTATTGGGCCAAGATTTATTTAATTACTTGAGCCGATGAATTATTTCAATTGGGCCTCTCATGTTAATTATTCAAGCCCACTTCTACTTAATTAATTATTAGGCTGCCTTATGTTGAGCCTTTTAATCTTATAACATTACTTATTCCATTTATTAAGCCCGATTAATTATGAGGTTATAAAGCGAATAAGCTGAAGTATTTATTTAAATTCTATTGACTACGAGGAGCGGGGTTTATTTAATTGACGGATTAGAACACCCCGAAGAGAACGGATTAATTTTTGTTAATTATCCGGCTTCATGAGACGAGACTTAGCTTTTGTTTAAATCCGATAATCTGGATTAACAATAGAAATTCCCTGATTATTATCTCAGAATAATAGTTCATGCATACGAGATTCATGCATAGTTAAATTACGCATTCTCATTTAATTGAGAATTTTCCCTCGATTTAAAGTCTTACGTTATTTTCTCGGATTAAAGGTCGAGCGCAAGAATAAGAGCTCGTCAAGGAGTCATTAATCTGTAGCAAAGCTTTGCTATCAGGTGGGTTATTTTCATATATATCAAATGAGTTTAATGTTACATTTGAGCAGTTATTTCATTGCAAAATCATTAAACTGAAAATTATTTCAACTGTTGTCTTGCCATAAATGTTTCAATATTTGGTATGATATCTATCTGATGTGGCTTTGCCAGTTATTATGCAATCGAATTCGGGTCCTGAGCAGTTGATAGCTATCCTGCCAGGGCTAGTGTACACCAGTGACCGTGAGTCATCTAGCGGGTTGGCCGGTCAAGTGACCGTGAGAGGTGGCCACCTCTCCGGCACACAATTCCAGATATGATAGATTACAAGAGAACTTAGACTGCAGTCGAACTTTAAGAATCACAACTGAATTTAGTAAGCTTGGGCCTTTTTAGCGAAAAACCCCTTGCTGTACTGTTTATGATGGCATGACAATTTAAATCTTTACGAAGCATGTTATATTTCATAGTAGGCATATGTGCCCACTGAGTACTTTTGTACTCAGCCCTGCATATATTTCTAAATGTGCAGGTTGAGTAGCTGTCGATGGTGATGAAGTGACGAGCGGGATTCTTTTGTCTTATTATGTATTAATGAACTCTAGGGTTACATGTCTTCATACATGTAATCAGAACCTTATTCCGCTGCATACCCAGAAGTTTTATGTTATTTTGGATAAGTCGGAGTTATCCGAACTTACTAGTTATTTGAGTCTATACGACTAAAACTTCGTTATTTTATAAATATCCATGTTGTTAATAATGATGAAATGCGATCCTTTCTTGTTTGATTATTCCCCTTTCTACCCCGCTTCTAATCTCCCTCCATTAGTCACGGTTTCCCCGGCTTAATTATCCTTAATTAGTGCCGGTCGTGACACAAACCCTGAAGAATTTCTACAGTTTCGACAATTTTATCCTGAAGGATTTTAATTGTCCAATAAACACTCATATCCTACTCTCCCATCAGCCACCCATCAGCCACCTTATAGCCAGCTAAAAGCAAGCATCCCACACCCACCTACTCCTTTCTTTTTGAAAAGTCAACATCACCACCCACTTCCACCACCAACATCACCATCAATCCTCTGCACTATACCTATTACAGCACACTCCATGCTTCTACAAATTCATTGACATACTTTAGTCATTCTCATCCATTTCATCACAATCCCTCACGCAATTCATCATCTTTCACTCTCACAAGAAACACCAAGACAAAGGTAAGAATTGCAATCAAAATTCATTACTTTCTTACAAAGCAAGCTCTCCACTTCAATGACTAAGCTATTTGGGAATCAATTTCAGCGGCCAAACAAATTCAAGCAAACCGACCCAACCGAAATCTTTCTAAAAGGTTTTACTTCTAAATCCTCATGCCAATTCCTTGAGTTTTAATTGAGTCATAAGCGAAGAAAAAAAAAAAGAAGACACGCATACATTCATAGCACCATTTCAACACATATAATTGTATATGCAAATGAATAGAGTTTATATATTTTACATGAACAGAGTATGAAATATTTGAAGAAAGAACTTTTGCTTGAGCTTTGATCTTCCCTTGTTTTCAATTCTGCTGTGTCGAGTCTGTGGGTATCGAGTTGGGTCAGAGGTTGTTGGCAGAGAGAGTCGAGAGATGGAGGGAGGCAGGGCACGGCGGCGACCTGCCGCTGCTGTCCGGCCAAGGACGGAAGATGGGGAGGGAGTCATGGTCTGTGTGGGTGAGCGTCGAACTTGTGTATGAGTTGAGGGAAGACTGAGATGTGGTCGGCGGCGGTGGTTCTTCGGCTGCTGTTGCCGGAAGGCCGAGAGAGAGAACGCGAGGGAGGTCGGCGGCGGTTCATCACTGCTGTCCGTTCGGCGCGTAGAGAGAAAGGTGGAGCGGCGGCTCGTCGCTGCTGCAGTCGCCGGAGGAGAGGAGAATAGACGGAGGTTAGGGTTCTCGGTCAGTCGAGGGAGATGGTGAGGATGACCGGAGATGGTGCTCTTCGCCGAAGATGGCCGTTGCCGAATGAGAAGAAAGAGTGAGAGAAGGAGGGAGGCAGCGGCGGCATCTTCGCCGCAGCCGAGGAAGGAAGCGGCGCACGGGGTACCGTCGGGTTGAGTCACAGAACCGAGGGAGAGGTGGCCGGAGTTCGGAGAGGGAGAAGGGACGGCTGTTGCCGGAAGGCAGAGAGAGAGAGAGGAAACGATTTGGTGAAGAGAGGGAGAGAGTGAGATGTTGGAGGCGCAGCGGAGAAAAGAAGAAATAGGTTTGGGCTTGAGGGAATTGGGCCAAGTCATGGTCTGGGCCGATTTTTATTAAAATGAGCTGGGCTGTTGAGCCGAAATTCTTATTAAAACAGTTGGGCCTTTATTTTATTTAACAGTTGGGCTTTAGGTTTGGGCTAGGATGGAGTTGGTTGTGGGCCGATTTTCTTTGTTTAATTTTTCAGTTGGGCCTTTATTTTATTAAAACAGATGGGCCTTATTTAAATACCATATGAGTCAGTTTTATTTTAAACTTTGGGCTGCCTTGATTAATTAAATTAATTGGGCTGCCCTATTTTATTAATTGAACTATTAATTAGTTGAATTAATTATTTTTAAAGACTAGTTTTCATAATAATATTAAATTATTATTATGTGCATATTTTAAGTAAATTACTTATTATATGCTAAGCATGACATGAAATTGCATTTATTTTGCAATAAAAGTATTTAATTGGTTTTAATTATAAATCCAATTATTAAAAAGACGAGTAAGAATATTGTTGGTGTTCTTAACTCAAGAGAAATGTTTTCAATTATTTATTCATTAAATTTTAAAAACCCGGCTAAGTGAATCATAAAATAATAAGCACTACACCATGACTTAAGATTAGCTTCACGAGACCTATTAAGAATAGAATTTCTTGTAGGCTTTGTGACCAGGGGGATTAGCGCTGCTTTCCCAAGACAGGTTTTTATGTGTATGATCTTCAGGCTTTGCCTATCCAGGTGGGCTTACTTTCCAAATGTACAAAGTATGATTGAGTTATTAAGCTCTAAATGTTTCAATGAAATGCAAATTGTTTATTTAATGTAATGAAAACTGTTTATCCAATAAAATGTTTATGTGCACTCTGCTCTGTTTAAGGCTCGCGCAGTTAATCAATTGAGGTTCTCTTATGACCTAATACGTTATTTGAGAATTGTGTACACTTGTTAGTTGACTCGGTGGGTTGATCTCCATCGGGCTCTAACCAGAGGCGTTATAAGGGTGCTCGGCTGGATGTGTTCCGGAGCATGAGAAATATCAGGCCTGCCTGGGTAGCATCCCGAGGTCAAAGTAAACTTGTCTGGGTTACGCCCTCAGTTCAAGTAAGCAGGAGACAGAGATCCGTCGGTGGCTAAAAGGTCCGGGATCACAGCGAGTAACAGAAAGGGAGTGTGACATGTGCGCACAAATGAAAGAAAATGTTTTAACATGCTTAGAAGTACTTCTTTCAATTTAAAACCTTCTAAGTCATGTCAAGTATGATTGGATAAACTGTCTTTAAGAAAATAATGAAATGTTTATGAAAATGCATGCCCACTAAGTACATTAGTACTTAGCCCAAAAATACTTTCAAATGTTTTCAGGTTGGCTGGCCGGTGCTGACGGGACGGAGCTGAGGCTAGAGATAAATTCCTATGTTAGACTTCCGCTGTAGCAATTACTCATATCAGTCTTTTGTTTTCCCAACTTAAGATCTTCATGTTAAATTTCAAATGATATATCTGACCGAGCTTAGACTCTTCACTACTTAATTTATGCCAATGAATGTCGGTTGTCAGAAGCATGAAACAAAACTTGTGATCCAAAGGGGCATAGCCCGACTTTCTATCCTATTTCGGGTTTTTACAAGGTTATTCCTTGTTTATTTCTATGAATTAGTTGCACCTCGATTATATTTATTTATTCAAGAATCGGGGTGTGACAGAATGGTATCAGAGCATGAGTTTTCTTTCATGTCTCTGATAACCATAAGCTTTTTGATGTCGAGTCTAGAATAGTATCTCTAGACTTCTAAGAATGTCAGTAGCCCTCAGCTCGCCGTCACACTGCCGCAACTAAGGTACGATAATAGTTTTAAAAAAAAATATATGTATATGTATTTCAGATGTTATGAATGTTTCCAAGAAAAAGTGTGCGCTTCAATGAATGATGCTATGTGAATTGCTTATCGCTTTCCATATGTTATAAGTTATGAATTGCTAATCGCTTTCATATTGTTATCTTGGGTCTCCGACTCATATAACCAAGCTCAGTATCGTGTTTGGGACAACCCGAGCCCTTAACGATAAGATAAGTAAGTATCGTGTTTGGGACAAACCGAGCCCTTAACGATAAGATAAGTAAGTATCGTGTTTGGGACTACCCGAGCCCTTAACGATAAGATGAGTTAAAGTCGTGTTTAGGACTATTGAGCCTTTCACGAATACCAGATGTATGGTCGAGTTAGATTCTTTGAATCTTTTCGGCAATAGAAAAGTTTCATGTGGCATTTAATGTCAACATGTTTCAAGTTTCAAAGAGAATGAACGAATAAGAAAGCTTTATGTTGTCGTTTTAGGCTAGCTGCCTATACGATTAGAATGGTGGATCCTCTTGCAGACTGTTTGAGTACCACCCAAGAATGTTTTGAGAATGTTAATCGTGATAGCACCGCTTGATCGATTTAAGTAAAGACTGGTAAGATAGAAATGTTTAACATAGAGATGTTACAACATAGAGGCACTGCCTTAAGACTAAGGATTCACTTGAGCTATTTCAATAGCGGTGAGATTAAGTTTTTCACATAAGAACTTATGTTGCTTATGATTATGATGTCAGTCGTGATAGCCTTGCTAGAACGGCATAGAATGGACTTTCATGGTATCAATGACTTATGATGAAGTACTTACTAGTAAGTTTTAAGTTAGAAGTTTGACCAGAGACTTACATGAATAAGAAGTTGACATGATTGGGGGCGAAGTTCCCATTTGACTGAGTGATTCGTTTTGTTGGGTCTGGCCAGCCCACATGACTAAGATCTCGGTGATTGTCAATTAAGATTTTTGATCTCGAGGTAGAGCATCATCACAATATATAGAGACTCGCACTATATAGTTGTCACAATAGAATATCATTTTATCACAATAAGTATAGTAGCGATTAGAATTACTCAGTTTGTCATTAGTTTCGACCATTAGAACGATGCACTAAGTATCAAGCTGTCTTTTGGTAATCAAAGCGATTTTTGGAATCCCAAGCGAAGAACTGGAGCAGGTAGTGAGTATGATGAAGTTTTCAACCAGCTGTCAATATGTGGTCCACATGGCGGACAATAATGAGAAATGCGTAAAGGAGTTCGTAAATGAATCGCGGCATGAGATTTTCAATTCCCCTAGTAAATTAGGGAGATATTATGAAGGAACAAGCAATGAGCGAGACCCTCACCACCTCAAGATGGAGGTAAAGAAAAAGGAAATGGAATGAAAGAAATAGAGGAAACCCTTAAATGGAAGGAAAGCATTAGAACTAAACTTAAGGTATAACCCAACCCCAAGGTTAGTAAGCTCAAGCTAAGAGAGTGAATGCTTTGGCTAAAGTGCCGGAAGCTACAACAAGAATAAAGTTGGAACGCCACCACAATGGAAACTTAGAAACCCCCATTAAATAACCATTTGGAAATGGGAAAATGAGTTTACAGGGCAGAAGGAGTGCCATTAATCCTCGAAGTGAAAGTTACAAAGACGATGAGAAAAGTTTGATGTTAGAATTCCCTGGTCAATCTGAGAAGGTGACTTAGGACGAAGGAAACAATTAAGGAAGTTCAACAGATTTGAGAGTACAAAGATATTTTTCCCAATGAATTACCAAATTTTCACCAGACCTAGTTTCATGCAACATAGTATGTCACTATGGGAGCACTAATTAAAGATGTCAAAGAAAAGATGATACACTAAGGATGTGTATTGATTATAAGAAGTTGAAGCAAGCTCATAAGAATAGATATCCTCTTCCGAGGATAGACGACCTGTTAAATTAGTTGAGAGGAGCCGGTGTGTTTTCCAAGATTGACCTAAGATCTGATTACCACCAACTCAGGATGAAAAGAGAAGACATTCCAAAGACAGCGTTTCGAACGCGTTATGAACTTTACGAGTTCACAGTGATGCCATTAGATTTAACGAATGCCCCAGCAGTTTTCATGGACCTAATGAATAGAGTTTTCCATCAGTATCTCGATAGTTTTGTCTTAGTGTTTATCGACGACATCCTCGTATACTCTAAGACCGAAGAACAACATGAAGAGCACTTACGCATCGTACTCAAAACCCTGCGCAATGAGAAATGGTTTACCAAATTCAACAAGTGTGAATTTTGGTTAAAGGAAGTTATGTTTCTCGGTCACATAGTGTCGACTGAAGGAATCAAAGTAGACCCCGCCAAGGTCGAAACAGTCAAGAAATGGAAGGCACCATCAAATGTTAATAAGATCAGAAGTTTTCTCGGTCCAGCAGGTTACAATATAAGGCTCATCGAAAGATTCTCGAAATTGGCTAGGCCAATGACTCGACTTTTAAGAAAAGGGACTAAGTATGTTTGGTCCGAAGCTTGTAAACAAAGTTTTAAGTAGCTCAAGACTATGTTGACTACTGCACCAGTGTTAGCAATACCAGGGGAGAATGAAGAATTTGAGGTGTACACTGATGCCTCGAAACTAGGATTGGGTTGCGTGTTGATGCAAAATCAGAAAGTGATAGCATACACGTCTTGTCAATTGAAGCCCCATGAGCTGAACTACCCAACTCATGATTTAGAACTAGCAGCCGTTGTGCACGCACTGAAGATTTAGAGACACTACCTCTATGGAGTTAAGTGTGAGATCTTTACAGATCATAAGAGTTTAAAGTACTTCTTCGAGCAAAAGGATTTAAACATGAGAAAACGAAGATGGCTCGAATTAGTAAAGTATTACGATTGCACCATCAGGAAAAGCGAATGTAGTAGCTGACGCCCTGAGTCGAAAGACGAAGGCTAAGCTAGGGTATTTCATTACCCAACAGTAGGAGCTGATTCGTGAGTTCGCCTCACTCAGTTTAGAGATTGTTTATTCCCCAGATTCAGTATCGGGTTGTGTAGCTGTGCTGACAGCTAAACCTGATTTGAGAGAAAGAATTTTGCAAGCACAAAGAGAAGATTGGTTCTTGAAGAAGATGCGTCTCGCTGCATGAACGAATGAAACGAAAAGATTAACTGAAGCAAAGGATAATACACTTGTGGTTGGTGAAAGATTGTGTGTGCCGCACAATGAAGAGTTAAAGAACGAGATTATGAGCGAAGCTCATGATACTCCATACACTGCACACCCAGGCAGTACAAAGATGCACCAGAATTTAAAGAAAATTTTCTGATGAACAGGAATGAAAAGAGATAGTACGCCTTCACGGTGTACCTGTATCTATCACGTCAGATCGTGACACCAGATTCACATCGCGTTTCTGGAAAAGTTTACAAGAAGCAATGGGCACTCAGCTGAATTTCAGCACAGCATACCATCCTCAGACTGACTGACAGTCAGAAAGAACGATTCAGATTCTAAAATTTTCGTTGCGAACAATTATCGCAGACAAAGGTAGAAGTTAGGAGAATTTGTTACCTCTCGAAGAATTTGCTTATAACAACAGTTATCAAGCAACATTTGGAATAATCCAGATGAGGTCTTGTATAGCCGAAAATGTAGTTCACCACTTTACTAAGATGAAGTGGGTGAAAGAAAGCTGTTAGGTCCTGAACTGGTCCAACAGATGGTTGAGAAGGTCGACCACATCAAGCAAAGAATCAAAGAAGCTCAAGATAGACAAAAGTCTTACGCCGATAAACGCCGATCGGAGTTAGAATTCAATGTTGGGGATCGAGTTTTCCTCAAAAGTTTCTCACTCAAAGGGAGTTATACGTTTCAGAAAGAGGGGCAAGTTACGACCCTGTTATATAGGACCTTTTGAGATCCTAGATAAGATAGGCCCTGTAGCCTATAGGTTGGCATTGCCGCCCAGTATTGGAGACATACACAATGTGTTTCATGTCTCTCAGTTAAGAAAGTATGTGTTTAATCCAAAGCATTTGATTAAGCCAGATAAAGTAGTCCTAGCCAGGACTAAAGTTATGAAGAGAAACCAGTCCAGATACTTGATCGCAAGGTTCAAGTTTTACGAGGCAATAATATTGTTCTCGTCATGTAGTGGAACCATCACAAGATGGAAAAGGCCACAAAAGAGATGAATGAAACAAATGACTAGTATCACAAGCTAGAATACCAGACATGCAATTCCGAGGACGGAATTTTTTTTAAGGAGGGAGAGATGTAATACCCCGTTTCCCCGAGCTAAATTTAGAATTTATTTTCGAACTTAGATTTAAGATGATTCACGCCGGATTGAGAAAAAGAATTTATTTTAATTCCAACAAAAATGATTTTCAAAAGTTTTGAAAATTTGAGTTATTTAATTTCATTGAATTTATATGCATTGCATATTTATTTAAATTAGCATTTAAGTATTTTCACGAGCTATTTAATTAGCAAACCCTGAAGAATTTCTACAGTTTCGACAATTTTATCCTGAAGGATTTTAATTGTCCAATAAACACTCATATCCTACTCTCCCATCAGCCACCCATCAGCCACCTTATAGCCAGCTAAAAGCAAGCATCCCACACCCACCTACTCCTTTCTTTTTGAAAAGTCAACATCACCACCCACTTCCACCACCAACATCACCATCAATCCTCTGCACTATACCTATTACAGCACACTCCATGCTTCTAAAAATTCATTGACATACTTTAGTCATTCTCATCCATTTCATCACAATCCCTCACGCAATTCATCATCTTTCACTCTCACAAGAAACACCAAGACAAAGGTAAGAATTGCAATCAAAATTCATTACTTTCTTACAAAGCAAGCTCTCCACTTCAATGACTAAGCTATTTGGGAATCAATTTCAGCGGCCAAACAAATTCAAGCAAACCGACCCAACCGAAATCTTTCTAAAAGGTTTTACTTCTAAATCCTCATGCCAATTCCTTGAGTTTTAATTGAGTCATAAGCGAAGAAAAAAAAAAAGAAGACACGCATACATTCATAGCACCATTTCAACACATATAATTGTATATGCAAATGAATAGAGTTTATATATTTTACATGAACAGAGTATGAAATATTTGAAGAAAGAACTTTTGCTTGAGCTTTGATCTTCCCTTGTTTTCAATTCTGCTGTGTCGAGTCTGTGGGTATCGAGTTGGGTCAGAGGTTGTTGGCAGAGAGAGTCGAGAGATGGAGGGAGGCAGGGCACGGCGGCGACCTGCCGCTGCTGTCCGGCCAAGGACGGAAGATGGGGAGGGAGTCATGGTCTGTGTGGGTGAGCGTCGAACTTGTGTATGAGTTGAGGGAAGACTGAGATGTGGTCGGCGGCGGTGGTTCTTCGGCTGCTGTTGCCGGAAGGCCGAGAGAGAGAACGCAAGGGAGGTCGGCGGCGGTTCATCACTGCTGTCCGTTCGGCGCGTAGAGAGAAAGGTGGAGCGGCGGCTCGTCGCTGCTGCAGTCGCCGGAGGAGAGGAGAATAGACGGAGGTTAGGGTTCTCGGTCAGTCGAGGGAGATGGTGAGGATGACCGGAGATGGTGCTCTTCGCCGGAGATGGCCGTTGCCGAATGAGAAGAAAGAGTGAGAGAAGGAGGGAGGCAGCGGCGGCATCTTCGCCGCAGCCGAGGAAGGAAGCGGCGCACGGGGTACCGTCGGGTTGAGTCACAGAACCGAGGGAGAGGTGGCCGGAGTTCGGAGAGGGAGAAGGGACGGCTGTTGCCGGAAGGCAGAGAGAGAGAGGAAACGATTTGGTGAAGAGAGGGAGAGAGTGAGATGTTGGAGGCGCAGCGGAGAAAAGAAGAAATAGGTTTGGGCTTGAGGGAATTGGGCCAAGTCATGGTCTGGGCCGATTTTTATTAAAATGAGCTGGGCTGTTGAGCCGAAATTCTTATTAAAACAGTTGGGCCTTTATTTTATTTAACAGTTGGGCTTTAGGTTTGGGCTAGGATGGAGTTGGTTGTGGGCCGATTTTCTTTGTTTAATTTTTCAGTTGGGCCTTTATTTTATTAAAACAGATGGGCCTTATTTAAATACCATATGAGTCAGTTTTATTTTAAACTTTGGGCTGCCTTGATTAATTAAATTAATTGGGCTGCCCTATTTTATTAATTGAACTATTAATTAGTTGAATTAATTATTTTTAAAGACTAGTTTTCATAATAATATTAAATTATTATTATGTGCATATTTTAAGTAAATTACTTATTATATGCTAAGCATGACATGAAATTGCATTTATTTTGCAATAAAAGTATTTAATTGGTTTTAATTATAAATCCAATTATTAAAAAGACGAGTAAGAATATTGTTGGTGTTCTTAACTCAAGAGAAATGTTTTCAATTATTTATTCATTAAATTTTAAAAACCCGGCTAAGTGAATCATAAAATAATAAGCACTACACCATGACTTAAGATTAGCTTCACGAGACCTATTAAGAATAGAATTTCTTGTAGGCTTTGTGACCAGGGGGATTAGCGCTGCTTTCCCAAGACATGTTTTTATGTGTATGATCTTCAGGCTTTGCCTATCCAGGTGGGCTTACTTTCCAAATGTACAAAGTATGATTGAGTTATTAAGCTCTAAATGTTTCAATGAAATGCAAATTGTTTATTTAATGTAATGAAAACTGTTTATCCAATAAAATGTTTATGTGCACTCTGCTCTGTTTAAGGCTCGCGCAGTTAATCAATTGAGGTTCTCTTATGACCTAATACGTTATTTGAGAATTGTGTACACTTGTTAGTTGACTCGGTGGGTTGATCTCCATCGGGCTCTAACCAGAGGCGTTATAAGGGTGCTCGGCTGGATGTGTTCCGGAGCATGAGAAATATCAGGCCTGCCTGGGTAGCGTCCCGAGGTCAAAGTAAACTTGTCTGGGTTACGCCCTCAGTTCAAGTAAGCAGGAGACAGAGATCCGTCGGTGGCTAAAAGGTCCGGGATCACAGCGAGTAACAGAAAGGGAGTGTGACATGTGCGCACAAATGAAAGAAAATGTTTTAACATGCTTAGAAGTACTTCTTTCAATTTAAAACCTTCTAAGTCATGTCAAGTATGATTGGATAAACTGTCTTTAAGAAAATAATGAAATGTTTATGAAAATGCATGCCCACTAAGTACATTAGTACTTAGCCCAAAAATACTTTCAAATGTTTTCAGGTTGGCTGGCCGGTGCTGACGGGACGGAGCTGAGGCTAGAGATAAATTCCTATGTTAGACTTCCGCTGTAGCAATTACTCATATCAGTCTTTTGTTTTCCCAACTTAAGATCTTCATGTTAAATTTCAAATGATATATCTGACCGAGCTTAGACTCTTCACTACTTAATTTATGCCAATGAATGTCGGTTGTCAGAAGCATGAAACAAAACTTGTGATCCAAAGGGGCATAGCCCGACTTTCTATCCTATTTCGGGTTTTTACAAGGTTATTCCTTGTTTATTTCTATGAATTAGTTGCACCTCGATTATATTTATTCATTCAAGAATCGGGGTGTGACAGGATTTCATGAAGATATTTGGAAAGTTGGAGATTAATCTTCCTTTCCTCCAAGCACTCAAACTCCCTCATCTGAGCAAGTTTTTGAAGGACTTCATCGATGGAAAGTCTAAGAAATCTGGAAAGATTGTGATGGGCGAGAACGTGTCAGCAGTGATACGAAAAGAGTTGCCGCCCAAATGCAAGGATCCAGGTATGTTTTCTCTGCCATGTTACATTGGTGATACTAAGATTGAGCATGCTATGTGTGATCTAGGAGCTTCTATTAATGTCATGCCTTTAGCTGTTTATAATAGTTTAAATGGTGTGAAGTTGGTAGATACTAAAGTTGTGATTCAGTTAGCCGATGGATCATGTGTGCACCCTGAAGGTTTGCTTGAAAATGTCCTTGTGAAAGTGTATAATTTTGTTTATCCTGTTGATTTCTATGTGGTGAAAATGAGTGGTATGCAGTCGAAGGAGTCAGCTGGTGTTCTGTTAGGTCGTCCTTTCTTAAGGATCACTAGAGCAGTCATTGATGTTTATAGTGGTACTATTTGTTTGGATTATCATGGAGAAAAGTTTACTTTCAACATTGATGATACCATGAAAAGTCCCCATGCTGTTAAAACTGTTTGTGCCACTAATGTTACTGACCCTTTTGTCCAAGAACATCTTGAGACTAAATCTATGCAGGACAAATTTCTTCATGTTGACTCGAAACTCGCAGGTTCTGGACATACGGACTGTTTGCCCAAACGGAAACCACGTGACAGAAGTCTGCATTTTGATGTGGAACCACCCGACTTAAAAGATAAGTGTGTGGAGGAGCTTCATCTTGAAGCTTATGACGCCGCGATGTGGTATAAGGATCGCACCAAGATGTGGCACGACAAGAACTTGCAAGGAAAGACATTTACAGTCGGCCAAAAGGTACTTTTGTTTCAGTCAAAGCTGCGGTTGATGACCGGAAAATTGAAGACGAAGTGGATTGGCCCCTTCGTGATACAGTCTGTTTGCCCACACGGGGCGTTTGAGATACGCAGCCTAGATACGGCGAAGACATTCACCGTAAATGGACAACGTTTAAAGCCGTTCTATGATGCCTCCTCTTTAGTCCCAGCGGAGTCAGTTTCCCTGTTGATTCCGGGCACTTTTTGAGCACTTGAGCAGTCGAGCCGAAGACGTTAAATAATGGCGCTTATCGGGAGGCAACCCGATTTTCTTTCCCTTTGTTTCTCCCGTTTTGTTTTTCTTTTTCTTTATTTCCGTTCGTTCAGTTTTTCTTTCAGTTTTAATTCCCTTTCTTTAGATTTAATTTTTGTTAAAGTTTCTTAAAAAAAAAACGCAACAGTGGATTACGTGAACGTGGCAGCCCTACAGGAGAGCATCACGAATTTGAGCGCCACCATTCGACAGGAGCTGCGGCGGCAACGCACACGGTGACTTCCTTCCTTATCTTGTTTTGTTTAATGTTTTTGTGTTGTCTTTGTCTTTATCTTTTAGTTGTGTGTCTCGTTTGCTCCTTGCTTATGCTTTATTTTGTTTGCTTGAGGGCAAGCAAAATCTAAGTGTGAGGGGGGCGTATTTGAGTTTGTGTTTTGTTGAGTCCGTGTTTATGCCGTTTTGTGTGTTGTGAGCCTTGTGATTGTTGAAGTATTAGTGATAAACATGCTGCCCGGTTGAGTTGTGTGATGAACTTGAGGTTTGATACTTGAGATTTGAGATTTTGAGATTGAAAATTTTGTGTTTTTATTGGATGACATTTGGGATGACAAATAAGAGCAACAATGAGTAAAAAGCCACATATAAGTGAGAATTGAGCTTACTAGAGTAGAGCACTCTCTACTATTTTTCTTTTTTGAGTGGTTTGTTATTCATGAAGTTGTGATATGTTGTGAGTCATTGGTGATGCATGATAGA
Organism: Salvia miltiorrhiza; assembly: GCF_028751815.1. Classification (NCBI taxonomy): domain Eukaryota; kingdom Viridiplantae; phylum Streptophyta; class Magnoliopsida; order Lamiales; family Lamiaceae; genus Salvia; species Salvia miltiorrhiza. The sequence goes on from NC_080389.1 coordinate 9,614,562, forward strand.
AGGCACTAGGGTAGCCTTTTGGCCTGCTTTTGAATTCCTACCCGTACATTAACCCCCTAGTGAGCCATTTTGAAGCCTTGACCATGTTTTGTTCATATTAGTCACTAAATAATTAGCCAAGGCTTGTTTTGGACTCTCTCTTTGGCCCAGTGATGCATGTCTAATTTTAAACTTCATTCCATCAATTACTAGAGAAAGTTAAACTGTGTTTTCATGTGCCGTTTGCCCAAACTGCTGTCTTGTGCAAAATGATAAGGATCTGTGATCCGTTTGGCCAAACAGTGGCATTGATCAGTTAAGTTTTTGAGTGGGAACAGTTTTGGGAGACAATTTGTTGGGATATTTTGTAGATGATGATTGCATGTTGATTAAAAAGGAAAGGTGCTGCAGAAAAAAAAAAGAAAAAAAAAGAAAGAAAAAAATCGAAAAAAAAAAGAAAAAAAGAAAAAGAAAAGAAAAGAAAAGATGTTGCACCAGTTTGAGTTGAGCATGTAGTATCATTGTTATTGTTGGAGTTTTTCCCCAAGTTTAGTTGCTTTCTTTCTTTCTCCATGAACTTGAATTGTGGATGATGGTTTGGATTAGACGTGCGCACTTTGATTTTCAATGTTTAAACTTAGGACCCCTAGGATCTTGCCAATATAATGAATGGTCCTTAGCCCCATTACAACCAATGAGAAAAGACCTTTTTGAGTTACTATGTGACTATGACATATCACGACTAAGTGGATTTTTCTTCTTGTGTGTGAATTTCCAAAATAAATACTTGAGAGAAGAGTGAACCTTGAGAGGAACTCGTTGTTGCTTGATTTGGACTATATTGACAATGAAAACACTTGTTTGACATTTCCTTTTCTTGATTTGAGAGTTGAGAATCGATTGTGAGTTGCATGGTTCGATTTGGCAGTATGTCATGTTACTAGTGTTTTGATGATTACTTGGCTGTTGTTTTTAGTTGAGTTTCTCGTTGTTTAGTGTCCTTGTTCTTTTCTGTTTTCTTTTTCGTTGTTTGTTCTTTTATTTTGGAGTCTTTTGTGTCGTGTCGGGGGAGGTCTTGTCTAGATAGCTATTTCCGCTATTGAGTCTTTTCTTCACTTCATACTTGAGGGCAAGTATGATTCAAGTGTGAGGGGATTTGATGCGTGTGATTTAGTTATCTATTTTCGTGTCGTTTGCCATTGATTTTTCCTTGATATTACCCAAGTTGTTGGCATTTGGCGCAGGAATTAGATGGATGGAGAGTGGAAGCTCGTGGATGCAAAGAGATGGTGAAAGTCGAGATTTTTGATAAAGAATTGCATGAATTTTGGAGGAGATTAGAGATTGGGCTTGGAGTTAATTATTTTAGATTTAATTAAAGTCCAATACTCTTGTTTTAATTAATCTTGGGCCTTATTATTGTGAAAAGGCCGATCAGCCCGTGTTTTCTTTGGAGGTTAGGGCGGCTGCATTGTAGAGATAGGAAAGGATTTTATTTCCTTAAGTATTTTATTTGTGGGCAGCCGCCACTTATCAAGGAGAACACATTAGATTAGAGTTAATTAGTTATAGCTTTAGTTTTACTTTAGGTGCAAAATTCGAGAAGATTGACTGGAGATTAAACATACTTTTTGATTCTTATTTCTAGTTCACGTTTTTTGCTTAGTTTTGAGGTTGATTTTACTTTGTTGTTTCTGGGATTGAGATTGGCGGCTATTATTGGTGAATCAAAGCAGACAAGTTTTTAATTTCAAAGTGGTGACTTATTTCAATTTCATTTAATTCGTTAGTTTAATTTTCGGGTTGAAGAGTTTAGTTAGTTGCTTTGCTTACAATTTATTTCGTGTATTTTGTGTTTGATTATTCGATGTTTGCTTTTAATTATTTTATTGTTCTAGTTTTAATTATGAGTAGCTAAGCTTTTAATTCGGCAAGAATAATGAAGCATTAATTTAATAATCTGTGAGACCTAATTGAGCATAAAATTGATTCCTATTAATTTCGATTAATTCCTAGGGTTTAAAGATAATTCCGATTTTATTTAAGTCTGGCCAACTTAGGTTTAATTGGATTACAGTCAATTAGCACCTCCAATCCGTAATTGTTGGAATAGGGCTGATTAGTGATAAAACTACCATGTTCGTAGTAGAAATTAATTGGTATATTAATTATTACTAGCGTATCTAGGATAATTGATATAAATTGGGTTGCTTCATCTTAATGCTATTAGAATATTAAATCTAAGACTGGCATATCCAGCTATGTTATATTTTAATAAGGGAAATAAGCAGGTCTGGCGTCTCCAGTTGTTTATCGACACAGTAAGTAGGAATTGGGGTACGTCCGTTGCGTTTCACGGTATCCTATAACTGGTTGGTTGATAGGGATTAATTAATTATTGCGTCGATGATCAGAGCTTTGAATTAGTGTGGATTTATTTAAGCCGAATTACCTTTCTATTGATATTTTTGTAGAGTCTTTTATTTGATTTATTGCTTTCTTAGTATAATTAATTTTCTCAAAATTAAGGCGTGGTGGCATCACCAAAATTTATAGATTTTAGGGAATTGAATGATTTTACCTGCTCTCTGTGGGATCGACCCTGCTTATCATTATACTAATTTATTTTGATAATTCTGCAGGAATTATTTGGTGGAAAACGACGTCCACCATTATCCCATATTTTACACAAAAGAGGAGTTCACCATTTTTCCTTCCTTATTTTCACTTCAAGGAAGGATAATATTATCACACCAAAATGAAGGGATAATATTATTATTATCCCTCCTTGAAGTGAAAATAAGAAAGAAAAAATGATGAACTCCTCTTTTGTGTAAAATGTGGGATAAGAAATGAGACATTTAAAGGCATAAATTTTTGTTATCTCCCCTTTTTCCATCCATGAAAGTGAACGCACCCTAAAGGGATGAGAATATTAATTATTGTGTGCATGTTCCAAGAAGAGATCGCATGTATATACAATATACAGTAGTTAAGCTCCTATTTTGGTTCATAGAAACAACTCGATCTGGTCTATTACAAATTGCCAATAAATAAAAATAAAAATAAATAAATATAAAGAAGAAGCAAAAGTTGAAAGACATGAGTTGAAGGCCTCCCGTGGGGTGAACTTGAGAAGGAACAGAGTACAAACATAAAACCACCAAGGAGAAGAAAATCAAGTATCCAAATTAACGCCAACTGCTCTACCTCATCATGGATTGATATTCACCATCGCTATTTTGGAGATTGAGTCTGAATTCTTCATCTTTGCTGCAATGCTTTTGGTTGTCACCATCTTCATCTCCTTCATAGATCGAAACGACCAAATCACTTCCGAGAGGGTATCCAGATATGGACAATCATGGATTTCTAATTTCCTTAGCCGATACTTTGCATCTTTTCCACATTGTACATTTCTCAGATTCCATAACTCTTCCATGCACAAGACTTCGAGACGAGGGAAAGTGTCGTGCAAGATCACCATTTGTTGACCAGTGTATGCATTCCGCAATTTGAGGTACTCGAGCTTGGGTAACTTTCCTAGTAGTGGCATGGGGTCTTCATCAAGACAGCTATTAACCAACGTCAATGATTTAAGAGATTGAGGGAGATTAGTTGGTAACCTGGCAAGGAGTCCATCCAATTTGAGTTTTTCGAGCCTATGTAGAATACGAAGGTCATCCAAACAAGGCATGCTTCTGAAACGATACCCTTTTAAGATTAGGTGGTTAAGACGTTTGAATACAACCAATGACGCAAAGAGCTTTCTTACATCGGAGTTTCCATCCAATTCTTCTATCCCCAATTTCCAAAGACAAAACAACTTTTCAAAGCCCGAGAGCCTACACGTCCAATTATCAACCGAGACGTAGGTTAAGGTCTCCAAATTCTCCAGCGTGTCAATCTTGAAAGGCTTCCAGCAAATCAGATTAGACATGTAGAGGTGGCGAAGGCTATGCAATTCCCATATAATATCTGGCACCTCCACCATAAAGTTTTTAACTATGTCAAGAATCTCAAGCTTTTTCAAGCACCCCAACGACTCTGGAAGCTCTTTTATGTAATTATTTCTCAACCCCAAGTATCTTAATTCCATCAATGTGCCGATAGAATCTGGTAAAAACTTCAACCCAAAATCTTCCAGGTCAAGTATCTTAAGTTGTTCAAAGCTTTTCCAATAAGATGGACTAGCATCAAAGTAGCCACCTCCATGGAAGAAGAGAGAAACAAGAAGCTTATCTTGATCTGTGGAGTAGTTGAACTTGTCTCTGCTACAAATGATAACACGATGATGACGAGGACTCTCACAGGGCTGATTATTTCCATTGTTCCTTAGGATCTCAAAATCGAACTCCTCCTCTGCTCTTTGGATGGATAGCATGTGTAGCACAACATTCATTCGATACTGCGTGCTCTTGTCTTGGACATCAATAACAGATTCATCGATTAAACCATCTAAATGTGATCCAGATTCATATTCTTGTGCTGCTCCTACTACATTCCAAATCTGTTTCAGCTTTTCTTTCCTCAAAGTTGTATTTTCCTTAAAGAAGGCCATAGACAAGAAACATGACCTCAGTTTGGGATCCAACTTATGATAAAATGGTTCCAACAACTTCAATGTTGAACCAAAATCAACTGATTCAAGAAGTTGTTCCCATTTGCTCTGCCCTGAGACTTTCTTTTCCGCTAACTGTTTTCCCACCTCTTTTATAGCTAATGGCAGACCACCACATTTTCTCAACATTTGTTTTCCCATAGGCTCCAAAGACTTTGGGAATTTGTGGTCACCCGTCAATTTGTTTATTGCTTTCATAAACAATTGCCAGCTCTTCTTAGCATCCAAAGGTTCCATCTTATAAACATTTTCTTCAGATACCTTTATGTTGACATGTGTCGCGTGACTTGTGAGTAGCAATCGACTTCCAGTGTCTGCTTACATAAGAACAATACAAAAAGGGAAAGTGAGAAGATTATTGAGTCATAAGTAGACGAAAGATGATCATACATACATTCACGTGGAAGAGCTTCCAAGAAAGACGACAAGTGCATTTGTTTGGGCAGGTCATCGAGAACTATAAGATATCGCTTCCATTGCAGGTGTTGGCGAAGCATATCTCGGAGGCTTCGGTTGTCCATATTCTCCAATAAGGAAGATGTATGGAGATTCTCAGGATCTTTTAGCTGCTGTATTAGTTTGATAAGTAGCTCTTTGATAGTGAAGTGATTAGTAGAATTAGATACCCAAGCACGACGCTTGAATCGCTCAATGACGGTTGGATGGTTGTATATCTCTCTAGCAAGAGTTGTCTTTCCAATACCATCCATCCCTTTGATAAAAACATCCTTCCGGTATCTTGCCCCATCAAGAATCTTTTTGCGAAGCAGCATTTCCACATCTTCGTCCAAGCCCACCACATCTACAGCATCTTCAACATATTCTGATGATCTAATGTTGGATTCATCATCTCCCAGTTTAAGCATCTGCTTTTTGATCTCTCCCATCCAACTATGGATGGACATCATGGACTCATAATCCCCCAAATTATAACGTATCATGTCTTCATCGAAAAACTTGATGGCATCGTCAGTCATATCGACAAGGTCGGATACTAAAAAATTGAGGCTTCTTCCCTCTTCCAATTTCTTATCCCTCACAATATCAACAATCTCTCTCATCTCTTCCATCATCTTCTCGAATTGTTTCCGGAAATATTCTGAGTTTTGTTTTAAGGAGGAATTGCCCTTTCGATAACTAATAACCAGCTTCTGTATCAGCGATAAGAGGAGGGCCTCCGACATGATTATGCTTGGACCAAACTGCCCTAGTTAATACCCAATTTAACAACATTAGTAGCTAGGAAATACTCCCTCCGTCTATGAATTAAAGCCCTATTTCATGTTCGGCACGGAAACTAATTAAGAAAACTGATAAAGATATTGTGAGTGAAATAAAATTGTAGTTGACTAAAGTGATAAAGGTGTTGTGGGTGGGTCCACTAGTGATAAAATATAGTAAATATAGAATATAAAATTGATAAAAGTGTTTTAAGGTGGGTCCATTAGTGACAAAAGGTAATAAATATAAGAAAAAAATGAGAGTAAAAAAGTACAAAAACCACAATAGGGCTTTATTTGGTGGACAAAAATTAAATGGCAAGTAGAGGCGCTTTAATTCGTGGACGGACACATTTCAACAAATCCATAAATTAATAGTATAGAAATAAATGATTTCGGATTGAATAGAATTTACTCAAGCGAAAGAACATTATTATCATGTCAATTGAAAACATCATAAACACATGACTATTATTCTTCATATTAATCTAATCTATGGAGAAGGAAAAAAGTTACCCTTTTGTGATTTATCTTCTTATCTTTGCTCGTGTTGATCGACTTTCTGATTCAATCCTCCCTTCTCATGAAATTAGCTCGTCTTTATCTTCCGATGAATCCTTTGATTTGATCAAGGGTCAGAAGATTATTGAGTCCAGAATATTAAGAGGGTGTTTGGCTGAACAGCTTATAAGCTCTTTCGAAGTGTTTGGCAAAATAAGATCTTAAACAACTTATAAGTTCCAAAAATAAGCTCCAAGAGCTTATAAGCACTCAAAAAAATAAGTTCATCTACCCTAACTTATTTTTTTATAATCTCATATGCAATAATTATTTTACAAATATTTTTCAACTATAATTATTATTTTCATCATATATCATTTAAGTTCATTTCTCTTCGATTTTCTCTTTCTAAAAAAATATTTTCTCGCTCTAGCAAAAAAATTCTCTATCTCTAGCTTATAAGCTCAATTATCCAAATACTTTGACAACTTATAAGCTCTTAAAAATAACATCTTATAAGCTCTTTAAAATAAGCTTAGTCAAGCACCCTCTAAGTGGGAGTCCAGTGGGCTAATTGACAATTGTGAAATTATAATAAAAAATTATACTAGAGAAATTAAAAAAATAAAAATGGGACACACACTAAAAAGTTTCATAGAAATTAATGCCCAAGGCTTGAGGTCCTGAGTTCGAGTCCATCACCGTGCAATCTTTAAATTTCTTTATTTACTTGTGTAGTTTATAGAAAAAATCTCCAATAAAAAAATTAATTTGTGATAATAAAATCAAAAAATTAATTTGTGATGATTTATGTTATCTCTTTGGGAACATTCAAATACCCAAATTAACAGCAATTAACAAACAAGAACTAGAATAAAAACAAGGGGTTATGGCAAAAAAATACATGAACTTTTAAAAAAATTGCAATTTTCACCTGAACTTTCAATTAAGCCAAAATCTACGTGAATTTATATTTTTGTTGCAATTTTCACCTAAACTTTCAACGAAATTAGAGCTTAATTGCCAGTCGAAATTAAGTCAAATATACTAAATTTTACTTTGTTAGACCTCCGAGCTTCTAAATACTCATCATCATCAGAAGTTAGACAAAAATCAGGTGAAATTCTTATTGTCAATTAAGCTCTAATTTAGTTGAAAGTCAAACTTAGGTGAAAATTGCAACAAAAATATAAATTCATGTATATTTTGGCTTAATTGAAAGTTCAGGTGAAAATTGCAACTTTTTTCAAAGTTCATGTATTTTTTTGCCATAATCCCTAAAAACAAAATAAATATTACCGTGATTCTTCTTCTTACTCGTCTTGATCTACTTTCCGAATCTATCCTCACTTTTCCTTAGCCTTTAGCTTTCATTTTTCTAGGACATGGAAAATATAAAAAGATTTGTTGTTGCATATTGTTCCGAAGCAAGAACTGAAGTAGCAATACTCAAAATCTGAATTTATATAATTAGAACATCATAATTAATCATGTGTATTTAAAAATCATTCAAATCAAGGACAAGGAAATTACCTTTTAATAATATTATTATAAAATTTAAATTTATTATAATATAATGAATCAAAATTAGCATTTATTATTAAAAATTGATGTTTAAAGAAACTATATAATCTAATTATAGATTTATTAACTCCAATAATCAATTATTAACTAATACTAAAAGATGATTATACCAATGTGTCGTATATTATTCACTCTTCATATTTGAAAACAACAACTGAGGTGATAATACTCATGTCATAACTGACGATAGTCGACGCACAACTTTGAGTTGAACTAGACTAGTAATATCCATGCATCCCATTTAACTTGATTTGTTTCTTTTTTAGATAATCGATTTTCACTATGATAAATATAGCCCCACACACTTTACACTACAATATTTCTCTTTTGAATGAGCGTGTCAAAGAATATTAGGTCAAGTAAGATGAGACAAATGATATAATTTATTCAAGCTTCCAAAATGATTAATTTTTTACTTAATAAATTTTTGTGAAGCGCAAAAATTTAAATTTTTGATATAAAAACTCCGCATAATTATGCTGAGGTTTCATATTATTCAGATCTAGGAAGAGGGAAAATTACCTATTTGTGAATTCTCTTCTTATCTTTGCTCCTCTCTCCTTATCTTCTCTTCTGGCTGAGAGTGATTTGACAAGCTAAAACAGAGTTATAAAGTGTGTGACTCAACAAGTTATTTTATTTTATTGGGTAGGTTAGATAGAAACAATAAAATACTTAATTAATTTTCAAGAAATATGACTTAAACAATTGCAATAGAAGACAAAAGGGGACAGATGCAACCCACCTTCTATATTCTTCTATTATTTCTTCAATACTAGTCAATATATTTGAGTTTAAGTTTCAACTAATATGTCCTAATTACCCAAAAGTAGTTGAAACAAACCTTATTCAATATTGTTGAACCAAAATCAACTTTGGAGTGCTTATACAACCTGCCAAATCAATATTCCTCTATAAATATAACTCTAAAATTTACAAATTCAAACAAATTGGAGTGTTTATAAGCGTGTAATATCACGAACTTTGCCTACAGTTCCTTTTTCCCATGAAATCTAAAAATTCCAAATTTTATCACTAAATTGAAAATCTGTTCAAATTTACCACGATTTAAATTCTTAAATATTCAAAATTACCCCTTTCAAAAAGCAAGAAAATCCCACATTTTGAGTTATGATAGACAGAAACACCCAAATCCAAAAATGTGTATCCAATTACCCTATTGAAATTGTTCTCTTATAATTATAAATCGTATGTACTAAGCTCACGCCTAAAATAGTTTCAGAACAGATTTTTATTGAAGAATTATATTATATTTAATTTATATAGTAATTAATCTTATGTGGAAGGAGACTCCAAATAAAATTATAGATCCGAACAATTGTTCGAGATGTAATGCATACAGGGTTATCCTCCAAAATTTGGAGAAAAAAAAAAGAAAAAAAAGATAGTCTACGAGACAATCTCAGATATGGTGCGAACGATGCCTTGAAGGACATGTCCATGAGGTCATTCCGCATTTGGTGCATGGCTTAGACAATTATAATATTGTTGCTATTATTATTTCTGAAAGATGAGCTCGTAACTTGATTTTATTAAGTGTGTGTTTGCTTTGAGTTATAAGAAATTGATAAGCTCTGTGTCTACCATTTTATACATCGGCACTTTAATTAAGTGATAAATTTGTATTTCATTATATTATCCCTCCATTTAGATGAATAAAAAACAAACACATTCTAATCGTAATATTAAATTTAAAAGGGTTAAGTACCAAATACCCCCCAACGTTGGGGCCCCTATCGCAAATAGGACCCTATACTCAGGGTAGGCGCTGTTTACTACCTCAACGTGACTAAACCTAAGCAAATCCCCCCTGCGTTAAGTAACCGTTGGGGGGGTATTTGGTACTTCATACCTGACTATAGGGTCCTATACGCGATAGGGGCCCCAACGTTGGGGGGGGATTTTGCTTAGGTTCAGCCACGTTGAGGTAGTAAACAGCGTCTACCCTGAGTATAGGGTCCTATTTGCGATAGGGGCCCCAACGTTGGGGGGTATTTGGTACTTAACCCAATTTAAAAATTGTGCCATGATAGACTCGATCGACTTAGATTGAGACCTTCAAGAATTCGCAATGCTTAAATGTCCCCTATGATATACTAGACATATTTTAGAAAAATAAAAACGGGACACACTAAAAACTTAGATAGAAGATCCCAATTGCAAATACCAAACTATATATATGAATCGTTCCCAAGAGGACACCAAGCGGTGCGACCTCCTGTGTGTGAACAGTAAGGTCCCGGGTTCAAACCCCACTGCTTCCCCTCCCCAACTCCCCCAAGTAAAAAAAAAAAAAAAAACATATATATATGAATCAAAATACACTAATTTTACATGCATACACTAAATTGGTACGTAAAAGATAACTAGATTTTTCAACCATGAGATGCATGGTGATAATTAAATTAGAAAAAAAATCTAAATATGACACATAAATAGTATAAATTTTGAAATATTTAATTTTATACAATATTGATAGTTATACCACAAAAAAGAGAATGATATACTAACAAGATAAAAGCTTTGATATTTTATAAAATCAATTTTCAAAAATGAAAATTTACAAATTGATTGAATAATATAATGAATATTTATGAGAAGTTTGTAGTTTTTTTAATATCGGGTGGGCTGATCACGGTACTTGAGAGGGAGGCCTACTTCTCAGTATCTTTGATGATGATGAGTTATAGATGTAGTACATACATGATGAGTATTTTAACTGTGTAGTTGTTTATTATGATGTTATTGATTAAATTTTGCATGCACATGTTTGTTTATATTAAAATCTCTGTGTTTTTGCTTGAATTGTGGCAAGTTAATCTATAGCTCTAATGACAAGCTTTCATTTATATATTTTCGGCATATGTTCACTGCTGCATATATTTTTAAATATGCAGGTATGGCTGTGATGGAGATGGAAGCGTGTTGAGCTAGCTTGTTGGGAAGAAGGGAGAGTTGAACTCTAGGTTACATCATACATGTAATCATTTCAATTCCGGTGCGATGCTTTGATGAACCTTATTTATTTTAACATTGTTCTAAACTTGAGATCTTATTTGAGACTTGTATTTTTTTCCCACTTGACTTAGACAACTTATTGGATTTAATTGAGAATTGTCTAACTAATAAACTTTAGGGTTAATAGTGTTTTATATCCCGAACTTTCAGCGTTTTTCACAAAAGGTCCCAAACTTTCATTTTCTCCTAAAAAACCCTAAACTTTCAATTGTTTCTATAAAATGTCTCACTATACAAAATTGTGTAACAAAAAGATGAATTATCTCGACAGAAGAAATATTTTGGGGACCGCCATTGTTGGAAAACCTTATTAGAACCACTATTGTTGGAAAACAATGAAAGTTCGGGATTTTTTTTAGGGAAAATTGCACCTAAATACATAAACTTTGCAAAAAATCCATATTTGACACGAAGTTAGGATTTTACATTTTAATACACCAATTTTCGTTGTTGTCCAAATTTAACACGACTTAATTATTAAAAATTCAAAAAATAACCCATTTTTGTAAATAATTATACAAAGACCCACTTATGTTATAATTTGGGACATTTAAACCAAAACAAGATATTTCCTTATGATGATTTTTTTAAAACCATTTTAGGCGCGGATCAAAGATTAAAAGAAAACATCATAAGGAAATAACTTGTATTGGTTTAAATATCCCAAATTATAACATAAGTGTATCTTTGTATAATTATTTACAAAAATGGGCTGTTTTTTAAATTTTTAAGAATTAAGTCGTGTCAAATTTGGACAACAACAAAAGTTGGTGTATTAAAATGTAAAATCCTAACTTCGCGTCAAATTTTGTATAGCGGGACATTTTATGGAAAAAACTGAAAGCTTAGAGTTTTTGTCACACCCCAATTCTTGAATGAATAAATATAATCGAGGTGCAACTAATTCATAGAAATAAACAAGGAACAACCTTGTTAAAACCCGAATAATAAGATAACAAGTCGGGTTAGGCCCCTTTGGATCACAAGTTTTGTTTCATGTTTCTGACAACCGACGTTCATTAACATAAAACTAGAAATTTTAAATTGAAGCTCGACATGAAGTCATCTTAAGTTAAGAAAACAAAAGATGTATAAGAGTTATTAATTTTTTTTTTTTTTTTTTGATCGGGCAAAGTCATGTTAGATGTTAGTAATTAGTTCCCCATCCACTCCAAGAACCACCTTATCTCTCCATTCACCAAGATCCACCTTATATCTCCAATCTCCAATTCGCTCCCAAGAGGGATCGAACCCGGGTCACTTCACTTAAGTGAGGACCCGGTGGCCAGTGGGCTAAGCCCCCTGGTTGTATAAGAGTTATTAATACAACGGAAGTCTATATAGAATTTGAACCCTAGCCTCAGCTCAGTCCCGTCAGCACCGGCCAGCCAACCTGAAAACATTTGAAAGTATTTTTGCGCTAAGTACTAATGTACTCAGTGGGCATGCATTTTCATAAACATTTCATATTTTCGTAAAGACAGTATATCCAATCATACTTGACATAACTTAGAAGGTTTTAAAGTGAAATAACTTCTAAGCATGTTAAAATAATTTCTTTCATTTGTGCGCACATGTCACACTCCCTTTCCGTTACTCGCTGTGATCCCGGACCTTTTAGCCACCGACGGATCCATTACTCCCGCTTGCTTGAACTGAGGGCGTAACCCAGCCAAGTTCCCATTTGGGACCCAATGCTCTGGAACACATCCCGTCGAGCACCCTTATAACGCCTCATACATGATTAGTGCCCGATGGAGATCAACCCACCAGGTCAGCTAATAGGTGTACACAATTCTCAAATAACGTGTTAGGTCAAGAGAGAACCTCAATCGATTCATTGTTGCGAGCCTTAAACGGAGCAGAGTGCACAAAATATTTTATTGGATAAACAGTTTGCATTTTATTGAATAAACAATTTGCATTTCATTGAAACATTTAGAACTTAATAACTCAATCATACTTTATATATTTGGAAAGTAAGGCCACCTGATTAGGCAAAGCCTGAAGATCATAAACATGGAAACCTGTCTTGGGAAAGCAGCGTTAATCCCCTTGGTCCACAAAGCCTACAAGAAATCTATTATCTTAATAGGTCTCCTGAATCTAATCTTAAGTCATAGTGAAGTGCTTAACATTCTATGATTCATCACGCCGGGTTTTCAAAATTTAATGATGAAGATCGGAAACAAATTCTTGAGCTAAGGACACCAACAATATCCTTACTTGATTTTCTTTGGTAATTGAATTTAATGAAAGATCAATTTAAATCATAAATGCTTTTATTGCAAAATGCAAATGCAAATTTCATTTCATGCATAACTTATATAATAAGTAATTACACTTAATATGCACATAATAATAATATTAATATTATTATGCCTCACCTTGAAAATAATTAATCAAATTAATATATAGTCTAATTAATAAAAAAAAATATCCACTAGCCAAAGTAATTAAATCAATGCACCATTTTCTTTAAAAGTTTTGTAGCCCATATTTTACAAGGAGAGGGCAGGCCCAAACTTAAATAAATGACAGCCCAAGTTAATAAATCAATAACAGCCCAGTTTTAATAAGTTAAGGGCCCAAAAAAAAAAAAAGTGCAGCCCAAGCAAGCCCTAAGCCCAAACCAAATTCCTCTCCCTTTTCTTCTTCTCCTACAGACGCTCCCCTCCCCCTTCATTCTCGTCTCTCTCTGTTCTCCCAAAACACACACACACACAGCACGCTGGCGCCGGCGACACCGCCGTCGCCTCTCCAGCCTCGTCTCTTCCTCCACCGCCTGACACCCCCACACAACGCAGAACTCTCCCTCTCTCTCAAAGCTCACGACACGCACAACGCAGCAGCGCGGCTTCGCCCTCAACTCCGGCGACATCGCCGTCGAGCCGCCCTCTCGCCCCTCAACCTTCCTCTCTCAACTCCGCCTCAGAGTTCCGGCGGAAGCGGCCGCCGACCTCACCTCCCCCAACTTCTCTCTTTCCCTCTCGCGCTCCGGCGAAGTGGCAGCGACAAGCCATCACCTCGCCTCATATCTCTCGCCCTCTGTCTTACCTAACCCGGCGGAAACAGCCTCCACGTCGCCGCCGCCTCCCTCGTCTCCTCCGGCGACCGCAGCAACGAGCCACGACCGCCGCCTTCAACGACACACACACCTCACAGATTTCCCCCATGGCGGAGCCGCCACTAGCTATAGCAGCCACCGCCACCACAGTCTCCCTCCTCTCGACTCAGACGGACATCATCAACAAGTCAAGATTCAAAAACTCATGCTTCATTCTATTCATTTTCTTGTTTTTTTAAAAAAAACATAATCATAAGTATACTTGTTCTTCTATATAAAACGTCATTTTGTTTTTATCGAAATACACGTATGCATATAAATCTTAATGGAATGATGCAACGAATGTGAGTTTGCGTATCTCTGCTTGGGGAAAGTTTAAATCTTTCAATTATGAAGCATAAAATGGATGTGCCTTAAACACGCAGCAAAACAATTAATGGAGTTCAAAGAGTTAAACCTTAGAAGAGTTTTGGTGGTTGTTGTTCTCTTGAGGTGAGTTTTATTTTGCAGTGCGCCTCTTCTTTGCCATGGGGGAATGGATTGAGCCGAGAGAATTTGTAAATGGTTGGAATGTTTGTGAGAAATTTGGTTTGTGTTGCATCTATCGAGTATGGAGTTGTTAAGATGTAGGCTTGATATTTTGTATAGGTGATTGATCCCTACTTTGTACCTTGACTGAAATTGAGGCTTATTTTGAGGAGTAGGCGGTGTATGTAAGGGTGAGGGAGGAAGCATGGTGATCATGGGAAGACATGATGGTAGATGACAAGTGGTAGCATGTGCTCATAGAATAATTTAAACTAAGGCTCAAAATGTGAATAATTAAATCAAACACACATAAATAACTGAAGACTTCAATTAAAATCTCTTATGATATTGAAAATTTTAGATATGTAAAAATCCTTTAAAGTTTGCTAATTGAAATACTAGTGCAACTATTTAAATACTCAATTTACATAAATATGAGATGCACAAGAATTTAAATGACTCAGATTTACAAAAGTTTTGTAATTCATTTTTGTTGGAATTAAAATTCAATTCATTTCAAATACTCTGGCGTAAATCATCTTAATCCAAATTCGAAATAATTCTAAACTTAATAGAAATGAGCGGGGTATTACAGTTTTTTTGGAGAAAATGAAAGTTCGAGACATTTTATGAAAAACGCTGAAAGTTCGGGACATAAAATACTATTAATCCTAAACTTTATATCAATAAACACTCTTTGAGATCTTTGATTGTCGTCACATAGTAACCTTTTTGAAAGTTGTTATAAGTTGTCTATAATCTCGTTGAAACGATTATTTCATTTTCAAGACAACTTGATGGTTGAGTTGAATAGATGTTATGAAGTGAGTTGAAATTTGAAAAGCTTACCTTGATATTCTTTTATTCTACATTTCTTCCTAGTTAATTCTTTCATCTAGTCATGATTTCCTCGGCTTAGTTATCTATAATTAACTTGGGCCATGGTATTTAGTCGTACGATACTCACTCTACGCTATCACTGGCTAGAGTTGGATAGCGACAGGAACACAGGTTACGGTTTCGGTTCGTAACCGTTGACCACGGTTCGGTTCCCGGTTCCGGTTCATTTGACCACCTCTACTTATAATCGTGGCCTCTAGATTCAAAATAATGAAAGGACAAGATTTATTCTTAATTCTATATCTTATAACATTTCTCAATTGATTCTAACCATTAGAAGAATATTTGTGGAACGGTAAAAACTAATTGATAGTAAGAAATAGTTTTACTAAATAAAATCATTCACAAGAGATCCAATATTTTAATATAGTTAATGCAGCATTTAAACTCCCGTGCCTGATGTTAAAAGTCTTAGATTCGAATTTGAAATTGGACTACAGACGAAAATAATATTTTCTGCATATTCTAAGAAGAGATCGCATGCATACAATATACAGCAATTAGCCCTGCTGTAGTGTAAGAGCTCCTATTAATTTGCTTTTCTTATGATAAATTTGCGATCATAGAGAATTCACCTTTAAATCCATCAAGCTATTTAAAAAACTTTGATTCATAGAAACAACTCTGTTCTATTACAAAATTACAACAAAAAAAATACTCTCTCCGTTCGCGATATCGTTTCCACATTGTGCACGGCGCGAGTTTTAAGAAAAATGGTGAATAGTAGTGGATATATAGTGAGCGGAGTTTGGATCCCACAATTGTTGTGAGTAGAAGTTTGTGGACCCTACTTCTATAAATGGAAGTGGAAACGATATCGCGGACGGACCGAAATAGCAAATGTGGAAACGATATTGCAGACGGAGGGAGTATAAAAAAGAAGTAAAAGTTAAAAGACGAGCGAGTTGGTCGATATTGTAAGGATAAACGACATCAGTTGTGGCCAAAATCTACAGTAATTAACTTGAGAAGGAACAGAGTAGCAACAAGATACGAAGACACCACAATTGTCAAAGCATCTAAATGTCATTTAGAAACACACGACCACCAAAGGAGAAGAAAAATCAATTCTCATGGATTGATATTCACCGTCGCTATCTTGGAGAATAAGTCTGAATTCTTGATCTTTGTTGCAATGCTTTTCGTCGTCACCATCTTTAACTCCTTGAACAAATACTTCGTCACAATCTCTTCTGGGAGGGTATCCAGATCTGGACAATTATGGATTTCTAATTTCCTGATCCCATACATTGCATATTTTCCATATTGTACATTTCTCAGATTCCATAACTCCTCCATGCACAGGACTTCGAGTCGGGGAAAGTCGATCACCATTTGTTGACCAGTGTATGCATTCCGCAATTTGAGGTATTTTAGCTTGGGTAACTTCGCCGCTAGTAGTGGCATGGGGTCTTCATCAAGACAGCTATTAACCAACGTCAATGATTCAATATTTGGAGGGAAACTAGTTTGAAGCCTGGCAAGGAGTCCATCCAATTTGAGTGTACGAAGACTTTCTAGAATACCAAGCTCATCCAAACAAGGCATGTTTCTGAAATGATACCCTCTTAAGATTAGGTGTTTAAGAGTGTACAACTCAGCCAATGACACAAAGAGCTTGCTTACATCTGAGTTTCCATCCAATCCTTCTATGCCCAATTTGTTAAGCCATCCAAGTTGTAAGGCCGATAGCTCATATGTCCAATTATCAACTGAGACGTAGGTTAAGGTCTTCAAAAACCATATTCCGACTATCTTCAAAGGCTTCTGGCAAATCACATCAGACATGTAGAGGTGAAGAAGGCTACGCAATTCCCATATAAAATCTGGCACCTCCACCATAAAGTTTTGAGCTATATGTCAAGAACCTTAAGATTTTTCAAGCACCCCAACGACTCTGGAAGCTCTTTTATGTAATTGTTTCTCAATCCCAAGTGTCTTAGTTCCATCAATGTGTCGATACTTTCCGGTAAAAACTTCAACCCAAAATCTTCCAAATCAAGTATCTGAAGTTGTTCAAAGCTCTTCCAATAAGAAGGACTAGTGTCCAAGTGGCCACCTCCATGGAAGAAGAGAGAAACAAGAAGCTTATCATGATCCGTAGAGTAGTTAAACTTGTCTCTGCTACAAATGATAACGCGATGATGATGAGGACTCTCAGAGGGTCGATTATTTCCATTGTTCCTAATTAGGATCTCAAAACTGAATTCCTCCTCTGCTTTTTGGATGGATAGCATGTGTAGCACAAAATTCATGCAATACTCCGTGCTCTTGTCCTTGACATCAATAACAGATTCGTTGACTAAACCATCTAAATATGATTCAGATTCTTTATATTCTTGAGCTGCTCCTACTACAACCCAAATCTGTGTCAACTTTTCTGCCCTCAAAGTTGAATTTTCCTTAAAGAATGCCATAGACAAGAAACATGACCTCAGTTTGGGATCAAATTTATGATAAAATGGTTCAAACAACTTCAATGTTGAACCAAAATCAACCAATTCAAGAAGTTGTTCCCATTCGCTCTCCCCTGAAACCTTCTTCTCTACTAACTGTTTTCCAACCTCTTTTATAGCTAATGGAAGACCGCCACATTTTCTCAACATTTGTTTCCCCATATACTCCAAGGACATTGGGAATTTGTGCTTACCCGTCAATCTATATATTGCCGTGGTTTATTATTTTCAGAAACAATTTCCAGCTCTTCTTAGAATCCAAAGGTTCCATCTTATAAACATCTTCATCATATACAAGTATGTCGGAATGCGTCGTATGACTTGTGAGCACCAATCTACTTCCATTGTCTGCTTGCATAAGAAGAATACAAAAAGGAAGAGTCAAAAGGTTATTGAGTAATGAATATTTATATTGTTAGATTACATGATTCAGTCATGTTGATACGCCCAACGCAATTCTCTAGCTTGGCCCTATTATGCTCCATCCCATTAGCCCATTAGGTTTTCATTATCAGATATAAATAAGAGAGCCCTTTTGAAATAGCCATTTTGAAGAAGGAAACACAATATTTGGCCACTAATTGAAAAAACACAAAATCTAACCATTTATTACGTGTAAAGACTGTACTTAAATCTCTGTGTTTTGCCCTTAATTAGGGCGGACCAAATTTGGGTTGAATTCGGGTTTGCACGCACCGAAGAAAAAAATATAAGTATATGGCACTAATATGGTTATAAGTACCATTCGTGCAACACTACATAAGAGAGTATATGACACTAACATGGCCATCAGTACCATTCATGCAGTACTGAGTATATGGCACTAATGGCAATAATAGTGTCATGTGTGTCTAACCTACGCGCAAACCCGAATTCGACCCGAATCTAGTTCGCCCTAATTAAGGGCAAAACAGTCCTAAAACGTAAAAAAAATAGCTAGATTTTGTGTTTTTTCAATTAGTAGCCAAATATTGTGTTTCCTTCTTCAAAATTGTCATGTGAGTATATTGTTTCTATAGATAATGTAATCTCTAAGCTTCTTCATCATGGAATGAATATTTTGGTCGATCTTTATCAAATATATCTCTTCTCTCTTGATTTCTAGAGTTTGAGTGGCTCGAAAAGCTCCACCATTGATAGTAATTGGTGCTTTCATTGATAGTAATCATTATTTAAAAAAATTACATTGCACACTAATTATGTTGGAATTTATTTTAAGTTTAATCACGAAAACATTAAATTTTGAAGCCACGCTTAAGTTAAAATATGAGTTACCGCAACACAAGTAGATCATAAGCAGACGAAAGATGAGCATACATACATTCTTGTGGAAGAGCCTCCCGGAAAGAGTTCAAACGCATTTGTTTGGGCACGTCGTTCAGAACTATAAGATATCTCTTTCCTTGCAGGTGTTGGGAAAGCATATCTTGGAGGCTTGGGTTGTCCATATTCTCCAATGAGGAAGATGTATGGAGACTCTTTGGATCTTCTAGTTGTTGTATTAGTTTGATAAGTAGCTCTTTCATAGTGAAGTAGTCACTAGAATTAGATACCCAAGCACGACGCTCGAATCACTCAATGACAGTTGTATGGTTGTATATCTCTCTGGCAAGAGTAGTCTTTCCAATACCAATCATCCCTTTGATAAGAATATAATTCAAGTCTTTTCTCCCACCAATAATCCTTTTGCGAATCAGAAATTCCACATCTTTCTCTAAGCCCACCAACGGATATTTGTCATCTTCAACAGTTTCTGATGATCTCATCTCTGCCCCATCATTGTTGGGAAATTAGACGCAACTAATTCCGCCCTGGATCTAGTGTGACGCAATATTTTAGATATCGACCGATATGAAACGACAAAAAAAAATGACACCGATATTTTTAATGTGGTTCGGCCAAACTGCCTACGTCCACGGACCCACACCAATATATTAGAGAATCTCAAAATGAGGAGTACAACAAAAATACCACACTGTATTTTGTATCTGCCTACGCAGAGGCTATCTCTCAACTCACTTTTATCACTCGTGTATAACTTCCACACTGAAGTTTTCTCTCACAAGATTTTTTTTTCTCTCTCTAGCAAATAACACTTCTGCTAGGTGGTGTTTTGGTTGTGTTGGGATGGATTTTTGCAGGTTGCTACCATATCTATTTATAGGCAAAATTTAGCCTCCAAATGAATAGTATTTGCAGCAAAGGCTGAAAGTTTGGCTGCAATGCTTGAAGAAAAATTGTAGAAGCATTAAATGCTTAGTAGAGCTATGCACTAGCCCTTTGACTAACAATCATCTCCCTCTCCCATTTTAAGCATCTGTTTTTTGATCTCCCCGATCCAACTATCGATAGACTCATAGTGCCAACTAAAGCTTCCAGGTTGTTTGAAAAGGTCGATGGCATCGTCAGCCATGTTGACAAGGTCAGATACTAAAAAATTGAGGCTTCTTCCCTCTTCCAATTTCTTATCCCTCACAATATCCACAATCTCTCTCATCTCTTCAATTACCCTTTCCATACACTCATTTAGGAGGGGTTTGTGCTTTGGATAATTTTCCAGCTTGTGTATCAGCGATAAGAGGAGGGCCTTCGACATGTTTGATTTTCACATGAGTTTGATTTTCGGCGAAACTAGAGCTTAGTTGGCAGTCGGAAGTTCACGTGATGTTGCTCTAACTTCTGATGATGAAAAGTATTTAGAAGTTCGGAGGTCTAAGAAGGAAAAAATTAATATATTTGACTTAATTTCGACTGTCAATTAAGCTCTAATTTCGTTGAAAGTCAAACTTAGTTGAAAATTGCAACAAAAATAAATTCATGTATTTTATGGCTGAATTAAAAGTAATTAAAAGTTCACATGAAAATTGCAACTTTTTTCAAAGTTCGTGTATTTTTTGGCCATAACCCCTTTAATTTTCGATATAATTGAGAACATCATAAACACGTGAATTCTTCAAATTAATCTAATCTATGGATAAGGAAAAAGTAAATTACCCTTTTCTGATTTCTCTTCTTATCTTTGCTCGTCTTGATCGACTTCCTGATTCAAACTTCCGATAATCCTTTGATTTGAAGGGTAGAATGCAAGTATATATTTTATTAGGTAGGTTAAATAGAAACAACAAAATACTTAATTTTCAAGAAAATATAATTTAAACAATTGCAATAGAAGACAAAAGGGGGAGACAGACAGATGCAACCCACCTTCTATATAATTCTATTATTTCCTCAATACTAATCTATATATTTGAGCTTTAAGTTTATCTTTCCACGCATGCTTTTATATGTTTATCTAAAAGCAGTTGAAACAACCTTATTTCAGCCAAATTAGGGGTCAACTGTGGGTGGCGCTTATTAAAAATGAGGAAGGATTATTGATCTTCTTCAGCTCAAAACAAATACAAACACAAACACACAAATGAAGAATTCAGCTCAAGTCTATTTTCTATGCAAAAAGAAACTCATAGACTCAGTAATCTTCTTCTTATCTTATGATATTTTCAATTGATACAACAAACTCTGATTCCATTTTCACAATAGTAAATAAGCAAACATTGTAATTTGTATTCGAGAAGATTTAAGTTAACATACCTGGGCTGCTAGCGACGGACAACGACGAAGGAGCAGTGGTTGGGGGATCGAGGCGCGGCGGAATCCGGTGGTGTTTACTGTGATTAGATTTGGGGCTCTGAATAGTGACACGAATTTTAAGAAAAGATTGTGTGAGTGTATTAAAAATAGAAAAAAAATTGTTGAATGTATTGAAAATTATGTAAAAATATTTAAAAAGACACTCGTAGTGAGACGAAGGAAGTACTTAACATCCATTGCGTAACAATTAAATTGACGAAAAACCAAAATTACTAGAATTATCAATTAGACTAACTCAAAGTTTTTTTTAACATTTTTTTCTCATTAACTAACTCTCTTATGTGCGCAATGCTATATCTTCACGAGTAGTTATTTCTGCTGAAATTTAAAAGTGAAGAAAATTCTTCACAATACAGTTTAAAAACTGTCTCCAAAGATGCATTATATAAATGTGCTGAAAATAATCACATATCGTATTCTTCAAAAATCCAATTTTTCCAAGCCTCCATGACTACTTGAAACAATGCCAGAGTTCTAACAATCTAGTAAATTCTACTATAGATATGGATGGCCTCAACAAGTGCCAAATGAAGTAAATTCTAAAAAAAATAAAAGCAAAAATTTACAGTGAGATAAGTAAAATGACCCCAAGTTGTGATCGTATTAGGCTTAGAAATTGATAATTTCATCGAACAAGGAGAATAAAGGAAATGCCTCCGTAGAAATATACTCCCTCCGTCCCCTGAAATTATGCATTTATTTCCTTTCCGTACATCTCTCAAATATATACACTTTCTATTTTTGAACACTACCCCACACCTAATTTGGACAATTTTGATTTACTCCCTCCATCCACCAATTCATGTCCTACTTTTCATTTTGGTTCGTCCACCAATTCATGTTCTACCAATTTTTAGTAATTATTTATACAATAAATAATACACTTTCTCTCCACTCAACTAATAAACAATACACTTTGTGGGTGCCTTTTCCACTCAACTAATAAACAATACATTTTTTTTAAAACACGTGTTTCCTCCTCTGGGTCATGAATTAGTGGACGGAGGGAGTACTAATTTGTTTGTTTATTATATACTCATCCAATACCATGCGTTTCATATTTCTTTCTCCTGTCTAACTCAAAATTTTGCCCAAATCTGTGACAACTTTTCTGCCCTCAAAGTTTTATTTTCCTTAAAGAAGGACATATACATGAAACATGGCTGCAACTTGGGATCCAAATTGTAGATTACTAAAAGATATGTGTATTTTTGGTTGTTCATATATATTTTGGAGTTTTTGATGAACTTTAACATATTTTGGTGCATGTTGCCAAATTCTGCAGCAACTTGAGAAGGAAGAGAGTAGAAACAAGATATGAAGACACACAATTGTCGCAACTAAATGTCATTTACAAACACAACCACCAAAGGAGAAGAAAAATCAATTATACAAATTAACACGCCAACTGCTTTAGCTCATAGGATTGATATTCACCGTCTCTGTATTGGAGATTAAGTACTCTGAATTCCTCATCTTTGTTGCAATGCTTTTGGTTGTCACCATCTTTATCTCCTTCAACAAAACCCACATATTCGTTTCTGGGAGAGTATCCAGGTATGGACAATCATGGATTTCTAACTTCTCGAGCCAGTGC
Organism: Salvia miltiorrhiza; assembly: GCF_028751815.1. Classification (NCBI taxonomy): domain Eukaryota; kingdom Viridiplantae; phylum Streptophyta; class Magnoliopsida; order Lamiales; family Lamiaceae; genus Salvia; species Salvia miltiorrhiza. The sequence continues at coordinate 9,637,705 of NC_080389.1, forward strand.
ATTGCATCTTTACCACTTTGTACATTTCTCAAATTCCATAACTCTTCGATGCACAGCACTCCGAGACAAGGGAAGCTGTCGTGCAAGATCACTATTTGTTGACCAGTGTATGCATTCCGCAATTTGAGGTATCTTAGATTGAGTAACGTCCCTAGTAGTGGCATGGGGTCTTCATCAAGACAACTATCAATCAACGTCAATGATTCAAGTTTTGGAGGGAGATTAGTTGGTAACCTGGCAATGAGTCCATCCAATTTCAGAGTATGAACTTTATGTAAAATACCAATGTCATCCAAACAAGCCATGCTTCTAAAACGATACCCTCTTAAGATTAGATGATTAAGATACTCCAAGTTAGCCAATGACCCAAAGAGCTTGCCTACATCTGAGTTTCTATCCAATCCTTCTATGCCTAACTTCTTAAGAAATTTCAACTTTTTTAACCCCCAGATGCCATATCTCCAATTATCAACCGAGATGTAGGTTAAGGTCTCTAGGAACGTTAGCGCGTCTATCTTCAAAGGCTTCCGGCAAATCACATCAGACATGTAGAGGTGGCAAAGACTATCCATTTCCCATACAATATCTGGGACCTCCACCATAAAGTTTAGAGCTATATCAAGAACCTCAAGCTCTTTCAAGCACCGTAACGACTGTGGCAGATCTTTTATGTAATTATTTCTCAATCCCAAGTATCTTAATTTCATCAATGCGCCGATAGTTTCCGGTAAAATCTTCAACCCGAAATCTTCCAAGTCAAGTATCTTAAGTAGCTCAAAGCTATTCCAATAAGATGGATTGGCGTCAAAGTAGCCACCTCCATGGAAGAAGAGAGAAACAAGATGCTTATCTTGATCCGTGGAGTAGTTGAACTTGTCTCTGCTACAAATGATAACACGATGATCACGTGGACTCTCAGAGGGTCGATTATTTCCATTGTTCCTTAGGATCTCAAAACTGAATTCCTCCTCTGCTTTTTGGATGGATAGCATGTGTAGCACAACATTAATGTGATACTCCGTGCTCTTGTCCTTGACATCAATAACAGATTCATTGATTAAACCATCTAAATATGACTCACATATATATTCTTGTGCTACTCCTACTACATTCCAAATCTGTTTCAGCTTTTCTGCCCTCAAAGTTGTATTTTCCTTAAAGAAGGCCATAGACAAGAAACATGACCTCAGTTTGGGATCCAACTTATGATAAAATGGTTCCAATAACTTCAATGTTGAACCAAAATCAACTGATTCAAGAAGTTGTTCCCATTCGCTCTCCCCTGAGACTTTCTTTTCTGCTAACTGCTTTCCCACCTCTTTTATAGCTAATGGCAGACCGCCACATTTTCTCAACATTAGTTTTCCCATATACTCCAAGGACTTTGGGAATTTGTGCTCACCCTTTAATTTGTTGCCATGGTTTATTGTTTTCAGAAACAATTGCCAGCTCTTCTTAGAATCCAAAGGATTCATCTTATAAACATTTTCATCATATAAATGTATGTCGACATGTGTCGTGTGACTTGTGAGCAGCAATCTACTTCTAATACCTGCTTACATAAGAACAATACAGAAGGTACAGTCAAAAGATTATCGAGTCGAGAAAAATTATAGTGATAGATTACTTGATGCAGTCATGTATTATTTTAAAAAGATGATCATACATACATTTTGGAAGAGTTTCCAAGAACTTCAAGCGCATTTGTTTGGGCAGGTCGTCGAGCACTATAAGATATCGTTTTCCTTGCAGGTGTTGGTGAAGCATATCTCGGAGGCTTCGGTTGTCCATATTCTCCAATAAGGAAGATGCATGGAGATTCAGAGGATCTTCTAGCTGTTGTATTAGATTGATAAGTAGCTCTTTAAGAGTAGTGAAGTAAGTAGAATTAGATACCCATGCACGGGTCTCGAAGTGCTTCCTGACGGTTGGATGGTTGTATATCTCTCTCGCAAGAGTTGTCTTTCCAATACCACTCATCCCTTTGATAACAACAGCCCAACTGAAGAATCCTTCCCCACCAATAATCCTTTTGCGAAGCAGCATTTCCAAATCTTCTTCCAAGCCTACCAATGGATATTCGTCATCGACATTTTCTAATGATCTGATGTTGGACTCATCATCATCGCCCAGTGTAAGCATCTGCTTTTTGATCTCTCCCATCCAACTATGGATGGATTCATAGTTCCAACTATAGCTTCCGTGTTGTTTGAAATGGTCGATGGCATCGTCAGCCATGTCGACAAGGTCGGATACTAAAAAATTGAGGCTTCTGCCCTCTTCCAATTTCTTATCCCTCACAATCTCCACAATCACTCTCATCTCTTTAATTACCCTTTCCATTGCCACTTTCACGCCCTCATTTATTTCTATGTTTTCTTGATAATTAATGTCCAACTTCTGTATCAGCGATAAGAGGAGAGCCTCCGACATGTTTATGCTTCCACCAAACTGCCCCTAATACCCAATTTAATTAACAACATTAGAGTGGCAGCAATAATAAACTCCCAAAATTAACTTTAACAACACCACATCAAAAGCTAAAACCCACCAACTTTTACAAATCTATGCGTGCAATAATAAACCTACAAAAGCCACTTTATAAAGTGTGTGCTAGTCTAGAGGTAAGAGGTTAATACTCAAAACCTGAAGTCCTAGGTTCAAATCCGTTGTGGCGTCGCCTAGCGGTTTTTAAATTTCTTTATGTAATTTATCAGAAAAGAAAAGAAAAAAAAAAAAAACCCTCATCCCAACCAATCGATTTGGATTAATAAGATTGATTTGAAAAAAAATAGAAAAAAATGATTTTTGATTAATAAAATTTACTCAAGCGAAATATTTCAAAGAGTAAAATTTTGGAATAGCCAAAATGGATCATAAAACACAAATTATGGCCACTCATTGAAAAAACATAAATTTTGGCCATTTTTATAGCTTTGGGACGTTTTTGCCCTTAATTGGGCGGACTGGGTAGGGTCAGGAGCGCGGGTCGCGTGCCGGGTAGGATCAGGCACGCGGGTCGGGTTAGGCACTTATGGCACTATTAGTGCCATAAGTGCCAACGAAATTTTTTTTTACTCCCCTTGCCCTGTCTACCCCCCAGACCCCCGACCCCACCCACCCCCAAGCCAAAAACAAAAAAAAAAATTACTCCTCCTAGATAAAAATAAATCAAATTTTACTTTTGTTATTTTATTTTATGGCACTAATAGTGCCATAAGTGCCAACGAAAATCCAAAATAAAATAAAGTAAAATGGTCTTTTTAGCACTTATGGCACTATTAGTGCCATAAGTGCCAAACATGCAGAACAAATATAGAAACAACAGCATCATCTAAACCCTAAATGAATAATCTAAACCCTAAATGGAATATCTAAACCCTAGGGGAAGTGTTTAAAAAGTTCCTTTTGGCTTGGGGGTGGGTGGAATCGGGGGTCTGGGGGGTAGACAGGGCAGGGGGAGTAAAAAAAAATTTCGTTGGCACTTATGGCACTAATAGTGCCATAAGTGCCTAACCTGACCCGCGTGCCTGATCCTACCCGGCACGCGACCCGCGCTCCTGACCCTACCCAGTCCGTCCAATTAGGGGTATATTAGGCATATTGCCTAATTAATGGCCATAATTTGTGTTTTTTCAATTAGTGGCCAAATATTGTGTTTGCATGTTCAATGTGGCCATTTGACACCATTGTTTCATATTTCAAATGTCTGACTCTATATAAGAACATCATAATCAAGTGAATTTAATTTTTGATATAAGTGAAAACATCGTAGACACGTGAATTTTAAAATTAATCTAATCAACGAAGGAAATAGTTACCTTTTGTGATATCTCTTCTTATCTTTGCTCGTGTTGATTGACTTTATGACTCAATCCTCCCTTAACATCAAATTAGCTTGTTTTTATCTTCCGATAAATCCTTTGATTTGAAGGGTGTAGAGTGTAATATATTTGGGTTATTAGCCTGTAAATACACGAACTTTTTATATTTTCTGAAATTTAACATGACTTTTATTTTTAGCCCACAAATACACGAACTTAACATTTTTTCTGATTTTTGACATCTACAAGAAAAAATTCTAAAATACTATTAACGTGAAGGCCGGTATACCATGTCATTCACTCTCTAATCCAAATAATGAATCAAATTACTCTATTCAAGTGCATATTTCGTAGTTTACGTCATGTATTCCGGCCTCCATCTCCACAATAAATAGAGTTTTTTAATGTCGATGTCAAAAATCAGAAAAAATGTTAAGTTTGTGTATTTGTGGGCTAAAAATAAAAGTCATGTTAAATTTCAGAAAATATAAAAAGTTCGTGTATTTACAGGCTAATAACCCAATATATTTCAAGTCAACAAATTTGAAAAGAATATTACACTAGACTAAAACTTTACAATCAAAACAAATTTGAAAAGAATTTTACACTAGACTAAAACTTAACAAGGAAGAGACTAAAAATTTTGATGAAATTAATTAATCTCATCTATACTAGGGCTGGAAAAATATACCGAAAACTCGGTATACCGGCCATACCGTACCGTAAAATACCGTAAAATATCGAATTTAAGGTATACCGGTTTTTTTGGTAAGGTATGATACCGTACCGAAGATTTACGGTAAGGTAAAGGTATGGATTTTTCAAATACCGGTGTATACCGATACCGTGGTATATAGCGAAAAAATCAATAAATACCGTATTAAAGGTATATACCAGAATACGGTATGATACCGTATTACTGGTATACCGAATATTATTGCATATACCGGTGATGCGGTATCATACCTTATTCTGGTATACCTTAATATTCGGTATATACCGGTAATAAGGTACAATACCTTATTCTGATATACCGCAGTTGTCCGTATATATTGGTATACCGAAAATCGCGGTATATATCGTATCAAAATCTATATTTTTAAAATATATAATATTTATTTTTATGTCTATATTTTAAAAAATATTTATAAATTTTATAAAATGATGTATATAATCTATATTATGTGAATATATACAATTGTACATGAATTTATAAATATCATCAAATGATACAAAAATAAATAAAATATAGTATATAGTATAAGTCATACAATAAAATAAAATTGTTTATTTTGATATTATAGTATAGTTATAATATATAACTAAAATTATTGTTTTACAATAGATTATACATCTAACTTATAATAGTTACATATATAATAGCATAGTTATAATATTACTATTATATTATAAATAATACTCCCTCCGTCCATGAAAGAACTTCCTAGGAGGGAGTGGCACGGGTTTTAATAAAATGTTGTATAGTGTATTGAGAGTGGAGAAAAAGTTGTAAAGTGTATTGAGAATTGTGAAAAAGTATTAATAATTTATTGTGTTGTTTTAATTAATGTTATTTGAGTGGTGGGAATTGTCTTAAAAGGGGAGTATTTTTTAAGTGGTGGGGTATTGTCCAAAATAGGAAAAAGTAGGAAGTTCTTTCGTGGACGTCCCGAAATAGAAAAATAGGAAGTTCTTTCGTGGATGGAGGGAGTATTACGTCTAACATATAAATTATATGTAACTTATAACATCTATATAATTTACTATATATTACATGAATGCATACAAGTATGCGAATATAAATATCATCAAATGATATAAAAGTGAATACAATATAATATAGTATGTAAGTTATATAATTTAATATAACTGAATTATTTATATTGATATCATAACACAGTTATAATATAATATTCTATAATATATAACTAAGATTATTGTACAGTTATAATATAATATTCTATATTATATAACTAAGATTATTGTTCTACAATAAATTATACATCTGACGTGTAACATCTATGTATATAATAGCATAGCTATAATTAATATTGATATTATATTATAATTTAGATTACATCTAACTTATAAATCTCATATAACTTATAACATCTATATAGTATATAGTATATACTATATAACTTATAAATTTATAAATATCATCAAATGATACAAAAACAAATAAAATATAGTATATAGTATAAGTTATACAATAAAATAAAATTATTTATTTTGATATTATAGTATAGTTATAATATATAACTAAAATTATTGTTTTACAATAAATTATACATCTAACTTATAATAGTTACATATATAATAGCATAGTTATAATATTAGTATTATATTATAAATAATATTACTTCTAACATATAAATTATATGTAACTTATAACATTTATATAATTTATTATATATTACATGAATGCATACAAGTATGCGAATATAAAGTACGGTATACCAATTGAATTTTTTCGATTTTGATAATACCGATTATTTTGGTATACCGTTAAAGTGCGGTATACCGTGAAAGTACGGTATACCGAAATTCGGTAAGGTATACCGAAATAAAGGTACGGTGAAGGTTTTGTATATTCTCCATACCGTACTTAAGGTATACCGAACTAAGGTATACCGTAGGTAAAGGTAAGGTAAAGATATGAATTTTCTCCATACCGGAGGTAAAGGTAAGGTATAAGGTATGGTCGATTTAATAAGGTATACCGTACCGTGCCACCCCTAATCTATACATAATGTTGATATATATATGGATCCATGAGGTCCTTCCGCATCTGATGGCTTAGACAATTAACAATATTGTTGCTATTATTATTTCTGGAAGATGGATTTTTAACTTGATTTTTTTTAATTAATTGTAATATTAAATTAAAAAGTCATGTCATGATAGACTCGAATTTGAGACATTTAAGCATATTAATCACTCTACCACGAGTTCAATACACATATTACTATTTTTTTAAGCAAGAATTTTACTCCATCCGTTCCATTTGAAATATCTCAAAAAAAAAATGGTATACATATTACAAATTGAGTGATAAAAGTGTAAATAAAGTGGTGGTACCCACATATTTTTAATCAATATATTAAGCATAATTAGCAAAAGCATATAGGAGAGAGAAAAATAAATAAAGTAATCAATAAAAGCCAAAAAAGAGGGCAGGGTTCCCCTGAATCAAAGCATTTCAGCCAAAAATTTGGTGCCAAATTTTTTGACATCACAAAATACATCCTGCCAAATTCAATTTTCCCTCTAAATAACTCGAAAATTTACTATTCAAATAAATTGGAATTCTTATAAATAACCTACAAAAGCTAATTCTCTTTTGTAAAATACATACCCTCCTTTTGTAAATGCAGGACATATATATATTTTGTATGAGCATGAATAATTCATTCACATTTAATTTATCCTTATTGTTAAGAGCAGGAGAGAACCAGGCAGAAAAATGAAATACAGAATCACATCACAGATTTCAAACAAAGAACCCTAAATAATGTGAGCACAATTCTTATCATTTCAGCGCAAATAAGCCACACATCATGCATAACTCCTATTTAATACCTTTTCATACATGTAAATGATACTTTCAATATAATTAAATTACACTATTTATATATATACAAAAAGTAAATGACAAGATTTGACTTTGTAAATGATATTTTTTGCTTACTTTGTTCCAATTTAATAGGTCACACGACCTGGACATATATATTAAAAAATGAATGGTTTATAATAAAATGGAAAAGATAAAATAGCTTTTTTTAGGGTAAATTTGTGAAAAAATAGAAGAGAGAAATGAAGATATCATTTTTACATTTGAGCTAAAAATGAGTTGTGTGGGAGCTAAATAATTACATATTCTCTTAGTGGGCCTTCCCTTTGAATTACATCTTGAACCCAATACCAACCAATTAATACTACGTATTATGGCCTTATGGGTTCATACTAAATTATCCTTAGGGCCCGTTTGGTTTTAAGTATTGGATTAATCAGGATATAAATTATCCTGATAATTTAGTGTGGATTAGTCATGATTTCTAATCCCATCTGGGTGTTTGATATCATTGGTAATTAATCCCAAAAGGTGTTTGATATCCATTGGAATAGGTTGGATTAACATATCAAATACCTAAATTATCCTCACATATTTTACCAATAGACATTCGTGTCCTCAAATCTGAAAATAAGATGGAGGCATTGGTATCCCTCACAGTATCGTTTGGCGTGAAAATGGTATCAATTTTCGATTTTAACATCTCGGTATTAAATTTATCCCATGGGGAAGGTGGTATAATTAGTGTGGGTTAATCCCACAAAATAAGCTAGGGTCTTGGGATAAACCTGAGTTGACCATATTAGTAGCACATAATACCAAACACTGCATAAATTCATATTAATTTAACTTATCCTGCTTTTAAACCCATATCAAACGGGCCATAATAATAACACTTTTAAGGGGTGGTTCTCACCGTGAGATCGACCACAGGAGAGCATCCCCTTTTTTTATATATAATATACTCTTTTTGTCTTATAAAATCATGCATAATTTGGAATGGTACAGATTTTAAAAAATCATGTAAAGTGTAGTGTGAGTGGAGAAATAGTCCACATTGATTGTGATGTTTACTGGGAGAATTATTACTATAAATAGACTATGTATGATTTCATGGGATGTACGGAAAATGAAAACTATGAATGTTTTTTTGGGACGTAGGGAGTAATTATTATTATTCGATATTCATTAATTTTTCATATTCCAATATACTCGCATAATTAATAATTTATATTCATATATACTATGAAAATATATTTTTTTTAATAATTTATTTTTGTCAAATTGATGGCAATTTTATAATTATAGTTATTAATTGAGTGTAATATTTTAGAATGTAAATAGACAAGAAATATAAGAATTAGCTGCGAAAATATGAGAGATGAAAGAGAAGGGGGAGATAAATATTTTTTAAACATTAAATACACATGCATAATCTTCCGATTCAAATTTTATTTTAATTATTGTATATTAAATTAAAGATTTTTACCATAATCTCTAATTTAAGATATATATTGAATATGTTTTTATAGATAAAAGATATGTGCAATATAAATATCTTACATATAAAAGTATCATCTCCCATAATAATGTTATTTTACCATTTACTACTTAAAAATAATGAAATTTGATTTATGAAAAGATATTTAAAATACACTTTAAAATTTAAATTAAGATGATGACGTGTTCGTTAATTTGGGATAGAAATAATTAAAACTAAATTTAGAACGAATAAGTTATATTGTTTAAAGTTTCATATTAAATTTGGACTATAGTGTATTAAAATCATAACCTTCATCATCTCTTAATTTTTCGGAGTTTTTCAGCAAACAATTAGGTGATGAAATCGTTTCTTTGCAAAGAATGAGATGTACCATTTTACGCGCGTAATTTAATTTGTATTACGCACGTAATTTAATTTGTAATAAATAGTTATTGTTGCAAAGCAAGAATTAAACTGAAGTAACAATACTCAAAATCTGAGTTTATATATATAAGAACATCATAATTAATCATGTGAATTTAAAAATCATTCAAATCTAAGGACAAGGAAATTACCTTTTGTGATTCTTCTTCTATTCTTTCTTATGCATCAATCCTCCGCTTGTCTCAATTGTATGGTATGAACGATAGAGTGTGAAATCTATGTTTTTCAAAGTCGAAACAAAGTTGGAAGTTATTTTAAACAAGACTAAAACTAATTAACCATACAAAGAGGAATTGTGGCTAAATTTTTTGATGAAGAAGTTGACGTTTATTTCATGATGCAAAAAATCCTTTCGTTTAAAATGGAGAATAAAAATGCAAGCAGAGGCAGCTATATAGCCACACACACAAAAATCCACATAGGATTGCTCGTTTAATCCACACAAATACAATACTCTAATCGGTTTGGATCTTGTATCGATATGTTCCATGTATTCCCCTATTAAATTCATTATTTCAATAATATTATTATAAAATTAAAATTTGTTATAATTTAATGAATCACAATTAATTAGCATTTATTATTAAAAATTGATGTTTAAAGAAACTATATAACCTAATTATATATTTATTAATTTACTTCAATAATCAATTATTTACTAATAAATGATGATTATATTTATACTAGTGTGTCATATGTTATACTATATTCTTCATATTGGAAAACAATACTCATGTTTATTACTGACGATAGTCCATGCACAATTTTGTGTTGAACTAGACTAGTAATACATCCGTCCCATTTGACTTGGCCTGTTTCTTTTTTAGATAATGGATTTTCACTACGATAAATATAGCTCATGTCATGTCAACACACTTTACACTACAATCTTTTTCTCTTAAATGACTGTGACGAAAATAATTAGGTCAAGTAGAATGAGACTAAGGATATAGTTTATTCAAGTTTCCAAAATGATTATTTTTCGGCTTAATATAATTTTTTAAAGCGCAAAAATTTAAAATTTTTGTATGAAAAGTCCGCATAGTTATGCTGAGTTTTCATATTATTCAGATCTAGGAAGAAGGAAAATTACCTCTTTGTGAAATTTCTTCTTATCTTTGCTCCTTGTTTCTGGCCAGCTAAGAGTGATTTGAAAAGCGAGTTGGGAGGGGTTATAAACTACAAATTCACAAAGTCACAATTACGGTGTGACTCAGCAAGTTGGGTAGGTTAAATAGAAACAACAAAATACTTAATTTTCAAGAAATTTAACTTAAAACAATTGTAATAGAAGACAACAGGGGAGACAGGCAGATGCCCACCTTATATATAATTCTATTATTTCTTCAATATTAGTCAATATATTTGAGCTTTAAGTTTCAACTAATATATCCTAAATAATGTCTTCTTAGCTGTAATCCACGCATGATTTTTATATATTTATCCAAAAGTAGTTGAAACAACCTTATTTCACCCAAATTAGAGGTCAACTGTGGGTGGCGCTTATTAAGGGCGTCGGATCGGGTTGTTTCAATTAATTGAATAGAATTTTTTTAGGGTAAAGGTCACTTTCTGTTCCATCATTTTAGCGAATTCTCAAAAATGTCCCAATCTAACGATAATATCAAAACGGTACCCAACTTATCACAAAAATATCGTCGTGTCCTGCAAAAAATTTCCGATAATCTGAAACTGGCGTGGATTGCCGGAGTTACTACAACATGACAAATCCACGTGAACTCTTTTAATCTAGCTGGAATTATTTTTTTTATGTAATTGAAAATAGGGACAGAACGATAGCGTTTGGAACGTCTTATATGTTATTCAATCATCTCAGCTTTGTCCTAGTTTCACATGTGGCAGCGTTTTCATTTGCCCTAGTTTCACATAAAAATCAACATAATAAGTGAAGCATAAATGTAATTACAATGTAATGATGAACCAAGAGCCGAAAGTAAGATCCATTCACTTCTCTCAAATCCATATTTTATTTCTACGAATGATAGCAACAACTCAAGTATAAAATACCAGTACAAAAATTGTATTAGGACGCATTGGAGTCCAATTATAGACCAAGATTAATTAACTAAGTGAAGCCGCAAATGATAATGAAAATGCTTCAGACACAAACAAATTTAAGAAGCAAAGCAACAAAGAAAATTGGGGAGATAAAGCAACCTACCAGAAATCGTATCAGACGCCAGATTCTTAGGGCTTCGATTGCAGAACGCCGCGCCGCGATTTCAGGAGATGCCCCCGATTTCAGGAGACGCCGACGATTTAAGGTGACGCCGCCGATTTCAGAAGACCCTTGTCGTGATTTTCAATTATCTCTTTAAGAGAGAGATGAATTTTCTGTGCTTGTTTTCTTAGGAGAGTTGAGGAAATAGATTTCAGGAGAGGAGACGTTCCAAACACTGCGTTGTGTCCAATAATTTCAAAGATAAGGAAAAAAAAATCAAGCTAAATTAAAGAGTCCATGTGGATTTGCCATGTTGTAACTCCGGCAATCCACGTCAGTTTTCGATTATCGAAAATTTTTTGCAAGACACGGACGATATTTTTGTGATAGGTTGGGTACTGTTTTGATATTATCATTAGATTAATTGGGACATTTTTGACAATTCGCTAAAACGATGGGACAGAAAGTGACCTTTACCCATTTTTTTATTAGTCGAATCAAATACTTCATCTGTCCCACGAATCTTGATGTATATTCCTTTTTGGACCGTCCGACGAATCTTGATGCATTTATAAATATAGTACCCTCCGTCCACGAATTAAAGCCCCATTTGAGGGTGGACACGGAGACTAAGAAAGCTGAAAAATGTGTTATGGGTGAAATATAAGGGTAGTTGACTAAAGTGATAAAACAGTTGACTAAAGTGTTAAAGGTGTTGTGTGATGGGTCCACTAGTGATAAAGTGTAATAAATATAGAATATAAAAATGATAAAGTTGTTATAAGGTGGGTCCATTAGTGACAAAGGGTAGTAAATATAGGAAAAGAATAAGAGTAAAAATGTACAAAATTAGCAAAAAATAAGAGTTCTTAATTACCTACTTTAGCACTTTATTACCTACACTTTCTACTTTATCACTTTTCTACTTTATTACCTACACACTTAAAATACTAATCTATAACTTCTTAATCTCGGTTGAAAGCAAATGCATCAAGATTCGTGGGACAGAGACATTATTTTATTAAAGTATTAATTTTAATCTAATTTTTTATTATTTTAGATTATTTAGCTATATAGTTCATACTTTTCGAACAATCTCATGTAAGTAAAGTACAAAAATATCACCGCCCTTTGCATTTATTTTGATCATAGCAATCAATCATATGATTTTAATCTTACTTCATTAAATCATAACAAGCCCCTCTTAGGCCTGACAATGTACTACGTAATTTAATTTGTAATAAATAGTTATTGTTATACTTGCACGACAAAATCATTGAAATTAACTACACTTTAATTGAGAAAAAGAAAATGTTAATTTTCAAATATAACTTTTCCTCCGTATAATTGGACCAAACGTAATAACAACACGACGATACAATAAGCTCGGCAAACAATTCCTACCACCGTCCCACTTGAGATGTTATGTTTCTCTTTATTAAAAAAACTAGTATTAAAAAGTCAGAATTTTTAGGGTCTGTATCACATTTTCAACTCTACATCACACCATTTAATAATTCGAGATTCATTGGACTCTTTTTTTTTTTTAGAATTACAAAAGGTTGCTAATATATAATCAAATAAATAATCCGGACACAGACAGGACCTCTATATATATAATCAAATAAACAATGCGCACGCAGACGGAACCTCTACACCACACAAAAATGGAAAATCAATATATTTAGGTGCTAATAACCCAAAAATAATATTGTGTGCATGTTTCAAGACGAGATCGCATCACATGCATATCCTATTAATATGCAGCAGTTAGTTAGCCTTGCTGTAGTATAAGAGCTCCTATTTGCTTTTTCATTGATTACAAATGTATCATAAGAAAATGAAGAATAATAAAAAAAATTAAAAAATTATCATATATAAAAGTGAAAATGGTGAAATATATATATATAGGGGCGCGCTCCAGTGAGACCCCCTATTTTTCGTGTAACATGAGTACAAAGAATAAGACATATAATACTAATGAACAAAACGTATATCTAATGAACAAGATGTATATATTGATGAAAAATAAAATTTAAAAAATTCGTAATGAATAAGACATATATACTGATGAACAAGACCGTATATACTGATGCACAATGCAGTATATACTGATGAATAACAAAATTTAAAATATTCTGCTCCCTCCAGGATTCGAACCCTGCGAAAAAAAATCACCCTCCAGATACAATATCAGTCATAGAATTGATAAAATAAACGCATCAGATCGTGCCCTAGATCTCACTAAAATTAGGGGGTCTCATTGGAGCGGCCCCCTATATATATATATATATATATATATATATATATATATATATATATAGGGGCGCGCCCCAGTGAGACCCCCTATTTTTCGTGTAACATGAGTACAATAAATAAGACATATAATACTAATGAACAAAACGTATATCTAATGAACAATATGTATATACTGATGAAAAATAAAATTTAAAAAATTCGTACTGAATAAGACATATATACTGATGAACAATGCAGTATATACTGATGAATAACAAAATTTAGAATATTCTGCTTCTCCAGGATTCGAACCCTGCGAAAAAAAATCACCCTCCAGATACAATATCATCCATATGATTGATAAAATAAACGCACCAAATCGTGCCTTAGATCTCACTATAATTAGAGGGTCTCATTGGAGCGGCCCCCTATCACTACAAAAAATAATAGTATTTGTGACAAACTTATGTGACAAAATCAAATTTTGTCATATTAATATATTTTATGTGAAGAAATTTGATGTCATCACAAAAACATAAAAAATGGGGCCAGTTTTATAATTACCCTAAAATATGGTCCTCATAAGCAAAACTAAACTTCTCAAAAATGGGGTCATTTTTGCAATTATCTAAGAATTCAGTCCTCATGAAAATTCAAATTTGAAATCATACAAAATTACTCTACAAAATTCATTGAAACCCTAACTTTTCTACTGCAGCTCACTCCTTCGTCGCCGGCGGAATTGCTGCCGTAACTCTCCTCCGCCTGCCTCCGTAAATCTCCTCCCCCGCCATTCCGGAGAGACACGCTATGCTGCCTCCGCCGCTGTTTCCGTAAACTTCCTTCACCGCTTCGACAAATAGTTCCACCCGCGGCGCTGCCTCTTTTCTTTGCGGCCCCAGGCGATTCCCGGCGCCGCCCCTTCCCTCTGCCTCAATCGATGTGGCGACGCTTTTCCCCCTGCCTCAATTGGTCCAGCGCGAGGCGATTCAAACGATCATACGCCGCAGTAGCAGGAAACGCGAACTCAGTCCATCTAATTCAATTAATCTGATTCAAGGAAGAGTATCGGTTTGCAGCTTCGTCTTCATGTAATCTCTAGCTCTCTCTCGCTCTTGATTATTCCCTTTTCTTTCTGCTTTTCCTTCCTAATAATATTAAAGTAAACAATCCAATCAATTCAATTTATTTATAACTTCAAATTCAACTGCGATTATCGTTTAGATCTTTGCGCTAGCCTCTCTGTTTAGGTAAATTGAGATTGATAGTATAATTCTCTTTGATTTACGCTGTCAATTGTATGAGAGCCCTTTTTGTCCATTATTTGTTCCTTTTTTGTCTTTGAATGGTTTAAATGAGTAGATTTTGTGTAAATTTTGAAAGTTGTTGCACCGAATTAACAGTTGGTATACTTGTTCACACGATCCTGAATATTCCGTTTATTTGATCAGATTGGAGTTAGTTTTACTGAATTTCATGTTTTGATGAACTATATGGCTCTGTTTATTTGTTTTGGTTAAGCAGCTAGGCCTTTCTCTTTGTGTTGTTTCCTTTGGAACTTGAATTACTATAATTTTGGTATGTTGCAATTTTGATTTTTTGTTGGGTATTCATATTCGTCGTTGTTGAATTGTGTCTTTTGTTATTTACTCTTTCTGTTCCATTCATTGTTTATTCAGCAACTAATTTCATTAGACAATCTGTTGTGTTGTTTCACGTTCTCTTGATTACGGTGATATGCTGATTTTGATCAATGGGAAACATGATATCCATATTTCATTGTTGTTTCATCCATTATCTTGAAAGAGGTGAAATTAAGGGATAAGAAAAGTACATATCTTCATCTGTAAATCATACTTGTGTAATGGCTTATGTTGGCAATTCCATCTATTAATCAGAATAGAATTTATTGCCTTCTAAAAAATTAAAATATTCAACTTATGTAATTTTATCCTCAATTTGGATATCTTGTGTCACAACTTGGAAGTAGCTATGCCTAGCTCTAAGGAAAGCATGATAAATTGTGGATATTGTGATCGAGAAGTCTAATATTGGTTGGTTTGAGAGTATCTTGCTAGCCACTGCACTCACAGATTGAGAATTGAATGCTGCTATGCTTTTATAACGGTTCTGATTCTTACCAACTATGTTTTTCTTTCTGCAGATATATCGAGCTACAATGCTGTTTGTCAACTTGCAAATAGGGATTTCAAACACTTGCTCATCTAAGCAGTTATTTTGGCAAGCCGGATAAAGTAATGGTTCTGGGAGCTTCCATCCGGTGTCCTTGATGGCCTCTCGCCTAAGCAAGTCTCGCAGTGTGAAACAGAGGATGATTGTGTCGAACTAGTTAAGCAGAGGATGATTGTATATAAACACTGAGATCTCGTAGAATCATTAGTGTAGTAGCTAGGTTTCTCATTCGGATTGAATTTGTATAGATTATTATGTGCCATTAATAAATGTTTGTTATTATGTGCCATTGATAAATTTTTTTATCACATTTTGGTTCCACTTTCTATCCCATGTTCACTAAGGACGATGCATTCTTTTTTTTATAGAAAATGATGAAATATATATATATATATATATATATATATATATATTTCATCATTTTCTATAAAAAAAAGAATGCATCGTCCTTAGTGAACATGGGATAGAAAGTGGAACCAAAATGTGATAAAAAAATTCCATCTTTTCTTGATAAATTTGCGATCATAGAGAATTCACCTTTAAACCCATCAAGCTGTTTTTGATTCATAGAAACAACTCTGTTTTATTAAAAAATCACAACAAAAATATAAAAAAGAAGTAAAAGTTGAAAGACGAGCGATTTGGTCGATATTATATTGTAAGGATAAACAACACCATTTGTGGCCAAAATCTACAGTAACTTGAGAAGGAACAGAGTACCAACAAGACAGGAAGAACTCACAGTTGCCAAAGCAACTAAATGTCATTTACAAACACACAAATGGAGAAGATAAATCAATTATCCAGATTAACGCCAACTGCTCTAGCTCATAGGATTGATATTCGCCGTCGCTATCTTGGAGGTTAAGTGTGAATTCTTCATCTTTGTTGCAATGCTTTTGGTTGTCACCATCTTTAACTCCCTCAGATTAGTCATCGACACAATCTCTTCCGGGAGGGTATCCAGATATGGACAATCATGGATTTCTAATTTCATGAGCCAATTACCCATTGCATTTTTTACATATCGTACATTTCTTAGATTCCACAACTCTTCGATGCACAATTTTTCGAGACCAGGGAAGCCATCGCCTAAGATCACCATTTGTTGACCAGTGTATGCATTCCGCAATTTGAGGTATTTTAGCTCGGGTAACTTCTCCCCTAATAGAGGCATGGGGTCTTCATCAAGACAGCTATTAATCAACGTCAATGATTCAAGTTCTGGAGGGAAACTTGTTGGAAGCCTTGCAAGGAGTCCATCTAATTTGAGTGTTTTGAGTCCGTATAGAATACGAAGCTCATCCAAACAAGGCATACTTCTGAAACGATACCCTCTTAAGATTAGGTGTTTAAGACAGTACATCTCAGCCAATGACGCAAAGAGCTTGCTTACATCTGAGTTTTCATCCACTTCTTCTATCCCCAATCTCCAAAGCTCAGTCAACATTACTAAATCCGAGAGCTCATATGTCCAATTATCAACAGAGACGTAGGTTAAGGTCTCCAGATCCTGTAGCGTGTCAATCTTCAAAGGCTTCCGGTAAATCAGATTAGACATGTAGAGGTGGCGAAGGCTATGCAATTCCCATATAACATCTGGCAGCTCCAACATAAAGTTTTGAGCTATGTCAAGAACCTCAAGCTTTTCCAAGCACCCCAACGACTCTGGAAGCTCTTTTATGTAGTTGTTTCTCAATCCCAAGTATCTTAATTCCATCAATGTGCAGATAGTTTCCGGTAAAAACTTCAACCCAAAATCTTCCAAGTCGAGTATCTTAAGTTGTTCAAAGCTCTTCCAATAAGATGGACTAGTGTCCAAGTAGCCACCTCCATGGAAGAAGAGAGAAACAAGATGCTTATCTTGATCCGTGGAGTAGTTGAACTTGTCTCTGCTACAAATGATAACACGATGATGACGAGGACTCTCAGAGGGCCGATTATTTCCATTGTTCCTTAGGATCTCGAAACCTAGTTTCTCCTCTGCCTTTTGGATGGATAGCATGTGTAGCACAACATTCATACGATACTTGGTGCCCTTGTCATTGACATCAATAACGGATTCATTGACTAAATCCTCTAAATATTTTTCACACTGATCTTCTGAACTCTGTAGCACTCCTCCTGCAACCCAAATCTGTGTCAACTTTTCTTTCCTCAAAGTTGTATTTTCCTTAAAGAAGGCCATACACATGAAACATAACTGCCGCTCGGGATCCAATTGAAGATAAAATGGTTCCAATAACTTCAATATTGGACCAAAATCAACTGATTCAAGAAGTTGTTCCCATTCACTGCCTCCCGAGAGTTTCTTTTCTGCTAACTGCTTTCCCACCACTTTTATAGCTAATGGCAGACCGCCACATTTTCTCAACATTTGTTTTCCCATATGCTCCAAGTCCATTGGGAATTGGTGCTCTCCCATCAATCTATTGCCATGGTTTATTGTTTTCAGAAACAATTGCCAGCTCTTCTTAGAATCCAAAGGTTCCATCTTATAAACATTTTCAGAAAATACTTCTATGTCGATAGGCGTAGTGTGACTTGTGAGCAGCACTCTACTTCCGTCGTCTGCTTACATATGAAGAATGTATACAAAAAAGGAAGAGTCAGAAGGTTATTGAGTAGAGAAAATTTATATTGGCTTGTCGGACAACATTTTTTTTGGAAATGATCATCTCTTAAGGCTGCGTTTACTTTAATGGATAAATTTATTCATGGAAAAGGATGGATAACACAAATTTATGCCTTTAAATGTCTCATTCTTTTTCCAACATTTGACACAAAAGAGATACTCACCATTTTTCCCTCCTTACTTTCACTTCAAGGATAGATAATATTATCCATCCATTTTTGGTGTGATAATATTATCCATCTTTAAAGTGAAAATAAGGAAAGAAAAATGGTGAGCATTTTTTGTGTGTCCAATGTTGGAAAATGAATGAGACATTTAAAGGCATAAATTTGTATTTTATCTATCCTTTTCTATGGATAAATTTATCCATCAGGGTGCGTTCTCTTTGGTTGTAAATTTATCATGGAAAAATGAAGGATAAACAAAATTTCACCCTTTAAATCCTTTATTTATTTTCCCACATTTCCTACTTGACCCTTACTCATTCCTCATTTACACTACAAATGAGGGATAATATCCATTTATCCTTCATTTGTAGTGTAAATGAGGAATGAGTAAGAGTCAAGTAGGAAATGTGGGAAAAGAAATGAAGGATTTAAAGGGTGAAATTTTGTTTATCCTTCCTTTTTCCATAATAAATTTACAACCAAAGAGAATGCACCTCAAAGTAAACGCAACCTAAGTTAAAATATGAGTTAGCGCAAAACGACTAGATCATAAGCAGACGGAAAATGATCATACATACCTTGTTGTGGAAAAGCATTCATCAAAGACTTCAAGGGCATTTTTTTGGGCAGGTCGTCGAGAATTATAAGAAATCGCTTTCCTCGCAGGTGTTGGCGAATCATATCTCGGAGGCTTTGGTTGTCCATATTCTCCAATAAGGAAGATGTATGAGGATCTTCTACCTGTTGTATTAGTTTGATAAGTAGCTCTTTCATAGAAGTAGAATCAGACACCCATGCACGGGTGTCGAAGTGCTGAATGACGGATGCATGGTTGTATATCTCTCTCGCAAGAGTTGTCTTTCCAATACCACTCATCCCTTTGATAAGAAGAGTCTTCACGAAATAGTAGTAAAGGCTGATTCCTCCCCTACCAATAATCCTTTTTCGAATCAGAAATTCCACATCTCCCTCCAACCCCACCACATAGTTATCATCAACATTTTCCGATGATGTCATGTTGGACTCACCATCTTCCAGTTTAAGCATCTGTTTTTTGATCTCTCCCATCGAATTATGGATGGATGCAGAGCTCATATGAATGTGGTTTTTGAAAAGGTCGATGGCATCGTCAGCCACGTCGACAAGGTCGGATACTAAAAAATTAAGGCTTCTTTCCTCTTTCAATTTCTTATCCTTCACAATATCCACAATCTCTCTCATCTCTTTAACTAACCATTCCATATTCATTTTATAGGTCTCCGCTGTTTCTGCAATCTCCAGCTTGTGTATCAGCGATAAAAGGAGAGCCTCAGACATGTTTCTGCTTCCACCAAACTGCCCTAACAACACTAGCAGAGTTTACATGCGGTTGCACATATTACTTCTTATTTAACACAATTTATTTATTCAAAATAGTAATGTCTAAAGATTAAAAAAAAAAGGGTTAATTACGCCAAAAACCATGAACTTTGGGCTCATTTCCAAATTTTCCATGAACTTTTTTTTTATCAAATTTTCCATGAACTTAAGGGGTTGAACAATTTTTCCATGTATAGATATTCTATATCTATACATTATTATACTTTTAATTGGTTTTGATTTTGTGTCGAAAATCAGATTACTCTCAAATTAGATTAGGATGTCAACCGGCCAACTTGCTGGATTTTGAGCCTGCCCTATCGGGTTGTCGAGTTATTTAGGTGCGTGCTAATCAGGTTGACATTTTTACGGGTTTAAAATTTTCAACCCTCACCCTAAATATTCGGATTTGGGGCTAGCTTATCGGGTTAGTCGAGTTCGAAAATTATTAAAAAAAATGTTAACTAATACAGTATATTTCTCTTGATAATATTATATTTGTAACAAATTTTTACACGAATAAATAAGTTACATTTCAACATCGATTTAAATAATAACTAATATGCAACTCTTACACATATATAAAGATGCTCACATCTTTGTTAAATGATTATCATATTTTAATTTTTTTTAAATCTAAGTGTTTTATGTTAAGTGTTGGATTAGAAACACAACAAAGTGAAATGATGAGTATAACTTTCTAATATTGAATTAAAATACATTTCACAAACTTTTGGAAAAATAATCATACAGTATTATACTAATTTTTAGAAGTAAAGGTAATGAAATTGAATATCAAATAACGAAAAAAAAAAAGTCATATAATCCGGTGAACACATTGTTTTTAGGTCAACCTTATGTATAGGGTTCATATTATTTTCGAGTCAACCCTATCTGATGTCGGACTATTCAATTACATGCTATTCGAACTGTAATTTTATCGTGTACAAAATTTCAAGTCTAACCCTCTTGAATTATCGATCTAATCGGACCAACTCATTTCTTCTTCTTCTTCATCTTATTATTATTATTATTATTATTATTATTATTATTATTATTATTATTATTATTATTATTATTATTATTATTATTATTTCTTCTTCTTCTTCTTCTTCTCATTGTTGTTGTTAGAGATATAATAGGCACAACAAATTTTGTAAAACAAGGCTCTTTAATAATAGGTATAAATAGGGCGGTCTAAACGGTTTGGTTCGATTACCCGAATCAAAAATATGCTCTATTTCACTAACCGTTCCCGAATTGATTTGGGTGATCGGTTATCAATAACCGATTTAGTTACCCAAATCGTTTACCCAATAATCGATTTTCACTATGATAATAATTAGGTCAAGTAAGATGAGACAAATGATATAATTTATTCAAACTTCCACAATGATTATTTTTCGGCTTGATAAAATTTTATGAAGCGCAAAAATTTAAATTTTTTATACAAAAACTCCGCATAGTTATGTTCAGTTTTCATATTATTTGGATCTAGGAAGAAGGAAAATTACCTTTTTGTGAAATTTCTTCTTATCTTTGCTCCCTCTCATTGTTTCTGGGCAGCTAAGAGTGATTTGACTAGCCAAATTAAACAGAGTTGGGAGGGGGGTTATAAACTACAAATTCACAAATTGAATACCGAATCGTTTAACGCGGTTTCATAGTCGATTAATCAAAAAACAGACAGAAAAATAAAAAATTAAAGTTTCAAATGCTGAAACACAAACATAACAGTTCAAGAAGCAGCTAATTAGTAGGTAAGACTTTCCCCACCAACCATTAAGTTGGAGTTTCGAGTCACACCAAAGGAAAATGGGAGAAGGATTATTGATACTTGAAAACAAACACGAACAGAAAGGAAATCATAGAAAGAAATCGGCCTCGCTGCTTGTAGAGAAGCTTGAGTAATCGGAATCTTCTTCTTATCTTATGAAATTTTCAATTGATACAACTAACTCTGATTCCATTTTGACAAGAAAAAGAATAGACGCATTGGATTAAGTAAAGCAGATTTAAGATAATACCTGCACGGGGAGGCGCTAGCGACGGACCAAGGACGAAGGAGCAGTGGTTGCGGGAGGCGCGGCGGAATCCGGTGGTGTTTACTGTGATTAGATTTAGGGCTCTGAATAGTGAATTTTGTTTGAGTAGAAAGTTTATGAATAATTATATATATTGAACAATGAAGAAGCCAAATAATGTGCATAATTAATTAATAACCGCTAATAAAATAATAAGATAATGAGGAGCTTATATGAAGCCAGCTGAAGCATTGACTTATTGCTTCACATATACAATTTGAAGGGATAAAAAACAAGTTTGAAAGATATCTAAATATACCGCTTTGTGATTCTTCCTTCTTAATCTACTTTCCGAATCAATCCTCCCTTTGCCTTAGCTTTTGCTTTGGTTTATTGATAAAGGATTCCAAATTAAAGTCTTCTGTTACAATGAATGAAAAATACAAAAAGATTCGATAGTTGAAGTCTTTCAATTATTATAAATTCATTATTCACTTACTGTTTCTGACATAAGATTGTAATAAACAAGTAAGAGCTGATCCAATTATATCGATTCTACCACCAAAACATATTAGTAATATTTCTTTTACTTGTTAAAATATTGAACATCTAATATTATCAAATTCATAGTAGGTGTTGGATTCTAGTTCAAGAACTGTCACTAGTTAGTTACTTGTACCATAATTCACTTGCAAAAAATTAAAGAAGACACTGAGTTGGCCAAACAGAAACATTCATCAAACCAAACAATTGCAGCCATGGAATCCGTCTGTGTTTACTGTAAATAGTGAATTTCGTTTGAGCAGAATTAGGGATTTTGAATCACCAGCGAAGAGATAGTAGAGAAGGATTATTGAACCTTCAAAACAAACCCAAACAGAAATATTCGACACAAACACAAACAGAAGAATTCAGCTCGATCAAGTCTAGTTTCTTGGAAAAAACAAAAAAACAAAAAGAATCATAGAAAGAAATGGGCCTTGCTGCTTGTAGAGTAGCTTAAGTAATCGGGCAATCACACTGTCATAGACTCATATTCTTCTTAATTATCTTATGATATTTTCAATTGATACAACTAATTCTAGTTCCATTTTGACAATAGCAAATAAGCAAGAATTGTAAATTTTGTATTAGACAAGAAAAAGAATACACGTATTGGACCAGATTTAAGATAACATACCAGGGCTGCTGGCGACGGAAGGAGATGGTGACGCCGAGCAAGCAGCGTCTACAACAGCTGGGGGCGGCGTGGTTGAATCCGGCAGTGTTTACTGTTAATAGAAGGAAAAAATATTGAGTTTCAAATGCTCAAACGCAAACATATACAGTTGAAATTGTGATTCTTCTTTCTTACTCGTCTTGATCTACTTTCGGAATCAATCCTCCCTTTTCCTTAGCTTTTGCTTTCGTTTTTTAAAATAGGATTCCAAAAGTCTTCTGTTACAATGGAAAATATAAAAAGACTTGGTGGCTTATCTTTCAATTATTATAAATTCATTATTTACAGCAGCGTGCACGTTTCCATGTTCACACTTACTGTCTCTGACATAAGATTTTAATAAAAAAGTAACAGTTGATCCAATATGGATCCTACCACCAAAATATATTATTATTTCTTTTACTTTTTAAATTTTGAAGCTTCAAAAGCAGTGACGCATTTTCTATTTAATCCTCTCCTTGTCAACTGTGTGATATCTTTCAAACTCGATCGAAACGAAGTCGGAAACCAATTAAGGATACAAATTAAGACAATAAAAGTGGACGCCTTATATGAAGAGGAGGCAAGCAGATGCAGAGGGAGGTTTGCTGCGGAGATCGATGGAGAAACTCATGGCATTATCTTAATTCCATCAATGTGCCGATACTTTCTGGTAAAAACTTCAACCCAAAATCTTCCAGGTCTTCCAGGTCAAGTATCTTAAGTCGTTGCTTGAAGCTCTTCCAATAAGACGGACTAGTGTCGAAGTAGCCACCTAGCCTCCACGAAGGAAGACTGAAACAAGAATCTTATCTTGATCTATTGAAGTGTCCCATATTGGATTGGAGATAGTGGCATGAGCCACTTTATACGGTGAGGCAACCCTCTCCCTTATAAGGCCTTTTAAGAGAAGAATGAGCCCAATATCCATTTCTAACTTGGTATCAGAGCCAACCCAATCAAATGATGGGTCTCCCCCAATATCATTGTCAACAGATGGCGTTTGGGATAGTCCACGCTGCGCGTGCGGGGGTGTATTGAAGTGTCCCACATTGGATTGGAGAACAGATGGCGTTTGGGATAGTCCACAAGGAATGGGCCCAATATCGATTTCTGTGTATTGAAGTGTCCCACATTGGATTGGAGAATAGATGGGGTTTGGGATAGTCCACAACCCTGGAATGGACTCAATATCCATTTCTAACATGATCCATAGAATAGTATACATTGAACTTTTCTCTGCTGCAAATGATAACACTATATCGATGATGACGAGGATGGGTTGATTATTTCCATTGTTCCTTAGAATCTCTAAACTGAATTCCTCCTCTGCTTTTTGGATGGATATCTAAAAATTAAATATTCAAAATATGCATATCTACACCAAAACTAGCTAAATTTGCATTAGCCCAAAACATTTTCTTTAGTTCAAAATGGGGTAGACCCTCTTACAGTTCAGCCTCTGTTTCTTAACAAATAATAATAATAAAAAATACGCATTGCTATATATCTTTGGTGAAAATAAAATGAGCTAATTAGAAAAGCGAACAAATGCACCTTTAGTAAACACACAAGAGGTGTGACTGAACCCATTTGTGATTCAGACCTCCTCAGCTCACATCATATGTATTAAAGTCTACACAAACAAAAAACATAACTTTTTCAATCTATTGCTTTGGTGAATCTATCGACCTTAAAGATAGTGTTGGAGAAATTGGTACACTTGCCACTTACCAACTACTAGGAATGACACTCCCAACAAAATAGTCTTTGATAATCAGGTGAGGCTAATTAAAGCTCAGCACAATTAATGTGAGAAAAATTCAACGAACTAAAGTTTTTATGCATGCATGAGTATGTGAGGTAATTTTAAGTAGCTATGAAGCAATATACTCCACAAGAATGTGTAGAATGGTAAGAATTAATTAACAGTAAGAATATATAGTTTTAGTGAATAAAATCATCCACAAGAGATCCAATATTTTAATATAGTTGCAGCATTTAAACTCGCGTGCCTGATGTTAAAAATCACATATTTGAGTTTATTGAATTTTTAATATTTTTTTCTTGTAAGACACATAATTGAAATGATGATCTATTTGAAGAAGGAAGAGATTACAAACAAGATATGAAGAAACCACAATTGTCAAAGCAACTAAATGTCATTTACAAATACACAACCACCAAACGGAGAAGAAAAATCAATTATCCAAATTAACTCCAACTGCTCTAGCTCATAGGATTGATACTCACAGTCGCTATCTTGGAGATAAAGTGTGAATTCTTGATCTTTGCTGCAATGCTTTTGGTTGTCACCATATTTAACTCCCTCAGATGGTACATCCCTTCAGTCATCTCCGCGAGGGTATCCAGATATGGACAATCATGGATTTCTAATTTCCTGAGCTGATGCATTCCATGGTCTCGACATACATTTCTCAGATTCCACAACTCTTCGATGCACAAGACCATTAGATTGGGAAAACTGTCATCCAAAATCACCATTTGTTGACCAGTGTATGCATTCCGCAATTTGAGGTATTTTAGCCAGCGTAGCTCCCCTAGTAATGGCATGGGGTCTTCATCAAGACAGCTATTAACCAACGTCAATGATCCAAGTTTTGGAGGGAAAGTCCTTGGAAGCCTGGCAAGGAGTCCATCCAATTTGAGTGTACGAACACTTTCTAGAATACCAAGCTCATCCAAACAAGGCATGCATCTGAAACGATACCCTCTTAAGATTAGATGATCAAGTTTCTTCAACTCAGCCAATGACACAAAGAGCTTGCTTACATCTGAGTTTCCATCCAATTCTTTTATGCCCAATTTCTTAAACCGAAAATGCAGGCGTAAGCCCGAGAGCGCACATGTCAAATCATCGATCGAGACGTAGGTTAAGGTCACCAGATTCCATACCGCGTCTATCTCAAAATTTCGGCAAATCACATCAGACAAATAGAGGTGGCGAAGGCTACACAATTCCCATATAATATTTGGCACCTCCACCATAAAGTTTTGGGCTATGTCAAGAACCTCAAGCTTTTCCAAGCACCCCAACGAGTCTGGGAGCTCTTTTATGTAATTGTTTCTCAATCCCAAGTATCTTAGTTCCATCAATGTGCAGATACTTTCCGGTAAAAACTTCAACCCAAAATCTTCCAAGTCAAGTATCTTAAGTTGTTCAAAGCTCTTCCAATAAGATGGACTAGTGTCCAAGTAGCCACCTCCATGGAAGAAGAGAGAAACAAGATGCTTATCTTGATCCGTGGAGTAGTTGAACTTGTCTCTGCTACAAATGATAACACGATGATGACGTGGACTCTCAGAGGGTCGATTATTTCCATTGTTCCTTAGGATCTCTAAACTGAATTCCTCCTCTGCTTTTTGGACGGATAGCATGTGTAGCACAACATTCATGCGATACTTGGTGCCCTTGTCATTGACATCAATAACAGATTCATTGACTAAATTCTCTAAATATCGTCCACATTCATATTCTGAAGCCTGTACTACTCCTCCTGTAACCCAAATCTTTATCAACTTTTCATGCCTCAAAGTTGTATTTTCCTTAAAGAAGGCCATACACAAGAAACATGGCTGCACTTCGGGATCTAGTTGATGATAAAATGGTTCCAATAATTTCAATGTTGAACCAAAATCAACAGATTCAAGAAGTTGTTCCCATTCGCTCTCCCCTGAGATTTTCTTTTCTACTAACTGCTTTCCCACCTCTTTTATAGCTAATGGCAGACCGCCGCATTTTCTCAACATTTGTTTTCCCATATGCTCCAACTTCATTGGGAATTTGTGCTCACCAATTAATTTATTGCCATGGTTTATTGTTTTCAGAAACAATTGCCAACTCTTCTTAGGATCCAAAGTATTCATCTTATAAACCTCTTCAGGATATACATGTATGTCGACATGTGTCGTGTGACTTGTGAGCAGCAATCTACTTCCATTGTCTGCTTACAAAAAAGAACAGACGTCGGAAGGTTATTGAGTCAAGAAAGTTTATACTGTTAGATTACATGATTCAGTCATGTACTATTTTAAAAAAATATCACTGGACACTATTATGTTTGGAATTTATTTTAAGTTTAATCACAAAAACTTTAAATTTTGATCTAAGTTAGCGCAACACGACTAGATCATAAGCAGACGAAAGATGACAATACATACCTTCTTCTGGAAGAGCTTCCCTGAAAGACTTGAAGCACATTTGTTTGGGCAAATCGTCGAGAACTATCAAATATCGCTTTCCTTGCAGGTGTTGGTGAAGCATATATCGGAGGCTTCGGTTGTCCATTTCCTCCAATAAAGAAGATGTATGGAGATTCTGAGGATCTTCTAGCTGTTGTATGAGTTTGATAAGTAGCTCTTTCATAGTGAAGTAAGTAGAACTAGAAACCCATGCACGGGTGTCGAAGTGATGACTGACGGATGCATGGTTGTATATTTCTCTCGCAAGAGTTGTCTTTCCAATACCACTCATCCCTTTGATAAGAACTGTCGACAGGTATTGTTTCCCACCAATAATCCTTTTGCTAAGCAACATTTCCAAATCTTTGTCCAGGCCCACCACATATTTGTCATCTTCATCATCATCAACATTTTCTAATGATCTCATGTTGAACTCATCATCGTCTCCCATTTTAAGCATCTGTTTTTTGATCTCTCCCATCCAACTACCGATGGATGCAAAGGCCCCACGAAAGGTCATTTTTTGTGTGAAAAGGTCGATGGCATGGTCAGCCACATCGACAAGGTCACATACCAAAAAATTGAGGCTTCTCCCCTCTTTCAATTGCTTATCCCTCACAATATCCACAATCTTTCTCATCTCTTTAATTAACCTTTCCCTTCTCTCTTTTTTGTTCTCGGCTATTTCTGCAGTGTCGAGCTTCTGTATCATCGATAAGAGGAGAGCCTTCGACATGTTTCTGCTTCCACCAAACTGCCCTAATACCCAATTTAACAACACTAGCAAAGTTATATAGAAGATCCCAATTGCAAATATCAAACTATATATCTATATCTATACCTATTATAAAAGTGCTTGGTTTACAAAATTTGATTTGCCATTTTTGTCCTTATTTTTAAATCTATTTTAAGGGTAACAATGTATATCATATTACAAATATTATCCTAATCACAAACATACAAGAATTTTGTTCCTATGATAATTCTAAATAAGTTTGAACTCTTTCAAATCACCCACTATTTATATATAGATGATAACTTTCAAACCAAATATATCTTAAAAAAAAAAGCATATATAAACGCATTAAGCATTAAGGGAAATATAAGTTGGTAATATAATAATATAACATAATAGTATTGTTACCCGTTCGTGCAAATAATATTAGTAAAATTAAATCACATAGAAATTTCAATTAGATAAATATATAAAAGTTGCACATCAATGTATAAAGGATAATTGTCAATTAAAATGATTGATCTAATTAATTTGCAAATTTGACTAAGTATTAATGAATTCTTGAACTGATTTTCTACCGTCTTAATTTAAGTTCTAATTCTTTTAATTTCTTACTAAAATTTTATCTATCATCTATTAGATATTATTTGTATGTTATACATTAATATATATTAAAAGTGTGGAATATAGATCACATTAAATTAGTACACAAAAAGAAAAAAATAATTTAACCATCAAAATAAAGATTTGAATAAGTTAACAAAAGTAAGCTAATTATCATCATAATATCATTCCAAACTCAGATAAAATAATACAGTATATATAATTAATTGGATCTTGAATATTAGCACTTTGATATTGTTTTAATATCATATTTTAATTTATATACTATAGACAATAGATGTTATCATGAGCACTTGCAGTATCCAATTATTCTAAAAATATGAAACAGGTCAGATTTGTATTTAAAAATCTTTTAGAATTTGGATTAATTTTTTATTTCACTTAACTATCTCAATATTATTTATTGCATGTGTTCAGGATTATTTTTTTCCAATTTATGTTGGGAATAAGCTAACCATATAGTTCTTATTATAAAAAGAATACCATTATCATTTATACATTAATTAAGAACAGAGGATTGACATGGACATAACGTGTACGGTTTGTATATTTCACTTTGTTAATATTTTGCTTCACCAAATTAAGTAATTAAATTTAGATAAAGCTTAATTTCACAAACTTTATTTAGCTTAAGTTATATCAAAATATTTCCACTCTGTGTGCGTGTGTTGACCAAGTGGTAATGGGTTATATGGCCAAGGCCAAAGGTCTTGGGTTCGAGTCCTGTGGCACGGACTGTTTTTCTTTATTTAATATTGTAAGTTCATAAAAAAAAAAAAAAGATATTTCCACTCATTCTATGCCTATGAGATGAACTGAAAATTAAGTATATATGGATGCTGTTATGATATTACTCAAAACTCAATCGATGATGGCTTTAACTAATAATTGTACATTTCTTATGTAATCATGTATTTTGGACCAATCTCAAGTCCGTTAATATTTTTTAAACTTTAAATTTCCTAAATTAATTCATTGATTTGACAAAATCTTTTGTGTGGAGTTATACATTCATTTTTAACCTTTATACTTAAGTATTTCTGAATAATTATAAGCTCTTGGATGATTCGTTTTGAAGATTTATTACATATGTGTAATGGATTTAGTGAGTATGAGAATAAGTAGGAGTTTTCTAAATTTTACATTCAGGAGGTCCTTGCTACCTTATAGCTTCACCAAGTTACAGGAATATATATGCATAACATTTGTTAGGAATAAGACAATTCATAAAAATATTCATGACAGTGGTTGCATAAATATTTATGCATAGTTCTACTTCTAAGGGTGCGTTCTTTTTGTAAATTTATCATGGGAAAATGAGGGATAAACAAAATTTTGTCCTTTAAATCATTCCTTTCTTTTACCTCATTTCCTACAAAATAGAAATTGACCCTTACTCATTCCTCATTTTCACTACAAAGAAGAGATGATATTATCACACTAAAAATGGAGGGATAATATTATCCCTCATTTGTAGTGAAAATGAAGAATAAGTAAGAGTCAAATTCTATTTTGTAGGAAATGAGGGAAAAGAACGGAATGATTTCAATGGTGAAATTTTGTTTATCCCTCATGATTTTCCCATAATAAATTTACAACCAAAGAGAACGTCCCCTAATAGTGTAAGAGGGTGTTTACTAATAAGGAATAGCCTGATATATAAAAAATATAGATTAATTCATTGTTCATTAAGATGGATTGGAACTTTGGGATATCTCCCAAGGTTTTTGATAATTAATTTCTATAGTTTGAGCTAATTTGCTTTATTCTTATCTAATTGAAAGGTGTAAGATAGGAGAAATCCTAATAATGAGGATAAATAAATATACTTAATCGTGTAGATTATCAATATGAAAAGTAATTAATGTTCTTGATAATATATTATACTTTTATTCACATAATTTTTTAAGGTAGACTAACATTAATTAGTTCATTATTTTGTGACTTCATGAAATATTATCAAGATAAGTCATGACAGTTAATTAATCCACGTTGTACATGTAGCTAGATGCTTTTATGCCCTGAAACTCAAATTTGAAGATTACCCCAAGAGATCTATAGAAAACTCAACATTATATATGCTATATCCATCAATTGAAATTTATCTTTCACATATAACAGGATCCACCGTAAGTTATTATTGTTGTTTCTTTAGATGATTCTTGTCATAAATATTTGGGTTAAAGCATAATAACAAAGGTCTTAGAGATGAAAGTAGGAAAACCAAAAAAGCAAGAAAAAAAAACCTATTCTTTTACAGTGGGATGGAAAAAAGCTTCACATAAGACAAAAGTTGAAAATAAATTTGATGAAAAGGACCAGTTGTTGTGGAACTCATGTTAAGCAAAATAATTGATATTAATTTTAATATTTGCATAGTTTCATCTTGGTGGATAGACCGGTGTAAGATACTTAAGATTTGACATATGATATGAGAATAGAATGATATCGTGTGTCTAAACTACATAGTGTCAAAAATAAAATTATTTAGGTTTAAGCATGAGACTTAGTCAAGAGCTTTAGGACACAACCAATGTAAATGTGGAAATGAGTTAGAATACAATAAGAAGAATCTAATGTTGATTAAAAGGCGTACAAAGGTATTCTCTCTAATTTTACTGATTTTACTACATTATTGATTATGTTTACTTACAAAAAGACATTTAGGTCTATACTGCATTTGAGTGGAAAGTAATATTTGAATAACAATCTACAAGAGAATCAAGAATTGAATTCTAAAAAAGACTTTTCTAATAACATTACTCCTCTTCACTTCTGAAGAAGGAACGACATATAATTAATGAACTCTCTTTTTGGATGATATGCAACTATAATAATTGTAGCTAGCCATAATAACAATCAGCTTTATGATTTAGAAATTTTTTAAAGAATTAGTAGGGCTATATAACATGAGAGCAATGTGTCTTTGGTTATTCTAATCTTTTCTCAAGCATATTAGTTATATATAATGACTATCATATAATTTTGAGGGTCCTAATTGTACATATATTAACTTTTGTTTCATTTTTTTTATACTTTCTTATACGTACTTGCAAATATTTATTAAAATTAATTATTAACAATTAATAGTGTTATCATTTTTTTTCAAATATATTACTATTTAGATGTTAAATAAGAGATTATACGTGTAACGCACGTAATCTCAGCTAGTATGAATAAAAAATACACTAATTTTCACATGCATACACTAAATTGGAACATAAAAGACAATTATAATAATAAAATCATAAACCTAAACAATAAATCTATCTGCCAAATTCGCTATACAATATAACTAGTTTTGCAAAGTTTCGTTGCATATTATTCTTCATATTGTGAAAGAATAATTGAAGTGATCCACTAGCAATTAACAAACAAGACTAGAATAAGTTTATTTTTAGTTAAATTAAAGATATCTGTGATGATCTTTAATTTATGATGTACATATTGAATATTTTTTTATAAATAAAAAATGTGCAATATACATATACAACGATCATCTCCCACAATAATATGTTTTACCATTTACTACTTTAATTTTTTTTTAATTTGATTTATGAAAAATATTCGATATACATAAAAAATTAAAGATCATGAAAAATTCTTTAATTTGAGATAGAAATAATTAATACTTCCTCCGTCCACCAAAGTATGGCACTTTTGGTGTGCACAAATTTTAATAAAATTGGTGATGATTATAAAACACAAAAACAAAATTTAAAAAATACTAATACACTAGAAAGAAAAACTGGAAGAAAAAAAAAAGAGCTGAAAAACGTTGGAAAAGCCCCCAAAAAATGTTGAAGGAAAAGCTTAAAGAAAACGTTGGAAAACACGTAGATTATGACAAAATATAATAAAGGGTGATTCTAATTTCTAAACATAGCCCCTTTTTTACTCACTATGGCCACTTAACAGAAATAATAATAATAAATCTCAACATAATTACGATTTTATCCTCGTAGCTTTCAATTTAAAATTTTATAAAAATAAAAACTGTTACACTATAACCCCAAAATCATGAAGCAAACAAGAAACACTAGAATTCAATAAATCAATTCAGCAATGAATCATCGTTTTCACTACCATTTTCACGAGTAGCCTTCCACTCCCTTAATTTTAGATACATAGGGAACCTTATTATGAAAAGATGAAATCTCAAAATCACCATAAATTATCTAAATTGAAGATTTGAAGAATGGGGATCGGCCGACAAATTCACCAACAATATTAATAAAAATACTGAAATATAACATAAAAAAACGCTGATAAAAAAAAGAAAAAAAAAAAAAAAAAGTGGATAAAGTGGGAGTGCCACTACACCAATATATAACTTATGAATTTTCTAACAATATCTGCTATTATCTACTGGTCTCATATATGAGACCGGTCTCACACAAGTATTTGCCTTTTGGAGTGAAAAAAATTTACTCAATCGAAAGATTTCCAAATCTAACACCGTATAAGAACATCATTATCATTTGAATTTTGTTAGTGTTAGTGACATGAATTGGGCTTGAGGCTTGGGGCCCAAATAAGGCTGGGCCCAACTGGAGCTTTTTTTGCTTTTGCTGCTGCGTCTTGTAATATAGACAGAAGAAGTTCTGTCTTCTCCTCCAAGTTTGTAACCTCTGTTTGACATAGTGAAGTTTCTCTCCTCTGCCCGTGGTTTTCTCCCAGTTTGGGTTTCCACGTAAATCGGTGTTCCCTAGTTTTTCCTGCTTCTTATTCTTCTACTTGTCTTATATTCATAACAAGTGGTATCAGAGCTTAGGTTTCGGCCTAGGGCTAAGATGATGAGTATGAAGTACGATATTCCGCTGTTGGATCGCAACACCAGATTTTCGCTATGGTAGGTGAAGATGCGCGCTGTGCTCGCCCATATGGACTTGGACGAGACTCTGCTAGGGCTTGATAAGATGCCCAGTTCGTGGACAGACGAGGAGAAGAGGAGGAAGGATCGTAAAGCTCTGTCCCATATACATCTGCATCTATCGAATCAGATACTACAGGATGTTTTGAAGGAGACCACTGCTGCTGGTCTCTGGCTGAAGTTGGAGCAACTTTGTATGACTAAGAGCCTTACCAGTAAGTTGCATCTGAAGCAACGTCCATACTCTCACCACATGGCAGAAGGTACATCTCTAGAAGAGCATATTACAGGTTTTAAGGAAAATGTTGGTGATTTAGAAGTTTTGGATGTTAAGTACGATGAGGAGGATTTAGCTTTAATGTTATTATGTTCGCTGCCTGCGTCTTATAATACGTTTCGTGATACTATCTTGTATAGCCGTGATACTGTTACTCTTGATGAGGTTTTTGATGCTTTATTTTCTAAAGAAAAGATGAAGCAGCTTGTTAGTGGGGCTGATACCTCGGCAGAGGGTCTGTTTGCTCGTGGAATGCCACAAGACAGGAGTCACGGTGGTAGGAAGAAAGGGAGAGGAAAATGGAAAGCGAGATCGAAATCTCAAAACCCTGAGTATAGTTGTAACTACTGCAAACAGCCTGGACATTACAAGAATGAATGTCCGAAATTGGAGAAGAAAAACAAGAAGGCTGACGGTAATGCTTTTGGGAATCAGAAACAAAAGGGAAATGGAACACGCTATAAGGGAAATGAAATAGGCGAGGTTGATTTTGTTAATGAAAATTGCAGCGATGGTGAACTCCTTATTGCTTCTGATTCTAGCACAACGCCTCGTGACGAATGGATTATGGATTCAGGTTGTTCCTTCCATATGACTCCAAACCGGGACTTGTTCTCGTCATATGAAGCTGAAAGAGGTGCTGTGCTTATGGGGAATGATTCATCTTGTAAAGTTGCGGGTATTGGAACAGTTAGAATCAAGATGTTCGACGGAATGATTCGCACGCTTGGAGAAGTAAGACATGTCCCTGAATTGAAGAGAAATCTTATCTCACTTGGTACTCTTGACAAAAATGGGTACAAGTATTCTGGTGAAGGTGGAGTCATGAAGGTCAGTAAAGGCTCCCTCATTGTGATGAAGGGAATAAGAAAGATTGGAAAATTATATGTTTTGCAAGGCACTACACTTACGGGAACTGCAGTTGTAGCCGCCTCATCATCGTCTGATAATCAGGTTACTCGATTGTGGCATTTGAGACTTGGCCACATGAGTGAGAATGGAATGATTGAGTTGAGCAAGAGAGGATTACTTGATGGGCAGAAAATTAACAATCTGAATTTTTGTGAACATTGTGTTATGGGCAAGCAGAAGAGAGTGAAGTTCTCTAAAGGAACTCACAACACAGCCGGGATTATGGATTATATACATTCTGATGTATGGGGTCCAGCTAGGGTGACGTCCAAAGGAGGAGCTTGTTGGATGTGGACAATATATATTATTGATGATTTTTCCAGAAAGGTGTGGGCCTTCTTTCTAAAGGAAAAGAGTGATGTGTTTTCTACTTTCAAAGAGTGGAAAATTATGATAGAAAAGCAGACTGGAAGATCAAATGGTTTAGAATTCTGTTCAAAAGAGTTTAAGTCCCTGTGCAAGGCTAAGGGAATTGTTCGCCATCACACCGTTCGTCACACTCCACAGCAGAACAGCGTAGCTGAGAGAATAAATAGAACCATATTAGATAAGGTGCGATGTATGCTTCTCAATTCTGGCTTGCTGAAGAGTTTTTGGGCCGAAGCAGCAGCTTTGGCGTGTCATTTAATCAATCTCTCTCCATATATCCCGCTCAACAAGAAAACTCCTCAAGAGGTATGGTCTGGCTCTCCTCCAAATTATTCTAACTTGAGAATCTTTGGTTGCCCTGCATATGTTCATGATGTACAGGGAAAGTTAGATGCTCGTTCTATCAAGTGCATTTTTCTAGGCTATAAGCCTGGTGTGAAAGGATACAAGCTTTGGTGTCCTGAAACTAAGAAGGTCATAGTGAGTCGAGATGTTGTCTTTGATGAGACTTCTATGATTCATAATGCTGCTTCTCAAGGATCTTGTATTGGTGATCATCATAGTCCGAATATGCAAATAGAGGTTGAAGATAGATCAGGGACTGCAACTTCGATCAAACCTGAAGCTACGTCAGAAGAGCCAAGTAGCTCAGTTTATGAACCACCAGCTACAACTCCACAACATTGCATTGCAAGAAATCGACCTAGGCGTGAGATAAAGCCTCCTGAAAGACTCATTGAGTCTTCTAGTTTG
This sequence comes from Salvia miltiorrhiza, assembly GCF_028751815.1. Taxonomy (NCBI): domain Eukaryota; kingdom Viridiplantae; phylum Streptophyta; class Magnoliopsida; order Lamiales; family Lamiaceae; genus Salvia; species Salvia miltiorrhiza. The sequence goes on from NC_080389.1 coordinate 9,673,773, forward strand.
GTAGCTGAAAAATCAATTGAATCTTCTAACATGGTAGCTTATGTTCGGTGCAAATGGGTGTTTAAGAAGAATGAGGACTCAAGATATAAGGCGAGACTTATAGCGAAAGGATACAGTCAGATTCCAGGTGTGGACTACAATGATATTTTCTCTCCTGTAGTGAAGCATAGCTCAATACGAGCTTTGCTTGGCATTGTTGCAATGCATGATTTGGAGCTTGAGCAACTTGATGTGAAGACTGCCTTTTTACATGGAGACTTAGAAGAAGATATTTACATGGAGCAGCCTGAGGGTTTTGTAGTTCCAGGAAAGGAGGACTACGTTTGTTACTTGCAGAAATCTCTTTATGGCTTGAAGCAGTCGCCTAGGCAATGGTATAAAACATTTGACCAGTTTATGACTACTCATGCCTTCAAGAGGAGTGAAGCAGATAGTTGTGTTTTTTATCGAGTTAGCAATTATGGATCTTTTGTATATCGGTTACTCTATGTTGACGACATGTTGATAGCTGCGAATAGCAGCTCTGAGATAGAAAAGGTGAAGAAGCAACTCAGTCTTGAGTTTGATATGAAGGATTTAGGAGCTGCAAAGAAGATACTTGGAATGGAGATCATTAGAGATAGAAGGGCTGAAAAGATATACCTAAGTCAAAAAGGGTATATCGAGAAAATTCTCCATCGTTTCAACATGCAGAATGCTAAACCGGTTAGTACTCCTTTGGCAACTCATTTCAAACTTTCTTCCACTTTGTCACCGAAGTCGAATGAGCTAGGACATTGAATATATGTCTCGAGTTCCATATTCTAGTGCAGTTGGATCTCTCATGTATGCCATGGTGTGTTCACGTCCAGATTTAGCTCATGCAGTGAGTGTTGTTAGCCGCTACCTGGCAAATCCAGGTAAGGAGCATTGGAAAGCAGTCCAATGGATCTCTCGATATTTGAAAAGTTCAACTGATGTTTGTTTGCAGTTTGGGAAGACTAGAGATGGAGTTGTTGGTTATGTAGACTTAGATTTTGCGGGAGATCTTGATAGAAGAAGATCTCTCACCGGCTATGTCTTTAGCATAGGCGGTTGTGCTATTAGTTGAAAGGCTACTTTGCAGAACACAGTTGCATTATCCACTACCGAGGCTGAGTATATGGCCATTACCGAAGCGGTTAAGGAGGCTGAGTTTATTTGCAGAGTTGAGGAAGGATTTGCAGATTACCACAATCTTTTGTGATAGCCAAAGTGCTATTTGTCTTACAAAAGACCAAATGTTTCATGAGAGGACTAAGCACATTGATGTGCGTTATCACTTTGTACGTGACGTTATTGCTCGCGGTGATATTGTTGTGAGCAAAATCAGTACTCATGATAATCCTGCTGATATGATGACAAAGGCACTTCCCGTTGCTAAGTTTGAGCATTGCTTAAACTTAGTTGGCCTTAGATGATGAGTTAATCCCCAAGGGGTTTTGTGGAAGAGGTGGAGTTTTGTTGGTGATGTCGATGTTGTTTTTGGCGGTTAGTTTATGGGTTCTTCGTATCAAGGTGGAGATTGTTAGCGTTAGTGACACGAATTGGGCTTGAGGCTTGGGGCCCAAACAAGGCTGGGCCCAACTGGAGCCTTTTTTGCTTTTGCTGCTGCGTCTTGTAATATAGACAGAAGAAGTTCTGTCTTCTCCTCCAAGTTTGTAACCTCTGTTTGACATAGTGAAGTTTCTCTCCTCTGCCCGTGGTTTTCTCCCAGTTTGGGTTTCCACGTAAATCGGTGTTCCTTAGTTTTTCCTGCTTCTTATTCTTCTACTTGTCTTATATTCATAATAAATTTAATTTTTGATATAATTAAAAACATCATAAATCTGATCTATGGAGGAGGAAAAAATTACCCTTTTGTGATTTCTCTTCTTATCTTTGCTCGTCTTGAACGACTTTTTGATTCAATCCTCCCTTCTTCTCATCAAATTAGCTCGTCTTGATCTTCGATGTATTCTTTGATTTGAAGGGTAGAATGTAATATATTTGAAGTCAAAACAGATATGAAAAGAATCTTAAAGTTGACTAAATTAAGTTGACCAAAAATCTTGATAAAATTAATCTCATCTTTACATAATGATGACTATGTCTATACGGATCCGGTGGCTTAGAAAATTGTAATGTCGCTGCTAGATATTAATTCTTAAAGATGAGTTCTTAACTTGATTTTTTTTTAATTGTAATATCGGCTTAATAAAATTTTATGACGCGCAAAATTTTAATTTTTCATACCAAAACTCCTCATAGTTATGCTGAGTTTTCATAAGATTCAGATCTAGGAAGAAGGAAAATTACCTTTTAATTTGTGAAATTTCTTCTTATCTTTGCTCCCTCTCTCCTTGTTTCTGGCCAACTAAGAGTGATTTGAGAAGCCAAAACAGAGTTGGAAGGGCTTATAAACTACAAATTCACAAAGTTAATTACAATTATGGTGTGACTCAACAAGTTATATATTTTATTGGGTAGGTTAAATAGAAACAACAAAATACTTAATTTTCAAGAAATATAACTTAAAACAATTGTAGTAGAAGACAAAAGGGGAGACAGGCAGATGCCCACCTTATATATAATTCTATTATTTCTTCAATACTAGTCAATATATATTTGAACTTCAAGTTTCAACTAATATGTCCTAAATAATGTCTTCTTAGCTGTACTGACGCATGATTTTTATATATTTATCCAAAAGTAGTTGAAACAACCTTATTTCACCCAAATTAGAGGTCAACTGTGGGTGGCGCTTCGGATCGGGTTGTTTCAATTAATTGAATAGAATTTTTTTATTAGTCGAACCAGATATTTTATTAAAGTATTAATTTTATTTAATTTTTGATAAATAATTGATAGCTAGTTGAGATAAAGAGTGATAAATAAAACCTAGTTAAAATAATATGGATTGGGTGAGATTAATAATGTATTTTTAGTGTTTGATAGATCAAGATTAAAATCTAGATAACATGAATTAGTTGTTTGATAGTTTAAATTAAAATGTAGATTAAATAAGCAAATTACAATTCTAACCTTATGTAAATTTAAACTGTTAAATTAAAAAAAAAAAAACCAAAATCTTATTTTCATATATAATAAAATCAATTTGATATTATATAAATAATCTTATATTATCGTTAAAAAATTAAAAAAGTCACCCCACCTGCCCCCACCCCTCTCGTCTTTCTCTCTGACTGGAAGGCTGGAAGCCTGAAAGCACCCCTCACCCCATGCCCTCATATTTATCCAAAAGTAGTTGAAACAACCTTATTTCACCCAAATTAGGGGTCAACTGTGGGTGGCACTTATTAGAGTTGTTTCAATTAATTGAATTGAATTATTTTATCGGAAAAGCTATCTGGACACACGGTCAAAACCGGGCGATTCTCATTAACCCATAATTAGCTGGATTTAGAGAGAATTGTTTATTTACTAAAATATCCCTTATTAAGTACTCCCTCCGTCCCAAACGAAATGTCATATTTCTTTTCGGCACGGAGATTAAAAAATATGTATAAAGTAGATAAAGTGGGTTGGTGGAAATTATTTAAATATTAAGTATAGAGAGAGAGTGCATTGCCAAAAAAGGAAACAAGACATTTCATTTGGGACAACCCCAAAAAGAAAACATGACATTTCGTTTGGGACGGAGGGAGTATATTGTTTATATTGTTTTGTATTTTCGTTTTTTTAATTTCCGAAATTTATGCTTTTCGGTTACCTTATGTATTGTTTTTTTGTTTCCTTATATTTGTTTCCATCCTTTTTTTTTTCGAAATTAATATTATTTATTTTCATTGATGATTAAATAATATATTTATATTCGAAAATTATGTTTTATTTATTTGTTTTCACTAATTTTATGATTCTCTTAAAAATAATTCTATTTTTTTTCCACATATTATTTTTTTATTGTTTCGAAAATATTTTTTTCTGAAATTTTGTATTTTTATATTCGAAAATCATGTTAGTTTTTTCCGGATAATTATTTTTTTATATTTTTTCGAAAATTATTTTATTTTTATTTGTTTCCACTAATTTGGATATTCTTCTAAAAATAATCATAGATTTGTTTCCACTAATTTAGAGATTTTCATTCTCCAAAAAATAATCCTAGATTTGATTCCACTAATTTAGATATTCTCCTAAACTAATCCTAGATTTATTTCCACATTTATTTTATTTTTCGATTATTATGTTTTATTTTGCAAATTTTATGTTAATTTTATTTGTTTCTACTAATTTAGAAATTCCCTTCAAAATAATCCTAGATTTGTTTCATTTATATATATTTTTTCCAATATTAAAAAAAAAACATTTTGAAGATGATTTTATTTATAAAAAAAAAAACCGAAATGCAAGAAAAATGTGATTGGGGGAAATAATCCTAGATTTGTTTTCACTTACATATATACTAGAAATTCTGCACAGCGTAGGACGCGGTGTTTCCATAATTGCTCTGTGAATTATGGGACCAATAACAGCACTTGTCGAATCATTTTTAAGTGTAGACATATTATACTATGACTTGTAGGTCACAATTGTAATACATTTAATTAGGAGTATTTAATTTTTACAGCTAGGAGCAACAATCTACACAATACAATTTATATATAAACTATTTAAGTATCCTTTCAGACATTACGCGTTATATATACATATCGCATTAAACCAAAACTGTATCGAGGCATATGCAATGTACATACAAAAGGTAACCTCAAAATGCTAGTAGAATGTCACCGACACAGTGTAATAGAGCCAAAAGTCATAGCTAGAGAATTGTACAAAGTACATACAATTTGCTGGATATAAATTCTAGAAGATTTAAAAATATTGTCTATGTCTAACTATTACTTGATAGAGGCATATCCAAATGTGCATGGATCAACATCATCTAACATTACAAAATCAATATAATATTGTTAGATCAATCATTATTCTTATATTAGTTATACAATTTCTCCATTGCAATAATAAAGTAAAAAACTCACTACTCATGAAAAAAAATATTAAAAGTTTCACCAACATGTGTTCAAAGTGATAAGAAGAATCCTCATTTTCACTAAGCCATGATTATCATTTTATGGTAGAAAACATATCATGAAAATCTTTAGCAAAATGCACTAAATCTTATAATAATAATTGAATACCTGAATCTTCAGAAAGATCAAAGTGCACAACTTTTTTTCTTTTGCTAACAAATCTTCTTTTGATTTTCCCAATGTTACCTAATATAGTATATGAATTGAACCAGATTTCTTAGATGAATATATAAAATATGGAAATTAAATCTAGAAAATTTCTTATTGGGTGCGTGCATTTTTTCATCACATTCACTTTTGTTATTATATATGTAAAAAATCAAATACACATGTCTAACCTAGATTCTTTGAAAATAAATTTCTAAATTTTGGTGACACACCTCTTTCAGCCGATTCCACTACACAATCCAGACTATCATTTCTTGAATCTTCGGATAGAACAATAGAGCAAATTTTCTTTTTACCCCTGAAGATTTCTGTGATGGAGAAGCAATATAGTTATATTAAATGAATTTGCAATTAATATCAAGTATTTATTTATAACAGTGGATGTGATACTTGATATTGGTTTATCATCATCAGAAGAAAGGCTATCTTCAAATGAGCTTCCAATTGTATCTGTTGTTGCAAAATTATAGTAATTATTATATTTTCAAGCAAGAGTAGCATATCATAATCATTTTCACCTTTGATATGTTCAATATGGCTTTCTTGGGACATTTTCCCCTTGCCTTTAGCTTTGGCAACAACCTTTGCTCGAATGTCTTTATCATTATCTATATTAATTGCAGCAATCATCATTATAAAAAATCAAAATAATTTTTAACTTAATTTAACTAAAATGTTCAAATTTAATTACAACAAATATTAATTGGTTGCCATCACAAAATTAGTTGGAAATATTTCACCTAATGACTCAGGAAAAACCAATTGTCTCGTCGCACTTTTTAGCAGCCCTGAAGACATAAAATACTTAAATTATTATCATCTTAATTTAATAATACATAGAATAGAAGAAAAAATTATACAAACCTTGTTCGAGATGAACTTCAGGTTCAATGCTAATTTTCTCAGATGGTATTGCACCATCATCTTGTAAAATCTCAGCAGCATCCGCAGTGAAAGTACAAACATCTTTAAATATTCGACTTTTTATCTTTAAGAGTAAGACAATATTGCATAGGCGTTGCCTAAGAAAATTCAACTGCGTTATGGGTCCCTATAATTTTTAAAAGGGTATTATTCATTTTTGTAAATGTGATAATAATCGACCATTGTATAGTAGAATACTCACCAGATTTTGTTTTTTTATAAAACTCGGAAGGATCTAGGCCAAGAAGTTTTTGAGCTTCTTTCCCCAGAAAAGTGACTTCCACTTGTCCAGACGCATCAACGACCATGAGACTAAATCTGAAGCTGTGGTAAAATCAAGTGTTCTAATATACACACTTGTACAAATCTATATAAACTAAGAAAAAAGGTATTAATAGATTAGCACCTTCGATTTGCTATTCTCATGTTCTTGCATGGAGTTGAGTAACACATGAACTATGTACCATATGCTGCAACTGTCTTTATGGAACATATTGGACAACCAATGTAAAAGTAGTCTTGGTATTCATTTTCCAATTGCTTTAACTTTTACATTAAAGTATGTATTCTGGAAAAAAAATTAAAAAAATGTTAAATTCATGTTACTTGTACAAGTACAATATAAAGTAAGTCACCTCTTGATTCTGCAACATTTGTTCCACTTTAGTAATCTGTAGAGGTTGCTTGGGTAAGCGCAACACTTTCTTTTCAAAAAAACCACCACTTTGTATTAAGATGTTAATGGCCTCTTCATTCTCTTGCTTCCTGTCTTTGATAATTATAAGCAAGTTAGGAACAAAAATATTCACATGATAAGGTTCTTAATTGTTATACAAATTATACAATACCATCTCTCTAGTTCAATTAGCATCTCATTCTCAAACCCATCCAACACAATTAACTGAGCATTGGTGGTCAGACTCAATCCTGAACATTAAAGACAAACCATCAACGATTGTGCCTAACAATTTATGTATGTATAATTTATCTCACCATGTAAAATCATGCATACCGTAATATGGCACGACTGAAAAATTCAACAACAACAACAGTGTCCTATTCGAAATACGTCCAATTTAGCATAGATCTCATCGGATACAGAATCTTCCCAAAATGTCACCACAAACGATTCCAACCTACATTTCCATGTAATATATTACTATAAACTAAAATAAACATATGTAGATAAATACAAAAACATAAACTCATCGTGAATCTAAAACATACTCTGTATCAATAGCAGCATACTCACGAATGACTTTACCCTGTCCTTTGACTGTGACTACCCGAGGTTCATGGGTAGCAATAATGACACAAGCAGTATCTAAGTAAGAGAAGAAAATGATTAATTAACATTTAAGTAACAATAAAATAATCTCATTCTAAAATATAATAAGTACAATAATTTTTTTCCTTAACTTACACAAAATATTGCAAAAATAAATATAGAAATATCATTCACAATTCTTCAATAATTAAGTTGCTTAGCTTAACTGATCAATGTCTTTGTTGAGAGGAATTTGTGGAACTCGCACCTTGGAGTTGCTCTAAAACTTAGTCCACCAGAAGGTATCGAATCATTTGGTTCTTCATTCACCAAAGTATCTTTTCTGAACGTTCATGGCATGTCACAATTGGATTCCTGTATTGCTTTGGATCAGAAACATAAGCTCCTTTCACCATATAAACATTACCCTCTTGAAGCACATGTTTGAACCTATCTATATTATCATGGAAGATCACAACATCAAGAGTGTGGCCCTAAAAATTCAATCCACAAATTTTTGGGATCAGAAGGGAAATTAAAAACAAGTATAATCGCAAATAATTTTCGCAAAGCTGATGGCATTTCGGAAGTTGGAGCCCTAACATGATTCAGCAAAATCCTTAAATAAAAATGTTCCACTTCTGTAATATTGACGAAGACAAGTCTACCGATTGTCCCTAACCTAGAGCGCGGTGTCTACCTCCTAGTTTGTAAGCTCCATAAAAAATGTTCAACAAATTCCCGATACAATAAATTTAGTGCTGCAACTTCAACAAATTTATTCATCTAAAAAAACTCTATAAGTTGTGTCCTGTTAGCACGATCAGAATCTACAATTTTCGGAAGAGATTGGTTGGCCGCGAAGAAAACTTGTTGATACCTCGACAAATTAATGCACATGTAATTGGAAAACTGATGGATACATATCAAAAATATCAAATCCATAAATTCGACACATAGCTTCCGGAGCACAAAGCCACCGTGACTTTTGAAAATCAGAAATCTCATCTATTGGCTCTGTAGATTCAACATCAACAATATTGTATGCTATTTGATCATTACCTTTACACACATATTAATTTGTAAAGATACTTCACTGATCTAACATCCGTACAAAATTGGACATTAATATAGAAATCAAACTTTGCCAACAAATAATCATTATAAGGGACCACCCATCTGTTATCCAACCACTTATCACGCACCAAAACCTTTTTTCCATCATCTCTACCCTTGTAGTCGGGGTATGAGTCCAACCGATGTTCAGTGTTTAACTTAAACTCTTTAGGATAATAACTTTTGCATTTTTACCCCTTATCATGCATGCATTCTTTGGGCTGAGTTCACCACATGGCCCATGCATCATATGATTGATAACACAAGAATGTAGATGTGGAGTCAGGTCAAGATCTGGAATCTCAGCAGATACAAATCGATCATAGGCCTCAGTTGAAGTCACCTTATATCGTGGTTGTAATATTATCTGTAATACCCCGTTTCCCCGAGTTAAATTTAGAATTTATTTTTGAACTTAGATATTAAGTTGATTCACGCCGGATAAAAGAAAATGAATTTATTTTTAATTCCAACAAAAATGATTTACAAAAATATTTGTAAATTTAGTTATTGAATTTATATGCATTGCATATTTATTTAATTTAGCAATCTTTCACGAGCTATTTTTTTTCGAACCCTGAAGTATTATTACAGTCCCGGTATTTTATGTTCCTAATAGCCACCCTATATCATGATTATTTTTTTTCATACATGTCACAATCAAATCATATCTTAAATCATATCTTATCAAATTTTCCACTTTCTTTCCTCCCACCATACCCCCTTCTCCTACTAATCCGACAGCCAAATCTTAACAAATCCCACTTCAATTCCCACTTAACAAATCCCACTTTCACACTTTCAAATTCCCACCATTTCAGACTTGTCTGCAAAGCCATTTCCTCTTGGCAATTCCCACCATTTCAGACTCTCTCTTTGGCGTACAGAATCCAGCACACAAGTAAGATTTCTAAATCCGTTTCTTTACATTCGTCCCTATGAATAAGAGCCTTCATTTAAATGGTATTCATATCTATGAACCTTCTTTTCCAGCAAACAAACAGGATCAACACTCACTGAAATTTCTCACAAGGTAGCCATTTGATTTCTTTTACCTCTGCTCATAAATCGAACTTCAAGCTGCAAGCTTGTTCAAAGCTATATACAATTTGATATATACCCAGCAACGCATTTCAAGCATTTCATTAAAATGACATTCATAATCATAAGCATACAATCTGTATATATATATATATATATATATATATTCATACATCAGAGCATGATTTATAAAAGAAGAAGTAGAGGAGGACGACTTTTTGAAGCTTGGTTTCTCCATGTCTCAGTTCTTGCTTCTAGCTTGTTGAGTGAGTGTTGTGTTTCTTGCTGAGTCGAGTCAAGGAGAGGGTTGTGTTGAGCGAGAATCGAAGGCGGTGTCACCTGATCTACGGGCAACGGCTGCCGGAGACAGGAGAGAGAGAGAGGCGGAGGCAGCCTTGGAGGCTGTTTTTTGCCGGTTTCAGTAAGGTACGGTCGGCGGCAGCTTCATTTCTGTTCGTCGGACTGAGTTTGGAAAGGGAATGAGAGAGAGTGGTGTGTCGTGGAGGCGGTGGCCTTCATGGTTGCTCGCCGGGCTGATTCCATGAGATTTGAGAGAGAGACGATGGAGGTGGAGGGCTCAGCGGCGGTTGATGGCGGCAGCTCGTCGCTGCTGCGCCTCCGGTGAGCGTCCGCGGCGAGAGAGCAGTTGAGGGCGAGAGAGCAGTCGAGGGCGAGAGAGCAGTCGAGGGAGGTGAGGAAGAAAGAGAGAGTCAGGGGACGGCGGTCGGGTGGTGGAGTCGGCGCTGCTACCGCCGCCGAAAAAGAGCGAGAGATGAGGGAAGAGGGAGCCGAGAGAGGGAGCCGAGAGAGTTCTGCTGCCGAGTGTTTGGGCCGGGTATTAATTAGTTTTGGGCTGCATTTTTTTTATTTGCTTGGGCCGATTTTAATTTGAATGTTGGGCCTTTGTTTTAAATTTTAATGGGCCGATTTTTATGAGTTTTGGGCCGAGTCAGTTGGGCCGATTTTCTTTTTTTAAGCTGGGCCTTTGATTATTTTAAATCATGGGCTGCCCAAGTATTAATTTATTTGGATTTGTGCAGATTTTATTTAAAGGAGCTACACTATTATAATTAATTAGACTTATTAAGTTTAATTAATTATTTTCAAAGAGTAAATTTTTATAATAATATTAAATTATTATTATAAGCATATTTTAAGTAATTTCTTATTATATGCCAAGCATGACATGAATTTGCATTATATTTTTGCAATAAAAGTATTTAAGATTTAATTGGTTTTATTTATAATTCCAATTATTAAAAGATGAGTAAGAATATTGTTGGTGTTCTTAACTCAAGAGAAAATGTTTTCAATTATTTATTCATTAAATTTTGAAAACCCGGCTAAGTGAATCATAGAATATTAAGCATTTCACCATGACTTAAGATTAGAATTCAAGGAGACCTTTTGAGAATAGATTTCTTGTAGGCTTTGAGCATCAGGAGGATTAGCACTGCTATTCCGATTCAGAGATAAGGTTAAACGACAGGCTTTGTGTCACACCCCAATTCTTGAAGGAATAAACTATAATCGGGGTGCGATTAAAATCATAGAAATGAACAAGGGAAGGACCTTGTGAAATTCAAATAATAGGATAAGAAGTCGGGCAACGCCCTTTGAGTGAAGAAAGACATAAATCAACTGATAGTAATCAATTAATAACATTCTAAATCTTAGGATCACAAGTTTGGTTTCATGCTTCTGATAACCAATATTAAATAACATAGTGCTAGAGTTGAGAGTCTAAGCTCGATAAGAAACATAATTCAGAATTTAACATAAAAGTTTTTAAGATAGAGAAACATAAGACAAATAAGAGCTAATGCAACAGCGGAAGACAAAATACGGAGTTGAACCCTAGCCTCAGCTCTGCCCCGTCAGCACCAACCAATCAACCTGAAAACATTTGAAAGTAATTTTGGGCTAAGTACTAATGTACTTAGTGGGCTAGCATTTTTATAAACATTTCATAATCATAAGAGCAGTTTATCCAATTATACTTGACATGACTTAGAAGGTTTTAAATTGAAATAACTTCTAAGCATGTTAAAACATTTTATTATATTGCGCGCAATTGTCACACTCCCTTTCCATTACTCGCTGTGATCCCGGACCTTTTAGCCACCGACGGATCCATTACTCCTGCTTTACTTGAACTGAGGGCGTAACCCAGTCAAGTTCCCATTTGGGACCCAATGCTCCGGAACACATCCCGTCGAGCACCCTTATAACGCCTCATACATGATTAGTGCCCGATGGAGATCAACCCACCAGGTCAGCTAATAGGTGTACACAATTCTCAAATAACGTGTTAGGTCAAGAGAGAACCTCGATCGATTCATTGTTGCGAGCCTTAAACAGAGCAGAGTGCACAAAATATTTTATCGGATAAACAGTTTTTATTTCATTGAAACATTTAAGCTCAATAGCTAAACCATACATTTGGTAAATAAGCCCACCTGAATAGGCAAAGCCTGTCGTTTATTCTTAACTCTGAATTGGTATAGCAGTGCTAGTCCTCACGATCCACAAAGCCTACAAGAAATCTATAATCTTAATAGGTCTCCCGAATCTAATCTTAAGTCATAGTGAAGTGCTTATCATCCTATGATTCACTTAGCCGGGTTTTCATATTTTAATAATTAAATATTTAAGAAAATAAATTCTTGAGTCAAGGACACCAACAATATCCTTATTCGATTTTTAATAATAAAACCAATTTAATCATAAATGATTCTATGTAAAATGTTTGATGCAAAAATTAATTCATGCTTTAACTCACATAATTAAATAAATATATTTAACATATGCACATAATAAGAAAATACTATTATGCAAACTTTTTCAAAAATAATTAATTTAAACCCAAATTAAAGAATTAAATTGATAAATCAATTAAAGAAGTCTAACAATTAAATGGAAGCCCATGTTTTTGTTTTAAAATTCGCAGCCCAAAAATAAAATAAAAAAAAATGGCAGCCCAAGTTTAAATAAAATGAGTCCCAACCATTTAATTAAACACTGGCCCAACTGAAAGAAAAATCGGCCCAACAGCCCAACTCCATCCTAGCCCAAACCTAAGGCCCAACACTCCCTCCCCCCTTTCTTCTTCCCCCAGCCGCACAACACTCACACACACCCTGCAGAATCATTCTCGCTTTCTCTCTAGCGGCGCAACACACACTCACGCATACACAGACGCGGCGCGGCTTCTCCGGCGAAGCAGCGAACCAGCCGCCACCGCTCCTCCCTCTCTTCCACACCCCGGCACGCACAACATCACTCTCCCTCTCTCTCGCTGAATCAGTCCGGCGACTACAGCAGGAAAGCTGCCGCCGACCGCCCCCCTCTCTAAATCGGCGGCCGCAGCAGCTGACAAGGTCTACCGCCGCCGCCTGACGTCCCTCGAAACAGACCAGCGAACAACAGCAGACGAAGCCCACTGCCGCCGCCGAACGCCCTCTGAAACTTCCTCTCTGTCACTCCCCTCCGTCCGTCCTTGGCTGGGCAGCAGCGGCACCACCGCCGCCAAGCCCAGCCTCCCTCATCTCTCTCCGACGACGACGCAGCTACAGGCTGCGCCTCCGCCTCCGGTCTCGCCTTCTGTCAGACCGCAGAAATGGCCGCTGCTACCACCCATCTACCCCTTCATCCTGCTCAATTCCGGTCGACAGCAACTGCTCTTTGCAGCCACCGTCGCCGCCCAGACTCTACTCGACTCGAGGCAGCGGCCCGACTCAAGCATCGCAGTTTAAAAACAAGGAATAAAAATCAAAGTTTCAAACTCAACTTCTTTTCCTTTTATCTCAAACATGCATCATATATGTATGTATATATGCAGATATATATATAAAGCTTGTATCTTCAGTTATGGGGCTGCTACTCATGCTTGTTGGTTTGTTAAGTTGTAGAAGTAAAACAGCATACATAGATAGGATGCATCGTATTGCCATTTATGCAGAGGGAATAAGTTGGAGTTTAGAAGGTAAAACCTTGATTGAATGAATTCTGCTATATTATGTGGTGATCTTGTTTCTGTTTGAACTTCGTTGCTGGGGTGAGGAATTAGATGAATAAGGGGGATATTTAAGGGAGTAGGATGAACATGTTAAGTTAGGAAGCGTGGGTGAAGGAGTCAAAAATGGTAGGGAGCGTGCAAAAGAGTGGGCGCATGGTTGAGATGGGTGAAGGAGTCAAAATGGAGGTGCTGTACGCGCATGGTTGAGATGGGTGAAGGAGTCAAAATGGGGGTGTTGTACTTGGCAGCTATGGAGGTGGTGGGTTGGGTTTCTTTTTTTTTTTTTTTTTTTTTTTAGGAAAAATGACTTTTGGGCTTAATTATTAACAAGGAAGACTTAATTAAAACTAGGGCCCAAAATAATATTTGTCAAAGCCCAACACATTCAAAAATTAAAGCCTAATATAGACTTAAATTAAATCATGTACAAATAAATACTAATCATATAGAATAATCACATATTCATATAATTCAATTTATGAAATGCACAAAATTTCAAAAGACTAAATTTTTATAAAGGCTTCTGAAAATAAATTTTGTTGGAATTTAAAATATAAATCATTTTTCATTTTTTTCCGGCGTAAATCATCCTAATCTAAGTTTAAAATAAATTCTAAACTTAATATAAATAGGCGGGGTGTTACATTCCTCCCTCCTTATAAAAATTTCGTCCTCGAAATTGCATATCTGGGTCATCTAGTTTGGATACTAGACTTTCATTCCACTCAACTCTTGTGTGGCACTAAATCATATGCGGTCTTAGCTTTTCTAATAGTGTGACATTGTTCTTCGAACTAGAAAATTTTCCTCAAAATCTGGTACCTTATGGAAACTTGTCTCGTCCTTTCCTGAAGATTGAAGAGGGATCTTTCTCTTGTTTAAAAGTATCGTGGCTCTGACTTGAGTAAGTCAACCAATTCGAGGATTGCATCAAATTCTATCATAGGAATAACATGTAAGTATGTCTAAATGTTTCCGCGCCTATATCGAGCTCTGAGTTGGCGGTGACGTCCTTAGTAGCAGTCTTTCATCGTTAGTTGTACTAATTTCTAACGTTGTTACGGACGATTATAGCGTAAATTCTAATTTCTTACAAGCAACATATGAAATGGAAGAATAGGATACTCCAATATTGAATAGAGCTATAATCGACATGTCGAAAACATAATGGTACCTGCCAGGTTTCCGTGATCTCCCGCTGCTTGGTGTTGGTTAATGGCATAGGCCCTAGCGTATTGTGGTTGCCCCTGATTTCCTCTAGGACCTTGGTTTTGTCGCTGTTGGTTCCCGGGATTTTGTTGTTGGGGTGCTCCACCTCCCTTCTTTGGGCAATTCGAGACATAATGCCCGGCCTCTCCGCAGTTATAGCAGACGTTCATTCCTTTCAGACATTCTCCCGGATGGAGTTTTTGACATTTTGGGCAAGGAGTTTGAACCATTGCTTGAGGTTGTGGATTCTGATGTTGGTTCCGATTTTGATTCGCCACCCATGGTTTCTTCCCATTTCCAATGTTTCCACCAGTTCCTTCATTCCATTTTCGCTTTCCCTTACTACCATCTTGAGATGGTACAAATCCAGACTGTTCGGGGGATTTTCCTTTTTCCCTTGGCAACAATGACTCAATAGTGAGGGCTCTGCTCAATGTCTGCGCGTATGTGAGACCCCCTTGACTTGCTAGGGAAATCGCTATCTCGTGACGCAGTCCGTTTCTGAACTTCTCTACGCGTTTCTCATCACTGTCCACCAACGTCGGAGCATATCTTGATAGCTGATTGAAGGCCCTGTCGTACTCAGTCACAGTTCCCGTTTTCTGTCTCAGATTCCAAAACTCATTCTGTTTCTTCTGTCGGTAACATCCTGGTATATATTTCTCATACAATTCAGCCTTGAATTCTTCCCATGTGAAATTCTCCCACTGTTCGTCAGTCATAGTCCGCCTTACTGACTCCCACCAAAAGTCAGCTTCGTCCACCAACTGATAAGTTGCACATGCCACTTTCTCCTCATCATCACAACGGATGTAGTTGAAGATCCGTTCTATTGCCCTAACCCATTTCTCGGCATCCGCAGGTTCGCCCAATCCATCAAACGTTGGAGGTTTTTCCTTGCGAAACTTTTCCTCGGCTGTGCGATTTGGTGCTACTTGTGGAATAGGCTCTTCGGGTACAAATCCCCTACCGCGCCCACGGCCACGTCCGCGCCCTCTACCACGCCCTCTTGGTGCACCTTCCATTCTGATTGACGGACGAGAATCAACAGAAGAAAAGACCCATTCGGCATACATACATACATATATAGATATACATGAGATATATCACTTCTATGGTGTAACCATGTGAAAGACTAGTTCTATGTGGAAACTAATCTAAACTTAAATGGAATAACTTAAGTGAAACCTTAATCTCATGACATTTCTTCTACGTTATAACATATCTATGTTAAACGTTGCTATCTTATCATTTCTTACTTAAATCGATCAAGCGGAGCTTTCACGACTAACATTTCTAAAGTATCCTTGGGTAGTACTCAAACGGTTTGTAAGAGACTCATCATTCATATCGTACAGGCAGTGGACCTAACACGATAACAGAAAACTTTTCATTCATTTAATCATTTGTTTCTTTTGAAACTTTTAAACATATGGACAATAAATGCCCCTTTCATAAAATTTTTCTTAAGCCGGAAAGATTAATGGAATCTGACTCGACCATAAATTCATTGATTCGTTAAGGGCTCGGGTAGTCCCAAACACGACATACATACATACATTGGTTATATGAGTTAAAGGCTCAAAATAACAATATGAAAGGGGTAAGCAATTCATATAACATCATCCATTGAAAGCGCGCACTTCTTAAAAACTTTGAAAGCATTTAAAATCATTGAAATTTTTAAGTCGTACCTTTTGTTGCGGCAGTGTGACGGCGAGCTGAGGGTCAACAAATTTTCTTAGAAGCCTAGAGGTACTATTCTAGACTCGACATTAGAAGCTTACGATTATCAGAGACATGAAAGAAAACTTATGCTCTGATACCATTCTGTCACACCCCAATTCTTGAAGGAATAAACTATAATCGGGGTGCGATTAAAATCATAGAAATGAACAAGGGAAGGACCTTGTGAAATTCAAATAATAGGATAAGAAGTCGGGCAACGCCCTTTGAGTGAAGAAAGACATAAATCAACTGATAGTAATCAATTAATAACATTCTAAATCTTAGGATCACAAGTTTGGTTTCATGCTTCTGATAACCAATATTAAATAACATAGTGCTAGAGTTGAGAGTCTAAGCTCGATAAGAAACATAATTCAGAATTTAACATAAAAGTTTTTAAGATAGAGAAACATAAGACAAATAAGAGCTAATGCAACAGCGGAAGACAAAATACGGAGTTGAACCCTAGCCTCAGCTCTGCCCCGTCAGCACCAACCAATCAACCTGAAAACATTTGAAAGTAATTTTGGGCTAAGTACTAATGTACTTAGTGGGCTAGCATTTTTATAAACATTTCATAATCATAAGAGCAGTTTATCCAATTATACTTGACATGACTTAGAAGGTTTTAAATTGAAATAACTTCTAAGCATGTTAAAACATTTTATTATATTGCGCGCAATTGTCACACTCCCTTTCCGTTACTCGCTGTGATCCCGGACCTTTTAGCCACCGACGGATCCATTACTCCTGCTTTACTTGAACTGAGGGCGTAACCCAGTCAAGTTCCCATTTGGGACCCAATGCTCCGGAACACATCCCGTCGAGCACCCTTATAACGCCTCATACATGATTAGTGCCCGATGGAGATCAACCCACCAGGTCAGCTAATAGGTGTACACAATTCTCAAATAACGTGTTAGGTCAAGAGAGAACCTCGATCGATTCATTGTTGCGAGCCTTAAACAGAGCAGAGTGCACAAAATATTTTATCGGATAAACAGTTTTTATTTCATTGAAACATTTAAGCTCAATAGCTAAACCATACATTTGGTAAATAAGCCCACCTGAATAGGCAAAGCCTGTCGTTTATTCTTAACTCTGAATTGGTATAGCAGTGCTAGTCCTCACGATCCACAAAGCCTACAAGAAATCTATAATCTTAATAGGTCTCCCGAATCTAATCTTAAGTCATAGTGAAGTGCTTATCATCCTATGATTCACTTAGCCGGGTTTTCATATTTTAATAATTAAATATTTAAGAAAATAAATTCTTGAGTCAAGGACACCAACAATATCCTTATTCGATTTTTAATAATAAAACCAATTTAATCATAAATGATTCTATGTAAAATGTTTGATGCAAAAATTAATTCATGCTTTAACTCACATAATTAAATAAATATATTTAACATATGCACATAATAAGAAAATACTATTATGCAAACTTTTTCAAAAATAATTAATTTAAACCCAAATTAAAGAATTAAATTGATAAATCAATTAAAGAAGTCTAACAATTAAATGGAAGCCCATGTTTTTGTTTTAAAATTCGCAGCCCAAAAATAAAATAAAAAAAAATGGCAGCCCAAGTTTAAATAAAATGAGTCCCAACCATTTAATTAAACACTGGCCCAACTGAAAGAAAAATCGGCCCAACAGCCCAACTCCATCCTAGCCCAAACCTAAGGCCCAACACTCCCTCCCCCCTTTCTTCTTCCCCCAGCCGCACAACACTCACACACACCCTGCAGAATCATTCTCGCTTTCTCTCTAGCGGCGCAACACACACTCACGCATACACAGACGCGGCGCGGCTTCTCCGGCGAAGCAGCGAACCAGCCGCCACCGCTCCTCCCTCTCTTCCACACCCCGGCACGCACAACATCACTCTCCCTCTCTCTCGCTGAATCAGTCCGGCGACTACAGCAGGAAAGCTGCCGCCGACCGCCCCCCTCTCTAAATCGGCGGCCGCAGCAGCTGACAAGGTCTACCGCCGCCGCCTGACGTCCCTCGAAACAGACCAGCGAACAACAGCAGACGAAGCCCACTGCCGCCGCCGAACGCCCTCTGAAACTTCCTCTCTGTCACTCCCCTCCGTCCGTCCTTGGCTGGGCAGCAGCGGCACCACCGCCGCCAAGCCCAGCCTCCCTCATCTCTCTCCGACGACGACGCAGCTACAGGCTGCGCCTCCGCCTCCGGTCTCGCCTTCTGTCAGACCGCAGAAATGGCCGCTGCTACCACCCATCTACCCCTTCATCCTGCTCAATTCCGGTCGACAGCAACTGCTCTTTGCAGCCACCGTCGCCGCCCAGACTCTACTCGACTCGAGGCAGCGGCCCGACTCAAGCATCGCAGTTTAAAAACAAGGAATAAAAATCAAAGTTTCAAACTCAACTTCTTTTCCTTTTATCTCAAACATGCATCATATATGTATGTATATATGCAGATATATATATAAAGCTTGTATCTTCAGTTATGGGGCTGCTACTCATGCTTGTTGGTTTGTTAAGTTGTAGAAGTAAAACAGCATACATAGATAGGATGCATCGTATTGCCATTTATGCAGAGGGAATAAGTTGGAGTTTAGAAGGTAAAACCTTGATTGAATGAATTCTGCTATATTATGTGGTGATCTTGTTTCTGTTTGAACTTCGTTGCTGGGGTGAGGAATTAGATGAATAAGGGGGATATTTAAGGGAGTAGGATGAACATGTTAAGTTAGGAAGCGTGGGTGAAGGAGTCAAAAATGGTAGGGAGCGTGCAAAAGAGTGGGCGCATGGTTGAGATGGGTGAAGGAGTCAAAATGGAGGTGCTGTACGCGCATGGTTGAGATGGGTGAAGGAGTCAAAATGGGGGTGTTGTACTTGGCAGCTATGGAGGTGGTGGGTTGGGTTTCTTTTTTTTTTTTTTTTTTTTTAGGAAAAATGACTTTTGGGCTTAATTATTAACAAGGAAGACTTAATTAAAACTAGGGCCCAAAATAATATTTGTCAAAGCCCAACACATTCAAAAATTAAAGCCTAATATAGACTTAAATTAAATCATGTACAAATAAATACTAATCATATAGAATAATCACATATTCATATAATTCAATTTATGAAATGCACAAAATTTCAAAAGACTAAATTTTTATAAAGGCTTCTGAAAATAAATTTTGTTGGAATTTAAAATATAAATCATTTTTCATTTTTTTCCGGCGTAAATCATCCTAATCTAAGTTTAAAATAAATTCTAAACTTAATATAAATAGGCGGGGTGTTACACTTTGCCTAGAGAGGTGGGCTTATTTTTCAAATGTATGATTTAGCTATTGAGCTTAAATATTCGTGAAATATAAACTGTTTATCCAATAAAATATTTTTGTGCACTCTACCATGTTTAATGCTCGTACAGTTAATCAATTGAGGTTCTCTTATGACCTAACACGTTGTTTGAGAATTGTGTACACTTGTTAGCTGACTCGGTGGGTTGATCTCCATCGGGCACTAACCAGAGGCGTTATAAGGGTGCTCGACGGGATGTGTTCCGGAGCATAGAAATGATAGGCCTGTCTGGATTAATTTCCGAGGTTTATTATACTTGGCTGGGTTACGCCCTCAGTTCAAGTCAGCGGGAGACAGAGATCCGTCGGTGGCTAGAGGTCCGGGATCACAGCGAGTAACAGAATGGAGTGTGCAAACGCGCGCAAAATAATTAAGTATATATATATATATATATGAAAATGTTTTAACATGCATAGAAGTTATTTCTCTTTAAAACCTTCTATGTCATGTCAGTAAGATTGGATAAACTGTTCTTCAGATTATGAAATGCTTTAAAAGTTGCAGCCCACTAAGTACATTAGTACTTAGCCCAAAATTACTTTCAAATATTTTCAGGTTAATGGCTGGTGATGACGGGGCAGAGCTGAGGCTAGGGTTCAACTTAAGACTTTTATGTTAAATTCTGAATTATGTTTTTATTGAGCTTAAACTCTCAACTTCTAGCTCTATGTTATTTAACGTTGGTTATCGGAAGCATGAAACCGAACTTGTGATCCTAAGGCTTAGAATGTTGTTGATTGATTAGTATCACTTGATTTCTATCTTTCTTCATTCAAAGGGCATTGCCCAACCTTTTTATTCTATTATCTGAATTTCACAAGGTTCTTCCCTTGATTATTTCTATGATTTTAGTCGTACCTCGATTATAATTTATTCCTTCAAGAATTGGGGTGTGACAGAATGGTATCAAAGCATGAGTTTTCTTTCATGTTTCTGATAACCATAAGCTTTTAAATGTCGAGTCTAGAATAGTACCTCTAGACTTCTAAGAAAGTTGTTGAACCTCAGCTCGCCGTCACACTGCCGCAAGAAAAAGGTACAATTTAAAAGTTTCAAAGTTATTAAATGTTTTAGAATGTTCAAGAAGTGCGCGCTTCAGTAAATGATGCTATGTGAATTGCTTAACGCTTTCCATATGCTATAAGTTATGAATTGCTAATCGCTTTCATATTGTTATTTTGAGTCTTCGACTCATATAACCAGTTAAGTATCGTGTTTGGGACAACCCGAGCCCTTAACGATAAGATGAGGTAAAGTCGTGTTTAGGACTATCGAGCCTTTCACGAATACCAGATGTTTGGTCGAGTTAGATTCTTTGAATCTTTCCGGCAATAGAAAAGCTTCATGTAACATTTAATGTTCACATGTTTCAGGTTTCAAAGAGAATGAACGAATGAGAAAGTTATGTTATCATTTTAGGTTCACTGCTTATACGATCAGAATAATAAGAACTCTTACAACTGTTTGAGTACCACCCAAGAATGCCTTGGGAATGTTAGTCGTGATAGCTCCGCTTGATCGATTTAAGTAAGGACTGGTAAGATAGAAACGTTTAACATAGATATGTTATAACGTAGCAGAAATGAGATAAGATTAAGGATTCACTTGAGTATTCCACCAAGATAGATCAGTTTCCACATAGAGTTGGCCTTTCATAGGGTTACACTATAGAAGCAATATACTTTAAGTATATGTATGTATGTATATATATATGTATGCATGCATACAGAATGAGTTTCACTTTTGTGTTATTTTCGTTCGTAAACCAGAATGGAAGATGCACCAAGAGGACACGGTAGGGGACGAGGACGTGGTCGTGGTCGTGGTCGCGGACGTGGCAGGGGATTCATCCCTGAAGAGCCAATCCAACAAGTAGCACCAAATCGTACTGCTGAAGAGAAGTTTCGCAAGGAAAAACCTCCAACATTTGACGGGCTGGGCGATCCAACAGACGCCGAAAAGTGGGTTAGGGCCATAGAGCGTATCTTTAACTACATCCGTTGCGATGACGAAGACAAAGTAACTTGTGCAACCTACCAACTGGTGGACGAAGCCGACTTCTGGTGGGAATCGGTGAGGCGCACAATGACTGAGGAACAGTGGGAAAATTTCACTTGGGAAGATTTCAAGACTGAATTATACGAGAAATACATACCGGGATGCTATAGACAGAAGAAGCAGAATGAGTTCTGGAATCTGAAGCAGAGGGCTGGGACAGTTACTGAGTACGATAGAGCCTTCAATCAGCTATCAAGATATGCTCCGACGCTGGTGGACACTGATGAGAAGCGTGCAGAAAAATTCAGGAATGGACTGCGCCACGAGATATCAATCTCCCTAGCAAGCCAGGGAGGTCTCACTTATGCACAAACTTTGAGCAGGGCTCTTACCATTGAGTCATTGCTACCAAAGGAAAAAGGGAAAGCTCCGGGACAGTCTGGATTTGTACCACCTCAAGATGGTGGTAAAGGAAAAAGAAAGTGGAACGAGGGAACTGGAGGAAACCCTGGAAATGGAAATGGGAAGAAACCATGGGTTGCTAACCAAAATCAGAATCAGCGTCAGAACCAACAGCCGCAAGCAATAGGACGACCAC
This sequence comes from Salvia miltiorrhiza, assembly GCF_028751815.1. Taxonomy (NCBI): domain Eukaryota; kingdom Viridiplantae; phylum Streptophyta; class Magnoliopsida; order Lamiales; family Lamiaceae; genus Salvia; species Salvia miltiorrhiza. Next base: position 9,696,220 of record NC_080389.1, read on the forward strand.
TCTGCCCAAAGTGTCAGCGACCTCATTCAGGGGAATGCCTGAAAGGAATGAATATATGCTATAGATGTGGGGAAACTGGGCACTATGCTTCAGTATGTCCGAAGAAGAACGGAGGAGCACCTCAACAGCAAAACCCCAGAAATCAACAGCGACAAAATCAGGGTCCTGGAGGACAACGGGGACAGCCACAGAATGCTAGGGCCTATGCCCTTAACCAAAAACAAGCAGCGGGAAACCAAGGAAACTTGGCAGGTATGATTAATGTTTTTGACGTGCCGATTATAGCTTTGTTTGATACTGGAGCGTCCCACTCTTTCATTTCACATGCTGCTTGTAAGAGATTAGAATTGACTCCACAATTGGCTGAGACAACTTTAGAAGTTAGCACCCCTGGTGGTGGAAGATTGGCTGCTAAGGACATTATCTCGAACTTAGAGCTGAACATAGGTGCTGAAACATTTAAGGCAGATTTGTATGTCATCACTATGATAGAGTTTGACATAATCCTAGGGATGGACTGGCTTACTCAAGTCGGTGCCACGATACTGTGTAGCGAGAGAAAGATCTCTTTCCAATCCGCTGGAAAGGAGAAGGCAAGTTTTCATGGCATAAGAATGGGAGGAAGAGTACCAGTGATTTTGGCGATGAAGGCCACAAAGATAATGAGAACGGGAGAATGTCAGGCTTTTCTGGTCAGTTTGACAGGAGAACATGAAGTAAAGAAAACGATCGAAGAAGTTCCAGTGGTGCGAGAATTCAAAGATGTTTTTCCCGAAGAATTACCCGGTATGCCACCGAACAGACAACTAGAATTCACGATTGATCTAGAACCCGGGGCAGCACCAGTGTCAAAGGCACCATACAGAATGGCCCCGCCAGAGTTACAAGAATTGAAAGTGCAACTACAAGAACTATTGGATCTAGGTTTCATACAGCCTAGCGTATCACCGTGGGGAGCACCGGTCTTATTCGTCAAGAAGAAAAATGGTTCATTAAGGATGTGTATCGATTATAGAGAATTGAACAAGCTCACGATAAAGAATAGATATCCTCTTCCAAGGATAGACGACTTGTTTGATCAGTTGAAAGGAGCCGGTGTGTTTTCCAAGATTGATCTAAGATCTGGTTACCATCAACTTAAGATGAAAAGAGAAGACATTCCAAAGACAGCATTTCGAACGCGTTACGGACATTACGAGTTCACAGTGATGCCCTTTGGATTAACGAATGCCCCAGCCGTTTTCATGGATTTGATGAACCGAGTGTTCCATCAATATCTCGATAGTTTTGTCTTAGTGTTTATTGACGACATTCTCATCTACTCTAAGACTGAAGAACAACACGAGGAGCACTTGCGCATCGTACTCGAACCCCTGCGTAATGAGAAATTGTTTGCTAAATTCAGCAAATGCGAGTTTTGGTTGAGAGAAGTGATGTTTCTCGGTCACATCGTGTCGACTGAAGGAATCAAAGTAGACCCCGCCAAGGTCGAAGCAGTCAAAGAATGGAAGGCACCATCAAATGTCAATGAGATCAGGAGTTTCCTCGGTCTAGCAGGATACTACAGAAGATTCATCGAAGGATTCTCAAAATTGGCTAGGCCAATGACTCAACTTTTGAAAAAGGGGACTAAATACGTTTGGTCTGAAGCGTGCGAACAAAGTTTTAAGGAGCTTAAGACTAGGCTGACTACTGCACCAGTGTTAGCAATACCAGAAGAGAATGAAGAATTCGTGGTGTATACCGATGCCTCGAAACTAGGATTGGGTTGCGTGTTGATGCAAAATCAGAAAGTGATAGCATACGCGTCTCGTCAATTGAAGCCCCATGAGCTGAAGTACCCGACTCATGATTTAGAACTAGCAGCCGTCGTGCACGCGCTGAAAATTTGGAGACACTATCTCTATGGAGTTAAGTGTGAGATCTTTACAGATCATAAGAGTTTGAAATACTTCTTCGAGCAAAAGGATTTGAACATGAGACAACGAAGATGGCTCGAATTAGTAAAGGATTACGATTGCACCATCAGTTATCATCCAGGAAAAGCGAATGTAGTAGCTGACGCCCTAAGTCGAAAGACGAAGGCTAAGCTAGGGTATTTCATCACCCAGCAGAAGGAACTGATTCGTGAATTCGCCTCACTCAGTTTGGAAATTGTTCATCCTCCAGACACAGTATCGGGTTGTGTTGCTGCATTGATAGCTAAACCTGATTTGAGGGAAATAATTGTGCAAGCACAAAGAGAAGATTGGTTCTTGGAGAAGATGCGTCTAGCTGCAAGAACGAATGAAACGAAAGGATTCACTGAAGCAAAGGATAATGCACTTATGGTTGGTGAAAGATTGTGTGTGCCACACAAAGAAGAATTAAAGAATGAGATTATGAGCGAGGCTCATGATACTTCTTACACTGCACATCCAGGCAGCACAAAGATGTACCAAGATTTGAAGAAAATTTTCTGGTGGAAAGGAATGAAAAGAGATGTAGCGTTGTTTGTAGAGCGATGTCTCGCTTGTCAACAAGTGAAGGCCGTGCATCAGAGGCCGTATGGAATGCTGCAACCACTACCTATCCCTGAATGGAAGTGGGAGCACATTAACATGGACTTCGTAGTGAGCCTACCGAGGTCAGCACGTGGAAACACTGCTATTTGGGTCATAGTGGACCGATTATCAAAGTCAGCGCACTTTCTGCCAATTCAAATGACTTTTGGATTGGAGAAACTTGCAAAGTTATATGTCAGAGAGATAGTACGCCTTCATGGTGTACCTGTATCTATCACATCAGATCGTGACACCAGATTCACATCGCGTTTCTGGAAAAGTTTACAAGAAGCAATGGGCACTCAGCTGAATTTCAGCACAGCGTACCACCCTCAGACTGACGGGCAGTCAGAAAGAACGATTCAGATTCTAGAAGATATGCTGCGAACGATCGTCACAGACAAAGGTGGAAGTTGGGAGGATTTGCTACCTCTTGTAGAATTTGCTTATAACAACAGTTATCAAGAAACAATTGGAATGGCTCCATATGAGGCTTTGTATGGCCGAAAATGTCGATCGCCACTTTACTGGGATGAAGTGGGCGAGAGAAAGTTGTTAGGTCCTGAACTGGTCCAACAGATGGTTGAGAAGGTCGACCACATCAAGCAAAGAATCAAAGAAGCTCAAGATAGACAAAAGTCTTATGCCGATAAACGCCGATCGGAGTTAGAATTCAATGTTGGGGATCGAGTATTCCTCAAAGTTTCTCCCTCAAAGGGAGTTATACGTTTCGGAAAGAGGGGCAAGTTACGACCCCGTTTTATAGGACCTTTTGAGATCCTAGATAAGATAGGCCTTGTAGCCTATAGGTTGGCATTGCCGCCCAGTATTGGAGACGTACACAATGTGTTTCATGTCTCTCAGTTAAGAAAGTATGTGTTTGATCCAAAACATGTGATTAAGCATGATGAAGTGGTCCTAGCCCAGGACTTAAGTTATGAAGAGAAACCAGTCCAGATACTTGATCGCAAGGTTCAAGTTTTACGTAACAAGAACATCGTTCTCGTTAAAGTAAAGTGGAACCATCACGGGATGGAAGAGGCCACATGGGAACTTGAAGATTCAATGAAAGTCAAGTATCCCCAGCTAGATTATCAAGGTATGTAATTTCGGGGACGAAATTTTTTTTAAGGAGGGAGGGATGTAATACCCCGTTTCCCCGAGTTAAATTTAGAATTTATTTTTGAACTTAGATATTAAGTTGATTCACGCCGGATAAAAGAAAATGAATTTATTTTTAATTCCAACAAAAATGATTTACAAAAATATTTGTAAATTTAGTTATTGAATTTATATGCATTGCATATTTATTTAATTTAGCAATCTTTCACGAGCTATTTTTTTTCGAACCCTGAAGTATTATTACAGTCCCGGTATTTTATGTTCCTAATAGCCACCCTATATCATGATTATTTTTTTTCATACATGTCACAATCAAATCATATCTTAAATCATATCTTATCAAATTTTCCACTTTCTTTCCTCCCACCATACCCCCTTCTCCTACTAATCCGACAGCCAAATCTTAACAAATCCCACTTCAATTCCCACTTAACAAATCCCACTTTCACACTTTCAAATTCCCACCATTTCAGACTTGTCTGCAAAGCCATTTCCTCTTGGCAATTCCCACCATTTCAGACTCTCTCTTTGGCGTACAGAATCCAGCACACAAGTAAGATTTCTAAATCAGTTTCTTTACATTCGTCCCTATGAATAAGAGCCTTCATTTAAATGGTATTCATATCTATGAACCTTCTTTTCCAGCAAACAAACAGGATCAACACTCACTGAAATTTCTCACAAGGTAGCCATTTGATTTCTTTTACCTCTGCTCATAAATCGAACTTCAAGCTGCAAGCTTGTTCAAAGCTATATACAATTTGATATATACCCAGCAACGCATTTCAAGCATTTCATTAAAATGACATTCATAATCATAAGCATACAATCTGTATATATATATATATTCATACATCAGAGCATGATTTATAAAAGAAGAAATAGAGGAGGACGACTTTTTGAAGCTTGGTTTCTCCATGTCTCAGTTCTTGCTTCTAGCTTGTTGAGTGAGTGTTGTGTTTCTTGCTGAGTCGAGTCAAGGAGAGGGTTGTGTTGAGCGAGAATCGAAGGCGGTGTCACCTGATCTACGGGCGACGGCTGCCGGAGACAGGAGAGAGAGAGAGGCGGAGGCAGCCTTGGAGGCTGTTTTTTGCCGGTTTCAGTAAGGTACGGTCGGCGGCAGCTTCATTTCTGTTCGTCGGACTGAGTTTGGAAAGGGAATGAGAGAGAGTGGTGTGTCGTGGAGGCGGTGGCCTTCATGGTTGCTCGCCGGGCTGATTCCATGAGATTTGAGAGAGAGACGATGGAGGTGGAGGGCTCAGCGGCGGTTGATGGCGGCAGCTCGTCGCTGCTGCGCCTCCGGTGAGCGTCCGCGGCGAGAGAGCAGTTGAGGGCGAGAGAGCAGTCGAGGGCGAGAGAGCAGTCGAGGGAGGTGAGGAAGAAAGAGAGAGTCAGGGGACGGCGGTCGGGTGGTGGAGTCGGCGCTGCTACCGCCGCCGAAAAAGAGCGAGAGATGAGGGAAGAGGGAGCCGAGAGAGGGAGCCGAGAGAGTTCTGCTGCTGAGTGTTTGGGCCGGGTATTAATTAGTTTTGGGCTGCATTTTTTTTATTTGCTTGGGCCGATTTTAATTTGAATGTTGGGCCTTTGATTTAAATTTTAATGGGCCGATTTTTATGAGTTTTGGGCCGAGTCAGTTGGGCCGATTTTCTTTTTTTAAGCTGGGCCTTTGATTATTTTAAATCATGGGCTGCCCAAGTATTAATTTATTTGGATTTGTGCAGATTTTATTTAAAGGAGCTACACTATTATAATTAATTAGACTTATTAAGTTTAATTAATTATTTTCAAAGAGTAAATTTTTATAATAATATTAAATTATTATTATAAGCATATTTTAAGTAATTTCTTATTATATGCCAAGCATGACATGAATTTGCATTATATTTTTGCAATAAAAGTATTTAAGATTTAATTGGTTTTATTTATAATTCCAATTATTAAAAGATGAGTAAGAATATTGTTGGTGTTCTTAACTCAAGAGAAAATGTTTTCAATTATTTATTCATTAAATTTTGAAAACCCGGCTAAGTGAATCATAGAATATTAAGCATTTCACCATGACTTAAGATTAGAATTCAAGGAGACCTTTTGAGAATAGATTTCTTGTAGGCTTTGAGCATCAGGAGGATTAGCACTGCTATTCCGATTCAGAGATAAGGTTAAACGACAGGCTTTGCCTAGAGAGGTGGGCTTATTTTTCAAATGTATGATTTAGCTATTGAGCTTAAATATTCGTGAAATATAAACTGTTTATCCAATAAAATATTTTTGTGCACTCTACCATGTTTAATGCTCGTACAGTTAATCAATTGAGGTTCTCTTATGACCTAACACGTTGTTTGAGAATTGTGTACACTTGTTAGCTGACTCGGTGGGTTGATCTCCATCGGGCACTAACCAGAGGCGTTATAAGGGTGCTCGACGGGATGTGTTCCGGAGCATAGAAATGATAGGCCTGTCTGGATTAATTTCCGAGGTTTATTATACTTGGCTGGGTTACGCCCTCAGTTCAAGTCAGCGGGAGACAGAGATCCGTCGGTGGCTAGAGGTCCGGGATCACAGCGAGTAACAGAATGGAGTGTGCAAACGCGCGCAAAATAATTAAGTATATATATATATATATGAAAATGTTTTAACATGCATAGAAGTTATTTCTCTTTAAAACCTTCTATGTCATGTCAGTAAGATTGGATAAACTGTTCTTCAGATTATGAAATGCTTTAAAAGTTGCAGCCCACTAAGTACATTAGTACTTAGCCCAAAATTACTTTCAAATATTTTCAGGTTAATGGCTGGTGATGACGGGGCAGAGCTGAGGCTAGGGTTCAACTTAAGACTTTTATGTTAAATTCTGAATTATGTTTTTATTGAGCTTAAACTCTCAACTTCTAGCTCTATGTTATTTAACGTTGGTTATCGGAAGCATGAAACCGAACTTGTGATCCTAAGGCTTAGAATGTTGTTGATTGATTAGTATCACTTGATTTCTATCTTTCTTCATTCAAAGGGCATTGCCCAACCTTTTTATTCTATTATCTGAATTTCACAAGGTTCTTCCCTTGATTATTTCTATGATTTTAGTCGTACCTCGATTATAATTTATTCCTTCAAGAATTGGGGTGTGACAGAATGGTATCAAAGCATGAGTTTTCTTTCATGTTTCTGATAACCATAAGCTTTTAAATGTCGAGTCTAGAATAGTACCTCTAGACTTCTAAGAAAGTTGTTGAACCTCAGCTCGCCGTCACACTGCCGCAAGAAAAAGGTACAATTTAAAAGTTTCAAAGTTATTAAATGTTTTAGAATGTTCAAGAAGTGCGCGCTTCAGTAAATGATGCTATGTGAATTGCTTAACGCTTTCCATATGCTATAAGTTATGAATTGCTAATCGCTTTCATATTGTTATTTTGAGTCTTCGACTCATATAACCAGTTAAGTATCGTGTTTGGGACAACCCGAGCCCTTAACGATAAGATGAGGTAAAGTCGTGTTTAGGACTATCGAGCCTTTCACGAATACCAGATGTTTGGTCGAGTTAGATTCTTTGAATCTTTCCGGCAATAGAAAAGCTTCATGTAACATTTAATGTTCACATGTTTCAGGTTTCAAAGAGAATGAACGAATGAGAAAGTTATGTTATCATTTTAGGTTCACTGCTTATACGATCAGAATAATAAGAACTCTTACAACTGTTTGAGTACCACCCAAGAATGCCTTGGGAATGTTAGTCGTGATAGCTCCGCTTGATCGATTTAAGTAAGGACTGGTAAGATAGAAACGTTTAACATAGATATGTTATAACGTAGCAGAAATGAGATAAGATTAAGGATTCACTTGAGTATTCCACCAAGATAGATCAGTTTCCACATAGAGTTGGCCTTTCATAGGGTTACACTATAGAAGCAATATACTTTAAGTATATGTATGTATGTATATATATATGTATGCATGCATACAGAATGAGTTTCACTTTTGTGTTATTTTCGTTCGTAAACCAGAATGGAAGATGCACCAAGAGGACACGGTAGGGGACGAGGACGTGGTCGTGGTCGTGGTCGCGGACGTGGCAGGGGATTCATCCCTGAAGAGCCAATCCAACAAGTAGCACCAAATCGTACTGCTGAAGAGAAGTTTCGCAAGGAAAAACCTCCAACATTTGACGGGCTGGGCGATCCAACAGACGCCGAAAAGTGGGTTAGGGCCATAGAGCGTATCTTTAACTACATCCGTTGCGATGACGAAGACAAAGTAACTTGTGCAACCTACCAACTGGTGGACGAAGCCGACTTCTGGTGGGAATCGGTGAGGCGCACAATGACTGAGGAACAGTGGGAAAATTTCACTTGGGAAGATTTCAAGACTGAATTATACGAGAAATACATACCGGGATGCTATAGACAGAAGAAGCAGAATGAGTTCTGGAATCTGAAGCAGAGGGCTGGGACAGTTACTGAGTACGATAGAGCCTTCAATCAGCTATCAAGATATGCTCCGACGCTGGTGGACACTGATGAGAAGCGTGCAGAAAAATTCAGGAATGGACTGCGCCACGAGATATCAATCTCCCTAGCAAGCCAGGGAGGTCTCACTTATGCACAAACTTTGAGCAGGGCTCTTACCATTGAGTCATTGCTACCAAAGGAAAAAGGGAAAGCTCCGGGACAGTCTGGATTTGTACCACCTCAAGATGGTGGTAAAGGAAAAAGAAAGTGGAACGAGGGAACTGGAGGAAACCCTGGAAATGGAAATGGGAAGAAACCATGGGTTGCTAACCAAAATCAGAATCAGCGTCAGAACCAACAGCCGCAAGCAATAGGACGACCACTCTGCCCAAAGTGTCAGCGACCTCATTCAGGGGAATGCCTGAAAGGAATGAATATATGCTATAGATGTGGGGAAACTGGGCACTATGCTTCAGTATGTCCGAAGAAGAACGGAGGAGCACCTCAACAGCAAAACCCCAGAAATCAACAGCGACAAAATCAGGGTCCTGGAGGACAACGGGGACAGCCACAGAATGCTAGGGCCTATGCCCTTAACCAAAAACAAGCAGCGGGAAACCAAGGAAACTTGGCAGGTATGATTAATGTTTTTGACGTGCCGATTATAGCTTTGTTTGATACTGGAGCGTCCCACTCTTTCATTTCACATGCTGCTTGTAAGAGATTAGAATTGACTCCACAATTGGCTGAGACAACTTTAGAAGTTAGCACCCCTGGTGGTGGAAGATTGGCTGCTAAGGACATTATCTCGAACTTAGAGCTGAACATAGGTGCTGAAACATTTAAGGCAGATTTGTATGTCATCACTATGATAGAGTTTGACATAATCCTAGGGATGGACTGGCTTACTCAAGTCGGTGCCACGATACTGTGTAGCGAGAGAAAGATCTCTTTCCAATCCGCTGGAAAGGAGAAGGCAAGTTTTCATGGCATAAGAATGGGAGGAAGAGTACCAGTGATTTTGGCGATGAAGGCCACAAAGATAATGAGAACGGGAGAATGTCAGGCTTTTCTGGTCAGTTTGACAGGAGAACATGAAGTAAAGAAAACGATCGAAGAAGTTCCAGTGGTGCGAGAATTCAAAGATGTTTTTCCCGAAGAATTACCCGGTATGCCACCGAACAGACAACTAGAATTCACGATTGATCTAGAACCCGGGGCAGCACCAGTGTCAAAGGCACCATACAGAATGGCCCCGCCAGAGTTACAAGAATTGAAAGTGCAACTACAAGAACTATTGGATCTAGGTTTCATACAGCCTAGCGTATCACCGTGGGGAGCACCGGTCTTATTCGTCAAGAAGAAAAATGGTTCATTAAGGATGTGTATCGATTATAGAGAATTGAACAAGCTCACGATAAAGAATAGATATCCTCTTCCAAGGATAGACAACTTGTTTGATCAGTTGAAAGGAGCCGGTGTGTTTTCCAAGATTGATCTAAGATCTGGTTACCATCAACTTAAGATGAAAAGAGAAGACATTCCAAAGACAGCATTTCGAACGCGTTACGGACATTACGAGTTCACAGTGATGCCCTTTGGATTAACGAATGCCCCAGCCGTTTTCATGGATTTGATGAACCGAGTGTTCCATCAATATCTCGATAGTTTTGTCTTAGTGTTTATTGACGACATTCTCATCTACTCTAAGACTGAAGAACAACACGAGGAGCACTTGCGCATCGTACTCGAACCCCTGCGTAATGAGAAATTGTTTGCTAAATTCAGCAAATGCGAGTTTTGGTTGAGAGAAGTGATGTTTCTCGGTCACATCGTGTCGACTGAAGGAATCAAAGTAGACCCCGCCAAGGTCGAAGCAGTCAAAGAATGGAAGGCACCATCAAATGTCAATGAGATCAGGAGTTTCCTCGGTCTAGCAGGATACTACAGAAGATTCATCGAAGGATTCTCAAAATTGGCTAGGCCAATGACTCAACTTTTGAAAAAGGGGACTAAATACGTTTGGTCTGAAGCGTGCGAACAAAGTTTTAAGGAGCTTAAGACTAGGCTGACTACTGCACCAGTGTTAGCAATACCAGAAGAGAATGAAGAATTCGTGGTGTATACCGATGCCTCGAAACTAGGATTGGGTTGCGTGTTGATGCAAAATCAGAAAGTGATAGCATACGCGTCTCGTCAATTGAAGCCCCATGAGCTGAAGTACCCGACTCATGATTTAGAACTAGCAGCCGTCGTGCACGCGCTGAAAATTTGGAGACACTATCTCTATGGAGTTAAGTGTGAGATCTTTACAGATCATAAGAGTTTGAAATACTTCTTCGAGCAAAAGGATTTGAACATGAGACAACGAAGATGGCTCGAATTAGTAAAGGATTACGATTGCACCATCAGTTATCATCCAGGAAAAGCGAATGTAGTAGCTGACGCCCTAAGTCGAAAGACGAAGGCTAAGCTAGGGTATTTCATCACCCAGCAGAAGGAACTGATTCGTGAATTCGCCTCACTCAGTTTGGAAATTGTTCATCCTCCAGACACAGTATCGGGTTGTGTTGCTGCATTGATAGCTAAACCTGATTTGAGGGAAATAATTGTGCAAGCACAAAGAGAAGATTGGTTCTTGGAGAAGATGCGTCTAGCTGCAAGAACGAATGAAACGAAAGGATTCACTGAAGCAAAGGATAATGCACTTATGGTTGGTGAAAGATTGTGTGTGCCACACAAAGAAGAATTAAAGAATGAGATTATGAGCGAGGCTCATGATACTTCTTACACTGCACATCCAGGCAGCACAAAGATGTACCAAGATTTGAAGAAAATTTTCTGGTGGAAAGGAATGAAAAGAGATGTAGCGTTGTTTGTAGAGCGATGTCTCGCTTGTCAACAAGTGAAGGCCGTGCATCAGAGGCCGTATGGAATGCTGCAACCACTACCTATCCCTGAATGGAAGTGGGAGCACATTAACATGGACTTCGTAGTGAGCCTACCGAGGTCAGCACGTGGAAACACTGCTATTTGGGTCATAGTGGACCGATTATCAAAGTCAGCGCACTTTCTGCCAATTCAAATGACTTTTGGATTGGAGAAACTTGCAAAGTTATATGTCAGAGAGATAGTACGCCTTCATGGTGTACCTGTATCTATCACATCAGATCGTGACACCAGATTCACATCGCGTTTCTGGAAAAGTTTACAAGAAGCAATGGGCACTCAGCTGAATTTCAGCACAGCGTACCACCCTCAGACTGACGGGCAGTCAGAAAGAACGATTCAGATTCTAGAAGATATGCTGCGAACGATCGTCACAGACAAAGGTGGAAGTTGGGAGGATTTGCTACCTCTTGTAGAATTTGCTTATAACAACAGTTATCAAGAAACAATTGGAATGGCTCCATATGAGGCTTTGTATGGCCGAAAATGTCGATCGCCACTTTACTGGGATGAAGTGGGCGAGAGAAAGTTGTTAGGTCCTGAACTGGTCCAACAGATGGTTGAGAAGGTCGACCACATCAAGCAAAGAATCAAAGAAGCTCAAGATAGACAAAAGTCTTATGCCGATAAACGCCGATCGGAGTTAGAATTCAATGTTGGGGATCGAGTATTCCTCAAAGTTTCTCCCTCAAAGGGAGTTATACGTTTCGGAAAGAGGGGCAAGTTACGACCCCGTTTTATAGGACCTTTTGAGATCCTAGATAAGATAGGCCTTGTAGCCTATAGGTTGGCATTGCCGCCCAGTATTGGAGACGTACACAATGTGTTTCATGTCTCTCAGTTAAGAAAGTATGTGTTTGATCCAAAACATGTGATTAAGCATGATGAAGTGGTCCTAGCCCAGGACTTAAGTTATGAAGAGAAACCAGTCCAGATACTTGATCGCAAGGTTCAAGTTTTACGTAACAAGAACATCGTTCTCGTTAAAGTGAAGTGGAACCATCACGGGATGGAAGAGGCCACATGGGAACTTGAAGATTCAATGAAAGTCAAGTATCCCCAGCTAGATTATCAAGGTATGTAATTTCGGGGACGAAATTTTTTTAAGGAGGGAGGGATGTAATACCCCGTTTCCCCGAGTTAAATTTAGAATTTATTTTTGAACTTAGATATTAAGTTGATTCACGCCGGATAAAAGAAAATGAATTTATTTTTAATTCCAACAAAAATGATTTACAAAAATATTTGTAAATTTAGTTATTGAATTTATATGCATTGCATATTTATTTAATTTAGCAATCTTTCACGAGCTATTTTTTTTCGAACCCTGAAGTATTATTACAGTCCCGGTATTTTATGTTCCTAATAGCCACCCTATATCATGATTATTTTTTTTCATACATGTCACAATCAAATCATATCTTAAATCATATCTTATCAAATTTTCCACTTTCTTTCCTCCCACCATACCCCCTTCTCCTACTAATCCGACAGCCAAATCTTAACAAATCCCACTTCAATTCCCACTTAACAAATCCCACTTTCACACTTTCAAATTCCCACCATTTCAGACTTGTCTGCAAAGCCATTTCCTCTTGGCAATTCCCACCATTTCAGACTCTCTCTTTGGCGTACAGAATCCAGCACACAAGTAAGATTTCTAAATCAGTTTCTTTACATTCGTCCCTATGAATAAGAGCCTTCATTTAAATGGTATTCATATCTATGAACCTTCTTTTCCAGCAAACAAACAGGATCAACACTCACTGAAATTTCTCACAAGGTAGCCATTTGATTTCTTTTACCTCTGCTCATAAATCGAACTTCAAGCTGCAAGCTTGTTCAAAGCTATATACAATTTGATATATACCCAGCAACGCATTTCAAGCATTTCATTAAAATGACATTCATAATCATAAGCATACAATCTGTATATATATATATATTCATACATCAGAGCATGATTTATAAAAGAAGAAGTAGAGGAGGACGACTTTTTGAAGCTTGGTTTCTCCATGTCTCAGTTCTTGCTTCTAGCTTGTTGAGTGAGTGTTGTGTTTCTTGCTGAGTCGAGTCAAGGAGAGGGTTGTGTTGAGCGAGAATCGAAGGCGGTGTCACCTGATCTACGGGCGACGGCTGCCGGAGACAGGAGAGAGAGAGAGGCGGAGGCAGCCTTGGAGGCTGTTTTTTGCCGGTTTCAGTAAGGTACGGTCGGCGGCAGCTTCATTTCTGTTCGTCGGACTGAGTTTGGAAAGGGAATGAGAGAGAGTGGTGTGTCGTGGAGGCGGTGGCCTTCATGGTTGCTCGCCGGGCTGATTCCATGAGATTTGAGAGAGAGACGATGGAGGTGGAGGGCTCAGCGGCGGTTGATGGCGGCAGCTCGTCGCTGCTGCGCCTCCGGTGAGCGTCCGCGGCGAGAGAGCAGTTGAGGGCGAGAGAGCAGTCGAGGGCGAGAGAGCAGTCGAGGGAGGTGAGGAAGAAAGAGAGAGTCAGGGGACGGCGGTCGGGTGGTGGAGTCGGCGCTGCTACCGCCGCCGAAAAAGAGCGAGAGATGAGGGAAGAGGGAGCCGAGAGAGGGAGCCGAGAGAGTTCTGCTGCCGAGTGTTTGGGCCGGGTATTAATTAGTTTTGGGCTGCATTTTTTTTATTTGCTTGGGCCGATTTTAATTTGAATGTTGGGCCTTTGATTTAAATTTTAATGGGCCGATTTTTATGAGTTTTGGGCCGAGTCAGTTGGGCCGATTTTCTTTTTTTAAGCTGGGCCTTTGATTATTTTAAATCATGGGCTGCCCAAGTATTAATTTATTTGGATTTGTGCAGATTTTATTTAAAGGAGCTACACTATTATAATTAATTAGACTTATTAAGTTTAATTAATTATTTTCAAAGAGTAAATTTTTATAATAATATTAAATTATTATTATAAGCATATTTTAAGTAATTTCTTATTATATGCCAAGCATGACATGAATTTGCATTATATTTTTGCAATAAAAGTATTTAAGATTTAATTGGTTTTATTTATAATTCCAATTATTAAAAGATGAGTAAGAATATTGTTGGTGTTCTTAACTCAAGAGAAAATGTTTTCAATTATTTATTCATTAAATTTTGAAAACCCGGCTAAGTGAATCATAGAATATTAAGCATTTCACCATGACTTAAGATTAGAATTCAAGGAGACCTTTTGAGAATAGATTTCTTGTAGGCTTTGAGCATCAGGAGGATTAGCACTGCTATTCCGATTCAGAGATAAGGTTAAACGACAGGCTTTGCCTAGAGAGGTGGGCTTATTTTTCAAATGTATGATTTAGCTATTGAGCTTAAATATTCGTGAAATATAAACTGTTTATCCAATAAAATATTTTTGTGCACTCTACCATGTTTAATGCTCGTACAGTTAATCAATTGAGGTTCTCTTATGACCTAACACGTTGTTTGAGAATTGTGTACACTTGTTAGCTGACTCGGTGGGTTGATCTCCATCGGGCACTAACCAGAGGCGTTATAAGGGTGCTCGACGGGATGTGTTCCGGAGCATAGAAATGATAGGCCTGTCTGGATTAATTTCCGAGGTTTATTATACTTGGCTGGGTTACGCCCTCAGTTCAAGTCAGCGGGAGACAGAGATCCGTCGGTGGCTAGAGGTCCGGGATCACAGCGAGTAACAGAATGGAGTGTGCAAACGCGCGCAAAATAATTAAGTATATATATATATATGAAAATGTTTTAACATGCATAGAAGTTATTTCTCTTTAAAACCTTCTATGTCATGTCAGTAAGATTGGATAAACTGTTCTTCAGATTATGAAATGCTTTAAAAGTTGCAGCCCACTAAGTACATTAGTACTTAGCCCAAAATTACTTTCAAATGTTTTCAGGTTAATGGCTGGTGATGACGGGGCAGAGCTGAGGCTAGGGTTCAACTCCGTATTTTGTCTTCCGCTATTGCACTAGCTTTTATTTGTCTTTTGTTTCTCCAACTTAAGACTTTTATGTTAAATTCTGAATTATGTTTTTATTGAGCTTAAACTCTCAACTTCTAGCTCTATGTTATTTAACGTTGGTTATCGGAAGCATGAAACCGAACTTGTGATCCTAAGGCTTAGAATGTTGTTGATTGATTAGTATCACTTGATTTCTATCTTTCTTCATTCAAAGGGCATTGCCCAACCTTTTTATTCTATTATCTGAATTTCACAAGGTTCTTCCCTTGATTATTTCTATGATTTTAGTCGTACCTTGATTATAATTTATTCCTTCAAGAATTGGGGTGTGACATTATCAACCAATGAACATGTGGAAGGCCTCTTTTATGAAATTCAATCACATAAAAATAAGCGGCAACTACCCCAAACAAAGAGTCTTTTACAATTTTCTTTTTTAGTTCATCATTTTTTGCCCTGAAAACTCTTGCATACAAATCAGCTCTATTGTGACTCTTCTCAACGGGAAATGATTCACTTTGAATTTCCACCCACTTTGGATTACAAGTCATTGTGAGAAAAATATCTGGGCGTCCAAATTTCGCGACAAGTACCAGCGCATTCATGTAACGACAACGTAGATCACGCGGGCCACCTGTAAAGGTCTTAGGAAGAAGAACACGCTCTTACCAATAGATTTTGCTCTAATAACACCATTAGATGTTATACTCTCAACTATCCTTTGATACGATTCAGCCCTCATTTCAAACTTTGACTGATTATGGTGAAAAAAATCTAGTCTTGTGTCTCGATCTTAACATAAGTATCAATCTGAAACTATTGAATTACTCGATCAGTTCTAAGGATATTTATTATATCGTCGGTGCGTATTTGAAACAGATAGCAATAATATTATCTCATAGCAACATATGAAGGAGTTTTGAAATTCCTCAACAAATTTGCATGGAGTGATAGATCACTACTAGAAAAACGCTCATAGATAACGGATTTTATCCGTTATCTATGAGCAAAAAAAGCGTTGTGTATAGTGGTGTTATCTATTATAGGTGTCATACACAACGGTTTAAAAACCGTTATCTATGAAGGGAAAAGATAACAGTACAACCACACATACATAACGGTTATAAAACCGTTATCTATGAAGGGAATAGATAACAGTATAACCACACATACATAACGGTTATAAAACCGTTATCTATATTCATTATACATAACGGTTTTCGACTGTTATGTATTATAATTAATCCGTTATCTATTCCATAATATATATTTTTTCATATTATAGTTAACAGTTTTTTATACTTTTTATAACGGTTTAAACCGTTATCTTTGTAAGAAAAAGATAACGGTTTTCGACTGTTATGTATTAGAATTAATCCGTTATCTATTATATAATATTTCTTTTTTCTCATAACATAGTTAACAGTTTTTTATACTTTTTATAACGGTTTAAACCGTTATCTTTGTAAGAAAAAGATAACGGCTTTCGACTGTTATGTATTAGAATTAATCCGTTATCTATTATATAATATTTCTTTTTTCTCATAACATAGTTAACAGTTTTTTATACTTTTTATAACGGTTTAAACCGTTATCTTTGTAAGATATAGATAACGGTTTTATATTGTGATACATAACACTTACATCCGTTATCTATGACTTTCATTCATAACGGTTTGTCTCCACATACATAACGGATTATTTTCGTTATTGTTATCATACATAACGGTTACTAACCGTTATGTATGACCTTTAATTTTTGTTGTCTATTTTATTATAGATAACAGTTTTGCATGTAATAGATGACAGTTTTCCGCATATTTTTTATATATTCTCAATTTTGCTTTTTATTTATATCTAAAACTCAAAAGAAAAAAATTCAAATAATAAAATAACATTGAGAACATAATATTAACATTCAGAAGTTGCAAAAACAATCATCAAAGATTCAAAAGTAAGATCTGTTAATCTACAGGGCAAAATGCAGTCCAATACATGAGTAATTTAAAGCAACGAGGCCAGACAAAATGCAGTTCAAGACGACAAGGTCAGCATTCTCCGAGTTCGAGTAGAAGAAACTAATATTTTCAGTTCATAAAGCACATATACCACAAGTCAAGAGATCTATACGGTTATCCATCCATGTTGTAGTCTTCTTGTTGTAAATAAGGATTGTAGTTCCCGGGAACTTCTATCTTTCCTATCATCTGCTCCATTCCTGCATAATACCAACTTCATGCAGTCAAAATGTGAAATTTTTATGCAAATAAAACATTAAGTTAAAGGATTTCATGAATGTAAATGCAACAGCTTTCAATTATCCATAGCTTGCACCTAAGAAAATTTACATTAACATATCGCTATCATACCTAAAGTTCAAGCAAACACATGCTTTATCACAAAAGTTGCCCATTCCTAACGAATATCATCGATTTCAGCTTCGGTGTATGTCTTAACATTCTTAAACTGTAAAAAGAAATACGTACATAAATATATTTTACGAATAATTACAAAAGTTCTATTAGAAAGTTAAATGATGAAGAGTATAATATATATAGTTACCATCGATGATAGAGACGTGTAGGCATTAAGTTCATAGCGTGTTATGATCTCTTTCATGAACTTCATGACATAAAATCCACATTGAGATGCATCAGGCTGGATAGGACCCTATCAAGATTCAAGAATCCGAAAAAGAGCAGTCAATAAGTGGCAGTTTACCCCTTCATATGCATGATTTTCAGCCAACAAGAGCAGCCAATAAGTGGCAGTTTACAGTTCACATATTAGCTAGGGAACTTGGCAATAACAAACATAATTAAGTTGTAATAGCCATAAATAGAAAATTATACCTACCTTAACCACTTCCCAACTTGCTGTTTTCTTGAATTTTTTCCCTTGCGTGCATTCACAATATTCATCGCACTTGAAATCAAAGGCAACCAGAAATTTCATATTAGCTATAAAAATCAATAACATAAATGATTAGTTAAAGTGTGTAAGACTTACGTGTCAACGACGAGTTTCCATGGGGTATCTTTATTCCGATGAGAAATTGGATCCATCAAAGAGACACGATCTTTCTCAAGATCAATGATTGTCAGAATCCAATGCCCACTATTTTATAAAAAAAATTGGATTAGTAGGCGAAAACATATACCACACTAACTACTAACTTAACATTTTCACTTACCCCACGTTGCAAGGAACGAGTACCAGCTGATTTGATAAAGCCTGAAGTAACCTGTCTGCTAGTTTGCGAGCTCTTGTCTCGGTTGAGTCTTGTCGATTTTGAGATACAGTAAATGGATTCACAAACATAAACCTCCCAAGACTTCCCTCTGTCTTCATCTTTCCATAAGAATGGCTGTCAACAAATCATTTCAGACTTAGATAAGAAATCCCGATTATAAATGATAGTAGCTTAATAAGATATTTACCAAATGTATGCGATAATGCTGTTCCCTGTAATCGGTTCCAGATTACAAAAGGGAATCACATCATCCTTCAAGAGAATCCAAATTTTTAGATCTTGCCCAAACATTTCAAAGTCTATTGGAAGACGTATTCCTTCACCCGCGAATGACTTCTCCATCATACAATATAGTGCTACTAATGATGAAGGCAATGATGACAAATTCTTCACCGCGGACTCTTTCAAAATCTTTTTTCCACGTGTCTTCTTATCAGGTTTCTAAATACACAACACATTATATGTTAGGTATTAATTAATACTAAAAGGCTGCTAGAAAGAATTAAAATTACCTCAATTGATTTCTCCACCACCAAATGAGTAGGCCATGCTACATGGGTTCCTAATGCATTTCCCACTGTAACCATGTCATCTGAAATAGGTTTGGGTAATCGTGCATTATCATCAACAACCTCATCAATCGCCACACGTAAGCAGTCTTTAGGAAAGGGAGATCCGTGAAGGACATCTCCAGCAACCATGACCGTTCCGTAAGCTACAAGTTTTTTGGATTCGTCTTCAAGTAATTTAACCACCTTCCCCTACATCAATTAGAAAGGAAGAAAAGACCAAAAATAGATGAAAGGAAGAAAAGACCAAAAGTATTCACATAATACCTCCAACCCAACTGATTTTTCAACCACCTCAATGTCTTCATCGTTTTCAACCACCTTCATGTCTTCATCGTTTTCAATCTTTTTTCCACGTGTCTTCTTATCAGGTCTCTAAATACACAACACAATATATGTTAGAAGTATTAATTAATATTAATAGGCTGCTAGAAAGAATTAAAAATTACCCAACTGATTTTTCAACCACCTTGATGTCTTCAGCGTTTTCAACCACCTTCATGTCTTCATCGTTTTCAATCTTTTTTCCACGTGTCTTCTTATCAGGTCTCTAAATACACAACACAATATATGTTAGAAGTATTAATTAATATTAATAGGCTGCTAGAAAGAATTAAAAATTACCCAACTGATTTTTCAACCACCTTGATGTCTTCAGCGTTTTCAACCACCTTCATGTCTTCATCGTTTTCAATCTTTTTTCCACGTGTCTTCTTATCAGGTCTCTAAATACACAACACAATATATGTTAGAAGTATTAATTAATATTAATAGGCTGCTAGAAAGAATTAAAAATTACCCAACTGATTTTTCAACCACCTTGATGTCTTCAGCGTTTTCAACCACCTTCATGTCTTCATCGTTTTCAATCTGCATCTTTTGAGGCTTTATCACAGAACAGCTGCCTAATCCTTCAGACTTATCGTCCTTATCACCCACCTTCGATTCCAGTTTTTCAATTCTGCTTATCACCCAGACAAGTTTCCATAGGCAGGAAAATCATTGATTGTCCATAATAGAACAGATCTAAGTGTGAAGCTTTGAGAACGATGTGCGTCATATGCTTGGATGCCTATCTCCCATAACTCTTTCAAGTCATCAATTAGGGGTGCCAAGTATACATCAATATCATTCCCGGGTTGCTTGGGACCAGAAATCAATAGAGTTAGCATCATAAATCTTCTCTTCATGCATAACCACGGAGGAAGGTTGTACGTGACAAGTACAACAGGCCAACAACTATAGTTAGAATTCATCATATTGTGTGGATTCATACCATCTGTAGCTAAAGCTAATCTAAGATTTCTGGGTTCGTTGCCGAAATCGGGCCATTTGTTGTCTACTAATCTCCAAGCCGGTGCATCAGCTGGATGACGCAACTTACCGTCACGCTTTCTTTCATCTGCATGCCAAACTAGCTCTTTCGCAATTTCCCGAGTACGAAACATTCTTCGAAATCTTGGTATTGGAGGAAAATACCACAGAACTTTTGACGGCACTCCAGGCATAGCCTTACCTTTCTTATTCACCTTCCATCTTGACATCCCACATGTAGGGCAATCACTTGAATCTAAATACTCCTTCCGATATAAAATACAATCGTTGGGGCAGGCATGAATCTTATCATAATCTAACCCTAGGGTGCTTAAGGTTTTCTTTGCATCGTACAAAGAAAAAGGCATGGAATTGCTTTCAGGGAGCATTTCTTTTACAAATTTCAATAGATCATTGAAACTACTATCACTCCAACCATGTTTCGCCTTCAAATTGTACAATTTAATAGTGGCAGATAGCTTGGTAAATTGACTACAACCAGGATATAGAGGTTTTTCAGCGTCTTCAAGCAACGTCTGAAAATGGGTTGGGTTATTTTCATAGACATCATACGCATCGTGAATCATATCTATTGGTTCCTCAACACTACATCTCGTATCCCCTTGTCCAACCCGATTAGTATCATGTGTTGATAGAGATGATGTCTGCCCTTCACCATGCCATACCCACTTCTTATATGTCATGTCCATACCATTCATTATTATATGACCCTTTACGACAATACGTTTATACTTCCTAGTGTTAGCACACTTTGCACAAGGACAAGAGATTAAGTTAGCATCACAACCACTTTGGACTGCAAAATTCAAAAAAGCTTCAACTCCGTCCTCATACTCTTGTGATAATCTATTCTTTGACATCCATAATTTATTCATTTTTATCAATTCCGTAAGTAACCACGTAATGTACCTAAATAGTGGCAGTTTATCAAATAATTAATTAGTAACCACATAATAAACCTATACAGTAGTGTATGTAATAATTAGTAACTGTTAAATTATTTTATTTAAGATTCTCCAGTTGTACTTCAAATATCATATTTAGTTAATTGGATTTATATCTAGAATCTGTCTCGGATTTAATTGGCCATCAGTCAACTGATTTAATTGGTATCTAATGCTAATATGATTTTAAGTCTTAACAGAAAAATAATACTCCTATCAACGGGAAAGTTACTGTTTCTAACTTTCTAGTATTGTGACTCAGATTTGTGATGGAAGTGTAATTAGTCCAGTTATAAATATTGCACAGATATTTGCTGTGCAGTACAAAACTGGTAGTTGAGAGATACTAATACTATTAAGTACTAAGATTTGATTTGGTTCTGTTAATAATCACAATCCATGTGTTTCCTCTCTCGTTTCAAATTATATATTTTGCTATTTTTCTCCTTATATCTGCTAGCCCACAACACCATATTTTACAATCTATAGCATGTTCATGATAAATGTTCAAACTAAACTAAAGTGTAAGCATCAAAACACACAGCACAAACACACATAGCACATATAATCGGCTCCAAGCCATCACCACAGCAACAAATGGAATGGAACGAGCCATTCCCCAACCTACTCTCCATATCGACTACCTAGATACATGCTTATCTATGATATTCATGCATAACCATGGCTGCCAGTTGAGCCATGGTGCAAAACTAAGAGCACCTAGATTCCTTCTAAAATCTATATAGGGTATTTACATAACCATGGCTGCCAGTTGAGCCATGGTGCAAAACTAAAAGCAAGAGGATATAAAACTCACCTTCAAGCTTATCTCTTTGTCAATCTCTCTATCACCGTGTGCTTTCAAACCTAAAACAACATAAATGTAAATGATAAACCTATCACAAGATCAAAAGGAAAGTTGTTCAAAAATTTTAAGGATTCTCCATTTTTAGGAAGTTTAATTATCACACATAATGATTTCTTGAAGATGCGAAAGTTCTGTTGGGCTTCACATGAAACGTCAACAAACACACACAAATTGAAAATTTAGTTAGTTTAATTGAAAATCATGTAGTTATTTTCTTATTCTTAGATAAACTGCAGAGCACCTCTCAGAATATGTGGGTAACATTATTGTGTCTGAACTTGGAAATTATCACTTAGATGAGTTATTTTCAGGTCGTGTATGTATAATGTCATATGCACTCAGTGAGCTGCACATAAGGACCAAATGGCTAATTGATGGCCAACAAGGACCTGGGCCTGCCTAAGTAGGATTAGAAGGGGCAATCTTGCCAATCTATTTTTTAATATGGGCACTCTGGTTGATATTAATCATCGAAGAGTTTCATTCAGGCTGAAGGGATGTTAGCTTAGAAGTCTTACATCACTGGTCGATGCTACTTTTGCCCATTTTCCCAGGTTTATGTTGACAATGCTGAGAATTATACATATGATGATGAAGTGCTTAAGAAAAGGAATTTGCAGATTGCAGAAACAACAATATGCATCTCCGTTGTAATTGGAATATGCACTTTGTCATCAATAGAAAAGGATACTAGAGGATATCATAAATCAAATCATCTTTGGAGCAAAAATAAAGATTGTAAACATACAAATAAAGCCCTAGTTCAATCGAGACTTATTAATTTCACAATTAAAAAGCCCTAGTTCAATTGAACCTGGAATCGCTGGCGCTGCAGAAAGCAAAGCAGGGGCTCGCCGTGGCGAAAAGAGAATGGGCGGCGGCGCAACGAAAAGCGAAAGGGTGGGCGACGGCGACCAGATGTTGAGAGCAGATGAAAGGCGGCGCCTCGGCGAGCAGGGGTGGCGGCGCAACAGGCAGAGGAAGGGCGAACGGCCGTCCTCCTTTTGCAGAAGTCAGCTTCCCCCTTTTGCGGACGTCAACTTCTCTATTTCCTGAACGACGGCGACCAGATGTTGAGAGCAGATGAAGGGCGGCGCCTCGGCGAGCAGGGGTGGCGGCGCAACAGGCAGAGGAAGGGCGAATGACGGTCCTCCGTTTGCAGACGAACGAAAATTTTGAGGAACCAAACTTGCAGACGAACGAAAATTTTGAGGAACCAAACTTGCAGACGAATGAAAATTGCAAAGGAACGAAAAATTCAGCGCGGGATCGAAGGTGTTAGGCGCGAAAATGTTTAGGTGAAATAACCTAAGGCAAAATCTATTCCTTTTTCCTTTTTCTTTTTTTTCACTTTTAATATTCAATTTTTGGTATTTAGATTTTTAATTTAGATTTTATATAAGTATTACTTAATGATAAAACAAAAAAATGTTATGATTTTTTTATTTTTCAAAGTCTATATCTAGGAATAAATTCAGATTTTAGGATAAACAATTTATATGTTATTTTTTAATATAATATAATATAATATAATATAGTTTTAAAAAAATTAATAAAAAAAAATTATACACAACAGTTTTTAGATACGCTCAAAGATAACGGTTCCAAAACCGTTGTAAATGACTCTTATACATAACGGTTCTTTAACGTTATGAATAAACCGTTATAAAAGATGGTCATAGATAACGGTGGCATAACGGTTTTGTAAACCGTTATGTATGCAACTAATAGATAACGCAAAAACATAACGGTTTTTCAAAAACCGTTATCTATGGATATAGACAACAGTACATAGATAACGGATTTTTTCAAAACCGTTATCTATTCCTAAAAGTGCGCTCATACATAACGGTTTTTGAAAAAAACCGTTATCTATGCACTGTTATGTATGTAAACTTTTGTAGTAGTGGATGAGTCCTTATCAAAAGTAGTACAATATAAAACACAAAATTATCAATAAATATTCCTATCAATTGATTCACGCACCAACCATTTTTCATGAACAACAAAAATACTATTGTTCTACAAAAAGAAGTCGGCCTAAATAACTCCCATATAAGCAACAAATTTTCTAGTATATTAATATAAGCACAAAGACATAATAATAAGTTAATAATGAAATCAATGCAACACATCATAGAATGCAAAAAATAATATGAAAAATATAGTAATAGAGAAACATAAACTACATTGCAGAAGACCTAACAAATGAACATACAACAAAATGATTAAACACATACTATTTTATTCGGCAACAAGTAGGGTGTCAGCTTCTTCGTGCATGTGCGGATCAACCGTATTATTTTCATGATATATTTTGTTCAGTTGGGTCCAAATTCAAATCAATGTTGTCAATAATTTTGGATATTCCAGCATACCAACCTGGCTCGCCATACGAAAAGATTAGACAATACTGGAGAGGATCATAACATCCATAGTAATAGTGCACATAGCGAATATAGACATAATTCAACAAATATTATGCACCTCGCAAACTTCTCAACGGAGTAGTTAGAGCATGTGAACACTCAGGGCCAAAGATAATTGGCATAGCCATATCATTTGCAGACGGAGGAGGTAAACTAAAACATAAACGTCTTGAAGTTGTGACAGGGCCGTTTGAGCCATCTGAACACAAAAATAATATTAAATTTGCATCAAAACAGATAAAGCAACAAAGAATTGAAAAGTAAATAGTAGGTGTGACAACACAGCTGGCAACATGCATTGTATAATAATTTAAATTCCCTTACACCATACTTTAAAACAAAAACTCGAAATAAATAAAGGTAAGTGTGCAAGTGATACAAATGAGTTACAAAATAAAATAAAATAAAAACACACAGAAAGCTCAACAGTAAGTAACCTTCCGATGAAAGCACACATCTTCTTTTTGCCATAATAATATATCTGAAAAATGCGGTCAAAGTCCTGACATATGAGAAGTCGGTAATTTAACTGGTGATATAATAAAATATGAAAAGAAAATGAAACAAAAAAAATACTATTATAAGATCAAAGTAGGGCAGCAACTTACTGAAGCTGCAATAAACGGATGAAAGTGTTCCAGCAAACAAATTTGATCGGAGCAAAGACAAATGGACCCTCAGGGCGCCCGTCGAAAACCAGAAATCGAAAATAATAATTATAACACAAAGTAACTAATCCTTAAAAAACCTACAGGCTAAAGGCAATAACCCAATCTCCTCCTAGTCCTAGAATAGAACCCCATTAAACTTCAAAACAATAACTATAATGAAGAAACATTGCGACATGACTTTAAAATACAATGAAAGAGCGCAAAACACATGAAGACATAGATCAGAACACAAATAAAAATAGAACAAAAACCAAGCGCACCGTTGAATTTGGTGAGGCGGAATAGCTTTCTTGTAGTAGAAACACTAAATGAAGAAAAAGCACAAAATAAGAAACTAAAAAAATGTAGGAGATCATAAGAAAGCAAAAAATCAAACAAAATATATGAGCAAGTCACCTAATAAGAATCAACTATCGTACTCCTTATTTAATGATGAAGGTCTTGATAGTATACATTTACTTCTCAAGAACTATAGTTCTATATTTATTTAATTCTAAAATATAAACCCAAATTCAAATTAGTTTGAAAGAAAAATGCACTAAAGCTTGTCTAAATTTATAGATTATCAGTTACAGTTAAATAACTAAGGCATAACAATTTGGACACATAATTTATTCACAATTTAACCTAAATACATTATACATGGTTATAACAGAGCTTAGATTATATTTTGTGGAGCTCAATAAATAAGAAAAACTAAAATGTAGCATAGTTATAAAAAATGAAATTATAAGTTACTTATATATATATAAATCATAATGTTATTCTAAATATATGGCATCGTAAAAAAATAAAGCTAAACCAAACCATCTCATAAAATTGCTCTTTTTTTATATATATTTTCCATATTTTGAAGTTGTTGCATTATATCTTCATCAGTGACAATGATGTACAACAAGATTAGTGAAATATGAATACATGTAGAGGTCTCAAAATAAAATAAAACTAACCTAACTTACATATAGAATAAAACAACTAATACTGACTATACATAATTATATGAACTCAGTTATATTCAATTAATCAATTAAAATAAGTTTATATTCATACTGTAGGTCCATTCCTCACCTGCACTCATGATCAAGCCCAACAATACATTATTATTATCAATTAAAAATAGAGTCCTAGTCAAAATCCACACAATATACTCCATCTGCGTTTCTCTTCTGCACACTTGCACCACAATTTCCTCTCTCTACCTTGTAACTCTTTTTCTCTCTCTACCCTCTCTCACACCTTCATATCTCTCTATATGTTTCATATTTGCAAAAAAGAGTAAATCTCAACCCCAAATCCCTTTTCTTCATCTTCCCCTTTTTCTTAATTTCCAATGAATAACCAGAAAATAGCTTGTTCTCTCGTAGACCTCACTATCGTTCCCCATCGTCGACCCACTCTCCTCACCTCAGCCCGACTATCAGTAGCTAAGAAAGCCGCTACTGATGCCGATACCGACGCCGGCTAGTACTCTCAACGCAGACAACGACACAAGAAACTGAGCCACAACTTAGCTCAAACTCAGCCAAGACTCGATGTTCCCGATCGGCACCCTCAAAGCAAACAACAAAGCAATGAACCCATCCCCAAGACTAATTCGATTGTGTTATTCTGAGCTCAGTTTCTTGTAAAAATTCTAGGGTTATAAAAAAGAAAATTATAAAAGCAGTGCAGAAATCAAAGCTCACCTCCTTGTTTTGTTGGTGTAATGGATTTGTCTAGTGTGATTTTTTGTTGGATTATGATCAATTTCGCACTTTCACTGGCAAAGATTCTGACAGGATTAAGGTGTTACGAAGGTGTGCAAACGCAGGAAGTAAAAAGTGAAAGTGAAAAAGAAAAATCTGTGGTGGAGACAAGATAAAGCATAATTCTGTTTTTTTGCAAAGAACCTTCAAATGGAACTAAAATTACCAAAATGCCCTGGCCACTATTTTTTGAATAGTACTATTCCTGCAATAGTAGCAAAGTTCTCTCTTATTAAGATTGTTAAATTAAATATATATATATATATATATATATATATATATTTTCCAATATTAAAAAAAAAAATCGAAGATGATTTGAAAAAAAAAAATTGAATACTAGAAAAAGGTGCTTGGAGGAATTAAACTTGAGACCTCTATAATATGTGAGTAACACTTTGCCACCTTGTCTGATAGTGGCAACTACATTATTAAAGCGTTAGAAATAAAAATAAAATGAATCATACGATGGGACATCGATAGAAAACTTAAATATCATATATTTGCTTTCTTCACAACGGGATTCAACGGGATTTAAGTTAATGAAATTCCGGGCTTTCTTCTCAAAAAAAAAAAGAACAAGTTACATTCAACTCAATAACACACACTATCTAATAACTAAATTAACTTCTTTCTAAATAACCATATCCAAAAAAACGGTACACTCGTAATGAGACGAAGGAAGTACGTATGATTGGGCGTATTTATACGCATTTATTTGGGGGATTTTTCTATGTTTTCCGTGTTTAATTTGTATTAAATATCATCTTTAGGATATGATTATGATCTTATATGTATTTTGATGGTATTTGATAGGTTTTGGAGAAAAAGATTTGATTTTGAGAAGAATTTTGAAGCTTGAGGCTGTGGAGAATAGAACCTGAATTGCTGTTTGAATTGCAACTATTGAAGACAAATTTTGTCTAGAAGAGGGGCGGATGAATTTTGAATTATGGGCTGCCATGTTTGACTAAAATGAATCAATGAAGGCTGCCATATTTTGATGGTATTTTGTGGACTTTCATGCGCCACTTTTGGTTACTTTATTTTGTTAGTTTGGTCCCAGCGCCAACTTTAGTTATGTTTAGATTAGTTTTTCTTATTAGTTTAGGTGTTTAGTTTTGTTTAATTAGTTAAGGCCCACGCCATTTTAGTCTTATTAGGTTTACTTTCTTAGCTATATATATATTAGGAGTGAGTTTGTTTTTCATATCAGACATGACACATCACAATTCAGACGCCAACTTTGGAGAGCAGCGACTGGATGCAACTTTCAGCAATTAATCAAGTTTTTCGTTTCTTCATCCCTTGCAATTTATTTATTTATTTCTTGTGTTATTTAATTATGTTTTCTAGCTAAATTCGTTTATTCCGGCATCGATTAGGGAAGCACTAGAGAAATTATTCTGTGAGATCTAATTGTTCTTATACTTTATTTTATGCTTGCATCTGCGATTCTCCATGTTTAATGATATTAATTGTTTTAATCCATTAGATAATTGCAAATATTTATTGGGTTAGAATTAATTATATAGCCAATTGAACCGGCCATCCGTAATTGTGGTTTAGGTTTGATTAGTGGTAAATTGACACATCAAGGTCAAGGGAAAAGCAGTCTTAATTCAATAATCCTGCGTCAGAGTTTATTGGTTTTGAATCGGGTTTCTCTAGATATTAATGCTGTCGGCTCATTAAACCTATAGAGCGTCTCTTACAGTTGTCAGTCGATTAGGGTAGTAATTAGTGAAGCGTCTTCCTGGTTACCGAATAATTAAGGAGAAATAAGATCACGTCAGAAGCGTCTTCGGTGATTATAACTGGTTTGTTTGCATGATTTAAAGTTATTTTTGCATCCATGATCGGAATAATTAAGCTAGGGTGGACTTAATTGATTGCTGGAATTCTTTTATTAATTGTTGGAATTTTTATTCATCTTTTATCTATTGGAAAAATTGATTTATTTGGGTTTTATTTATTTAATTTTAAGTTTAGTATTTTCTATATTTTCTTCTCAAAATTTCGTGGGTTACTTGCAGGCTTTAATTAGAGAAATTCTCGCCAATCCCTTGGGAGACGATTTTGCTTACTGCTGTTTGCACAGTGTGGGCATACCGGCTGACTGCCGGATATTTTTGGTGTAAAACGACGCACCAAATTTTGGCGCCGTTGCCGGGGATTGGTTTTAAGCAGGATTTTACTGATTTCAGTCTGTCTTTTATTTTTAGTTATTTTATTTTTAGTTTATGCCCCGTTCTTCTCGTACAGGCGCATTAGTTTTTGATCCAGAAATCGAGAAGACCGCACGAAAGTTGAAGAAGCAAGCTAAGGAGTGGAAAAAGAAATCTAATTCTGCTCCACCGAGTCTTGAGGATCAAGAAGAAATTGAAGATCCAATGGGTGACCGTAACAATAGGGATGAGGAGAACGATAGAGAGATCGTTGATCCTCGACAGGAACCACCTCAACTGATCAGAGAGTTAGGCCGTCATAGAAGCAATCGCCCTTTGTGCATTGTCCTTCCTGCCATTAATGGAAACGCTGAAATACGGCCTGGTTTCATTCAAGTGCTACCCAAATTCGGTGATTTACCTGGAGAGAGTGCACACAAGCATCTGGCTGAATTTGATCTAGTTTGCTCAACTCTACGCCCTCATGGTTTTACTGAAAATAATTTGAGGCTATTGACTTTTTCTCATACTTTGCAGGGTAGAGCGAGAGATTGGCTTTTTGATCTTCCTCCTGGTTCGATTGGAACTTGGGGAGATT
Source organism: Salvia miltiorrhiza (assembly GCF_028751815.1). Classification (NCBI taxonomy): domain Eukaryota; kingdom Viridiplantae; phylum Streptophyta; class Magnoliopsida; order Lamiales; family Lamiaceae; genus Salvia; species Salvia miltiorrhiza. The sequence goes on from NC_080389.1 coordinate 9,725,799, forward strand.
TAGAAGAACAATTCTTGCGAAAATTCTTTCCTGAGTCCAGAGCTGCAAATTTGAGAATGGCCATTAGCAGCATTAAACAGAAGAAGGCGGAGAGTTTAGCCGATTATTGGGAGAGATTCCAACAGCTGTGTCGCAAGTGTCCTGATCATGGATTTTCTTACTACCAATTGCTTACTAACTATTTTTATCGTGGTATGTCTTCTTTTGATAGGAAAATTGTTGACGCTGCTTGTGGTGGAAGCTTGACCAATAAAACTTTGGACGAAGCAAAGAAACTCATCGTTGACATGGTTTCAAATGGCCAACAATATGAGGATGAGGATGATGATCGTTATAGGCCAGTGCAGAAAGTAGAAGATTCCAACATGAACGAGAAAATTGATGCTCTCACCTCTTTAGTTAGAGGACTTGCTGTCTCTAAAACTCAACACGTTCAATGTGGAATTTGCTTTGAAAATAATCATCATACTGATGCATGTCCATCTCTGCAGGATAATAATACTGAGCAAGCGTGCATGGGATCTGCTGATGAGCAAGAGATGAACGCACAAAGGCAAAGGCGAAACGACCCTTTTTCCAACACCTACAATCCAGGGTGGAGAAATCACCCAAATTTTAGGTGGAGACAGCAGGAACCAGGGATGTATGCGCCGAATCCGCCGCAGGCTGGACAGTATGCCCATACCGCACGTCCTTCACCGAGTTCTGCACCCAATATGAGCGATATCATGAAGAGCCTCGCCCAGAGCAGTGAAATTGTGAAGAATTTGGTGCAAAGTCAGCAGGCATTCCAGCATGAAACTCAGGCAGCGTTGAGTAATATGGGCACACAAATCACGCAGTTAGCCACTCAGGTGAACAAGCTGCAGGCGAATCAAGGCCGACTTCCTTCTGTCACGGAGATGAATCCCAAGGAAAATGCAAGTGCTGTAACTACAAGAAGTGGGAGAATTCTAGTTGAGCCACAACCTAAGCAGCAGGACAAAGAAGAAAAGCTTGATGAAGCCAAGGACAATGCAATTAGTGAGAAGTCACCAGAATCCACCGAGCCTAGCTCTTCTAAGGTAAGTGGAAAACCTAAGGTTTCAATTCCTCAATCATTGATTGCACCACCTTTTCCTTCTAGGTTGGCTCAGAACAAGAGAATTGAAGAAGAGAAGGATATTCTAGAAATCTTCAAAAAGGTAGAAATAAACTTGCCCTTGCTTGATGCAATTAAGCAAGTTCCCAGGTACGCAAAGTTTTTAAAAGAGTTATGCTCTAAGAAAATGAAGTTTGGGAATGATGCGAAAATTCGAGTGAGTGAGAATGTTTCTGCTGTTTTTCAAAGAAAATTGCCCCAAAAGTGTCGAGATCCTGGTATGTTCACCATTCCATGCATTATAGGTAATAAGACTGTTGAGAGAGCCATGTTAGATTTAGGAGCGTCCATAAATGTCATGCCTTATTCTGTGTATAAGGATTTGCAATTAGGACCTTTGAAAGACACTCGTGTTATCATTCAGTTAGCTGATAGGTCTACTGCATATCCCGAAGGTGTTGTTGAGGATGTCCTTGTCAAGGTCAATGATTTGATTTTTCCTGTGGATTTTTATATTGTTGATATGGATGATTCTGCTAAGCAATCCTTGATTCTTTTAGGGAGACCATTCATGAAAACTGCTAAAGCAAAAATTGATGTGGATAGTGGAATGCTTAGCCTTGAATTTGATGGAGATATTGTCACATTTAATATTTTTGAGGCTATGAAGCATGTTGAGGATCCTGAATCTGTGTTCATGATTGATGTTATTGATCCTTTGGTTGAGGAATTTGTTGAGAATTTCAGGGAGGATGAGCTTGAGCGGGTTATTTTCAGTTCCCTAACTGAAGAGAACACCAAAACTGAGGAGAATGAAGACATTAGAGAGATTATCATGCAGCTGTACTCAACGGAGGAAATTCCAGTTCGCCACTTGTCGAGCAGGATGCCCATACCGACCATCACAGAACCGATTTTGCCCTCTGTTGTGAAACCACCGAAGCTGGACTTGAAGGTACTGCCCCAACATCTGAAATATGTGTTTTTAGGAGAGGATGACACGCTGCCAGTGATCATCAGCAATGAACTCAGTGCAGAACAAGAGGTAAGGTTGGTAAGTCTTCTTAAGATGCATAAATCTGCCATTGGATGGACTATAGCCGATATCAAAGGTATTAGTCCCTCTACTTGCATGCATAGAATCTTACTTGAGCCTAATAGTAAGCCGTCTAGGGATCCTCAAAGAAAATTGAACCCTGTCATGAAAGAAGTTGTGCTTAAAGAAATTCTTAAATTGCTTGATTTAGGGATTATTTATCCGATTTCTGATAGTACATGGGTCAGTCCTGTTCATGTGGTTCCTAAGAAGTCCGGTTTTCAATTGGTCAAAAATGAGAATAATGAGTTGATTCCCATGAGGTTGCAAACTGGTTGGCGTATGTGCATTGATTTTAGGAAGTTGAATGATGCCACTAGGAAGGATCATTTTCCATTACCTTTCATTGATGAGATGCTTGAGCGATTGGCTGGTAAGGAATTCTTTTGTTTTCTTGATGGCTACTCTGGATATTTTCAAATTTTTGTAGCTCAGGAAGATCAAGAGAAAACCACTTTTACTTGCCCTTTTGGCACTTTTGCATGGCGTCGTATGCCGTTTGGATTATGTAATGCTCCTGGTACTTTTCAGCGTTGTATGATGAGCCTATTTTATGACATGATTGAGAGTTGCATAGAAATTTTCATGGATGATTTTACTGTGCATGGAGACTCTTTTGACCATTGTTTGACTAATCTTGAGCAAGTTTTGCAGAGATGTGTCGACACTAATTTAGTGTTGAACTTTGAGAAATGTCATTTCATGGTGAGAGAGGGGATTGTTCTTGGGCATGTGATTTCTGCAAGAGGAGTAGAAGTTGATAAGGCGAAAATTGATTTGATTGTTAAGTTACCTTATCCTTCTAATGTGAAAGATATTCGTGCTTTCTTAGGCCATGCAGGTTTTTATAGGCGCTTCATCAAGGACTTCGCAAAGACTGCTCAACCTCTCACTAGGTTGCTTCATCAAGATGTGTCTTTTGTGTTCGATGACAAGTGCAAGGAGGCCTTTGATTTGTTGAAGAGTAGACTCACTTCTGCCCCCATCATTCAACCACCAATTTGGGGAGAGCCTTTTGAAATCATGTGCGACGCAAGCGACTACGCCGTTGGAGCAGTGCTAGGGCAGAAAGTTGGGAAAGAGAGCCATGTGATTTACTATGCTTCCAAAACTCTCAACCCGGCTCAATACAATTACACAACCACGGAGAAGGAGCTTTTAGCCATCGTTTTTGCTTGTGAAAAATTTAGATCTTATTTGATTGGCTCTAAAGTTGTTGTTTATTCTGACCATGCAGCTCTTAAGTATTTGCTCTCTAAAAAAGAATCTAAGCCTCGCTTGATCCGTTGGATTCTGCTTTTGCAGGAATTTGACTTGGAGATTAAAGATAAAAAGGGAGCCGAGAACTTGGTAGCTGACCATTTGAGCAGACTGCAGACTGTGTCGGACGGTATGCCCATACCAGACGACTTTCCAGACGAACAGCTGCTGCACATCGACGATAACACTACTTGGTATGCTGATTTGGTTAATTTTCTAACTGCTGGAGTTTTTCCTAAGGGAATGGAGACAACCCGTAAGAATAAGTTGAGGAGCCAAGCAAAATACTTCATATGGGATGATCCTTATTTGTGGAAGACCTGTGCGGATCAAGTGATACAACGTTGCATCCCTGATGAGGAGATTCATTCCATTTTGAATTTTTGCCATGCTCATGCTTGTGGAGGTCACTTTGGTCCCAAACGAACAGCACGTAAGATTCTTGATTGTGGTTTTTATTGGGAAACTATTTTTAAGGATTCTTACAATTTCTGCAAAAATTGTGACAAGTGCCAAAGAACAGGTAATATCTCTTCTCGCAATGAAATGCCTCAAGTCCCTATTTTGGTTTGTGAAATCTTTGACGTTTGGGGAATGGATTTTATGGGACCGTTTCCTAGTTCTTTTGGAAATTCTTACATTCTTTTGGCTGTTGATTATGTTTCGAAGTGGGTGGAAGTGAAGGCCACCCGCACTAATGACTCTAAAGTTGTTGCAGGGTTCCTTAAGGCTAATATTTTTAACAGATTTGGAGTGCCCCGTGCCATCATCAGCGATCAAGGAACCCATTTTTGCAACCGCACTTTGGAAGCACTTTTCAAGAAATATGGAGTCCACCATCGAGTTGCCACGGCATATCATCCCCAGTCCAACGGTCAAGCTGAAGTTTCTAACCGAGAAATCAAGAGCATCCTTGAGAAAACAGTCAACCCGAGACGAAAGGATTGGAGTTTGAGACTGGACGATGCAGTGTGGGCATACCGCACTGCTTTCAAGTCACCGATTGGTATGTCTCCATACAGGCTGATTTTTGGGAAGCAATGTCATCTACCTGTTGAGATGGAGCATAAAGCTTTTTGGGCCGTGAAGGAATTCTGTTTAGATGAGAAAGTTGTTGGCAAAGAGCGGAAATTTCAACTGCAAGAATTAGAGGAGATTCGATTGGAGGCGTATGATCATGCAAGTCGTTACAAGGAACGAACTAAATTTCTACATGACAAATACATTCGAAGGAAATCCTTTGAAGTTGGGCAGAAGGTTCTCTTGTTTAACGCACGCTTAAGGATTATGCCAGGAAAATTGAAATCTCGTTGGTTGGGCCCGTTTGAAGTTGTTAGTGTAAGTCCTCATGGAGCTGTGGAAATCCAAAGCCTCGAAACACGAAAGTGTTTTAAGGTTAATGGACAATTACTCAAGCCATACTATGCTGGAGTCGAGATGGAGTCGTTCAATGCGCTCAGCCTGACGTCTCCAACCATTGTCTAAGGATTTTGAACTTCTTTTCTATCCAGCCAAGGACGTTAAATAAAGGCGCTCATCGGGAGGCAACCCGATTTTTCTTGCCCTTATTTTGTTTATTTTCGTTTTTTCTCAAAAAAAAAAAAAAAAAAAAAAAAATCTTGGGGTGTGTTTTGGTCAATTTCGCAGGTTTGGGGGTTGCCCTCCAGTTTCTGAAAAGTTGGGGGCCAAGGTGCAAATTCTAGAACTAGGGTTTTTGACTAAAGTCAAAATTCCCTCAATTTGGTTTCCCCCAACACCACCCCGCTCCACCGGAGTCGCTCCACCACAGCAGTGCCAAACACCGACCACCGGAAACCGCAATTCTGCCACATCTCCTTCATCTCCGGTGGCCCATTCTTCATCGCCGGAAGCTTTAGCACCCTCCTCCACCTTCTTGATTACCGTTCAGGGAAGTTTCTCTCTTTTTTGCTTTTCATTTTTTGAAGCTTCTATTTCTTTTAGTTGTCTTCTGTTGTTTCTGTTTTGGTCTGTCATACTCTCACACAATGAGGACATTGTTTTGTCCAAGTGTGGGGGGGTGTCTTTGTTCTTTGTTTTGTTTGTTTTTGCCTTTTTGTTCTGTTGGTCTGTTGGTTTGGTCTTCGAGTCAGTTTCGAGTCCTTTGGCAATGTTATGATGGATGATGTGAAGAGTTGAAATTAGGATATTGGATTTGGTATGATAGGCTGTTGCTCTTGTGATGGAATTATGCATATGTTTGTAGGTGTTCTTGTATGAGAAAAACGTGCAAAATTTGATCAAAATTACTTGAAGCCTACTTAATTGTGAGGATTGAGCCTTAATGAGCACACATGAATAGCTCCAATTGTTTCTTTGATGAGTGATTGATTCGAACTTCTATGCTGAATTTCTGGTTTGCCCTGTTGCCATAATCAAAACTGAGTTTGAGAATTTAATGCATGAAAATGATTAAGGCATTTAGGAATAACCATTGTTTGGCCTGAACATATTATCCGAACCTTCACTATTCCCTTAGTGAGCCATTTGTGCCTCAATTGCTCCTCTTTTGTTTGATTAAAACCTCACATATATTGAGCCTAAGCCTATTTCAGCCTGCTTTTGTCCCTTGAAAACATGTGAATGCACTAGATTATGACGAGATGAGAAGATGAATACTCCTATAATTTTAGTGTGTTGAGAGATAGTTCATTGATTCTATGGGATATATATGCTGTTAAAAAAAAAAAAGAAAAAAAAAAGAAAAAAAGAAAAATAGAGTTCTATAATAAAATGCATACTTTTTGAGGATTGTGGATATGTTGAGGAGCTACTCTAGAGTTTTATTGATGGAAGGTCTGGTGTGTTGCATGTTTTCAGTCATATATTGAGCCTTTTTGATCCCTTTTCCTTGTTTATCCCACCTATACGTACCCAAGCCCCATTACAACCAAAATGCAAGACCTTTTGATTTGTGCATTGGTTCCATATTTTGGTGGAGATAGTGACATAAGGGCAAGTTGTGTTTGAAGGCATGAAGTTGTGAATTGTGTGAATCTATTCTGTCCATATTTGTCTTTTGAGAGAAATTGAGTGAACTTGGTGAGGCAGTATTGAATTTGCACAATTTTGACTTGAATGAAGAACATGGCATAATTTTCTGAGCAAGAGCATAGTTAGTGGTTTATGGATGATTGTATCTTGATCAAGACTTTGAGTATTATCTATCAACGTACTTAACATCTATTGCGTAACAATTAAATTGACGAAAAACCAAAATTACTAGAATTATCAATTAGACTAACTCAAAGTTTTTTTAACATTTTTTTCTCATTAATTAAGTCTCTTATGTGCGTAATGCTATATCTTCATGAGTAGTTATTTCTGTTGAAATTTTATAGTGAAGAAAATTCTTCACAGTACAGTTAAAAAACTGTCTCCAAAAATGCAATATATAAATGTGTTGAATAAACGATCCAAAACTAGAAAAACAATAAGCAATCGACACAAGCAATTACGTGGTTCGGCCAATTGGCCTATGTCCACGGAGGGTCAAATGAAACTTTATTACTCTTCACCGGAAAACCACCGGAGCAAAACTTTACACCACAAACTCAAGAAACTCGACTCAATTTTGGGAAAAATAAAAATAGACCCAAAGTTCGTGTATTTAAGCACTAATAACCCAAAATAATATTTAGGCGCTAATAACTGATAATATCCTATTAATATATATGAAACGGTTAGCCCTCCTGTAATATAAGAGCTCCTATTTGCTTTTTCATTGATTACAAATTAATGTACCATAAGAAAACGAAGAATAATAACAAAAATTGAAAAATTATCATATATAAAAGTGAAAATGGTGAAATATATATTTTTCATCATTAATTTTCTGTAAAAGAAGATCACACCCTTGTGAACATGGGATAGTAAAGTGGAACCAAAATGTATAAAAAATTTCCATCTTTTCTTATGATAAATTTGCGATCACATAGAATTCACCTTTAAATCCATCAAGCTGATTAAGAAATTTGATTCATAGAAACAACTCTGTTCTATTACAAAATTCCAACCAAAAAATATAAAAAAGAAGGAACAGAGTAGCAACAAGATATGAAGAAATCACCATTGCCAAAGTAACTAAATGTCATTTAGAAACACACAACCACCAAAGGAGAAGAAAAATCAATTATCCAGATTAACGCCAACTGCTCTAGCTCATAGGATTGATATTCACCGTCGCTATCTTGGAGGATAAGTGTGAATTCTTCATCTTTGTTGCAATGCTTTTGGTTGTCACCATCTTTAACTCCCTCAGATTAGTCATCGACACAATCTCTTCCGGGAGGGTATCCAGATATGGACAATCATGGATTTCTAATTTCATGAGCCAATTACCCATTGCATTTTTTACATATCGTACATTTCTTAGATTCCACAACTCTTCGATGCACAATTTTTCGAGACGAGGGAAGCCATCGCCTAAGATCACCATTTGTTGACCAGTGTATGCATTCCGCAATTTGAGGTATTTTAGCTCGGGTAACTTCTCCCCTAATAGAGGCATGGGGTCTTCATCAAGACAGCTATTAATCAACGTCAATGTTTCAAGTTCTGGAGGGAAACTTGTTGGACGCCTTGCAAGGAGTCCATCTAATTTGAGTGTTTTGAGTCCGTATAGAATACGAAGCTCATCCAAACAAGGCATACTTCTGAAACGATACCCTCTTAAGATTAGGTGGTTAAGATAGTACATCTCAGCCAATGACACAAAAAGCTTGCTTACATCTGAGTTTTCATCCACTTCTTCTATCCCCAATTTCCAAAGCTCATTCAACATTTTTAAATCCGAGAGCTCATATGTCCAATTATCAACAGAGACGTAGGTTAAGGTCTCCAGATCCTGTAGCGTGTCAATCTTAAAAGGCTTCCGGTAAATCAGATTAGACATGTAGAGGTGGCGAAGGCTATGCAATTCCCATATAACATCTGGCAGCTCCAACATAAAGTTTTGAGCTATGTCAAGAACCTCAAGCTTTTCCAAGCACCCCAACGACTCTGGAAGCTCTTTTATGTAGTTGTTTCTCAATCCCAAATATCTTAGTTCCATCAATGTGCAGATAGTTTCCGGTAAAAACTTCAACCCAAAATCTTCCAAGTCGAGTATCTTAAGTTGTTCAAAGCTCTTCCAATAAGATGGACTAGTGTCCAAGTAGCCACCTCCATGGAAGAAGAGAGAAACAAGATGCTTATCTTGATCCGTGGAGTAGTTGAACTTGTCTCTGCTACAAATGATAACACGATGATGACGAGGACTCTCAGAGGGCCGATTATTTCCATTGTTCCTTAGGATCTCGAAACCTAGTTTCTCCTCTGCCTTTTGGATGGATAGCATGTGTAGCACAACATTCATACGATACTTGGTGCCCTTGTCATTGACATCAATAACGGATTCATTGACTAAATCCTCTAAATAATTTTCACACTGATCTTCTGAACTCTGTAGCACTCCTCCTGCAACCCAAATCTGTGTCAACTTTTCTTTCCTCAAAGTTGTATTTTCCTTAAAGAAGGCCATACACAAGAAACATAACTGCCCCTCGGGATCCAATTGAAGATAAAATGGTTCCAATAACTTCAATATTGGACCAAAATCAACTGATTCAAGAAGTTGTTCCCATTCACAGCCCCCGGAGAGTTTCTTTTCTGCTAACTGCTTTCCCACCACTTTTATAGCTAATGGCAGACCGCCACATTTTCTCAACATTTGTTTTCCCATATGCTCCAAGTCCATTGGGAATTGGTGCTCTCCCATCAATCTATTGCCATGGTTTATTGTTTTCAGAAACAATTTCCAGCTCTTCTTAGAATCCAAAGGTTCCATCTTATAAACATTTTCAGAAAATACTTCTATGTCGATAGGTGTAGTGTGACTTGTGAGCAGCACTCTACTTCCGTCGTCTGCTTAGATATGAAGAATGTATACAAAAAAGAAAGAGTCAGAAGGTTATTGAGTAGAGAAAATTTATATTGGCTTGTCGGAAAACATTTTTTTTGGAAATGATCATCTCTTAAGGTTGCGTTTACTTTAATGGATAAATTTATCCATGGAAAGGGATGGATAACACAAATTTATGCCTTTAAATGTCTTATTCTTTTTCCAACATTTGACACAAAAGAGATACTCACCATTTTTCCTTCCTTACTTTCACTTCAAGGATAGATAATATTATCCATCCATTTTTGGTGTGATAATATTATCCATCTTTAAAGTGAAAATAAGGAAAGAAAAATGGTGAGCATTTTTTGTGTGTCCATTGTTGGAAAATGAATGAGACATTTAAAGGCATAAATTTGTATTATCTATCCTTTTCTATGGATAAATTTATCCATCAGGGTGCGTTCTCTTTGGTTGTAAATTTATCATGAGAAAAGAAAGGATAAACAAAATTTCACCCTTTAAATCATTCCTTTATTTTCCCACATTTCCTACTTGACCCTTACTCATTCCTCATTTACACTACAAATGAGGGATAATATCCCTTTATCCCTCATTTGTAGTGTAAATGAGGAATGAGTAAGGGTCAAGTAGGAAATGTGGGAAAAGAAGTGAAGGATTTAAAGGGTGAAATTTTATTTATCCTTCCTTTTTCCATAATAAATTTACAACCAAAGAGAACGCACCTCAAAGTAAATGCAGCCTAAGTTAAAATATGAGTTAGCGCAAAACGACTAGATCATAAGCAGACGGAAAATGATCATACATACCTTGTTGTGGAAAAGCATTCATCAAAGACTTCAAGGGCATTTTTTTGGGCAGGTCGTCGAGAATTATAAGAAATCGCTTTCCTCGCAGGTGTTGGCGAATCATATCTCGGAGGCTTTGGTTGTCCATATTCTCCAATAAGGAAGATGTATGAGGATCTTCTACCTGTTGACACTGTTGTATTTGTCACGACCAGACCTAATTAAGGATAATTAAGCCGGGGAAACCGTGACTAATGGAGGGAGATTAGAAGCGGGGTAGAAAGAGGAATAATCAAACAAGAAAGGATCGCATTTCATCATTATTAACAACATGGATATTTTTAATATAACGGAGTTTTAGTCGTATAGACTCAAATAACTAATAAGTTCGGATAACTCCGATTTATCCAAAATAGCATAAAACTTCTGAGTACGCAGCGGAATACAGTTCTGATTACATGTATGAAGACATGTAACCCTAGAGTTCATTAATACATAATAAGACAAAGAGTCCCGCTCGTCACTTCATCACCATCGGCAGCTGCTCAACCTGCACATTTAGAAATATATGCAGGGCTTGAGTACAAAAGTACTCAGTGGGCACGTATGCCTAAGTATAAAAATACATGCTTCAAAACTGTAAATTGTCATGCCATCATAAACAGTACAGCAAGGGAGTTTTTCGCTAAAAGGCCCAAGCTTACTAAATTCATTTGTGATTCTTAAAGTTCGTCTGCAGACTAAGTTCTCTTGTAATCTATCGTATCTGGAACTATGTGCCGGAGAGGTGGCCACCTCTCACGGTCACTTGACCGGCCAACCCGCTAGATGACTCACGGTCACTGGTGTACACTAGCCCTGGCAGGATAGCTATCAACTGCCCAGGACCCGAATTCGATTACATAACTGGCAAAGCCACATCAGATAGATATCATACTGAAATTGAAACATTTTATGGCAAGACAATACTTGAAATAACTTCAATTCAAAGATTTTGTCATGAAATAACTTGTTCAACTATAATATGAAACTCATTTGATATATATGAAAGTAATGCCCACCTGATAGTGATTTTCTGTGATACAAAAGCTCCTCAACAGATTATCAATCTCGCCCTTGACCTTTATTACGAGAATATATATACATATATAAGATATTTGCTCGAATAAAAATCCTCAAATGAGAATGTGTATTTAACTATGCATGAACCTCATATGCATGAACTTATTATTCTAAGATGATATTAGGGAATTACTACTATTAATCCTCACTATTGGATCAAATAAATACCAACTAGGTTTCATCTTGCGTGGTTGAGTAATTAACTAAAATAATTCGTTCGCCTCAGGTGTTCTAACCTGCTAATTAAATAAATCCATCCTTCGTGGTCGTTACTAAGAAATAACTATTTCGGCTTATTCGCTGAATAATCTCATAAAAATCTCTCGGGCTTAATAAATAGGAATAGAAATAATATTATAAGTTCAAATAATTAAAAGGCTCAACATAAGACAGCCTAATAATTAATCAAACAAAAATGGGCTTGATTTAAATAAGTTGTGGCATTCCAATAATTAAATTGAAAAGTTTAGTTGGATTAATTTATGGACTCAAGTAATTAAATAATTCTTGGCCCAATAAATAAATAATGAAAAATTGGCTAAGTTTAAATCAAGTATGCAAGGCCCAAATGCAATTAAATAAATAAGGCCCAACTGAAATAATCATCCAACCCATTCTACTCAATTAAAATCAAACGAGGCCCAACGAAGATAATATAACAGCCCAATTAAAATAATAAGCCCAAGATATAATATGAAAATTTATCTGGGCTCAATTAAATAAGATGTAGAGGCCCAAATAATTAAAGGAGTTCGGCCCACATAAAATAAATAAGGAGCCCAAATTAAAATAAAATAAAGGCCCCATTTTCGGCCCAAACATTAAAATAAATAAGAAGCCCAATAACAATAAAACTAAAGAAAGCCCAATAAAAAAAATAGATGAGCCCAACTCCAATTATACTCGGCTCTCTCTCTCTCTAAATCTCGTTCTCTCTTCTTTTTTTTTTTTTTTTCCCTGATACATTCTCTCTCTCTCTTTTTTTATCGAGCTCTCACTCTTTCTCTCTCAGAACAGCCGTGAGCTCCTTCTCCCAGAATCAGTCGAGCTCTCCCTCAAAATCAATAACCGTTCAGCCCCTTCCTCTCTCTCTCTCGATCTGTTCGTCTCTCTCTCTCTCGAAGTCACCGCCGTCGGAGTTCGCCGGAGCGAGCGGCGACAACCACAGCCCCTTGGTTCTCCCTTCTCTCTCTCTTTCGGAGTCACGGTCGCTGGGACTACCTCCGGTGAGATAGCCGCCGGACTTAGCCCCCTCTGCTCCAGCCGAAACCCACCGCCGCTGCTCTCTCTCCGCTCACCACCAGATCCGTCTCTCACTCTGCTCCCTCGAATCTCCTCCGGCCATGGCCGAGCAGCAGCTGATCGGCCCGCCATCTCTACCTCCGCCGACCAGCTCCACGTCCACCCCTTTTTTTCTCTCTCTGGATCAACGGACAGCAGCTAAGCCGCCTGACCCTCCTATTTTCTGAACTCCGGGAAGCTCGCAAATGGCCGCTGCGACTGTTGCTCTGGAAACAACAAAAGTCGTCGCGTCGTCGCATTGCCGACCCTGGGATCAGCGAGTTGTGGTCGTCGTCGGGGTTCTTCTCTGACCGCGTCCGGCGAGCAGCAAAACTCTGCCCCCGCTGACCCTTTTCGGTTCAGAAATCATCGAGGTTTCGCCGTTGTTGTCGCTGTTTCCGGCGAAGGGTGTCGCCTTCATCGTTGTCATCGTCGTCTCAGTTTCAACCGAACGGAAAAGCTGTCGTTCTTCCTATCGCAAGATAAGTGTTCTAAATCCTATTGTTGTCTCTATAGGTGCTTATACTGCTCATCAATAAGTTCTGTATTTCTTATGTGAATAAGCCTTCCTACTTTCTATTCACTTCTTTTATTAAAAACATAATATGATGTTGTGACTTGTGCGACATGAGGGAGTTAACAGAGATAGATTGATCACCTTGAATGTTTGTTTCGGTGGAATGTTGCTGTGGTTGAATTGATGATAACTGAAATAGAAGGTTGTTGGCTTTTCTCAATACTTACAGGAGTATAAGAATTTAAGTGGATGAATTAAAGCCAAATTTACCTCTTGAAGTTTTGGCAGGAAAATGAACTGATGGTTTATTTTACTTCTTCCATTGTTAGCTGGAGTAACAAATGCTTGAAACTTTAGAAAGATCTACACTTGCTGGGTTTTTCTCTTTGGTTGATTTTCAAGTTTGCTTTCTTGTCTTTGATGGAACGATGGACAGATGAGAATTTTCTTGGATGCTTGCAGAAGATGAGTGAAGTTCTCCTGCTCTTCTCGTGGAGTTAGTGTAGAATGGAGGTGAATTAGTGGTGCGGTGGAGAAGTTGTTGTAGTGGAAAAAAAATTGAGTAGTGGTGGGGAAAAGTGATGATAATGGTGTGGAGAAGTTGGGGAACAAATATTGATGGAAGAAAAAGAAATAAAAAAAAATGTAGAGAAGAATTAATGATGTATTTTCTATGTCTCAGTGATTCTATAACTGTAAGATGGATCGCGTGCTCGTATCTGCTTGGTACTGTTTATCTAAATAAATCTCGATTTCGACATGTGATATCTCGCTAAAATCGATAAGTTATAAAATGAATCTAAATTAAATCCATAGATTTAATTCGTTCGTTGTTCTGATATCTAAATTAAATCCGCAGATTTAATTAACTTCTTGAGTCGGAAATAATTCACGACCTGAGTAAAATAAAATCAAATTCCATCTCGCTTAAAAAAAATAACGTGACTTTGCTAAGTCAGTTATAACTCTGAAATAATATCATTGACTGCTTTAACAATATAAATTCAGGATCATAAGCTGAATTCATATCAGGATAAAAACCGTTTTCATTCACTGATGAACAAAAATAAACACTCATTACTGGATTTAAAATATATAAAAGAGCGGGTCACTACATACTACCCCTCTTAACAAAAATTTCGTCCCGAAATTTGCATATTTCTTCTAAAACAGTTCGGGGTATTTCTCCTTCATTTTGTCTTCAAGCTCCCACGTGGCTTCCTCTTGTCCGTGGTGTCTCCATAACACTTTCACTGATGTGATTGCCTTATTCCTGAGTTGTTGTACTTTTCGATCTAGAATGGCCTCTGGTCTCTCTTCATAGCTCAAGTCTGGGTAAAGGATCATCTCTTCTTGGTGGATTATGTGCTTTGGATCGAAAACGTATTTTCTGAATTGTGATACGTGGAAAACATTGTGAACGTTTCCAAAGCTTGGCGGTAACGCCAACCTATAGGCTACTGGGCCTATTCTCTCCAAAATCTCATAAGGTCCTACGAATCGGGGCCTAAGTTTTCCCTTGACACCAAACCTAGTTATCCCCTTGGTAGGAGATACCTTTAGGAAGACCTTGTCTCCTATTTCAAAACATAACTCAGTTCGACGTGCATCAGCATAAGATTTCTGTCTATCTTGTGCCTCTTTTATTCGCCCTCTGATCTGGCGGACTATCTCAACCATCTCATTGACCATGTCTGGTCCTAAAACTTTTCTCTCACCCACTTTATCCCAATAAAGCGGTGATCTACATTTTCTTCCATATAATGCCTCATATGGTGCCATATCGATAGTTGCCTGGTAACTGTTATTATAGGCAAATTCAATCAACGGCAGCACTACTTCCCAACTTCCACCTCTGTCTAATACCACTGTTCTTAACATATCTTCGAGGGTCTGAATTGTCCTTTCAGACTGCCCATCTGTCTGCGGGTGGAAGGCGGTGCTGAAATTTAGCCTCGTGCCTAACTCCTTCTGTAAGCTCATCCAAAATCTAGATGTGAACTTTGAGTCTCGATCTGATGTGATTGACACGGGTACACCGTGTAAGCGTATAATCTCTCGAACATACAACTGAGCTAGCTTGTCTGACCCGTGTGTGATCGGTATTGGTATAAAATGAGCACATTTTGTGAGTCGATCCACTATTACCCAAATGGCAGTGTTTCCTCTCTTTGTTTTGGGCAAACTGGTCACAAAATCCATTGCGATGTGCTCCCACTTCCATTCTGGAATTTCCAACGGTTGCAGTTTTCCATATGGCCTTTGGTGTAAGGCCTTCACCTGTTGGCATGTCAGGCATTTCTCCACAAATTACGCTATGTCTCTCTTCATGCCTTCCCACCAAAAGTGTTTCTTTAGGTCCTGATACATCTTAGTACTCCCTGGGTGGGCAGTATAAGGGGTATCGTGAGCCTCACTCATGATTTTATCCTTAAGCTCATCATCGTGGGGGATGCATATTCTTCCCTCAAAGAGGATAGCATTATCTGCTGCTTCTTGATAATTCTTGACTCCTCCTCTCCTTACCGCTTCCCGTAGTTTCTCCATTTTCTCGTCTTTTCTTTGTGCTTCTACAATCATCTTTCTCAAACTAGGTATTGTTGCAACAACGCTTGCTATCGTCCCTGGTGGTTTAACCACTTCTATGCTCATTTTTCCAAACTCTTTGATGAGCTCATTCTTTTGGGTGACGAGACATCCCAACCTAGATTGAGTTTTACGGCTCAATGCATCAGCTACTACATTGGCCTTACCCGGGTGATAGTTAATACCACAGTCATAATCCTTCACTAGTTCGAGCCACCTCCTTTGTCTCATGTTAAGGTCCTTTTGCTCGAAAAAGTACTTCAGGCTTTTGTGGTCTGTGAATATCTCACACCTAACTCCATATAGGTGGTGTCTCCAAATCTTCAGCGCATGCACCACTGCAGCTAACTCCAGATCATGAGTCGGGTAATTCAGTTCATGTGGCCTAAGCTGTCGTGACGCATATGCTATCACTCTTCCTTCTTGCATCAGCACGCAGCCAAGTCCATTTTTGGACGCGTCTGTGTAGATCACGTATTCCTTATCAGCTGTTGGAACGGCTAACACTGGTGCCGTAGTCAACTTTTCCTTGAGTTCTTTAAAGCTCTTCTCGCACTCCTCTGTCCAAGAAAATTTTATTCCCTTCCTGAGTAGTTGCGTCATTGGCCTTGCAATTTTGGAAAATCCTTCCATAAACCTCCGATAGTAACCTGCCAATCCTAAGAAACTTCTTATCTCATTAGGGTTAGTAGGCGATCTCCATTCGCGCACCGCTTGTACTTTCTCAGGGTCCACTTTAATCCCTTCAGATGACACAATATGTCCTAAAAACGTGACTTCGCTGAGCTAAAACTCACACTTGCTGAATTTGGCATAAAGGCACTCCGTCCTTAACGTTTCTAGGACAATTCTCAGATGTTCCTCATGGTCTTTCTCATTCTTCGAGTAGATCAGGATGTCATCTATGAATACCAAGACAAATTTGTCTAAGTACGGATGGAACACTCGATTCATGAGGTCCATGAACACGGCTGGCGCATTAGTTAGCCCGAATGGCACAACTACAACTTCGTAGTGGCCATACCTAGTTCGGAATGCCGTCTTAGGTACGTCTTCTGGTCGAATCTTCAGCTGGTGATAACCAGACCGCAAATCAATCTTTAAGAACATGCTTGCTCCCTTGAGCTGGTCGAAGAGGTCATCTATCCTTGATAAAGGATATTTGTTCTTGAGTGTCACTTTGTTCAGTTCTCTATAGTCTATGCACATTCGCAATGTGCCATCCTTTTTCTTCACGAAAAGTACGGGTGCACCCCAAGGTGATACACTTGGCCTAATGAATCCAAGTTCCAAAAGTTCTTGCAGTTGTATCTTGAGTTCTTCCAACTCTTTAGGAGCCATCCGGTACGGTGCCTTTGAAATGGGAGCTGCCCCGGGCTCCAAATCAATGGTAAACTCAATTGGTCTGTCCGGTGGTGGCCCTGTCAGAATCTCTGGAAATACATCTGAAAAGTCCCGTACAATTGCTATATCTTTTATGCTCTTTTCAGTACCCAGTTCTCCGTGCAAGTATACGAGGTAAGCTGGGTATCCTTTTTTCATCATTTTCGTTGCTTGTAGGGCGGAGATGATCATCTTTCTTCTTCCCATACTAATTCCGTGGAAATGTGACGGCTCCCTTCCTGGGGGTCGAAATGATATCCGTCTTTCGTTACAAAGGATGGTGGCATAGTTCTCGGCTAGCCAGTCCATTCCTAGGATTATGTCCACATCTCCCATCGGTATAACATACGAGTTGTTCACTACAATCTTGAGTGACTCTATGTTCAGTTCTAGGTTCAAGCACACATGATCTACTGTCGTCATCCCTCCTATAGGTGATGATATACTCAACTCCTGGCCAGCTTTTTCCATTTTAAGTTTTAATGTGTCAACACATATACTTGAAATGAAAGTATGCGATGCGCCCGTATCAAATAGAAGTACAACAGGAGTATTGAGTAGCATGCCCATACCTGCCAGGTTTCCCTGGTTGTTCTCGGGCTGTTTCTGCCTCATAGCATAGGCTCTAGCATGACGAGGCTTTTCATGTTGTTTCTGTTGTCGCTGCTGTTGTTGGCGGGCCTGTTGCTCATACGGTTATTGAGGTTGTGGTTGGTATTGTAGCTGTTGGTGCTGCTGATACTGTGGTTGCTGCCTTGGGTATGGTTGGGGCAGAGCTTGGATTGCTCGCAGAGGTGGAGCCTGGATAGGTGGGTTCGGCCTTGAACTCGTCCCGTTTTGCTTATTCGGACACCGGTTTGCATAGTGCCCCTTCTGGTTGCAAATATAGCAACTATCACTGCCGGCCTTACAGATTCCCACATGACTTTTATTACATTTGGGGCAATGTGGGGCCCTCTGTTGGTTATTTCCCATCTGTTTCGGTGCACTCTGGCCTCCATAGCCCTGTGACTGGAAGACCCGTCCCTGCCATGGCCTCTTCTCGCCTTGGTTAGGGTTACTGTTGTCCCATCTCCTTTTTCCTTTGAAATTCGGATTATAACTTTGATCATGTGGAGGTGCTGGCGCAGGTACAGTTGCAGGTCTTTCTCCCGGCATGGCTGCCTCAATGTCTAACGCTCGGCTGAGCGACTCAGTGTATGACAATCCTTCGTGGCTTGCCAAAGCCATCCTAATTTTGTGCCTCAGACCGGCACAAAACTTTTCAGCCATCTTTTCATCTGTGTCAACTTGTTCCGGCGCATATCTAGACATATCGCAGAACATCCTGTCGTATTGAGTTACCGACATCTTCCCTTGCTTTAGATTGTAAAATTCAGCTTCCTTCTTCTTGCGGTAGCTCTTGGGTATATACTTGTCATATATACCGGCTTTGAATTGTTCCCAAGTCAGGTTTTCTATCTGCTCTGCTGTCATCGTTTTCATCCTTGCTTCCCACCAGAAATTAGCTGACCCAGTCAACTGAAAGGACATACGAGTCAGACGCTCTTGGTCGGTGCAACGCAGGAAGTTGAAAATGCGTTCAATAGCGCGAACCCAAGTTTCAGCTTCTGCCGGGTCTCCTGTCCCGTTGAAGGTAGGTGGGTTCTGTCGCAAGAATAATTCTTCAATCCGTCGTTCTGGCTGAACAGGTGGTTGAACTATTTCGGGTTCTAGTTCTGGCCCTGTTTCTGGGCCTCTTCTTTCATTTCGGGGAATCCTGCCCCCTCCTCTTGGTCGTCCTCGTTTTGGCGGCATTCTATTAGGTCAAAACACAAGTTGTTAATGCAACATCACAAGGCATACTATCATTTCTATAGTTACTCCTTAACTCATCGAGTTCTACTCTTGCTAAAACTTAAGCGAATATATAAATAAAACATAGCGGGATGACTTGCTGCGAAAGACCAATAAGGTCACCATATATAACATAGGAAAATTGCCTCAATGAGGACTTTACATCATCATAAAAGTCTAGATTCAAAGATCTATTTAAGTACCACACATGATGAACTGGCTACCTAGCGAAGCCATCACAAAAAGTACTCAGTCACGGAACGCCCCAAGGTTTCACGTCTCCGTACTTAATACTAGTCAAAATAACTAAGCCAACATAGGGGCATTCAAAAGCATCGAAATGATCATCGTTTTCTAAATATACAAATAAGATCCTACTAAATGCACAAGAGATTGTCTGTATGCATTACGTGCTTGACCCTTGGGTTGAAGCATACATGTTTGACTGATTTAATCTGATGAGTATCTGTTTGTCCTTGGGTCACAAAAAATCTACCAACAGCTAGTAGATCGCAATGATTCAAATCACAAATGGCAATTAGGCAAAGTGTTTCAATAATTTGCCAAACAATTGAAAATGAATAACCATAGGGTAGAAATGAATTGACTGAAAGGTCGAAACGAAATGACCTAATAGTCTGAACCCGTTTGGCTTTTCAGATGAAGGTTAAAAATATATAGGTTTAAAGACCCATATATGACGACTACTGAGATTTTGGCCATGTGGACTGGCCAGGTCCGACACAACTACTTCTCAGTCATTCGGAAATACTTTTCCGAACTTGGCAACTCTTGTTCCTTGGCTGCAAAAGGTATATTTGGTCTAAAATCACCACTTTCTTCTTAATATCTTGAACATGTCCTTGAGAATATTCTAGAGCTTCTCAAACTTGGAGTCTACCTCCTAGTTTAATGCAATCCTTAAACATCTTCTATAGGCGAAATAAGGTAGGCTCGACCTTACTCAACAATGTTCCTCTATATGATCTTAATGTAGTACTTCTAGTACTTAGTGTTCCTTCACATAGCGCTTGAAATGCAGCCATATAATTTGAAGCACTCTTCCGTGTTATTGCAAAAGACCTTTTGAATCATCACGCATTCAATAAGGAAATAGCTTTTGCTCATCTGAGCACCTTTATAGGGTATGTGTCTCCATGTGTAATGCTAAGTCATAGAATGACCTTAGTCAATGCTCTCATTGCGGCTACCAGACTAAATGCATAATCCAAGACGTTCTAACTGAGGCGATGTCCTCGATAGGTTAAGGTATATATACTTATCTTGAGTATATCCTTAGGGTCTCATTAGAATCTTAATTCTTTTGTTTCAGCATTGATCCACTGTCGGCGCTTCTAGCTATTATTAAACTCTAAACCATCTTCGAGAACTTCTCTCGTCTTACACACTTGCGTAAACTTTTATGATCAATCATAATGGTTGGTAACTACTAGTACCCATATCACATCTTGTCTTTCCAATTCGTAGTAGGTGATCGTAATCAATAGGGATTCTCAGTCATGTCCTTATCTATTGCGATAGGTACTGTAAGTAGAATGGTTCCGAATATCTGAAACTATAAGCTGATAGCTTTAATCGTAATATTATAACATCATATACAAAGCATTTTGACCCCTCGTAAGTCTAACTCTGAAGTTCATACATGAATCATGAAGGTTATCCTCAAGCCATAGCTAGTGATAATCGAGGCTAGAAGCGAGTCTCAGCTTATTAGGAATTAGCTAACTGATTACATCAGTCGCACTCATCACTTATAAGCAATATTGTACTTAAACTATCATCGAAGGCAATAGTCGATTAGGTGTTCCGTCTCGCGTGAACAACATGAATGAAGAACTATGTCTGCTTCAGTGATTCGTGCGTGGCACTCTGCTTGCACTGCTTTCATTGGATTCTCTTCCTCTTTCTTAGCTCTTCACCATGGCTATAGTGAAATATAACTGAGTTTCTAGCTTCTATTGTTCTTCTCGTAATAGTGATCATGCATTCTTAACGCATCTAAGTTCATTGAGATATCTAATCAATCAATAAAGCATAAAACTTGAATGTAAGCATCAGTACATTCATATAGAACGTGAACTTCTCAATGTTTTAAAATCATTACCACCTTCTTTCTTGCTGAGCATGACGATGTGATGAAATGATGAGCTTTGGTCGACTGACTCTTTCATAGTAGTGATCATACTAGAAAAATTGGTTAACTCTATGGTTCAGAGCAAATAAACTGCTCTGATACCACTCTGTCACGACCAGACCTAATTAAGGATAATTAAGCCGGGGAAACTGTGACTAATGGAGGGAGATTAGAAGCGGGGTAGAAAGGGGAATAATCAAACAAGAAAGGATCGCATTTCATCATTATTAACAACATGGATATTTTTAATATAACGGAGTTTTAGTCGTATAGACTCAAATAACTAATAAGTTCGGATAACTCCGATTTATCCAAAATAGCATAAAACTTCTGAGTACGCAGCGGAATACAGTTCTGATTACATGTATGAAGCCATGTAACCCTAGAGTTCATTAATACATGATAAGACAAAGAGTCCCGCTCGTCACTTCATCACCATCGGCAGCTGCTCAACCTGCACATTTAGAAATATATGCAGGGCTTGAGTACAAAAGTACTCAGTGGGCACGTATGCCTAAGTATAAAAATACATGCTTCAAAATTGTAAATTGTCATGCCATCATAAACAGTACAGCAAGGGAGTTTTTCGCTAAAAGGCCCAAGCTTACTAAATTCATTTGTGATTCTTAAAGTTCGTCTGCAGACTAAGTTCTCTTGTAATCTATCGTATCTGGAACTATGTGCCGGAGAGGTGGCCACCTCTCACGGTCACTTGACCGGCCAACCCGCTAGATGACTCACGGTCACTGGTGTACACTAGCCCTGGCAGGATAGCTATCAACTGCCCAGGACCCGAATTCGATTACATAACTGGCAAAGCCACATCAGATAGATATCATACTGAAATTGAAACATTTTATGGCAAGACAATACTTGAAATAACTTCAATTCAAAGATTTTGTCATGAAATAACTTGTTCAACTATAATATGAAACTCATTTGATATATATGAAAGTAATGCCCACCTGATAGTGATTTTCTGTGATACAAAAGCTCCTCAACAGATTATCAATCTCGCCCTTGACCTTTATTACGAGAATATATATACATATATAAGATATTTGCTCGAATAAAAATCCTCAAATGAGAATGTGTATTTAACTATGCATGAACCTCATATGCATGAACTTATTATTCTAAGATGATATTAGGGAATTACTACTATTAATCCTCACTATTGGATCAAATAAATACCAACTAGGTTTCATCTTGCGTGGTTGAGTAATTAACTAAAATAATTCGTTCGCCTCAGGTGTTCTAACCTGCTAATTAAATAAATCCATCCTTCGTGGTCGTTACTAAGAAATAACTATTTCGGCTTATTCGCTGAATAATCTCATAAAAATCTCTCGGGCTTAATAAATAGGAATAGAAATAATATTATAAGTTCAAATAATTAAAAGGCTCAACATAAGACAGCCTAATAATTAATCAAACAAAAATGGGCTTGATTTAAATAAGTTGTGGCATTCCAATAATTAAATTGAAAAGTTTAGTTGGATTAATTTATGGACTCAAGTAATTAAATAATTCTTGGCCCAATAAATAAATAATGAAAAATTGGCTAAGTTTAAATCAAGTATGCAAGGCCCAAATGCAATTAAATAAATAAGGCCCAACTGAAATAATCATCCAACCCATTCTACTCAATTAAAATCAAACGAGGCCCAACGAAGATAATATAACAGCCCAATTAAAATAATAAGCCCAAGATATAATATGAAAATTTATCTGGGCTCAATTAAATAAGATGTAGAGGCCCAAATAATTAAAGGAGTTCGGCCCACATAAAATAAATAAGGAGCCCAAATTAAAATAAAATAAAGGCCCCATTTTCGGCCCAAACATTAAAATAAATAAGAAGCCCAATAACAATAAAACTAAAGAAAGCCCAATAAAAAAAATAGATGAGCCCAACTCCAATTATACTCGGCTCTCTCTCTCTCTAAATCTCGTTCTCTCTTCTTTTTTTTTTTTTTTTCCCTGATACATTCTCTCTCTCTCTTTTTTTATCGAGCTCTCACTCTTTCTCTCTCAGAACAGCCGTGAGCTCCTTCTCCCAGAATCAGTCGAGCTCTCCCTCAAAATCAATAACCGTTCAGCCCCTTCCTCTCTCTCTCTCGATCTGTTCGTCTCTCTCTCTCTCGAAGTCACCGCCGTCGGAGTTCGCCGGAGCGAGCGGCGACAACCACAGCCCCTTGGTTCTCCCTTCTCTCTTCTCTCTCTCTTTCGGAGTCACGGTCGCTGGGACTACCTCCGGTGAGATAGCCGCCGGACTTAGCCCCCTCTGCTCCAGCCGAAACCCACCGCCGCTGCTCTCTCTCCGCTCACCACCAGATCCGTCTCTCACTCTGCTCCCTCGAATCTCCTCCGGCCATGGCCGAGCAGCAGCTGATCGGCCCGCCATCTCTACCTCCGCCGACCAGCTCCACGTCCACCCCTTTTTTTCTCTCTCTGGATCAACGGACAGCAGCTAAGCCGCCTGACCCTCCTATTTTCTGAACTCCGGGAAGCTCGCAAATGGCCGCTGCGACTGTTGCTCTGGAAACAACAAAAGTCGTCGCGTCGTCGCATTGCCGACCCTGGGATCAGCGAGTTGTGGTCGTCGTCGGGGTTCTTCTCTGACCGCGTCCGGCGAGCAGCAAAACTCTGCCCCCGCTGACCCTTTTCGGTTCAGAAATCATCGAGGTTTCGCCGTTGTTGTCGCTGTTTCCGGCGAAGGGTGTCGCCTTCATCGTTGTCATCGTCGTCTCAGTTTCAACCGAACGGAAAAGCTGTCGTTCTTCCTATCGCAAGATAAGTGTTCTAAATCCTATTGTTGTCTCTATAGGTGCTTATACTGCTCATCAATAAGTTCTGTATTTCTTATGTGAATAAGCCTTCCTACTTTCTATTCACTTCTTTTATTAAAAACATAATATGATGTTGTGACTTGTGCGACATGAGGGAGTTAACAGAGATAGATTGATCACCTTGAATGTTTGTTTCGGTGGAATGTTGCTGTGGTTGAATTGATGATAACTGAAATAGAAGGTTGTTGGCTTTTCTCAATACTTACAGGAGTATAAGAATTTAAGTGGATGAATTAAAGCCAAATTTACCTCTTGAAGTTTTGGCAGGAAAATGAACTGATGGTTTATTTTACTTCTTCCATTGTTAGCTGGAGTAACAAATGCTTGAAACTTTAGAAAGATCTACACTTGCTGGGTTTTTCTCTTTGGTTGATTTTCAAGTTTGCTTTCTTGTCTTTGATGGAACGATGGACAGATGAGAATTTTCTTGGATGCTTGCAGAAGATGAGTGAAGTTCTCCTGCTCTTCTCGTGGAGTTAGTGTAGAATGGAGGTGAATTAGTGGTGCGGTGGAGAAGTTGTTGTAGTGGAAAAAAAATTGAGTAGTGGTGGGGAAAAGTGATGATAATGGTGTGGAGAAGTTGGGGAACAAATATTGATGGAAGAAAAAGAAATAAAAAAAAATGTAGAGAAGAATTAATGATGTATTTTCTATGTCTCAGTGATTCTATAACTGTAAGATGGATCGCGTGCTCGTATCTGCTTGGTACTGTTTATCTAAATAAATCTCGATTTCGACATGTGATATCTCGCTAAAATCGATAAGTTATAAAATGAATCTAAATTAAATCCATAGATTTAATTCGTTCGTTGTTCTGATATCTAAATTAAATCCGCAGATTTAATTAACTTCTTGAGTCGGAAATAATTCACGACCTGAGTAAAATAAAATCAAATTCCATCTCGCTTAAAAAAAATAACGTGACTTTGCTAAGTCAGTTATAACTCTGAAATAATATCATTGACTGCTTTAACAATATAAATTCAGGATCATAAGCTGAATTCATATCAGGATAAAAACCGTTTTCATTCACTGATGAACAAAAATAAACACTCATTACTGGATTTAAAATATATAAAAGAGCGGGTCACTACAGTATTAGTTTGATAAATAGCTCTTTCATAGTAGTAGAATTAGACACCCATGCACGGGTGTCGAAGTGCTGAATGACGGATGCATGGTTGTATATCTCTCTCGCAAGAGTTGTCTTTCCAATACCACTCATCCCTTTGATAAGAAGAGTCTTCACGAAATAGTAGTAAAGGCTGATTCCTCCCCTACCAATAATCCTTTTTCGAATCAGAAATTCCACATCTCCCTCCAACCCCACCACATAGTTGTCATCAACATTTTCCGATGATGTCATGTTGGACTCACCATCTTCCAGTTTAAGCATCTGTTTTTTGATCTCTCCCATCGAATTATGGATGGATGCAGAGCTCATATGAATGTGGTTTTTGAAAAGGTCGATGGCATCGTCAGCCACGTCGACAAGGTCAGATACTAAAAAATTGAGGCTTCTTTCCTCTTTCAATTTCTTATCCCTCACAATATCCACAATCTCTCTCATCTCTTCAATTAACCATTCCATTTTCATTTTATAGGTCTCCGCTGTTTCTGCAATCTCCAGCTTGTGTATCAGCGATAAAAGGAGAGCCTCAGACATGTTTCTGCTTCCACCAAACTGCCCTAACAACACTAGCAGAGTTTACATGCGGTTGCACATATCTATACTATATTAAAAGAGCAGTTTTCAATTTGAAATTGATTTCAAATCAATTTGAAATTGATTTGAATGGCGATTTTGTGATTCCTTCAAAAAATAATGTCATATTATATATACACAAAAAATGGATTAAACTAACTTAAATTAAATTACAACTTACAAATCCCACGTCTAAAAAAAATGGAGCATGCACTAAAAACTGCATTTTTTTACGTGCAATGCATTACTAATTTATTTCACACTAATTCAACAAAATATATTAATTACTTAGAAAACACTATTCAAATATATTTATTCAATTTGATTTTCTTTTAAATTCATCAACTTTAATTTATAAAAAAATATTCAATATGGATGTTAAATTAAAGATAATGACGATATCTTTAATTTGATGTAAAAATTATAAAAAATAAATTTAAAACCAATAAGTTATTATAGTTTAAAGTCACCAAATTATTTTTTTCTCTCTCCTCTCTTCTCTCCTCTATCATCTCCTCTCTCATTTCTCATTTTTTAAAATTCACGGTTCTTTCATTCCTTTTTCCATATTTTTTTTATTTTATTTTTTATGTTTTTACTATAGATCAGTATTTTTTATATTTTACTATTTATATTTTTATTATATCAGTTTAATGCAATTACAATGATGAAACTTATATTTGTTCATTTTAGAAATCTTTAGCTTAAAAATATTTTTTTAAAGGTCAACTTTATATTAATATAAATTTGTAGATAAATAACTAATATATAGTATATCTTAAAAATCGAATTTTTAAGCTTCAAAATTACTCATTGGAAAATCAGTAATTAGAGAACCATTATCGATTTTCTTTAAAAATAAAAAATAAAAGTAAATTGAAGAGTTTAATTTTTTAGTAGCACATTTATTTAAATTTACTGAAATTGTATACATTTTATTTTGGAAAATGAACGACACATATCTCATGTTAAACCCTTTATTTTTTCACTTTCCAATTGAAAAAAAAAATGTATACATTGTAACTTTATTTTAA
The DNA here is from genome assembly GCF_028751815.1 of Salvia miltiorrhiza. NCBI lineage: Eukaryota > Viridiplantae > Streptophyta > Magnoliopsida > Lamiales > Lamiaceae > Salvia > Salvia miltiorrhiza. Next base: position 9,752,415 of record NC_080389.1, read on the forward strand.
AATTTGAGCATAAACAAAATGACCTCATAAATATGCATTCGAAAACTATATTAAACTACAGTTATACTATATGTAAATAAATAGTTTTGTACATCTTAGAATATTATATGATCCATAATGATACTCATTATCATCTATACTTGCTTTTGATATTTCATAATTTATTTATTTATAAATTTATACACATTATCAATTAAATCAATTAATTGCTATTTCAATAATTGAAAATTTGAATGTTTTCAGATTGATATTTTTATTGAGATTATATTGTGAATAATTTATTTTTTATTGAGATCATTTATGTTTATATTTACTTATATATATATATATATATATATATATATATATATATATTATGTTTAACATTTTTATTTATTTATTTAAATTATCGTTCAATTTCGATGATGGTCGTGCATCGCACGAGCGGGCACATACTAGTTACTTCTTATTTAACACAATTTATTTATTCAAAATAGTAATACGTCTAAAGATTAAAAAAAAAAAGGGTTAATTACGCCAAAAACCATGAACTTTGGGCCCATTTCCAAATTTTCCATGAGCTCTTTTTTTATCAAATTTTCCATGAACTTAAGGGGTTGAACAATTTTTACATGTTTTTTTTGCTCCGGTGAAGCTCCGAGCTGACGTGTCGCCTACGTGGTAATACCAAGCTGACCTGTCGCCTACGTGGTAATACCGAGCTGATGTGGCACGTAGTGGGGGGTCGGCAGAGCAGAGCAGAGTCGGAAGAGCAGAGCAGAGTCGGCAGAGCTGAGTCGTAGAGTCGGGGCAGAGCTGAGTCGGGTAGAGTCGGCAGAGCTGCCTCTGGCAGCTCTGCACTCTGGCAAGGCTTAGTCAGCTCTGGAACTCTTCGTCATCTTCAATTTTAGGCTCGCATCAATCCAGAATTCTCCACCGCCGCCGTCCACCGCAGACCTCGCATTATTCCAGAAATTCTTCTTCTCCCCATACCTCCACCGCCACCGTCCACCACAAACCTCGCGCCGTTCTTCTTCTTCCCCAAACATCCATCGCCGACATCACACCTCACTATGGTTTGCGCCCGCTTTCGCGCGGCGCCACCACCCGACCTCGCGCCGCCTTTCATCGCTCTGGCGAGATTAAGGAATGAGAGATTTGAGAAACTAGGGCTCTGCAAAACTAGGGGCAGGGGCAGTCCGGTGGGCGGCTCTTCGCCGGAGTTCAAAGAGGAGAAGACGGGGGCTAGAAACGACGTAGTATTACGAGTATTGGACGACGTCGTTTCTTCACATCGTGACCGGTGCCATGTCAGCTTTCAGATGACTTAAATCGTGTCAAGTCAGCACTCAAATTGGGGGTAATTCAAAATCATGGCAAAATTGTTCACGCCCTTAAGTTCATGGAAAATTTGATAAAAAAAGAAAGTTCATGGAAAATTTGAAAATGGGCCCAAAGTTCATGGTTTTTGGCGTAATTAACTCAAAAAAAAACTTATAATACAATTATTAAGTTTAATAAATGTACTTGCAAGCAAGTGTAAGGATATATTCAAATAATGAAACAAAATCTTATATGTGTATACAATTTTGACCATTAAAATTATATTGTAGTTATAATGATAATCTAATTAATATGCGCTCATTATGAGTTCCACAACCATGTAGTTATATTGTACTTATATCAGAATTAAGTAATATTTGATATAAACAAAATTAATATTTAATATTAGCAAAAACAATAAGTATTGCTATTAGAAGAATTCATATTTCTATTAATTAATACTCCCTCCGTCCCATGAAGCATGACCAAGTTCTTTTCGGCACGTAAATTAAAAAATTGGTATTTTGCGTGTAAGTGTGATAGGTGAAAAAATGAAAATGTAAATAAAGGGTAATTTTTTTGCCATTTTTAGAAACATGTCAAGTTTCGTGGAACAATCCAAAAAAGAAATTAGGTCATGCTTCGTGGGACGGAGGGAGTATTTGATATGAGCAAAAGTCATATTTAATATACGTAAAAGCAATATGTGATATACGCAAAAGTAATACTCCATATAAGCAAAAGTAGTATTTGATATAAGCAAAAATAATAAGTCATATCTTTATTAAGTAATATTTGATATAAACAAAAGTAATATTTGATATACGCAAAAGTAATAAATATAACCAAAAGTAATAATTCACATAAACAAAAAAATAATAAGTCATATTTTTAATATTCGATAATATTTAATATTAGCAAAAATAATTTATGGATTTGATAATATAAAATACTGAAAATAAAAATACTGAAAAAAATAACATAAAAAAATGCTGATAAAAAAACACAAAAACAAATGCAGAAAAAATAAGTTACTAAACCGCTGGTAAAAATGGATGAAGTGGGTTGTTACTACACCAATACACAACTTATGGATTTTCTAACAATATATGCTATTTTCTATAAAACTGGTCTCATATAAGAGACTGGTCTCACACAAGTATTTGCCTTATGGATTGAACAAAATTTATTCAATCGAAAGATTTCCAAATCTAACACCGTATAAGAACATCATTATCATGTGAATTTAATTTTTGATATAATTGAAAACATCATAAACACGTGAATTCTTCACATTAATCTGATCTATGAGAAGGAAAAAATTACCCTTTTGTGATTTCTCTTCTTATCTTTGCTCGTCTTGATCGACTTTTTGATTCAATCCTCCCTTCTCCTCAAATTAGCTCGTCTTGATCTTCGATGTATTCTTTGATTTGAAGGGTAGAATGTAATATATTTGAAGTCAAAACAGATATGAAAATAATCTTAAATTAAGTTGACTAAAACTTAACAAGGAAAAGACCAAAAATCTTGATAAAATTAATCTCATCTTTACATAATGATGACTATGTCTATACGGATCCGGTGGCTTAGAAAATTGTAATGTCGCTGCTAATTATCTATAGTCTATACTATATTAAAAATGGAGTTTTCAATTTTAAATTGATTTCAAATCAATTTCAAAATTGATTAATTGAATGGCAATTTTGTAGTTAGAATAAAATCGAAGGTTTATTTATAACCTATACATCTTTTCTTTTCTTTTTCTTTAACTTCTTATTTTTCTATTTTTTTTAAATTGTGAAATTCGACTAATTATAAAATATTTGATATCCATATCAAATTAAAGCTCATGACAAGAGCTTTAATTTAATATATGGTATGTAAATATTAGATTTAAAATATAAAAATTATATTTATTTAAAGATTAAAACTTAAGAAAATTATCTATCCTCTCTCCTCTCTTTTTTTGAATAAATCTATTTTTTTCAATTATCTTTTAATTTATATTGTTTTCTTTTTTCACAATATCATTTTTTTATTAATATGAATTATTCTTTATTATTTTTATATTAAGGTAAAATATATTTATCTTAAATTATACTCCCTCCGTCCCACGAATCTTGACACGTTTGGTTTCGACACGGGAATTAAGGAGTTGTAGGAGAGAGAAAATAATAATTACCTTATTTGGAAATGTGTCAAGATTCGTGGGACGGCCCAAAAAGGAAAACGTATCAAGATTCGTGGGACGGAGGAAGTAGTATTTTTAATTATATTTAGATTTTTTTATATAATAATCAATTTTATATATAATAAAATATAAAAATATTTTTCGTGCGTTGCACGAGTGCAAATGCTAGTTAATTCTTAAAGATGAGTTCTTAACTTGATTTTTTTTTTTAATTGTAATATCGGCTTAATAAAATTTTATGAAGCGCAAAAAATTAAATTTTTTATACAAAAACTCCGCATAGTTATGCTGAGTTTTCATATTATTCAGATCTAGGAAGAAGGAAAATTACCTTTTTGTGAAATTTCTTCTTATCTTTGCTCCCTCTCTCCTTGTTTCTGGGCAGCTAAGAGTGATTTGACTAGCCAAATTAAACAAAGTTGGGAGGGGGGTTATAAACTACAAATTCACAAAGTTAATTACAATTATAGAGTGACTCAACTAGTTATAGTATTTTATTGGGTAGGTTAAATAGAAACAACAAAATACTTAATTTTCAAGAAATATAACTTAAACAATTGTAACAGAAGACAAAAGGGGAGACAGGCAGATGCCCACCTTATATATAATTCTATTATTTCTTCAATACTAGTCAATATATTTGAGCTTTAACACTACAAGAAAAATGCTAATAGACAACATGCAAAGCATGTCATCTATTTGAAAATCGCATGTCATGTATGTAGGTGTAGTCTATTGGGGGCGCTAATAGACAATGTGCGCGTTGTCTATTAGCTGATAGACAACGAGAACATGCGCGTTGTCTATTCGTTGAATTTTTTCAATTTTTTATTTTTATTTTGCAATTATATTTAAATTTTCTGTTTTTTTTTTTCAAATAAATATTTTATTAAATCAAAAAAATCATAATAAAAAGCTAAAATTATATTTATTAATAGTAAAAATTCATACATTCATTCAAACATCGTTCGACCAACATTACATTCAAACATTGTTCATGAAGCCACTAAGAATATTTGTAAAAAAAAAATACTCCCTCCGTCCGCCAAAAGTATGGCACTTTGGCCGGGCACGGAGATTAATAAAATTGGTGATGTTGATGTAGTGGAGAAAGGGTCCCACCACTTTTTGAGATGTGTGGTGGAGATTGAATTTGGGGTGGGTTTTTTGTAAATAAAGAGTGTTTGTAAGGATAAAATATAAAGGTGGATGGTGGGACCATGGCTTAAAAAGGAAAGTGGAATACTTTTTGCGGACGCCAAATATAGTAATTGTGCCATACTTTTGGCGGACGGAGGGAGTAATAAACATTCAATACTTCAGATCTTCTCATAAAATCTCATCTTCTTAACATCCTTTGAAAACTTCATCTCTTGCTCCTTTTCAATAGGCAGCCTGATCCATCTTTTCCTCAAACTCTTCAATGATTGCCTTCAGTTCAGGCTTGGCAAATTTCTTTCCCTGAAAGAATATTGGGTAAAAGTAAGAAGCAACAACTCTAGTTATGAAATTTTTATTTATTTATTTAAAAAAAATGTAATGAATGTAAAATAAGTGAGTGAAGGTGGAGCTACATCAAAAGTCAGAACCTTATTGATTATATTTCTGAAATGCTCCGTGACAATGTCCTCAGATAAGACATGTTCGTATGTTTTGAAAGACTCCATAAGCTTCTTCATGCTCTTCTCAGTAAATGCTAGCTGAGAAAGGCAGTATGAAATACATTCCCACTGCCTGACATCTGCATCAAAAGCAGAAGTACCATTAGTTATCAACTTATCATTCGCTGAATTATCAAGAAAGTAGAAACAAACAATCTTTTTCTTGGTTCTATCTGATCCAACAATACCACTGGGTTCATCAACAATCCTTTTCGGATAGGTTTATAGGCTAAGCAGCACCACAGAGATTAAGGATTTTCAGACAAACATCTGCACCCTCAGGAGCAACAGAAGTTTGTGGCCATTAGGAATAAAAATAATAGCCGATTGTGGAGTAATCCATACCTGCGATGCCAGTGAACCTATTGCAAAGCTTTTCAACAAGAGCTTCCATTTGTTTATCCTGAGAATACACAATAGATCAGCAAACATACACACAAGAATCGAGTTGCAAAATGAAAGGTGAAGCTTTGCTCGTAATACCTTCTTGATGGAGCCAATTAAAAATTGCATAATATTGCAGAAAGACTCTCCATTCAAGTTCTGGGAGGATAACTTTCCCAGGATATCTGGAAGTAGATTGTATACAGGGTTGTTTCCTGCAATGAAAATGAATTCAATTATTCTCCATTACTTAAAATACAGAAGTGTTTAAGCAGTACTATTCAAGAATACATAAATGTGTTATAAGTTCACCTTTTTTGGATAGCTCATGAAAAAATAGTTTGGCTAAGTTTGCGACTCTATCATCTTCATCTTCCAATCTCATGGCCATTTCACAGATGTAGCCTTTCACCTTAAAAGATTTAATAGTCAAAGATCAATACCACAAATGAAGTCAACAGGGAAAAGAAAAAGGAGAGATGAGACAGCTCCTTGAACCTTCATCATGTCATTTAATATAAGGTGAGAAAGAACCAGCACAGCATTCTTTCTAACAGAGACCGATAGATCACGAAGGCGTGCATACATATTTTCTGTCCATGGCTCTAATAGGTTGGGAAAGCGAACTGCTAGATCACCAAGTGCTATGGTGCAATTTGAACGGACAACTTCTGATGGTGCGTTCTCCACAACAGTGAAAAGCAGTTGAAGATTTGACTCACTGAGAAGTAAACAAGATATGATGGCAAAAGGTAAACCATGTTGTATTTGGACATGAGACACAAGTAAATGAGCATTTTTTTTTCTAACCAGAATTCAGCATCAATTATCATTAAACGGCATAAAGCAAGCATTCCAGATGCCTGCAGTGCTGGATACTGAAAAGAGGGAGAGCTTACATAAGTTCATCATACCAAAAAATAAACAAGATCCATAGTCTCTTATATATTTTTCATGTTCAACTTTCTTGTGTTGAGCTCCATAGGAACAAATAGAAGCCTTTCCATAAAAATCAGTTAAACTACCCTTTAGAAACGCTGCACCATTATCAGTAACCTTACTGGAAGCAATTTGTAATGACTTCAAGCTTCTCAAGCTTGAAACAAAAAGACAATTGGTTGATATCATAATGCACTCCGGTTAACATAATTTCATATGTCAATGAAACTCTCTAACATTCAAGGATTTGAAATATGATCTTTACTAACATCTTGAATACTAAGAATGTCACCCTGCTTTTGAAAGTCAATGAATCAGAAAGATGAGATCAGCTAGCTACCTGAGATAGCCTTCATATCAGCATCGGTGATCAAATTACAATAGTTGACATTCAGCATTTCAAGCTTTGCGAGTCCTGCAAACAAAGGGTAAGATAGACCAGACAAACTTTACAGGGCATTTAAAGGCAATTCAAACAACATTCCATTAATCAATTTATTATTTATTAATACACAAGAAAATGACTCCATTTCAATGTGAGGGAGCAAAAGAGGAATGCTATACAGATCAAATCAAACTATCAAACCTTTGTATATTAAAGAATGAATGCTTTTTATAATGCGAGGGAATTAGGAAAAGTGAAAAGCACATTGAAGAACACATACAACAGTTTTATCACCAAATTTAACACCACCGTCCCTTCCCTAATCTTTAACAACGAAGCTAATGAGCTGTTTTATCACCAAGGAAGCTCTGACCTGTTTTCAGCCTAGTAGAGAGCTGTAAATTCCTTCATTCTATAATGAAGGATCCACAACAGTTGCTGGATAAATTCCTAGTCGACGATAGGTGGAAAAAAAAAATCATAAAATGGAAAAAAGGATAGGCGGAGGTGGAAAAAATGGAAGGCAGCTGCCGCAGTTTACCTGGGTAAAGCGGAGGTGGGCAGAGTTCGGCGGCAGGCGCGGCAGTCGAGCGATGAGGAGGAAGGTCGGCAGCAATCGATGGCGAGGCGAGGCGAGGTCGGCAGCAATCGACGGTGCGGCGAGGCGCAACAATCGACGACAAAGCACAGCAATCGACGGAGATGGCGAGGCGAGGCGAGCAATCGACGGCGACGGCGAGGCGAGGCGCAGCAATCGACGGTGACGGCGACACCGAGGCGAGGCACAACAATCGACGGCGACGGCGGTGGGTGGGGCGTTCAGGATGGACGACGCGAAGGGAGTGAGAGGGGTGAGCGGTCCGAATAGAACTAGGGCATAAGAAGTTCAATTTTTTTAATATTCACAACATCAATTTCCACGTCCTCTTCAATGTAATTCACGACGAGAAACTGAACTTGTCGTCTATGTGTAAAATAATAGACGACGCACCGTGAAACACGTCACCTAAGGTCCATAAAAACGACAATCAACTCCCCACGGCGTCTAAAGTATGCGGTCATAGACGACATGCGTCGGCCGCGTCGTCTATTATAGCAATAGACAACGAGGGCGACGCTTGTCGTCTATGACCGCATATAATAGACAACAAATTCCACTAAAATGTCGTCTATAGACATAATAGACAACGCGTTTCGTGGTTTGTCGTCTATGACCACACATAATAGACAACGCGCAAGTTATACCACGTCATCTATTGATATATAGACAACTGTCGTCTATAATGTGTCATCTATGATGATAATTCTTGTAGTGTCTGCCCTTAATTTTATAGGTGTTTTCACAAATCACAAGCAATGTGGACTAATATATAAGCCTTAGTGGGCTAAAGCCCAATAAAAAGTACTCCGTATAAAACAAAAGGCCCACTCCTATCCACTATACTCTACCATCAATTCTTTGCCTTCTTAGGGGGGTGTATTCGTTGTGGATTTTAATAGATTTCTATGGATTTTAAAAGTCTGGGTGTATTCGTTCCAGACTTTTAAAAGTCTGCAGAAATCTGGGTGTATTCGTTTAAGACTTTTAAAAGTCTATATAAATCTGGGTGTATTCGTTTCAGACTTTTTAAAATCCATACAAATCTAGGTGTATTCGTTATTCCATTGACTTAAAATCTGGAATGACTTTCATGGATTTCATCCAAAAAATACACACGACGAAATCCGGCCAAGAACCACGAGAATTGAAATCCATGAAATTTTAAGCGAGCGCTGAGTTCCAGCGCCCGCGGCCAAGAAGCCAGCGAGCGCTGGAACTCAACCACCGTTGAGAGAGTCCAGCATATGCTGGATTCCAGCATATGCTGGATTCCAGCATATGCTGGATTCCAACATATGCTGGATTCCAACATATGCTGGATTCGAGCGAGTCTGAATTCTCTGCCTCTCTCTCTCTCTACGCGCTTCGTGTCTGGATTCCAGCATATGCTGGATTCCAACATATGCTGGGTTTCCAGCGCTCGCTGGATTCCCAGCGGTCGCTGGGTTTCCAGCGGTGCTGGGACTCAGCGGGCGTTGGCATCATGGATTTCAATTCCAGAATTATCCCCTAAATTCTTCGAAAATCAGTGAAAATCGGGGTGAAATCCAACCACGAATTCTTTGAAAGTCGTCTGGAATCTATGTGAATTCCATGGAATTTAAATTCCATGGACTTTTTAAAGTCTGTGGAAATCCACAACGAATACACCCCCCTTAATTTGAACACTCGAGTATTTGATGAGCTACGTCATAAACAATGGCAATTCAAAACTCTGCAGTGTAAAAAAGAAGAAGTAAAAATGAGAATCATCTAACAAAACCAAGTAGCAAATTAAATGTGCAGAGGAAGATGCTTAGGCCAATTGTGTTAAAGAGTAATTTGTAAAGTCTTTTCTCTAAGTCTGTTAGAGTTCTTCAAGAGTCAAGTCTTTATTTGCATTAATAAGGCTCTTAAGTATTTATGCCTTTTCGTATGTATCCATCTACTATAAGTATCCTCTATGTAGTTTGGATCATTATCTACTTCTATCAATAAAACCATAAAGCAAGAGCTGTAGCTTTGCATTCTCTCATATAAATCTATTTCATAGAATATTCTCCAACAAATTGTGCATTTTCACCAATATTTTTGAAAAAAACTCAATTTGAAAATGATGACTTTGTGACTACATATATCTATATAGAGCAATTCTCGAAATAAAGGCAACCAAATTATTCAAATTTTACAAATCTCTAACCAGAAAAGGAACAGACATCATATCTGTACATAATATAACTGAACATAATTGTCAGGAACGCTTCACACGAACTTGAAAGCTATCATTTCCAGAATTCCGTCGTTTCTCTTCTATACTTTTCGCTGATGCCAAAAGATCTCTGGGCATATCGTCAACCTCGATGAGTTTAAGTGTTGGAATGTCTCCAATATTACTTGGAATGAGATTTAGATCACACTGATGAAGTATTAGACGCTCGAGTCTCGGGAAGTGGCTAGCTTCAGTACCCCAATACCTCAAATTTGATTGCTCAATTAGCAGAAGTCTCAGTTCACGAAATTCTCCCTCAGTTGTTTCCCAGTGAGTGCCGTAGCAAGCAAAGTTTCGTAGTTTAAGCACTTGAAGACTAGGTAATGAACCAATGGTCGTCATATCACTCCAAGAAAGCCTCCAACCACTCAAGGTTAACTTTCTCAACTGCAAAGGGAAGTTTAGACCTCTTAATGAAAAACCTCCACGCATATCCAATTCAAACTCCAATAACAGTTCTCTGAATGAAAAATCTCCATTCATCTCCAATTTCAATTTCTCAAGCCGACACAGATATTTAAGATTGTTGAGGCGATAGCGCGAATCCAAATCAAACTTCTCCTTGGAGTAACATATTCCAAGCTTTTTAATGTTTGTAGTCATTTTCACCATTCTTCTACTCCACACAAAGTCCGTCACCAGCGAAAGTGTGTAAGTTTTCAAGAGGATATTTTTTTCCTTTAGGCAGGGGTAAAGGATGAAATGAGAAGGCAATAAGATGTTTTAATTGTCGCAACCTCCAAATCTCAATGGGCAAATCAACCTCATATCTATAAATAATTAAAGTTTGAAGATTCTGAAGCTTTGATATGGCTGAAGAAAAAATAATGTTGGGAATGTTGGAAGCAATGTAAGTTAAATGAATCAGATTGAACACTTGACCTGGCTCCCATTCCCAATAATCGTTTCTACGTAAAACATGAAGGACCCTCAGAGAACTAAACTTCTCTACAATGCCCTCAGACCTATACCCTTTCTTCGGAATACATATTATGGTACGAATGTGTGAGCTATGCACATAGTCTTTGAGATGTAGATCATATGAACTAGCACTTATACTATGATGATCTTTTATGAGACGTGGAACAAAATGCTTTCGCAGGATAGGAGTAGCTAGGTAAGTAATCCATAACAGAGAGAATTACCTTCTCTTTCGCACCCTGCCTTATGCAAAATTCCCGCACAATATCATGAAGGCTGAAACTCTTTATTTTCCCATCAAACTTCCTGTTGGCGACCAAAACTAGACTTCTCTTGACAAAATCCTCCAAACAATCCTCCCCTTCCTCTTCCGAGCTTTTAGATTCATCTAAATGTTTAAAAAAACCTTCAACTATCCAAAGGTTAATAAGTTCTGAGGCACAAATCTCATAATCTTCTGGAAAGCCAGCCATATATAAAAAACACAGCTTCGAGTAATTGGGTAAATGAGTATAACTCAAACAAATTATTGTTTCAAGCTGCCCGTCATTTGTAGCAATTTGCTCCCATGAGGATCACGATTGAGAGGGGGAGTCCTCGACAATTTTGAACAATTTTCTTCCCGATGTCTTCTAGCTCAATAGGGAAGTCTTTATGTCCAAACACCTTCGCAAATTCCAGCTATGATGTGCATCCAACAAACTCATAGTATGAATGGAGCTAGAAGAGTCGACATAAGCAACCACATCCTGCAGCCTTGTGGTGATTATGATCCGACTTCTATTACCGGCATCAGGAAACAACATCTTTACATCATCCCAAGCTTTATTACTCCACATGTCGTCCATTACAATAAGATACTTCACACGTTTTAGATACCCGCAAATTAAGGCTTCCATTGGAATGGGAATGCCTCTCCCAGCATCTCTTACTGCTGACATTTCTTTCAAGGAAGCTAGAAGAATTAGAACAATACGATCTACACTATGATCTTGTGATATTGTGACCCAGGCACATATATCAAACTTTTCCACAACGGAAGGATGATTATAAAGAATTTTAGCAAGTGTGGTCTTACCAATGCCTCCTCTTCCAACAATTGGGATGACCTGTAGTCTATATGATCCCTTGCAAAGCCGATCCTTGATCACTTTCACATCTTCTTCAAAACCAACAACAATGTCATCTTTGCTGCTTGTGATTTCTGATCTTGATGATGAACTAACATCAGGAGAATCAGTTACACTGCTAATTGGGTCGTTTCCCTTGATGTAATCCACCACATCTCCAACGGTTGACTCCAGTCTCTGTGCTACTTCCCTCAGCTTGTTTGCAAGTCTAACTGTGAAATAGGGGTTTGGTTCAAAAAAGAGATATTCAGTCATGTTAGATGTTAGTAGTTAGTTCCCCATCCACTCCAAGAACCACCTTATCTCTCCATTCACCAAACTCCACCTTATATCTCCAATCACCAATTCGTTCCCAAGAGAGATCGAACCCGGGTCACTTCACTTAAGTGAGGACCCGGTGGCCAGTGGTATGTTGTACTTGCTGCATCTCTGATTGTTTCTTTGTTTGGATAATGTTTGAGATTCAACTGCAAGACAACAGCTTGGACGCGGATGGATAAAATTTCTTCTTTTACAGAATGAGTGATGACGCAATCTTCGCCATACTTTAGGATTTGATCTAAGGTTTGAAACAGGGAATCAAGAGCTTCATAAGCCATCTTGATTGTTCACAAACAATTTGTCAAACTTAATGTTTGTTGGGTTGTGAGTTGTTATCTGTTCAATCTGAATACATCAAAGCAAAACCGAGTGATCCAACCACTATTCGTTTGAATATAATTTTCTGCATTTCTTTGACCAGGTTTAGATCTACCAGATTTCTTTGTTTAAACTATTTTATTGATGAGTTTAATTATTTGTTATTAGAGTTGAGTAAAATAGATAAGATTGATAAGATAAAGTAAGATCGGAGGATGATTAAATAAGCAATTCAGGTTTAGAGTGATAAATAATTATCTAATTTTTAATGATCAGAATGCAGACTAAGTTATTCATCACGGCCCAAACATGCATACCGATCATTTGAATAAGTTGGAGTATTTTATCAATCATGTCTTATCACACTATAAGAAAATATCCTGTTAATAATAAAAAATAACAGTCTAGAGAAACGCAGCATCAACAATCAGTAATTATTTACTAGTTTTCCAAATGTTTTTTAAATAATAACAATTGAAAATTTGATCACATTTTATTTAAATTATTTTCTGTAATTAACGACCGAACTATCTATCATTAAATATTATTCCCTTCGTTGGCATAAAATGTATCCACTTTTAAATGGCACGTGTTTTAATAAAGTAATTGAATGTGTTGTGAGTGGAATAAGAGTTTTATTTTATTATGAGTTAAAAACTTACCAAAATGATAATGGATACATTTTTTGCGGATGGACGAAAATGGCAAATTGAATATATTTTACATGGACGGAGTTAGTATTTTTTTTATATAAAAAAATTGACTATATTAAGACCGAATAATTTCGGTTATTAGCATTATTGGTTTAATATTTTAATTACGAAAACAATATCGATCAATTATTCTAATTGATCATTAGTGCATCTCGAGTGGGAGGCTCTAATCGGTGGTCCCCATCTTAGAGCCTCCCATCTCCCGTGCATTGACTTTATAAGGGGCTCTAATTTCCCCATTTTCATTTTATCTTATTTTTACTCTTCAATTTTAAAATTCAACATTTCATTAAAATTAAATTTAAATATTACATTAGTTAAAATAAAATATAATAAATAAAAATATTACAATAATTAAAAATTAGGTAAAAAATTTAAAAGAATTTATGAAGTTTGAGATTTAAAAAAAATCCAAAATCAAAAGTAAAGGTAAAAGAAAAAGAGTTAATTGCATATAAATTACTGAACTTTTAACAAATTCTCATTTTGCACATGAACTTTAAAATCTTTATTAAAATTACTCCAATTAAACCAACAATGTGAGCACATGTCACACTCCCTTTCCGTTGATCGCTGTGATCCCGAACCTTTTAGCCACCGACGGATCCATTACTCCTGCTTACTTGAATTGAGGGCGTAACCCAGCCAAGTTCTCATTTGGGACCCAATGCTCTGAAACACATCCCGTCGAGCACTCTTATAACGCCTCATACATGATTAGTGCCTTATGGAGATCAACCCACCAGGTTAGCTAATAGGTGTACACAATTCTCAAATAACGTGTTAGGTCAAGAGAGAACCTCGATCGATTAACTTATGCGAGCTTTAAACGAAGCAGAGTGCACAAAATATTTTATTGGATAAACAGTTTGCATTTTATTGAATAAACAATTTGCATTTCATTGAAACATTTAAAGCTTAATAACTTAATCATACTTTATACATTTGGAAAGTAAGCCCACCTGGATAGGCAAAGCCTGAAGATCATATATATATACACCTGTCTTGGGAAAGCAGCGCTAATCCCCTTGGTCACAAAGCCTACAAGAAATTCTATTCTTAATAGGTCTCGTGAAGTTAACTTAATGTCACAGTGAAAGTGCTTAACATTCTATGATTCACTTAGCCGGATTTTCAAGATTTAATGAATGAATAATTGAAAAATAAATTTTTGAGCTAAAGATACCAACAATATCCTTGCTCGACTTTTTTTGATAATTGGATTTAATGAAAACCAATTTAAATTGTAAATTCTTTCATTTGCAAAAATGCTTAATTTAAATTATTTCATGCTCAACTCATATAACAAGTAATTACACTTAAAATAATAATAATAATAATAATAATAATAATAATAATAATAATAATAATAATAATATTCTTATGCAATCAGTTTTTTTTCTCTTTAAAATAATAAATAATCAAACTTAAATATAAAGTCTAATTAATTTAAATAAGGGTAATTTTAAACATAGCTCCCAATTTTCTCACTATAGCCATTTTTATAAAAAAATAATAAAATTAATTATGATTATACTATTATACCCTTATAACCATATTTAAAATTTATAATTAATTAATAAAGTTAAATAATTTGAAATAACATTACGCATAATCTCTTTATATAGCCCCACTAAAATATTTGTAAATACATTTACGTAGCCCCAAATTAAAGCAAATCCATTAGATCAAGACTTCCTTCACTGTTCAGAGGAAGGACGCACAGTCATTGTTGATTTTTCTTGATTTCTGCATTATTCTTATATTGAATCCTTTGGTTGTTATTTTGAATTAATGTTGAAGCCATGGATTTGTATCATCATCAGAAGCAGCGTCGGAATCCGAATCTGGGGATGGAGAAGAAGAAGAAGAAGAAGAAGAAGAAGAAGAAGAAGAAGAAGCCCTCCATGAATGATTGGAACCCTTGGAAAAATCCCAAATCATAGACATTCTCAAAGTGGCAGCGGCGAAGGACCCCAACCTCCTCCCTAAAATCGTGCAGAAGGTGGATTCCGACCCAGCCCACGCCTCCACGCCTCTGCCGGAACCGTGGCGGCCGAGGTAGGAAAACTGCTCTTTGTGATTAAGTTAAGATAATAATATTTTTACTTTCATAGAAGACAACTTTAATCCTGCCACTTTATTCCTAATGTGGTCTTCTGTATAAGAAAATTCAAACCTTCCAAAGCAAGTGTAATTTACTTGATGCGCTAACTATTGTCTTTATCTATTGTTTGCTTTGCTAATTGTTGTTCTTTCCTAG
This sequence comes from Salvia miltiorrhiza, assembly GCF_028751815.1. NCBI lineage: Eukaryota > Viridiplantae > Streptophyta > Magnoliopsida > Lamiales > Lamiaceae > Salvia > Salvia miltiorrhiza. The sequence continues at coordinate 9,767,795 of NC_080389.1, forward strand.
TCATTCAATCTCGGTTCTTCATGCCAGATGCTCAGCTGCACTGCAATCTCAGTGATTACTCCAAGTCTCGAACCTCCCTTTAGGTATCTTGGTGTAACCACATCTTAAGATCCCACCGAGATCAAGACAAACAAAAAAATATGTGTTTTACACAGCAACTATAACCCCCATACATTTGAATATGCTGTAAGGATATAATAGTAAAACTTTAATTATTTTTATTATTTTTTCAAATAAGGGGCTATAATGAAAAAATTGGGGGCTATATTTAAAATTACCCTTTAAATAAAATCTGCAGCCCAAAAATTTAATCAATATGTAGAAGCCCAAACTTAAAAATCAACCTAAGACAATATAAAATTCGCAGCCCATGCTTTAAAATAAATAATAATGCAGCCCAACAGGATTATAAAAAAAATCAGCCCACAACTAAAAGCCCAAACCTATTTCCATTTTTTAAAATCAAACCCACCCCCTTCTTCTTCAACATTTATCACGCATACACACACTCACAGGTACCGATTGAAGAAAAATAAGCAAACACACAAAAGCAAGAGAGATATTAATGGTGGTAAAACCTAATTAGAGCTATTACATATAACTTCGAAGTTGGGGCTTGCCAAGCTCTGCACTGCTTCGTTCTTACGCCGAAGCCAAACTCGAACATGAAATGGAAAATCTTCCCCTTGTAATTCCACTTGTTCCTCTACGATCTCCTTTGCGCACATCACTGCAGATTCGCCACAATAGAACATCCATATCTTTTGCAGCGTCGGTATGTCTCCAATTTGAGTTGGGATCTCCTTCAACTCTTCCATCTCTAAAAGATAAAGCTTCTCAAGGCGTGGAAAGATGGAGTTCGATTCCGCAGTCCAATGCTCCAAACTGGGACACCATTGCAATTCCAAGTATTTGAGGGAAGGGAATTGCCCTTCAACCATTTCCCACTTGCCTGTTCCAAAGCATCCCATATACAACTTGAACTTCTCGAGAAAGGGCAATGCACCTATCTTTTCCAATATTTTTTCCCATTCAAAGCCACGATTCATCTGAAGAGTCAACTTCTTGAGGCTTTGGGGGAATGTGAGCGCATACGGAGCAAAATCACCCCAACATGCTACGTGGAGGGATTCCAATTTACACAGACGTTTGATATTTTTCAGACAATAATAATCATCTTGCTCGATTCCCCCTCTCCTAAGATAATATATACACAATTTTTTGATATTGGGAATTCTCTTAACCACCTCTTCACTGCACTTGAAATTTGCTATTCCCTCAAGCACCAGTAGATTCTCCATGACTACGACATCATCACTCGAAGGTTTTGGAAGATAAAAACTTCCATTAATCATTTCAATATGCCTAAGTTGTGGCATTCTCCAAATCTCAGCAGGTGCAGTGAACTCCTTCCAACAAGAAACAATCAATATGTGGAGATTCCAGAAGCGAGTAAACGAGGTAAAGACCGAGGACATGCTACCAAGTTCAACGGCAAGGTGGCGCAAGTTAACATACTGAGACGCAAGGGACTTGATCAAGCTTTCATCTTCTAAATAAAGAAACTTGTTGTATGCATGTAATGTTCTAAGCAACCCGGAATTCTTAATACGCGGGACATTCACATATTCACTGATAATGGAACGAGCACATGGCATAGACTGCAAGTCGTCAAGGACTTTCTTCTTTGGCATGTTCATGGGTATAACAACGCGGCGTTGGCTACTCATGCCTTGAGGACTAGATTGCCCTATCACATGATAGAACCCATCTTTCTTGCTCTGGTTCAAGCATAAATCTCTCAACAAATCATGAATTTTGACAAATTTTATGTTTCCTGTAGACCCCACTTCACCAACTAGAATGAGATTTCTATCAATCAAGTCCTTTAAGAACTCTATGGCAATAATTTCCAAACTTTTGTCATTCATGGGTTTTAAAAATCCTTCAGAAACCCATAGCTTCACGAGTGTTGAGACTCTAACCGAATAATCCTCCTCAAACAGTCCAATATACAAAAAACATGGCTTTAAATAAACTGGCAAATGATTATAGCTCATTTTCAACAGTTTCAAGCAATGTTTATCATTATCCAAATTCACTTCTGAAGCTAAGTTCTTTCTAATTGATTCCCAAACTCCTAGAGTGTGTTCCCTATTTCTCAAAATACCCGCCACTACAACAATTGATAAAGGAAGTCCTCTGCAATTCTCTACTATTTTCTTTCCAATTTTCTCTAACTCATGAGGGCAACTTCCAACCCCAAACACAATTTTTGAGAAGAGTTCCCAACTTCTAACCTCATCTAAAAATTCCATTTGAAGGCTATAATTGTTGTTCAATTGGGAACTCAAGTGGGAAAGCCTAGTCGTCACTAATATCCGACTACAATTCTCATTTTCGGGAAAGAAACGCTGTATCCTATCCCATGCATCGATGCTCCACATATCATCCATCACAATTAGAAACCTTCTTCCTATCAAATGCTGGTAGAGCTCTAATTCTAGTTCATCTTCACTCTTTTCACTCAGTTGTTCCTTGGTTTTTTTAGTGGCTTGAGAAACAAGTTCACAAAGAATTTCCCTTGTGTTGTATTGTTGAGAAATAGTAGCCCAAGCACAAACATCAAAACGCTGCTCAATAATTTTCTTCGAATAAACAGTTTTGGCAAGAGTGGTCTTACCTATCCCGCCCATTCCTGTGATCGGGATGACTTGGCGTTCGCGTTGGTCCGAAACGAGCCTTTCCAAGATTCCATTCACGACACCCTCAGACCACACCACCATACCACTACTGTTCTTCCCAGTGGAAGAAGAAGCAGAGACGAAGCTACGCCGCGTATCATGGAGCACCACCTTCTCTGTATTCCTCTGCATCGCCAAACTCTTGATCTGATCCATTTCTTGTATCACATTTTGCATATCTCGAAACAAGTTCATCTCTTCATCGTCATCATCATCATAATTTGATGAGACAGTTTTCGGATCCTCTAGATCTGCTTCGTCGGAAACAGGGGAGATATCAGCTTCTGTTGATCTGCTCAGCTGAATCTTGGCCACGATATGAGATGCGATGGCGTCTTCAGCTGCATAAGCTGCATCTGCAATACGCATCTCCAAGGGATCTGCTTCGTCGGAAACAGGGGAGATATAAGCTTCGAGAAACTCCTGCAAGAACATGACATTTTCAGTGAGGGATTGAACTTGTTGTTTGTTGAGAGAAATCGGAGGGGAATGGTGGCGCTCGAGGTCGTCTATGATATGCATTAGAGAAACCAAGGCTGCGTAGGCCGCCATGATCGATATCAGTAGAAGGGAAACAGAGTATAATTATGAGAATTTTGGACAAGAATTTGATAGAATCTTAATTTAGCTTCTTGATTGGCTAGCAATTCAATCTTAATTGGTCATCTTTTTGGTGCCAAACTTGCTGGTTTTTGACTCGGTTCAAAACTGTGGGTAGTAAAGTGTAGGGCCAACCGACATATCTTATCTTAGCGTTGGCAATAATGTTAAAGCGAATGTTTGTGATAATAATTGAGGAGAGATATATAAGCATTGTGACTTACAGATTCTCCTTATTTAAATGGGATGCTCCAATGGACTGCCTCAGATATGAGATGCTCCAATTAAACTCCTAACTGCGATGCGAAAATAGTTAGAATTATTTCATTGAATCTATAAATCAATTCTACTGAAATTATAAATTAATTCTAGCGAAATCTATAAATTATTCACGATACTTGTTTAGTGTAGAATTCAATGATTAATACAATTTTGGAGTGAGAAATAAATTACACAACAACTCCACCTTTTTAACTTTTATATCAAAATATCTTAATGAATTTGTTCTTTTATAATGAAAACATACGCATCACACATTCTCACGCTCTTGCCTAAAATGGTATTAGAGTGAGTTTTTATTGATGAATTATATTATATTTAATTTATTTAATTTTATCTTATGTATTTAATTGTAATACCCCGTATATTTTTATAATATTTTTATTAGTATATATATATTTGTTAAAGGAATTAAATAGCTTGAGATGCTATTTAATTATTTGAGTATTATTTACTAATGAGTTTATTGGTTTAGGACTTAAGATTTATTACTAAATCAATAGTGTGAATAATATGAGAGTATTTAATTTTATTTTCTTGAAGATGAATAGTTGTTGATAGATAGCTTCATTAAATTTTTGTAGTCGGGAATATTTATTTAGGCGTGTTCCTAAAAGAATTTCATTTATTTATAAATCAATTTATTAATATGTTTCTTTTCATGTCATTAAAGTTTAAGTATGTAGTTATATATATATATATATATATATATATATATATATATATATATATATAATTTATTGAGGAATTGTATAATATGTAATACATTTAAGTGTATTTCAGCAACAATTAGGTGAAGAAATCTTATAAATAAATGAAATTCTTTTAGGAACAATTAGGTGAAGAAATCGTTTCTCTGCAATCTGGCATTTAAATTCTACTTCTCTCTCCAAATCAAGAACACTTTCCATTTTCAACTCTATAACACACTATTTAATACTCCCTCCGTCCCAAACGAAATGTCATGTTTTACTTTTTGAGCTGTCCCAAACGAAATGTCTTGTTTTCTTTTTTGACAATACACTCTCTCTCTATACTTAATATTTAAATAATTTCCATCAACCCACTTTATCAACTTTATACACATTTCTTAATCTCCGTGCCGAAAAGAAATACTGTAAGACATTTTGTTTGGGACGGAGGGAGTAACTAAATTAACTTCTTTCTAAATAACCATGTCCAAAAAAACCGTACACTCGTAATAGGACGAAGGACGTACTTAACATCCATTGCGTAACAATCAAATTGACCAAAAATCAAAATTACTAGAATGAATTAGACTAACTCAAAGCTTCTTTAACATTTTTTTCTCATTAATTAACTCTCTTCATCAGTAGTTATTTCTGTTGAAATTTCAAAGTGAAGAAAATTCCTCACCATAAAGTTAAAAAGCTGTCTCCAAAAATGCAATATATATAAATGTGCTGAAAATAATCACATATCCTATTTCTTCAAAAATCCAATTTTCCCAAGCCTCCATGACTACTTGAAACAATGCCAGAGTTCTAACAATCTAGTAAATTCTACTATAGATATGGATGGCCTCAACAGGTGCCAAATGAAGTAAATTCTACAAAAATTAAAAATAAAAACAAAAATTTACAATGAGATAAGTAAAATGACCCCAAGTTATGATCGTATTTTAATTTACAATTACTCTCCGACCGGCAACATCGTGCTGAGCTGCGTGCTAAAAAGATCTGCAAGCGCACTGCGAACATCCATCTGCAAAAGGAATCGATTGTTAGAATTATGGCAAACGTTATTGTAACATACGAACTAGGAAGTAATGTGATTTTTGTAAAATGATCGTTGCATATAAGCAAAACCAAACACCCTCTTACACAAGCCCTATGCAACGAACTAGGAAGTAATGTGATTTTTGTAAAATGATCGTTGCATATAAGCTCAACCAAACACCCTCTTACACGAGCCCTATGTTGGGGAATTAGATGCAACTAATTCCGCCCTGGATCTAGTGTGACGCAATATTTTAGATATCGACCGATATGAAGCGACAAAATATGACACCGATATTTTTAACGTGGTTCGGTCAAACTGCCTACGTCCATGGACCCACACCAATATATTAGAGAATCTCAAAAGGAGGAGTACAACAAAAATACCACACTGTATTTTGTATCTGCCTACGTAAAGGCTATCTCTCAACTCACTTTTATCACTCGTGTATAACTTCTACACTGAAATTTTCTCTCACAAGATTTTTTCTCTCTCTAACAGAAGAAGAAATGCTTCTGTTTTGGTGGTTCTGGTTGTTTTTCAAGCTGCTGCGAAGCACTTCAATTTATAGCCAAAAATTGAATAGTGTTAGCCTCCATATGAATAGTGTTTGCAGCAAAGGTTGAAATTGTTGCCGCAATGCATGAAGGAAATTGTAGAAGCATTGAAATTGTCTTTGGAGCATTAAATGTTGAGCATGCATGAGCTATGCAATAGCCCACCATAGCCATAGCCCTTTTGACTAACAATCTCCCACTTGAAGACCGATTTCAATCTATCTTCACACCTTGATCAACGCAGCAGCCTTTCTGTCTTTGTTATTCTAGCAAACCAATTGAAGTTGAGCACAACTTCAATTTATTAATGGTTACTGCCTTTGTAAGCATGTCGGCTGGACTTTGAGCTCCTTGGATCTTTTCTAGTATTAACACCTCATCCTCCAATAGAGATCTAATGAAATGATAATGAAGTCCAATATGCTTCGTTCTAGAATGAAATGCTGATTTCTTTGCCAGATGTATCGCACTCTGACTATCGTTGTACAAAACATTCTTCGTCTGATCAAAACCTAATTCTGCCAACAACCCTTGTAACTAGATCATTTCTTTACTAGCCTCGGTGATTGCCACGTACTCTGCTTCTGTAGTGGATAAAGCAACAATCTTTTATATCTGCGAGATCCAACTAACAGCAGTCGTGCCAACTGTAAAGACATAACTGGTAGTGCTTCTCCTGCGATCTACCTCACCGGCAAAATCTGCATCTACAAAACCTTGTAGTGCTACATCACCTCTTCGAAAGCATAAGCATCTATCAGTAGATCCACGTAGATATCTCAATATCCACTTTACTGCTTCCCAATGCTGCTTTCCTGGATTTGCCATAAATCTGCTCACAACTCCCACTGCATGAGCGATATCTAGTCTAGTACAGACCATGACATACATCAGACTTCCAATGGCTGAGGCGTAAGGAATTTTAGCCATGAAGTCTCTTTCCTCCTTAGTCTTTGGAGAGTGCTCTTTGGATAGACGGAAATGGTTAGCTAATGTTGAGCTAACCGGCTTAGCACTGCTCATGTTGAATCTTTGCAAGATTCGATCAACGTATTTGGCCTGAGACAACTGCAAAACACCTTTTTGCTTGTCTCTGTAAATTCTCATCCCGAGAATTTGCTTTGCTTCTCCTAAGTCCTTCATCTCGAACTCCGCCGAAAGCTGCCTTTTCAACTTCTTGATTTCGTTCAAGTCAGAGCCGACTACTAACATGTCATCAACATAAAGTAGCAAGATGATATAGCTGGACTCGAACCTCTTGAAGTAACAACAATGGTCAGCATTACACTTCATGTAGCCATTAGTATGCATTGTACCATTGCTTCGGGGCTTGCTTCAAGCCATATAGGCTCTTTTTCAGCTTGCACACCAGCTTCTCCTTTCCTTTGACAGAGAATCCATCTGGTTGTTGCATGTATATTTCCTCCTCTAAGTCACTATTGAGAAAAGCAGTTTTCACGTCTAACTGCTCTAGATGCAAGTCCTCCGTTGAAACAATACTCAGGACCGATTGAATTGTTGTCAGCTTTACAACCGGAGCAAAGATATCTGTATAGTCAATTCCTTCTTTTTGTTGGAAACCTTTGACTACCAATCTTGCCTTATATCGCTTTGAACCATCATGTTCTTCTTTGATTCTGTACACCCATTTGTTGTGTAGAGCTTTCTTTCCTTTGGGCAACTCAACTAGTTCCCATGTCATATTAAAGATAAGAGATTTTATCTCTTCTTTCATTGCAAGCTCCCACTTGACAGAATCTCCGACTTGACATGCCTCATCGTAGAATTCAGGTTCACCAGCATCAGTCAGTAACATGTAATTCATGTACTTTCTATTTGGAACATGAAGTCGAGATGACCTCCTAGGTATAGGAGCTGGAGCTGGAACTGGAGACTGTGGTGGATCAATCTCAGAGTTGGGCTCCTCCGTCTGCAAACTTTCATTTGTTTGATTCTGTAACACCCCATATTTTTTAGATTTATTATATAAGTTAAATTTCTAGTATTTTCTCTCATAGTTTTTTTTAGATAATTACATGATAAATATAGATATGCACCATTAATTTTTCATCTAGACTATTATTATTATTATTATTATTATTATTATTATTATTAGGGTTAATGCCGTGAAAAACCATGAACTTTGGTGCCATTTCAAAATTTTCCATGAACTATTTTTTTTATCCAATTTTCCATGAACTTAAGGGGTTGAACAATTTTTCCACAATTTTCAAAAATCCCCAAATTGAATGCTGACATGGCATTTTTAAATAACCTAAAATATGACATGGCACCGCCGGACAGGAACCAAAACGACGTCGTTTCATTGGGGGTAAAACGGTGTCGTTTTTACCTTAATTCCACCGGAGGATTCGTCGACCTCGTTAGCCCAGCCCATGAAGAAGTCAGAGATTATGCAGAGCGGTGGGGCGCCGTCTCTGGCGGTTATATCGCGGATTAGAGCGCGGAAGGGGGGTTGGAGGGAGGTGGAGGCGCGGAAGAGGGTGGCGAGGAGGTGGAGGGGTACGGCCTCCGAGTTCTCTGTGTCCGGAGGGAGGCCATGATCGGCGGCGGAGAAGGGGAGGTCGGAGAAATGGATTTGGGGGTTGGAATTCTCTGCAACTTCACCAGCACAGCAACAACATAGAGAGATGGGGGATCGAGCGAGGGATAGAGATAGGGCTGAGAATCGGGTCGGGATCGGGTACCCTACCCGAAAAAATCGGGTACCCGGTCCCGATTAAGGTGGAAAACCGATACCCGATCCCGAACCCGAAAAAAAATCGGGTACCCTAATACCCGAGTCGGGTATTCGGGTACCCTAAATTACCCGGTCAAAATTGCATGTTTCAGGTCAAACTGTGAAAATCGGGTATTTCGGGTATTAGGGTACCCTAATACCCGAAAATACCCGATTTTTTTTAAAAAATTTCGAAAATGTAACCCCTAATTAAATAATTTAATATATATTTAATAAAAAATTGAATATTTCGGGTATACCCGATACCCGATTTTTCCCCATCCTAAATACCCGATCCCGAACCCGGTCCCTAATTTTTCGGGGTATAGGGTACCCGATACCCGATTTTTCGGGTCGGGTAATCGGGTACCCTATACCCGAACCCTATCTTCCCACCCCTAGATAGAGAGGCGCGACTGGCGGCGGCGACTTGCCCTTTCGTCGCGGCGGAGAAGGGGAGGTTGGAGAAATGGATTTGGGGGTTGGAATTCTCTGCAACTTCACCAGCACAGCAACAACAGAGAGAGATGGGGGATCGAGCGAGGGATAGAGAGGCGCGACTGGCAGCGGCGACTTGCAGCTTTCGTCCTCCCAATCCTCCACCGCCTTGCAGATCTGAAATGGGAAAATTTCCACCGACTTGCAGATCTGAAATGAAAAAAATTTAAAAACCCTAGGAATTTTGTAGTTTAAGAATTTGGGAGAAAATGGAGGAAGGAAAGAGGGAGAAGAAAAGGCGCCGGATGCGGCGAAAACCAGCGACGTCCGCCGGAGGAGAGCGAGAGAGAGACAAGAGAGAAGAGAGAGAACGTAGAGAGAGAGAAGGGTGAGGAAGAAGAACAATTCGTGCTTTTTTTTTCCATGTGGCAATTTTTGGTCCACATAAGCGCCATATCAGCTCGTATTGCCTAAAAATTGCCATGTCAGCCCGGAGCTTCACCGGAAGAAAAATTCATGGAAAAATTGTTCAGGCGTTTAAGTTCATGGAAAATTGGATAAAAAAAATAGTTCATGGAAAATTTTGAAATGGCACCAAAGTTCATGGTTTTTCACGGCATTAACCCTTATTATTATTATTATTATTATTATTATTATTATTATTATTATTATTATTATTATTCTTTATCCTAATAAGAGATATACATAGACTATAAACTCTACTCTTATCAAACTCTTTTAAGACTAGTATAAATAAAGGCATAATATTTACCCTAAGGATACACACACGCGCAGAACTCGAAGCAAGCACTAAAAATCGGTACACCCTTCTTCTTCTTTTGCAAGATTTAACTAGATTGTTTGTTTTCCTTATTCTAAACACTCAGCCCTCAAATTCTTGTAGTTAGTAACATTTATTAAGTATTTTTTTTCAAAATCGATGCTGATATTGTTTTTCAAATTTTTTTTATTTTAAATTTCAATTAGTAGACTGTTTTCAATCAAAACATTAGTCTGTTTTTGTATATGTTGGAATAGTTAGCAACCAGAGGGCTTAGCCCACTGGCCACCGGGTCCTCACTTAAGTGAAGTGACCCGGGTTCGATCCCTCTTGGGAGCGAATTGGAGATTGGAGATATAAGGTGGATTTGGTGAATGGAGAGATAAGGTGGTTCTTGGAGTGGATGGGGAACTAATTACTAACATCTAACATGACTTTGACCGATCAAAAAAAAAAAAATATATATATATATATATATGTTGGAATAGTTAGCGAGTTTGACTTTTATTAATAATTCTTTTATAGTCTTCTTTTCCTAATCACTTAATTATGTTTAATGTTTCTTTTTTTCTTCCTTCAATTTCGTTTTCCTTTAAAAGTTGACTTTTTGTCAATAGTGTATTTAAGTTATACGAATGATCATATATTAGATGTCACTCTTATAAACTCATTAGTTGGTTATTGTTTTAAAAAAAAAACAAAAAGATAATATATTTTTTTCTTTATTAAATTTTGGAATTTCACTCTGTAGCTTAATCAAATTTGTTTTGATTCTTAAAGAACGTGTATATATATATATATATATATATATATTAGATTTATTTATAGAATTTAAATTTAAGTTATAGTAGGATTAATATTGAAACGTTTTATCTATTTAATTAGGTGTGGTGCAGTTAGGATCCTCTTTCCGGATTTGATTGAATTTATAAGTTTCGACATTAAGGTGAGGGATTATATGCTTGTGGTTATATTCATGTATGTTTTTATATGCTCTTAGTTCATGTTTGATTATACTTGCTCAGCCATGTAGAAATACATGTTCAGAATATTAGCCATGTTGAAATACATGTTCAGAATATCAGCCATGTTGAAATACATGTTCAACCATGTAGTAATACATGTTCAGAAATTTAGCCATGTTGAAATACATGTTCAGAGGCTCTCAGTTCGCCCATCAGATTATCAGTATATGTGTATGATAATGTGAATTATTTGCATGTTTAAGCGTATGTGAATATTTGCATGGTTTCTCATTGAGTATATTTTCAATATGCTCACCCCTTATCTTTTCAGTTTTGCAGTTCCAGAGTTGATCAAGTGGCCATGGATGGAGAATGACTAGGGATAAGGATTTTTTTACATTGAACATTTTAGTTGAACTTGTTAAGTTTTTAGTTTATCGTTTTATTTTTTATTATATTTTATGTTGCTACTTTAGTTTTGGCAAATCAATTTTTAAATTAGTTTAAATTTTGATAGTCAAGCAGTTTTATTTTATCTATTAGTTCTTCAAGATTTTAAATTAAAAAGTTTATGAAAAATGAGGCGTTACATAGTATGTAACGCCCCAATTTTCATAAACTTTGCAAAAATTTTAAGAGGTAATAGATAAAATAAAACTTCTTGACTATTAAAATTTAAACTAATTTAAAAATCAATTTGCCAAAACTAAAGTAGTAACATAAAATGAAAAAAAAAAAATGATAAACTAATTAGACTTAACAAGTTCAACTAAAAAGTTCAATGTAAAATCTCTATCCCTAGTCATTCTCCACTTCCATGGCCACCTTGAACTGCAAAACTGAAAATATAAGGGGTGAGCATATTGAAAAAATATACCCAGTGAAGAATCATGCACATATTCACATACGCTTAAACATGCAAATAATTCACATTGTCATACACATATACTGATAATCTGATGGGCGAGCCCCTGAACATGTATTTCAACATGGCTGATATTCTGAACATGTATTTCTACATGGCAGAACATGTATTTCAACATGGCTGAATTTCTGAACATGTAATTCTACATAGCTGAACATGTGTCTAAACATGGCTGAGCAAGTATAATCAAACATGAAAAATAAGAGCATATATAAAAATATATATGAATATTACCATAAGCATATAATCTCTCACCTTAATGTCGAAACTTATAAATTCAATCAAATCCGGAAAGAGGATCCTAATTGCACCACACCTAATTAAATAGATAAAACGTTTCAATATTAATCCTACTATAACTTAAATTAAATTCTATAAATAAATCTAATATATATATATATATATATATATATATATACACGTTCTTTAAGAATCAAAACAAATTTGATTAAGCTACAGAGTGAAATTCCAAAATTTAATAAAGAAAAAAATATATTATCTTTTTGTTTTTTTTTTAAAACAATAACCAACTAATGAGTTTATAAGAGTGACATCTAATATATGATCATTCGTATAACTTAAATACACTATTGACAAAAAGTCAACTTTTAAAGGAAAACGAAACTGAAGGAAGAAAAAAAGAAACATTAAAACATAATTAAGTGATTAGGAAAAGAAGACTATAAAAGAATTATTAATAAAAGTCAAACTCGCTAACTATTCCAACATATACAAAAACAGACTAATGTTTTGATTGAAAACAGTCTACTAATTGAAATTTAAAAGAAAAAAAAATTGAAAAACAATGTTCTGATGCATCACCATCGATTTTGAAAAAAAATACTTAATAAATGTTACTAACTACAAGAATTTGAGGGCTGAGTGTTTAGAATAAGGAAAACAAACAATCTAGTTAAATCTTGCAAAAGAAGAAGAAGGGTGTACCGATTTTTAGTGCTTGCTTCGAGTTCTGCGCGTGTGTATCCTTAGGGTAAATATTATGCCTTTATTTATACTAGTCTTTAAAAGAGTTTGATAAGAGTAGAGTTTATAGTCTATGTATATCTCTTATTAGGATAAAGAATAAAAAAAATAATAATAATAACAATAATAATAATAATAATAATAATAATAATAATAATAATAATCTAGATGAAAAATTAATGGTGCATATCTATATTTATCATGTAATTATCTAAAAAAACTATGAGAGAAAAATACTAGAAATTTAACTTATATAATAAATCTAAAAAATATGAGGTGTTACAACCTTCCCTACTAAAAATAATTTCGTCCTCGAAATTCTAGTCATGCTTCTTGTGTCATCATAACTTTCTCTATCATAAGCGATCTTATAGGCACATTAACTTCTATTTTATCAAAACTTATCGTACATTTTTAAGGTTTTTCCGTCTCGTCTTGTTGTCCCATATAGAATAATTGTCCGTTTCCTCGCCTTTCGGGTTCCCTCCCTCTCTTGTTTGGACAAAATGTTGCTTTATGCCCCGATTTGCGGCAAAAATAACAAACTCCCTTTCGATACAAGCATTCTCCGGTGTGATACTTGTTGCACTTAGAACATTGTGGATAGGATCGTGGCGTTGCCTCGTTGGGTTTGTCGTCCATTCTCTCCTTCTTATTTTGCACATCTCTTTTTCCATCATTTGGATCCTCCCATTTCCTCTTTTCACTCCTAACCATATCCTTACGTGGTAGTTTATCCACTTCCAAACCCGCCTCCACTTCTTGCGCTCGTCTCACGGCCAAAGCATAATCCACAATTCCTTGTGCCGCCAATATTCCTCGGATTTCTGGTCGTAGTCCCCTTAAGAACCTATCCGCCTTTTGGTCATTGGTATTGACTAGGCGTGTGGCATAGCGTGAAAGCTGGTTGAACTTCATTTTGTAGTCGGTGATAGATAGCTCTCCTTGTTTGAGATCTAAGAATTCGGCCTTCTTTTGATTGTGGTAGGAGCGTGGAAAGTATTGGTTGGTCACAATCTCCTTGAACCTATTCCATGTCAACCCTTGTCGCGCTTGTTCGGTCATGGATCGCTTAAAGGACTCCCACCAATGGCTAGCATCCTCGCATAATTGAAAGACAACACATGAAACTTTGTGGGCATCGATGCACTCGATATGTTCAAATATTCTCTCCAGCTCTCTTATCCATTCCTCCATTGCTAGGGGTCCGCTCCTCCCGTCAAATCTTGGTGGATTATAACGTTGGAACTGCTCTACGACTACACTTGTGTTATTGCGTTGTGGGTTTTGCGCACCTTGAGCTTGTTGTTGAAAGAATCCTTGCATTGCGGCGATAAATTCTTGCATCCCGTTTTGTTGATTGGTAGGGGCTCTACAGGGCGGCATGGTTCTCACTTAATCAAGAAGACAAACACATTAAATTTCTAAGTGAAACCTAAATTCTTTAAATCGCAAATTCTCGCTTAATCTTTCATGTTCTTCTTGCAATTTCCTAATTCGTGCGTGTAAAGTAACTTCGGGTCTAGTATTGGTTTGCCGTGTACATGTCATCTAAACAATTCACAATTACAACTATTTCTAATAGAGCTAAACATAATAGTACTAGAACCAGTGGCGGAGCCAGGATTTTTGGGGGGGGGTGGGCTGAACTGTTACGGGGGTTCGGGGGCGGTAGTTTAATAATAATAATAACAACATTTTCATAGATAATATAGTTCAAAACATTTACTAAATTTTTTTTGGGGTGCATTCAATACATTTTAGACATTTTTTACTAAAATACAAATATATTAATAATAATAACAACATTTTCATAGATAATATAGTTCAAAACATTTACTAAAATTTTTTTTGGGGGCATTCAATACATTTTAGACATTTTTTACTAAAATACAAATATAATAATAATAATAACAACATTTTCATAGATAATATAGTTCAAAACATTTACTAAAAAAATTTTTGGGGGCATTCAATACATTTTAGACATTTTTTACTAAAATACAAATATAATAATAATAACAACAACATTTTCATAGATAATATAGTTCAACATTTACTAAAAAAATTTTTGGGGGCATTCAATACATTTTAGATATTTTTTTACTAAAATACAAATATAATAATAATAATAATAATAATAATAATAATAATAATAATAATAATAATAATAATAACAACATTTTTAGACATATTATAAATTTTTTTTTTCAAAATTTGGAGGGGGGGCTCTAGCCCCCCCTGGCTACGCCCCTGACTAGAACATAAAAGCATCATAAATAAAATATGTCATCTAAAACATCATATATGCCATATACTTGAACAATTTGAACACATACCTTGAAGTGGAGTCAATGCAGCGCATGAGTTTCGAATGACTAGGCTTGCTTAAAATTTTGAAAGCTAATTTTCTTTTAAACACGAGTCTACAGAAACGTAGACCCGCTCTGATACCACTATGTAACGCCTCATTTTTCATAAACTTTTTAATTTAAAATCTTGAAGAACTAATAGATAAAATAAAACTGCTTGACTATCAAAATTTAAACTAATTTAAAAATTGATTTGCCAAAACTAAAGTAGCAACATAAAATATAATAAAAAATAAAACGATAAACTAAAAACTTAACAAGTTCAACTAAAATGTTCAATGTAAAAAAATCCTTATCCCTAGTCATTCTCCACTTCCATGGCCACTTCAACTCTGGAACTGCAAAACTGAAAAGATAAGGGGTGAGCATATTGAAAATATACTCAGTGAGAAACCATGCAAATATTCACATACGCTTAAACATGCAAATAATTCACATTATCATACACATATACTGATAATCTGATGGACGAACTGAGAGCCCCTGAACATGTATTTCAACATGGCTGATATTCTGAACATGTATTTCTACATGGCAGAACATGTATTTCTACATGGCTGAACATGTATTTCAACATGGCTGATATTCTGAACATGTATATCAACATGGCTAATATTCTGAACATGTATTTCTACATGGCTGAGCAAGTATAATCAAACATGAACTAAGAGCATATAAAAACATACATAAATATAACCACAAGCATATAATCCCCTTATCTTTTTCCTGTGACACCCGGGGACGAAGTACGGAGTGATCGTCGGTGCAAAGAGGCACGGACAACGAGCGGCTCCGGTTAAGACTTCCAAGCGGAGAGGCGCAGGGATGAACCGGAACACACCCGAACGAGAGGGATTTCGAGAATATGCTGGTATGGGACTGCATATTCGAGGAGAGCTTAAAGGATTTGATTGGGCTACTCATATCAATAAGATGCATCTTCTTTTCTGGTGCCCACACGGAAGAAACTCCAAGGTTAAGCGTGCTTGGCTTGGAGCAATTTCGGGATGGGTGACCCCCTGGGAAGTTTCTCAGGAAGCGTGCGAGTGAGGACAAAACACGCTAGAAAAGACTCGTATTGGTCTGTAAGGACAGCCGTCAAGTATGGAGCCGGGCTGTTACAGGTGGTATCAGAGCCGAACCTCTCCCAGTACGGTGTAGTTCGGGGACGAACCAAGCGGAAGCTGGTGGGCCTGTGACGCCCGGGGATGAAGTACGGAGTGATCGCCGGTGCAAAGAGACACAGACAAAGAGCGGCTCCGGTTAAGACTTCCAAGCGGAGGGGCGCAGGGATGAACCGGAACACACCCGAACGAGAGGGATTCTGAGAATATGCTGGTATGGGACTGCATATTCGAGGAGAGCTTAAAGGATTTGATTGGGCTACTCATATCAAAATTTCCCGACATATAATTTATGAAGGAATTTCGATTCGAGGTGGCATGAAAAGATGCTCCAGAGTCTATGACCCAATACTCGGCCCTTTTCTCCATGGAACATATCAAGGCATCGCCTTCTTCTTCAGCCACAACATTGGCTTCGGTCTTTTTCTCGTTTCCCTTTGAAGGTACTTTACACTGCGTTCTGTAGTGTCCGACCTGACCACAATTCCAACATTCAACAGACTTTGATTTGTTGGAATTCTTGTGGATCCTGGAGCTCTGTCTGCCATTCCTTGACTTGCTCCGTTCACGCCCTTGACTTCTGTTTGAGTTTCTGCCTCTGCTTTCTGCATTTAAAGTGGCACCTGAAGTGGAGGCTATATCTAACTGTCTCCTGATCTCCTCGGTTAAGATCATGCTCACGACATCATCGAACTTCATTTTGGACTTACCGGTAGAGCTGCTAATGGCCGTAACTGTGCCATTCCAGCTCTCAGGTAACTGTCCAAGTACTAACAAAGCCCGGACCTCATCATCGAATTTGATGTCCACAGTGGTAAGTTGGTCCGTCACTTCGTTGAACTCGTTCAAATGTTCTCCAAATCTTCCGCTTTCTGTCATTTTCATATTGAACAATTTCTTGATCAAATGAACTTTATTTGCTGCAGATGGTTGCTCGTACATGCTGGATAGAGCTTTCATGAGAGACGCTGTTGTCTTCTCATGTTTTATATTGAAGGCGACTGACTTTGACAAGGTCAGTCTGATTGCACAGAGTGCCTTTCGATCAAGCACCTCCCACTCGTCCTCCTTCATGTCTTCTGGCTTTTCTTTCAAGGGCTTATACAGGTCCTTCTGGTACAAGTAATCATCCATTTGCATTTTCCAAAATCCAAAATTCACACCATTGAATTTATCAATTTTGGAAATTTTATCGTTTGTCGACATTGCTCCCACTCGATCAGAAAACACGATATTTTCTCAAAAAAATCGTTTCTGATGTGGAGGTTCAGTTTACACTGCAACCACAGAGCATACTAAGAATTTTAAAAGAATAATTACTGACTGATTGCGCACGAAATACTGTTTGCAAATTTACTATTCACAAATTCACTATTCACGTGAATAGTACCAGCGCTAGAAAAAATATTTTCGCCACCAACGTGGCTCTGATACCAGTTGTTGGGGAATTAGATGCAACTAATTCCGCCCTGGATCTAGTGTGACGCAATATTTTAGATATCGACCGATATGAAGCGACAAAATATTACACCGATATTTTTAACGTGGTTCGGCCAAACTGCCTACGTCCACGGACCCACACCAATATATTAAAGAATCTCAAAAGGAGGAGTACAACAAAAATACCACACTGTATTTTGTATCTGCCTACGCAAAGGCTATCTCTCAACTCACTTTTATCACTCGTGTATAACTTCTACACTGAAATTTTCTCTCACAAGATTTTTTCTCTCTCTAACAGAAGAAGAAATGTTTCTGTCTTGGTGGTTCTGGTTGTTTTTCAAGCTGCTACGAAGCACTTCAATTTATAGCCAAAAACTAAATAGTGTTAGCCTCCATATGAATAGTGTTTGCAGCAAAGGTTGAAATTGTTACCGCAATGCATGAAGGAAATTGTAGAAGCATTGAAATTGTCTTTGGAGCATTAAATGTTGAGCATGCATGAGCTATGCAATAGCCCACCATAGCCATAGCCCTTTTGACTAACACCCTATGCAATGAACTAGGAAGTAATGGTGATAATACTCAAACCTCATGATATTCGAATGCATCTAAAGTGTGATGAATTTATGTAAATAGAGCTTGCAAAAGAAGAAGCTTACCTGTTCAGAGCAGACAGTTTCTTAATGTAAGGATAAAAATCTCTAAGGTACTGATCCTCGAAAATCTCTAAGCTTACCTGTTCAGAGCAGACAGTTTCTTAAATGCATAATTTTAGGGGATTGAGGGAGTATACTTCTACGGAGGCATTTTCTTTATTCTCCTTGTTCAATGAATTTATCGATTTCTAAGCCTAATACGCGAGATTTTCAGGTAGTGAAAGGTATGTGCAAGCAGGGACGGATCCAGAATTTTTGTGTTACGGGGGCACAAAATAATTATATATAAAAAATACGTTCAAAAAAATTACTACACGATAATTCAAGTCTATTACAATTGAAATCTGCGAGTTTTCATTGACTGAAACATTTGCATGATTGACTCATTATCAACACTATCAAAAATCTCTTTCTCAATATATACAACCAAACTATCATTCATCCACTGATCTCCCATCCGACCGCGTAGACGATTCTTTATGATATTCATTGCAGAAAATACCCTTTCAACTGTAGCAGTGGCAACCGGAAGAATAAGAGCTAGTGTTATAAGCAAATAAAGCAATGGATATACCTCATGCTTTTTCGTCTCAACCATCTTTTGTGCAAGAGCTCCAATACATTTTAATCTTCCAAACCCATCAGTAGAACACATATCAAGGATATAAGTTTCAAGCTGATCATCAAGTGCCTCAATCTGAAATGTAGAGAAGTCTTGAGGGTAGAATCTAGCAAGATTAATCAATCTATGCTTATCAAAAGCCGAGAATGAATCATCTGGACATAAACATGCAACAGAAAGTAACAAATCTGTATTTGCCTCACTGAAACGGTCATTTAACTCCATGAGCTGCATATCTACGATAGAAAAGAACACATCAAATCGATAATGATGAAACGCCTTGATTTTTTCCCGAAGGTTGTAAAAGGAAAATTATGCTTCAATGGTTGACAAGGACCCCTCGATATGTATGCCCTTCGAACTTCATCTCGAATATTTGGATTATATTCCAAAATCTGAATTTTTAATCCCGGATCTGTAGGAAGGTCTTTTGCATCAAAACTGTCCCTACTTGATTTGGCACTATCATTATTTTTTCCAATAATAAATGGTGGTTCCAATGCTCTTTTATAAAATCTTTCCATGTAAACCTAAATTAAAATCATGTAATTCAATAAATCAAAATTAAAATAAAATTTTCGAAATAAACAATCATAAATCATATTAATATATATTACTACAAATTTATCTATGATTGTTTTATGATACCTGCTGTCTGTTGAGATAAAATCGGAGCTTCAAGCCTTCAATATGATTATATGAGATTAGGATGAAAAGAGGAGAGAGAGAGAGAGCAGTTCGTTTGAGGGTTTGGGTGGGATTGGGGATACTAGTAATTAAAAAGGAAAAAGTTGAGTGGGGAGGGGGCACGTGTGACATATTGGGTTGGGCTTTGGGGAATGAAAACAAGTATATATAACATATACATATATAATTAGTAAAAAAAAAAAATGTTGTGGGGGCACGTGCCCCCATAGTGATCAACGTGCATCCGTCTCTGTGTGCAAGATGAATCCCCAGATTTTCGAAAATCTCTAAGATTCTCGAAAATCTGGGGATTCATCTCGCACATACCTTTCACTACTTGAAAATCTAGCGTATTAGGCTTAGAAATCGATAAATTCATCGAACAAGGAGAATAAAGGAAATGCCTCCGTAGAAATATACTCCCTCAGTCCCCTACAATTATGCGTTTATTTTCTTTTTGGTACATCTCTCAAATATACAGTACTTTCTATTTTTGAACACTACCCCACACATAATTTAGACAATTTTACCCTTACAACTTACATTTATTTACCCCTAATCAACTAAACAATAGGGACCATTTCTCCACTATCAATACACTCAACAACTTTTTATTGAAGCTTGCGCCAAAAAGTTTGTCTACATATATTTAGGGGACAGAAGGACTATAAAATAGTGGTATGCATATACCTATACCTACACAATAATAGGAGCACGGAGTTGTAGAACTCGATGGATCTCCATATTTGCCGTCTCTTCCATGCTTGATTGAAAATCGGATGCTTCTCTCGGCACATATGTTCGCAGAAGAAGACCAGCTTATTACAAATTGTGATGAATCTCCATATTTAACGAGTTTATTTTCTCTCATATATATGGTGCAAACTGTCTATACATTAAGCTGAAATTCATCAAGCTGTTTAAGAATTTTGATTCATGAAAACAACTCTGCTCTATTACAACCAAAAAAATATAAAGAAGAAGCAAAAGTTTAAAAACGAGCGAGAGTTGATCTCAATATTGTGAAGATATTGTGAAACACAAGGAAGCGATGCAAGATAAACTCTTCACTCTAAGGAATCCACCAAGGAGGTTAGAGAGACTCGTCACCTTAAGAAATCCACCTAAAGGCTAAGAGAAAAGTAAGAAGAAATCCTTCTTCAAACAAGTTTAGAGACTCAATTTAAGTAAAACAGCCATAACTCCTTCTAGAAAACTCCAAATGACCTGTAGTTTATTGCATATGAAACTAGACTCATCTAGCTTCGAAACCATACAAGGCTCATGGGCTAATTCGTTTTCAATCACAGTCGGCTGCTCTTCAAAGTTGACCCATCTACTGCAAATTCATGCTGAAACTCTGCATCAAGGAAGAGAGTAGCAACAAGATATGAAGAAACCACAATTGCCAAAGCAATTACATGTCATTTACAAACACACAACCACCAAGGGAGAAAATCTAGATAGAAACTATCCAAATTAACACCAACAAGCAAAACATACGTAACAATGATGCAGACAATTGCATTACCTCATGGATTGATATTCACGATCCCTATTTCGGAGATTAAGTCTGAATTCTTGATCTTTGTTGCAATGCTTTTGGTTGTCACTATCTTTATCTCCTTCATAAATGGAAACGACCCAATCACTTCCGAGAGGGTATCCAGATATGGACAATCATGGATTTCTAATTTCTCGAGCTGAGACATTGCACGTTCTCCACATTCAGTGGCGGATTCAGGGGGGGCTAGGGGGGGCTGAAGCCCCCTCCCAATTTTTGAGTTTTTTTTTTTTTTTTTAAATATAGAAATTTATTTCACTTAATATATCAATATATATGTATATGTGTATATAAATAAGAAATAGAAGAAAAAATATAATACATTATTTCTAGTATATCCAACTATCCATATTAATTCTTTTTTCTTGTACATTGATTTGTTACATTTATCTTATTTTTATCCTATTTTTTTTCTTAATTAATTTTTAATGTTGAATTTGAGTCCATTCTAAAGTTAAAAGTAAAATTACTAATTATTAACAATGAAAGTTAGTTTATTTGTTTAGAAAATGAAATATATTTTTTTTAAAAGAATGCATAAAAGTATTGTTTTGTATACTTTCAATCTACTTGATGTTGAATTAATTGAATTGCAAACATATATCTATTATATTAAGTGATTGTTAAAAAAATGCATGAAAATAAAGTGTACGGAATGTTCAAAAAAAATTGCTTCGGGGGCTCCCGCCCCCGAACCCCCGTGTAAATGTCTACATACGTCGTAGATCAATAAATTCAGCCCCCCCTAACCTCAAATCCTGGATCCGCCCCTGTCCACATTGTACATTTCTTAGATTCCACAACTCTTCCATGCAAAGGACTCGAAGCTTGGGAAAGCCGTGTTTTAAGATCTCCATTTCTTGACCAGTGTATGCATTCCGCAATTTAAGGTAATGTAGACTGGGTAGATTCCTAAGTAGTGGCATGGGGTCTTTATCAAGACAGCTATTAACCAACGTCAATGATCCAATATATGGAGGGAATCTTGGAAGCCTGCTAAGGAGTCCATCCAATTTGAGTGTCCGGAGATTATCTAGAATAACAAGCTCATCCAAACAAGGCATGCTTCTGAAACGATACCCTCTTAAGATTAGGTGATTAATAAACGACAACTGACGCAATGACACAAGGATCTTGCTTACATCTGAGTTCCCATCCAATCCTACTATGCCCAATTTCTTAAATTTCATATTTTTGCCCAAGCGCTCATATCTCCAATTATCAACCGAGATGTAGGTTAAGGTCTTCAGATTCCATAGCGCACCAATTATCTTCAAAGGCTTACGGCAGATCACATCAGACAAGTAGAGGTGGCAAAGGCTACGCAATTCCCATATAATATTTGGCACCTCCACCATAAAGTTTTGAGCTATGTCAAGAACCTCAAGCTTTTTCAAGCACCGCAACGACTCTGGAAGCTCTTTTAAGTAATTATTTCTCAACCCCAAGTATCTTAATTCCATCAATGTGCCGATACTTTCCGGTAAAAACTTCAACCCAAAATCTTCCAAGTCCAGTATCCTAAGTTGTCGGTCAAAGCTCTTCCAATAAGACGGACTAGTGTCCAAGTAGCCACCTCCATGGAAGAAGAGAGAAACAAGATGGTTATCTTGATCAGTGGAGTAGTTGAACTTGTCTCTGCTACAAATGATAACACGATGATGACGTGGACTCTCAGAGGGCCGATTATTTCCATTGTTCCTTAGGATCTCAAAGTTGAATCCCTCCTCTGCTTTTTGGATGGATAGCATGTGTAGCACAATATTCATGCTATACTTCGTGCCCTTGTCATTGACATCAATAACAGATTCATTGATTAAACCATCTAAATATGATTCACATGTATGTTCTTCTGCTGCTCCTACTACATTCCAAATCTGTTTCAGCTTTTCTGCCCTCAAACTTGTATCTTCCTTAAAGAAGGCCATAGACAAGAAACATGACCTCAGTTTGGGATCCAACTTATGATAAAATGGTTCCAACAACTTCAATGTTGAACCAAAATCAACTGATTCAAGAAGTTGTTCCCATTTGCTCTGCCCTGAGACTTTCTTTTCCGCTAACTGTTTTCCCACCTCTTTTATAGCTAATGGCAGACCGCCACATTTTCTCAACATTTGTTTTCCCATATGCTGTAAGTCCATTGGGAATTTGTTGTCACCCGTCAATTTATTGCCATGGTTTATTGTTTTCAGAAACAATTGCCAGCTCTTGTTAGAATCCAAAGGTTTCATCCGATGAACATTTTCATCATATACAAGTATGTCGGAATGCATCGTATGACTTGTGAGCACCAATCTACTTCCATTGTCTGCTTGCATAAGAAGAATACAAAAAGGAAGAGTCAAAAGGTTAAAAAAACATTGCACACTAATTATGTTTAGAGGTTATTTTAAAATCTAAGTTAGAGCAACACGAAAGATGATCATACATACTTTCTCGTGGAAGAGCATTCAAGAAAGACCTCAAGCGCATTTGCTTGCGCATGTCATCGAGAACTATAAGATATCGCTTTCCTTGCAGGTGTTTGTAAAGCGTATCTCGGAGACTTGGGTTGTCCATATTCTCCAATAAGGAATATGCATGGAGATTCTGAGGATCTTCTAGCTGTTGTATTAGTTTGATAAGTAGCTCTTTCATAGTGAAGTAAGTAGAATTAGACACCCAAGCACGGCGCTCGAATCGATCAACGACGGTTGGATGGTTGAATATCTCTCTGGCAAGAGTTGTCTTTCCAATACCAGCCATCCCTTTGATAAGAATATTATTCAAGTCTTCTCCCCCACCAATAATCTTTTTGCTAATCAGAATCCCCACGTCTTCGTCCAAGCCCACCACATCTACATCATCTTCAACATTTTGTGATGATCTGATGTTGGACTCATCACCACCCAGGTTAAGCATCTGCTTTTGGATCTCTCCCATCCAACCATGGATGGTATCATAGTAGGAAGAAAAGGAACTATATTGTTTGAGTTTGAGAAAGTAGAGGGCATCGTCTGCCACGTCGACAAGATCACATACCAAAAAATTTGGGCTTCTTCTCTCTTCCAATTTCTTATCCCTCACAATATCCACAATCTTTCTCATCTCTTTAATTACGCTTTTCAAGAGCTCTTCAAGCTCTGGATAACTATAGTACTCTGTGTCCCAATAATTATAGTACTCTTCAAGCTCTTTAATTTCGTCGAGCTTCTGTATCACCGATAAGAGGAGGGCCTCCGACATGTTTCTGCTTCCACCAAACTGCCCCTAATTAATACCCAATTTAACAACATTAGTAGCTACGAAATACTCCATCCGTCCCACTTCAATAGGCTCATTTCTTTTGGACACCGAGATTAAGAAAACTTATTTTTTAGTAGAAAAGTGGTGTGGTTCACACCAATTAAGTACACATTTTTTACTCAAAATGGAAAACGAGTCTATTAGAGTGGAACATCCCAAAAAGGAAAACGAGTCTATTAGAGTGGAACATAATATGTGCGCACATAATGCCCTCCAAAATTTATTACCTAATTTAAATTATTATTATTACTAAATTATCCTTAAAAGATATTTTTTCTTTTATTAACTTCAACAATTTTGGAAACAAATTCTTGATATATATGGCCACTAATCAAGATGCCACTTTGTTTTAGAAATGATATGGAACGGTTTATTAATTCTTTTTATTTAAAATAAAAATATTTTATTAATCATTATCCAATCTACTAATATTTGTTTTAAAGAACAAAATTCACGGATAAGATAATAGTACGATTTTTTTTAAATATCCTTTAAAAAATTTCACAATATTCTTCCAATATTTAATTGCACAAACTATATAATATATATAAAAGAAGAGCTTTTTTTCCTCCAATTTTTCTCTCTTTTTTTCTTTCTCTTCTCCCATTAATTTTTTTAAAACTATTTTTATATGTATTTTTTTATAAAATTTAATTATTTTCTAAAGATCACCAAATTTTATTAATGAAGAATATGCATCTTAAATTTAAGTTTGTGACAAATTATTTAATAAGATATAAAAAAATCATCAAAAATAAATTTAAAATGAATAAATTATGAAAACTTTAATATATTTTATTTTCTCTCTTCTTACAATTTTTTATTTATGTTTGTGTACGGAAATATTTATTTATTTATAATAATAATAATAATAATAATAATAATAATAATAATAATAATAATAATAATAATAATAATAATAATAATAATAATAATAATAATAATAATAATAATAATAATGAGTCATGTTAATTTTCATTATCAAAAAATTTAAAATTATTTAATGAGTATAATTATCATTACACTTTATACAAAATTGAAAATTTATGTTTTTAAATTCGAGATTTTATTGAGTAATTTATATGAATTATTTCATTTATTTTTAAAACATTATTTGCATTTATTTATATTTTTTATTTTATTTAATATTTATACTTATTTATTTAAATATGTCGGTTATTTTTATGTTCGTCGTGCATCGCACGGATGGACGTACTAGTGTACTATAAGAGTAACACTTTTTGTTTTGTTTTTCCTTTCCATCTCCTTTTTCATTTGTGTTTTGTTTTTTCTTTTTGTTATTTTTATTAATTTATTTTCAAAACTATAGTAATTCCTTCATATGTTATATTTTTAATTTTGAGTTCATTAAATTTATTATGGTATAATTTTATTGATTAATTGATCGATGTTCTCAACGTATGATATTATTCTAAATATTTTAGCTATCCCTTCCTATTTTTTTTTAATTTCAAGTTCACTAATTTATTGTAATATATTGTCCTATAGTATAATTTAATTTAGTAATTGATCGATGCGTCAGCGTATGGCATTATTCGAGTTCTTAAATCTATCTATGAAATTATTTTCACCATTATAGTCATTCATTCATTTTTAATTTATATTTTTATTATTTCAAGTTCACCAATTCATCATATTATAATACCCTATTTGGTTATATTATGATTTCATTGCGTAATCGATCGACACATTATTCTCACAATTATAGTCATTCCTTTATATTTTTTATTTTAATTTCACTAATTCATAAAATATATTATATTATAATATAATTTTATTATTTAATCCATCAATGCAATATGGTCAACTTATGATATTTTTTTTCTCAATTATAGTAATTCATTTCTATTTTCTAATGTAATAATAATCAAATAATATATTATATTATAATATAATTAATTATTATTGTTATATGATAATCACTAAATTTAATATTATACTATTTGAGTTCATAATATTGTAATTATACATTATTTCAAATCAAATACTAATATTTAAATTAACACAACTTAACTTATAAATATTTCAAGTATTTATTAATTTAAATAAACAATTAATCAATTCAACAAAAATGGATCCAAATATTATTATATTAAAAACATTCGCAAATATTCTCTTGTAATGTGACAACTTATAATAATGTGTGTGTATGTTGGCCAAACGGTGAATGGTTACTGCTCAATACCAAAGGTCTTGGGTTCGAGTTCCCTGTGGCACGACTTTTAAATTTCTTTATTTAATATTGTTAGTGTAATAATAATAATAATAATAATAATAATAATAATAATAATAATAATAATAATAATAATTATAAGAATAATAATAATAATAATAATAATAATAATAATAATAATAATAATAATAATAATAATAATAATAATGTAAAATAAATAGGGTTGCATAATATGAAAATTCAAAATTGCTAAAAGTTCATACCTGAACTTCATTTTTGACGCCTTTTATAAATTATATTACAATAATAACCACTAATTAATCTATAGCAAAATAAACATTCTTTTATATACTTTATAATTTTTATTAAATTCTTAACATTTCAGAATGTAACATGCATGATTACCAATTAATATCCTATATCTTTCATCTTTAAGTTTATTGTAAACTTTTTATTTCTATTGACATTTATTAAGTATGAATATGAAATAATAATTTAACCTCACTTTATAATTTATGCATTCCGATTTATATTAATTAACGAAATGAAATATTGTACTATGTTTTATAGGAATGCAATTTGATTCTTCTCGTAGGATTTGACTTCATGATATATATATATAATATGTAAAAATTCATGATATATTAATGTCTAAAAAATTAATATTTGTATAAATTAGAATATAGATAATAAGTTATTTCAATTTAAGGAAATAAAATATTTTAATATTAAGGAAAGATATATATAAGATTCAATGAGTTGTCCCTTCCTTAATTATCGCTAGAGGATAAATATGTAAATTACAAATTCAATTAAAATTTGATTATTTTCTTAATTTATGAAAATGTGTAAAATGACAAAAAAATCCAATTATGTGCGCACATATTATGTGCATTCAGCATTATTGTTCCAACAAATACATAAATTATCAGCATAGAAAAAAAATGATTTTTGATTGAATAGAATTTACTCAAGCGAAAGATCATTGATTATCATGTGAATCTAATCGACGAAGCAGGAAAAAGCTACCCTTTTGTGATTTCTCTTCTTATCTTTGCTCGTGTTGATCGACTTTTTGATTCAATCCTCCCTTCTAATCAAATTAGCTGGTCTTGCTCTTCCAATGAATCCTTTGGTTTGAAGGGTAGAATGTAACATACTTAAAGTCAAAACAAATTTAAAAAGAAGTTTACACTTGACTAAAACTTTAAATGACTGTGTCGAAAATAATTAGGTCAAGTAAAATGAGACAAAGGATTTAATTTATTCAAGCTTCCGAAATGATAAATTTCGATTTAATAAAATTTTATGAAGGGCAAAAATTTAATTATCTATATCTATACTAATAGAAAAAGAGCCTAAGCATTCTATGGAACAACTTGTAGATTGCCTATTTTACCCCTATTATTTATTTTGTATTTTATATTTATAAAATAAATCTATTTGATATATATTTATTTGTCACCCAAATCTATAAATAATATTTTATACTTATAAAACCAAATATATACATAAAACCGTTGTCAAATTAATTAGATCAAAAATTTCTTCTACTTAGGTCCAATATTGATGTTTCCCTCATCTAATCTAATTACAATTTGTAAATAAATCCCGAATATAATTGGTATTTATACATCACAATTCGTTTTTCCCTAAAAGAAGTTCATCAATTAAACCAACGATCAAGGGGATTCCAAAATCTTATGGCATTAGAATTCTATTTAATTTATTGCATATGTTATTTTAAGGTTATTTTACAGTATTATATATTTATAACAATATATTATTCATTAGATATTACACTAAATATATGTGATATATATATATATATATATATATATAGCTATTGATAAGGCTTATAAATAAATATATTCATCCAATAAATTATCTAATGAAAGTAATAAATTAATAGATTTTCTAAAATAATAGATTATTAAATAAAATAACATTAATTACACGTACAACGTACGTCCTTTCTGCTAGTTTTATAAAAACTCCGCATAATTATGATGAGACTTCATATTATTCAGATGGAAGAAGGAAAATTACCTTTTTTGTGAAATTTCTTCTTATCTTTGCTCCCTCTCTCCTTGTTTTTGGATAGCTAAGAGTGATTTGGGGTCGTGGGTATGGAGGGTCGAGTGGAGGAGGGAGTTAAGGGAGAGGGAGAAAGGACTTGTGGAGGATCTCCGGTTGGTGATTGCTGATTTTGCTCCTTGTGTAGATGTAACAGACGGATGGAACTGGAAGGCGACACCAGATGGATGCTTCACAATCAAGTCGGCATATGAAATTGTGGCAAAAACAAGACAGGAGCAACAAGTTTTACCTTTGGAGATGGCAAGGGTTTGGAAGGCCCCAACACCAAATAAAGCCAAGGTGACGACATGGAGATGTCTTAGAAACAGATTGGCAACATGTGATAATTTGAGTAGAAGAAATGTTCAGATCAGCGTGGAGGAGAGATGGTGCAATGCATGTGTTTCTAGTGAGGAAACGACGGAACACCTGTTCCTCCATTGCTCGAAAGCAGCGACGGTATGGTATCAGATCTTTCAATGGCTCGACATCAAAACGGCAAATCCGAGAGGTATCTTTCAACACTTCATTTCTTTCATCGCGGCTGGAAAAAAGAAGAGAGAAAGAAGATTGCTTATAGCTTTGTGGGTGGGAACAGTGTGGTTGCTCTGGGAAAGCAGGAATGGTAGTCGTTTTCAGGACAAGGCTTGGGATATTGATAGACTTGTATTACAGATTAAGGGGAGACTTTGGAGTTGGAACGAGGCCTACAAAATCGTGGAGTTAGGAATTCCTTTTACTTCTTGGTGTTCCAAAGACTTTAAACTTGTTTTATTGTTTTGATTGGCATTCCTGATGCCTTGATCCATTTTCTTTCAATAAAAGTTTTACTTTACTGATCAAAAAAAAAGCTAAGAGTGATTTGACAATCCAAATTAAATAGAGTTGGGAGGGGTTATAAACTCACAAAGTTACAATTATGGTGTGACTCAACAAGTTATATATTTTATTGGGTAGGTTAAATAGAAACAACAAAATACATAATTTTCAACAAATATAACTTAAACAATTGCAATAGAAGACAAAAGGGGGAAGACAGATGCAACCCACCTTCTATATTTCTAAATTCCTAATAATGTCATCTTAGCTGTACTCGACGCATGATTTTTATAATTTGTAGTTGAAACAACCTTATTTCACCCAAATTAGGGATCAACTGTGGCTGGCTGGCGTCGGGTCGGGTTGTTTCAATTAATTGAATTAAAAATTTTATTAGTCGAACCAGATATTTGATGAAAGTATTAATTTTATTTAATTTGTATTATTTTTAGATTATTTAATATGAGCTATACACGTCATACTCCCTCCGTCCCATCTTCATAGTCCATTTACTCCCTTATTCCTTTTTTAGATATCTCACAATATAGTCCACTTTCTAAATTAAATTAGCATTAAATTTCTTTTTTTACCAAAATAACCTTATTTAAATATAGTCAAACATAGAATAAATAAGGGCAAAATTGAATAATTACATATATTTTGTATTTTTCAAGCACTATTTATTACATTTTTTTAACATGTGTGAAAAAGTGAAGTGGACGACTGAGGGAGTATTACTTTTCGGACAATCTCATGTGAGAGCGTCAATTAACGAAAAACAACAATTACTAGAATCATCAATTATACTAACTCAAAGTTTTTACAACATTTTTTATCATTAATTAACTCTCTTATGTGCGCAATTTCACGAGTAGTTATTTCTGTTGAATTTCAAAGTGAAGAAAATTCCTCACAATACAATTAAAAAACTGTCTCCAAAAATGCAATATATAAATGTGCTGGAAATAATCACATATCCTATTCTTCAAAAATCCATTTTTTCCAAGCCTCCATGACTGCTTGAAATAATGCCAGAGTTCTAACAATCTAGTAAATTCTACTATAGATATGGATGGCCTCAACAGGTGCCAAATGAAGTCATTTCTACAAAGAAAAAAGGTAAAAATAAAAATTTACAGTGAGATAAGTAAAACGACCCCAACGTCTTTGCATTTACAATATATTACTCTCCAACCGGCAACATCGTGCTGAGCTGCGTGCTAAAAAGATCTGCAAGCGCACTGCGAACGTCCATCTGCAAAAGAAATCGCGAGTTCGAGTTATGGTAATGTACAAGAAGTAAGAACTACAACGAAAACTGTCCAGTAGTGACACAGCTTTAGTGCCATTAAGAGATGTGTCACATAATCTATTACATCATTTGTGTAACAAAATTTAGATATGTCCACACATGCATTTATATACTTTTGCTACATACAAATATTTAAGTAAATTTTATTAATTAAACAAATTGATATACCCTCAAATGTTACTATATTAATTTTTTGACATGCTTTTGTTTTTATGACATACGTAATAGCTATACATCACAAAATGTAACGATTCTATTTAGTGACACTTTTCAGAGTAACAATCGTTCAAAAATTAAGTGCACGAGAAGAAACCCACAATAGTGGTTTTACAACTACTTTAAACGAGCCCCATTCATGAACTAGGAAGTAATGTTAATTTTTCTAAAAATGATCGTTGCTTATAAGCTGGAGCTTATTGTACGCATTATAAGTTGTTCAGAAGCTTACACAAGCCCTATGCAACGAACTAGAGCTAGGAAGTAATGGTGATATTCAAACCTCATGATAATCCAATTCATTCAAGTCTGATTGATTTATGAAAATAGAGCTTGCAAAAGAAGGAGCTTACCTGTTCAGAGCAGATGAGTTTCGTAATGTAAGGATAAAAATCTCTAAGGTGATCCTTGAAAATCTGGGGATTCATCTGGCACATACCTTTCACTACCTGAAAACACCGCATATTAAGCTTAGAAATCGAAAAATTCATTGAACAAGGAGAATATATACAATAGTGGTTTCAGTCAAAAATTAAGGAAAAAAGTATTTGCATAAACCTGTACCTTCACGATTATAGGAGCACGGAGTTCAAGAACTCGATGGATCTCCATATTTGCCGTCTCTTCCATACTAGATTGAAAATCAGATGCTTCTCTCAGCACATGTTCGCAGAAGGAGACCAGCTTCTCTTCAGCTATTCCTTCGGGTTTCTCTTCTCTGGCTGCTTCGTCGTCTTGAGCTTCAACTGGTGCCGTTGTCTTTTGCAGGATGTCGAGATAGATGCAAGTTGCAGTCAACTCCTGGCGGAGGAGATTCAATGGAGGCCTGTCGAGGAGAGACTTTTGCATTTTAGAAAATTGCTTCACAGGAGTAACCTAGTGAAGTCGAGGGCTCGTTTTAGCCAACCTTTCCGTAGGAATTTGCTGCATTCGCGATCTGAGGTTGGTATATGAGTTGTAGGTGGCGGCAAACTCTAGGATCGAGAACAAGATCTCCATCATCGTGATCTTCGCATCTGCGCTCAACTTGTTCCAGTAATTCTTCTGAAAGTCGAAAAGTGCATCATGCCAATGATATTAGCAAGAGGCAACAGTTATGTGCCCATCATAATGTTTATATGTAAGGGGAGCGGTTATCATACAAACCAGAATTATCATATAAAATAAATACACTATGAATTCACTATGAAAAATGATGAATTCAAAAAAAATAGTATAATTTTGTCACCTATGGGATCACAAATTCAATTAAGGAAAATAACGAATCCATCATAGATCTTTATGATCTAAAGGCTAAAAATAGTTCATTAGTATATTATATGGAGTATACCTAGACTAATTTGAAACACTCCCTATATGTAAGATTCAACCAAACATAAGTATACAAATTATTTTACGAGGTGAATCTCGCTGACAATATTTTCTGCACCTCCGACACTCGAAGAAAGGCTCATACATTAGCAAGATTGGGGAACCACATGGAACCAGAACAAGTAAGCAGAAACAAGATATACTAAAAAAAAAATCATAAACGCACGAAAGAGATAGTACCTGAATGCCATCAATCGAACCTAGAAGTAACAGCTGTGTCACGCATTTACTCCTAATGCTTCCCAACATCAGACTTTCCTCTGCATCTTTCGCATTAACTTCCTTATTTGCATCAGGAAACTACACCACACACACAAAACATAAGGTCGAATTTCTCAACGAATTATTTAAGCTCACGACGGAATCAAGATACACTAAACAGCCAGAACAATGACTCGTAAACGTACAAATTGGAAAAGACCAACCTTGGATGGAGAAGACGCCACCGCTGCATCAGATGTAAAGTTCTTTGGTTTGGATGTAAAACTTCTCATAAACATATTCCCCATAATTTTTTGTCCAAATGTTTGACTCCGCTGAATGCTTCCACCATCAGATTCCGTAGCTCTAGCAGATGGCGATGGCATGCCTACAGAAGCGACATGTCACTTTCTACTGATTTTGATTTGGAACTAGATGCTGATAATTTTCTTTTAAAACATATTGCTGCACGACTAACCTTGAGATCCCTCCATATCCACTGCGCGCATTGTTTCTTGATTTTGTTCCGGTGCGTTGAAGGATGGTGTTCCCACGGCACTCCCATTTGTATGAATCGCATCATGATTGTTATGAAATATGTCTCGGGACACTGGTGTGCCGCCGTCCAAGTCTCCTGATAACACTTTGCGATGCTTCCCATTCTTGAAGCTCGGATCGTTGAGAAGTTCACGTGGTTGGGTTGTATATACAGCATCTCTGCACAGAGTCATTCGTTAACGTACAATAAAATACTATGACCGCATATAGAGATATTGCGTGTGTGTGTGAGAGAGAGAGAGAGAGAGAGATTACTTCAAACTTTTCAACAAAGTAACCCAGTCGTCGGAGGTGAACTGGTGACCTCCAACTTCAATCAGATGAACCAATGCACCCAAAGCTATCGACACCACAGATTGATCAGTCTTTTTTGCACAATCTAAGAGTAAACTGAGCAGCGGGGGCAGCATAAAACACACATCCTGCATTAAACGAACATCAATTATCGAGATTCCATCTTCAACTTACGAAAACCTTATATAAAATCAGTAACCAAATTAAAGAATAATGCTTTAAGGGCAACATATATTGATGAGCCAGCCAAAGTTCAGCAACCAAAATAGTTACAAAACAGTGGTAAGAAATATTTAATAGCATAGTAGTAATAATGATAGTCATAACTATATGTTTGGACAACTTGGGCTACCTTGTAAAAACTATTGAAAAGGTCGCACAGCAACTGGAGAGCATGAATAGTGCTTTCACGAAGCCACTCTTCCTCCGAAGATATGAAATTCTCTTTTCCAGCATGTCTCACATGGTCAAAAATGGGGAACAGGATTTCTTGGAAAATACTCTCCCAAAATGCCGATGAGAATTTGCTTCCTCTCTCGTTCAGCAAATCGAATAAAACCTCGAGTGCACAATTACTGACCTCTGATCTTGGATCAGATATAAGTCTAGAAAGACCGGACAGCATGGGGAACCAATAATGCTCGGCCAATTTGCAAGTTTCATCGACTGTGTTATCTACGGATCTCCGAGAACCGGCTGGTATAAGGCCCTGGAAATGAGAAGAAAGATATAATTGATAGATTCATTAGCCGAGAGTTTGATTTAAATAAGCACAAATCCATAAACTATTAGTGAATTCCGGTTTTTCCCATGTTCTATAAACTTGATCGGAAAACATCAAAGTTTGTGTATTTATTCACCAACTTTATAGAACATGGGAAAAATCGGAATTCACTAATAATTTATGGATTTACAGCCAATTAACCCTTAAACAAAAAAAGCATATCATAATGAATAACTAAGGATACACGGAATATCTCCTTTCAAAAAGAAAACATTTGTATAAAACCCACAGAACTATTCCAAATTATTAGTACTTGAAAACAGACCTCTGAAAGACGATTCTCAGATATTCGGAGGAGAGCAATAGCCTTCAAGCTAATGTCGACGGAGCTCTTATTTTTGGAAAATGCAATCAGGCAGTTCACACAATCCATGAAGCAGTCAACAAAAACCTGATTGAAGTGCTCCAATATGACTGCAGCACCCTTTGTTAGACATACATATTTCTAAATCGTGCAAAAATGTCATAAGAGAAAGAGGAAGTTCGTTTCAAACCTTGTTCAACGTTCTCGAATGCACTTTCAACTATGGGTTCCAGGCCATCATCGGCAGCCATAGTGAAAATCATGAAAATGCTATGCCATCCAGACTTTATAATTCCAGCTTTAGATCTTATAATCTGTTTAATTCAACTAGAATACATTGATATCAAAAAAAGCAGCAATGAAAATCGAAAAAGATCAGATAGTACAGGGTAAACATACTTGAACAATGCCACCTAATATAAGCCTTCTTATGGATTCACTTCTGCTGCTTTGCATGAGCACGACGAATGGTTTTAGAATTCCTTTCTGGAAAGTAAAGTGTGAAAGCTCAGGATGCTCCAAATATTTCATCCCGAGTCGTTGTAGAGAATCAATTGCATATATTGCAACTTTTTCATCAGCATGACTCCCAGCAAAGATGAAATGTTGTGCCAAGACCGACCATATTCTAGCCCAAACCTGAAAATAGAACAAGTAGGACCATAATCATCCCAGGATTGCCAAAAAAGAATACATATATATAAATATAGATATAGATATAAATATAGATATAGGAAAGGGTGGTTCAAATGAAAACCCTTAATTATTGTGAGAATGAAGAACTATTTCCAGCTCTCGATCACGAAGATCTACAGTGAATGCATCACCTTGTTGGATGAACGCATCACCTGGGGCGAAAATTTTATTTTTTCGGGGTGCAGTAAATTTCACGAAAAATGCAGTAACTTTATACGTTCAGTGCAATGCTCTCACGAAAAATGTAGTTCTCACGATAACCAACCCCTATAGATATTTGAGGAGTAATTATATGACAAACGAACACTCAACAAAATTACTGTATAAGATAGAACTTTGTAAGGCGATCAAATTACCATGTGTATGCGAGCCATATTGGAATAGCTAATTCCAACAATCTTCTGCAAGCTAAAAGTACGAGCTGGTGACTGTTTTAATTCCTCGGCTGATACATTACACAATGCGGTAAAAAACTCAATCACTGATTCACTGGGCAATTTGACACTATTCGAGAAGACTTGTTCAGCTGCTTTTCCCGAGAGTTCTCTCAGAGATTGAATTATAGCATCTCTAGAGTTTTGATTTGCTCCTTGCACGATAGTTGCAGTCATAGCAGGCCATGAAACGACATATTCAAGACGTGAAATACATTCGAGAATGGCTAACCAAGAGTCTTGAAGGGCATACATATCGGTATCACACAAATCAAGAAGGGTCCGTAGAGCTTCTACATTTTTTCCACGCATATCTCTAGGCGCATGTAAGAAATTATACCTGCATTTCAATTTATCTGCTATTATTATGCTGCCCAAAGCATACCAGAAACTTGCAGGTGTACTGCTGCTATTAACATGCCTCTTTCAACCATGTCAAATTTTTTAGCTATATTTGGAATTATAATTGGTGAACTTGATCATTCAAAAACCTTTCCTCAAATCAAATCCCTCCAACCAAAACGTTTCCATTCGTAAAGCTACCTCAAAGATTTATAAAGAAGCCACAAATTTGTCTACTAAAACAAGACCATAGATTGTGTGCATGTATTGATTTTGTGGTAGAGTGATTAATGCCTAAGGCCAAAGGTATCAGGTTCGAGTCCACCACAAGATCTTTAAAAAAATTTGTTCATCAATAAAAGACCAAGACCATATAAGCTTTAGATGATAACTTTTGCCATTTTTATCTTCACGTTAAAAATTACATCTAGAGTATCACCATCTGGGACATGCTGATAAGATAGCCAGGAATCCTAAGATCACTTTTACGTGATAGAACAAGAATAAGTTGCTAACTATTAGGCAATGTTTGTGAAGACAAGTGACTAGAGTCGAGAGCTACCTCAGTAACGATGTCAAAAATGCATAGCGGATGGTGTTCATTCCAAGGACGTATGTTAAAAGTATTCCTTCCTTGAACCCTTCCATACAAATGCTAATCCTCATTGAGCTGTCTGGTTCGCCCATGGCGACAGAAAAAGTAGCTAGTAATGGCCACCCTACAACTTCAACCATTGGTCGTAAAATCTCAATCCTGTGAGAAGTGTAAAAGACCCCCTTTTTTTCACCTTGGTCCTTAATCACAGTCTGTATCTGATTAAGAATAGCCTCCTTATCAGACTTGGAGTCGGTTGAAGAGCTTCTTCTAGGAAAGGCCAGATTGAGAACACTGAGAAGGCCGCGTCTCCCGTTCAGTTCTAATTTATGCTTACTATTTTTCAAACAATCCACTGAATCATCTTTCATTATTAGTTCTTCTTTAACAATGTTATCATAGATCTCCTCCAAGAGTTTTTGGGGAGCAGATTCTTCAGCACTACTGGTATTCATGTGTATAAAATCGCTTTTGGACAGTTTCGGCCACCCCGTTAAATAGTGAGCATCAGCCTGAAGCATAATAATTGCATAAGAAAGCACATATGCTGTGTCTGCTGTCTTGAATAGACCAGGATTGTCGGCACAGTAGCTGCAGAAAAAAGCAGCAGAAACATTAAAATCCCAAAATCGTAGCCTTAGCTGATTAAGAATTACATAATCCTAGTGAGGTTTAATTGGCTGTAAATCCATAAACTATTAGTGAATTACGGTTTTTCCCATATTCTATAAGTTGGAAATAAATGCATGAACTTTGATGGTTTTTGGAATTCATCCAAAATCAAGAGTGCGGCCAACTTGAACATGTGTGTTACCCTGAACAACTAAGAAGCAAAGTACGATGCTAACACAGAAAAAGAGGTATCTCTCATCAAAGAATAAAAATTTTCCATTGGCATCATAATTTTTTTATAATTATATACCATCCATGCCTTTTGTATTCTCTATTTTTCTCAGGATGCTTCATTGAATGTGGTGGTACAACAAATAATGCTTACCGCTCTGCAAATGTCTCCATTATGCGATCAATCATCTGAGCTTCACCTGGAAGTTCAAACCCTTTGAGGAATTCATGTATTGCAATATCAAGTTTCATTCCGGAAAAGTTGATAGATTCCACGTAAGCATGCAAAACAGAGTTGGGGAATTCCTCATGCTGGCCTAAGTAGTCCCCAATCATAGCCTGAAAATCAGATTCTATAAGATAACTTTTCTAAGAGAAACAATGCAAACATTGATCATCATATCTACCTTGTCTAAATCAGGAGTATGTCGAAGAAACTGGGCAACTGAAGCTGGATTCTTCTCCACTACCTGACTGGATATTAAGTGCTCTATGCCCTTCGCTGGTTGCTCATTGAACTGTGCACATTGAAAGTATGAGCCTTCTAAACAGCTAAAAACATATTATTCGAGAAAAGAAATAGCTATATAATTTCATTGCTAGCACTGCACGCACATCAGTAAATGTTCCCAACTTTCGTTTTCTATTAGAAACCCCCAAACTTTCAGCGTTTTCCAAAAAACGCCTTGCAATACAAAATCCAGGGACGGAATGATGAGTCTTCTCGTTGGATTCATTGGTGATTATTTTTTCCGACTCCCCCAATAAAACGACATTGTTCCACCTAAGAATCCGGCAAGGTGACTCATCATTCTGTCGCTGGAGTTCATATAAAATGCCAGTTTTTGGAAAACAATGAAAGTTGGGGGTTTCTGAATAGAAAATGAAGGTTTGGGACATTTCTAGAAGAAGCTGAAAGTTGGGGATACAAAACATGATTAACCCTATATAAACTAAAAAATGTACATACCTCAGAGACAGAAGCTTCCACGGTGGACTTGTAAACCTTCAACTCCTCGAAATTGCTCGGTGATTCTCCTGTAACTTTTGATCCATCCAATCCTCTAGCCGAAACTTCAGATGATCTGTTGTCCTCATTCTGATTATCGGATTTTCTGTGCCCCTTCTCCCAAATTACTAGTGACTTGAGAATATTCACAAGACCCTAGAGTGACAAAACA
The DNA here is from genome assembly GCF_028751815.1 of Salvia miltiorrhiza. Lineage (NCBI taxonomy): Eukaryota > Viridiplantae > Streptophyta > Magnoliopsida > Lamiales > Lamiaceae > Salvia > Salvia miltiorrhiza. The sequence goes on from NC_080389.1 coordinate 9,806,527, forward strand.
CACAGGTACAGGTCAACTCAAATGACAACGTGGAAGTTAGTTCTCATAATGATAAGATCTTGAGACGGAAGGCAATGGTCGAGATAGACCTGAAGAGATGATGTTTTAATCGATACTGTCTGGGTTGCAGTAGAAGACTTTGGATCCACATTTTGAGTACCTTGAGCAATTTTGGATAAATTGGCAACCTAGATGAGAAGAGACTGTATGATGATAAAGTTATACGGATTGAGCAAAGAAAATATCCTATCGAAAACACATACCATCTTTTCAAACAGGTTTGGTGCTTCATTATCACAATCGTAATTTACATAGAGGTCAACAAGCATCTGAGGATCCTTGCAGATTTTCTCCAATGCCCTGCAAATATTTATTAGAATAGAAACTTTACTAAACGATAATTAAAAGCCGACATGAACTGCTTTAGCCACAAGGTAGCAGAGCAAAATACTCGAACGGCCAGCATACCGGAGTACAACTAGCTTTTGGTTAAGATCTGATCCATCCAAAGCTTTTAGAACAATTATGGGAAAGAAAACTCCAATTTCAGCCTGTAAAAGGATTAATACGTTCAGCTTGAGAAGCCAATGGAGACGAAATATTTTGTTTGTCTAAGACAAGATGAACAATGTTTCTGAAGTTTGTTTGACCTTGAGACTTTCCCTAAATCGCAACAAAACAACTGAGAAAATCCCCGCTGCATGCTAGCAAGACATTAAACAAAATTATTAGAACTTCAACAGCAATAAGTAAAGGGTATCAAAGCACAACCATAACATACCTGAAATAAGACAGGAGACTGGGAAGCCGATGCCCGCAATAATGCAAATGAAAGGTGACCTCTTAATGAGTCAATAAGCTGAGAATTCTTTGTGAATGAGATACCGCAATCACCCAATATACCCTGTAAATCCACATGAACTATGTTTCGTGAATATACTTCAGTGAACAGTGAAAGGTTAAATGTCACTTAAATCAATTTGCCTACTAACCGTGAATCCTCAGTTCACATTAAATTGTTATTACCAAACAAATAAAAACACACTAACCCTCTAGGTGAAGAAATAATGCATCTTTTTATAAGAAATAAAAATATGCATTCATTAAATCAAAAGGTCTTCAATTCTTTATGTTTTGAGATCTATTAAGCAACCTTAAACAATCCTGTCTCATACCTCCTGAAGGTTTCCTTCCTCGCAATCTTCAAAATCTATCCTTATTCTGTCTAACCAATCAGACTAGCAAATTGTACGAAGATAACTCTCTCAAACCAACTATTTCATTACATGTTTACACACCATTACACCGACAAAAGCCTAATTTATGCCTAATCTATAGCTCTTCTTTTTGGGATGGGGGGGTAGGGAATGGTGGAAGACGGAGGTAAGGGAATTTTTAACCTGTAAAAGCTCAAGAGAGAGAATACGATTTTTGGTAGTAACTTCATCATTACCCTCCTTCATAGCCATCTGTAAACAAATTGCTAGATTAATTCAAAATGTTCAGACAAAAAAATTAAGCTAGCATGTAAGAATATTCCATCCAGATACACAAACCTTACAGAGAGTACGAAAAAGAAGTAAAGCATCACGTTGTGCAACACTCGTGCTCTTTTCACCCGTTCCTCTGAAAGAAATTAGCAATTTAGTTATTTTAAGTCAGAAGATAAATATAAATTAAAATAAGGAAACAGGGAAGAGGTACTGTTATTAAAATTTATCAGAAGATAAAGATAAAGATACACTAAATCAATCCCTATGCTCCCTTTGTATTAGAGACCATGCAACGTGTTCTTCTCCTACTTATGCGAAGTTGCAAACTCAGTATTGCGACTGTACCTTTCAAGTTTACTACCATCTTCAAGATCCACAACCTTCTGAAGGACAGCTTCGAGAGCCTATACAGAGAGGAGTTTTAACCCAAACTGCAGATATGAGATATCTATAGAGAAATCTTAAAGAATCTTATAGAAGCAAATGGATAAACATATCATCCAACTGCACAAGAAAGAAGTAAACATGTCAATGTAAGTGATATACCTTTATGTCAGTGCCACCTACAAGATTCTGAATTCCTTCACCAGACGCAATGAATGTACTATCTAGACGTTTCACAGATATAATGTCATTTGAAGTCATTTTTGGATCATCGTGATCACTGAGCGACACTTCTGAAACCTTTGAGTTTGACCCGTCCTCCATTTGAGCATCTTCGGTTTTAGGAGATTCCGAAGATACCTAAATGAAAAGGATGTATGTGTTCCATCATGTATAATCACTCACCCATGTTGACAATTATGCAAAAGAATTTTTACAGGGATGTATCTCATACCACATCATTTTCCATTTGTCTAAAAACGATGCTGACCATTTGTGTCAGTGATGCCCTTGCCGTTGCTTGGTTTATAGGACTCTTGCTAAACATGCCAGATAGTATTAGCACTAGATGATGTTTAAGTCAAACAAATCGAGACAACTTATTGAAGATACCTAGTAATAGCAATGTTAAAGCAAACTTTGATGACTCCCAGCAATGGCCCACCATGGACTGCATAAGAATACATCAAAAGATTACAGCATGTCAATTTAACGGGGCAAAAATATCTTAGTAAAGAAAATTCAATTAAGATTTTCTTGAGATAAGTCTGAACTGTATGTTTGCACAAATTTGTGTTGGTAGGATATGAAGGTACAGTGATACAGGGTCTATAAGATGTAAGAAGAAGTAGGATCGAACAAGAGGAAGTAAGAAGAAACCGCACGAAAGAATGTGGCATTTTCAGTTGTTTATGCAAATACAGAACAATCTAAGGGATTGAGCCTCCCAGGTGAAGGTAACTCCAGGAGAGCGGACAAAAGAAATACATTTTGAGGTGTTCGTAGCCATCCTTAAAGCACATATGGAGAAATCCATCAAACAAGAACTCTTCTAGACAATTCATCATTTTATGTATTCACTGTCTATTATCAACATAAAAGTCCAAGACATTTCACATATCTAAAAATAAAAAATACATATGTTTTGGCTTGTGCTACGATTATAAGGCCAAGCTTAGATTTTGAAATCATGCCATAGAAACAAAAAAAAAAAAGTCGTCAAAACCAAGGAGAAAAAATGACAAAAAGAAGCAGGTAAAAAAAAACCAATGTCATCATGCTTCATTTTCAAGAATTATATGGTAAAATGGGGTATCATAGCAAAATTATATTATATTAGGACAATTTAGCAATAATTGAACCCATAAAGTGAAATACCTCGAACCTTCGTGGATGCTATAGCAGTAAGAAGCACTTTCATTACTTGAAGAGTGACACTGCATTTTATTTTTTCAGGGTTATACTTGGGAAATGTCAAGTGACAGCTCATTGTTAATGTATCAATACATGTACCTGTCAGGTGTCGAATTATCTACACAGCCACACACCATGTTGAGGATGTCTGTCAATAATTTTGAATTATTATCGCCGTCAAGACCAGGATCACCTTCTAGATGATTGTACACAACCAGTTTCTGCATGTCATAAAGAAAAGAAAAAGAAATGTAACCAATTACATTAGATCCATCCATAACATGTTTTTGTTCATGAAAAGCCCTTGATACTTTAGAGTGAAAAGGATATGAAACATGATATGCAATCAATGATATGCGATTAAATTTATTCCTATTGAAGTTTGAGAAATGTAACAACCCAAATCAACATGCCCTGAAGTTGCAATGTAATAAGCCAAAGAGAATGCATATTAAAGAAAAGATAAGGTCGCCACATACACAGCAAAATATCAATATCAACTTTCATATTGGCAAGTATTAAATTGTGAATAACCCAGCCCATGAAGAAACTTCTATAAACTAAACAACTATGAACAAAATGGAGCACCTACATGAAAGCAATCCAATGCAAGTTCCACCAATTTAGTATTCTTCGTTTCAAATGCAAGCTTAAGGGGATCCAGCACAAGATCAGCATCTGCTTGTCCTTGCATATGACCAGCAACTTCTGACACTGCCGTGGTTGATCCACTGCTGCTTGTAGGTTCGACATCCTTAGCAGCCGATTCAGCTCCCTCATTTTTATCAACTCCAGAGTCAGATTCAAATGAACCACTGAAATAAAATATTGTACAAATTGAAACTATATGGGACAGAAATAAAGAACCAAGATTGCAGTAAATACGGAGATACTCCATCAGGGGAAATTAACCGTTAATCTTAGATACAAGTGGTCCATTTCTTAAGATCCGCAGCCAGAATAAATCCCATCTCCAGTATGGAATCACATTTTCCAAATGTGCTTAGTTGCAGGGGAAAAACTTACTCTCCAAAGGCAACTTATGTATCTATATTTCTCCACATGCATACCTACTTACATATCTGTATTTCTCCAAAAAAAAGTGAAAAAATAAAAATACAAATTTGGCTTCTCAAAACACAAATCTATTACTTCCCCTCGAAATTCTCTCTCCTACAACACATAATTTGGAAACATATATCAAACAAGCATTACTTCTACTCTAAATCATGTCTCAAGAACATAGCATAGAATTCACAACCAAATGTTGTATGATATAATGTATAGCGGATGCATGAGGACAGACTCAGTGATCCATATCAAAAACCAATGATATGCCAACAATCATATCATTAAGTTATCGTTTGATGTATGCATAACTTGATATACATGTTACATCACTGATGTTCTGAAGGCACGTGACTCCATTTAAGTTCTCTACTGAGGGAAGTGTATATTCTGAACTTCACTTAACCTACATAGCATTCTGGTGTATCTATGTATATAAATGAGTATGCGTGCATATAGACACTCTCATGAGCCTACATATCTTCCCCAAGGTTAGCAAAATAGCAATTATTTCGAATGCATATCCATGCACATTTCAAGCTTGATTTTCTCATCTAATAGTCCTTTATTCTTGCTCCCCTTCAGCCAATTGGATACCTAGGTTCTCCAAAGTCAACATCCGAACCAGTTATTAAGCAAATGCAGTTTGACAAAGATGAGAATGCTCGGATACAAGGATGAGATTTTCATAATATTATTTGCCAAGAGTACCAAAACCTAAATCTCACTGTCGCTAGAACACCTTTGCTTTGGAGCTGCCGATGAATCTTGCTTAGTCTCACCAATATTTGACTGTTGATTGAAATCCTTTCCACTGTCTGAAGCATCAAAGGAAAACGAAGAACATATATAAGCTTGAGAGATTTCAATTCTCATTAACAGCACAAAAATGTGAAACATACTGCCAAAATATTGCTGAATAAGGCATTGTTGTGAGATAAGCAAGCCCACACACATAGATCCACCACCACTCCCCCACCCCCAAGATAAAGAAAAGGAAGAACAGAAAAAGACATTCCCATGCAGAGACATAAAGTAGCCAAGGAAAAGCATAAACAGAAAGAAGTATTAAAACAGAAAATACATAGGTGAAAGATGGAAAACAGTCACAGAGAGGAGATGCAAAGAAAGATCATTGAACACAAAAGTCCTGAGAAGAATGGAAAGTGAATCAAACAGCTCAAGTAACCACCAGTTTTACTTTTAGAGGGCGTTTACTTTTCTTGATTGATAAGATACATGTTTATTCTCACTACTAGGATTTGTCCAATCCAACCCTTCCAATGGGATATGAATCAAGTAAAATTATCTCAAATGATAGATATTATCAAGGGCCTTTGGATATCCCAAAGTCCCAATCCATCTTAGCAAACAATGGATTAGCCTATACTATTTTTATCTATCTAGACTAATCCTCAAAAGTAAACACCCCCTTACTATAAGTTACTTGTTTTCCACAAGTGAATAATGGAGCTTTTATTTCTCTTACAACCTTAGAATGAAATAGCCCGCATTCACAAACAACGCAACACGTATTCCACACTACCACTTCCTAGAGAATCAAGCATCAAAGATAACTACTCCCCGAACTCAATCAAGTGTGGCAAACCAAACAAAACACAAAAAACATAAACTAAACAAAAAAACACCGCAACATATTGATCTCATAGAGCCTGAAATAGTAAAATGCTGAGCAAAAGAGACATTAATTAGGGATTCAAACTCACCCAAATACGTCTGAATGGCGGATTGAAGAGCATTGTATTTCTTGTTAGAACATTCTTTGAGCATCGACTCAAATGCCCGCGCCACAAGGTCACCCGGCGCGCCGCCCGACATCTCCGCTGACCCTTTTTATCCCCTCAGTTCAATTCAGTTCAGCTCAATCTGCATCAGAAATCCAACCATGAAAATTCGCAAAATTCCCTCGCTGATCAAATTGGATCAGGAACAAACGATCACATTTTCACATGCATTAGGTATACTAGATTAAGATCTTCCGATTAAACGCAGCGAAATGAACGAAATACCGAAGAAAATATTGAATTTTTCACCTGGTTTCTGCAAAAATTCTATCTTTGTTGGAGAAAAGTCAAGAGATCTGGCCTGGAAGAATGGGCGCTGAGAGCGCCTCTGTTTTAAGACAAAGCTCCGGAAACAGAGTCGTTGAAAATGTTGTAAACGCTTTTTGTTTTGTTGAAATGTATAATAGAATTTTTCAATGGGAATTTATAGGAAGAGTTCCTTTTTTTTTTTTTTTTGAGGAAATTTATAGGAAGAAATTGAGCACTCCAAAATTTAATTTATATCTATATAAGGAGATAAACGCTTTGGCAAAATTAATATAAAGTAAATGAAATTATCTCGTTTTATGTAATATACTTAATTCTCTCTCGTTTATTTATGGTAAGTTAAAAACATTTTATGTGTATATATTTACTATACCCTCCTCTAAATAAAAAGGGTTATGCAATTATCAATGTTTGACAAGTTTGATAGTTGCCATTGTATTTTATAATTGTTTTTAAATCCAGATTAATGTCCTTTATCTGCAATGTTATTTAGTTATGGTTTGAAAGAACTTTACATTTAAATAGTTCTACTAAAGATCAAATAGTAACTCATCATGATAATAATTTTGTTTACTATTTTTCTGTGATGAGTCTTTCGTTGTTTATTTCAAATAATTTTAAGAATCGCATAATTGTGTACTCGAATCTCACATTCACACAAGTTTTTTGTTGTTTTCTTCTTTTTTTCATTTTTGGAGAAATAAATAATTTAAAAAACTATGCGACATTGACAGTAGATTCAAATTCGAGACCTTTGATCTCAGACATTAACTATTATATCACTAGATCAATACATGCACACCATTTTTCCTCTTTCAAACCTCTTCAGAATAAATTACCTAAAATAAAGTCGCATGTGATCAATTGAAATGAAATAGATTCAGTAGTAACTAAAAAAATGCATGTACACATGTTGCGTAATTAATGAGCAAGTGTAAATACACAAAGCTCCTAGAAGTAGCAATTTTCCTTTTTCGAGGAATACTTCACATTACAACACTATAAATTTGTATATAGAGTTTGGAGTAGCAACTGCAACTCCACTATAATTTATCTATTCGCCCCTCTAATAATTTGATCTGCTTTATAGCATGACCAATTAAGAAATTGCAGAAGAGACCTCATCTTTCTGATCTGCCTCTTGAATGTTTAGTGATGAGTCCACATTCATAGTCGAAACCTCCAGGTTCGGAATCACAGGAGCTCGTTGCCTTCGCGTAACTGTCATTTTTAGGCCCTCTGTGGTGTGGATTGTCGCGCCAGTAGTCATCTTGACCTGCAAAGAGCAATAAGGGGGCGTTTACTTTGAGTTATAAGCATCTGACTGATTAGACGATCCAACTAAGTTCAAGAAATGTCCAAGCCATCAAAGTACGTGGTAGACTAGGCTATATTATTTTCGTGTATTCGATCAATTTAGTAAACAAGGGATTAGCCTTACTAGTTTTATCTAACTAAGCTAATCGTCAAGAGTAAACACCCCCTAATTGTATAATCAGACAACTTTCACATAGCATTTGTGTAGATGAAGCGCGATTAGCTGTGATTTTTGGAGATTACTTACAGGAGGGGCACTGAGCGCGAGTTGGAAATCAAATCTACGGACAAGCATGGCGACTGCTACAACAGTCTGCAAATCGAAGAAGATAGTTGCTCTATTAACGTCACGGTGACTATATATCACCATCAAAGTAATCAAGATTAGCCTAGTGGAATGTAACTTTGTGAAATATACATTGAAGAATATCCAGATAACTATTTAAAGATAGTTTACCTCGAATGTCGCAAACATGTCTCCGATACACTTTCTTGGCCCTCCCCCAAATGGCAAGTAGCTGTAACAGAAAAGTTTCCTCACATTAGCTGACGAATGTTTGGGATATCTGACTATTAGTTGGGAATGAAATTCCATGACATGTTAATATTTGAATAAGTTCTTCTCATTTTTCTTCGTGCTGTTCTGTCTAGCAGCCGACTGAATTCTTGGTTTTTGATAGTATAAAACCGAGATGGATTATAATATCTTCAGAAGATTACAATGTGAGTTACCATAAACCAAATAACCAGCCAGAAGGGCTTGAAAACTATTTAGGGTTCGATTTTGGAGTAGATAATTGAATTTGAGCTCATCCATTAGTGACAAATGAATCAGAAAACAAAAATCATTTTAGATTTGGAGATAAAATCAGTAGCTGAGGATTCAGACCTGAAATTCTGGTTTGTCTCATTTGGATTCGGGCCATCTAAAGGCCATCTTTCGGGATTGAATTTGTCAGCTTCCTCCCAATGATGAGGGGATCGGTGCAGATTCCACACGGATATGAATATATCTTCACCCCTGCAACGCCAACTCCGTTATATAAAAAGAGAGAAGGTCTATCTAAACAAAAATTGGCGATTTCATAGTTCAACAACAGATAATACGACACACTCATTCTAGATAGTCTGACACCACGGTTCCATGCCCCCGGTTCACCATTTGGACCATCAGTTTGACGGGTCAGGATTCGACGAAGCCTAACCAGCCCCCATATGGCAGATTATGATTACAGATTAATGACCCAGTAGTTCAGATCCCACGCTTCGAATTTGGCTATTCAGTTGAGAGTTTGTATCTATTTAAACACAAACTGTAAAATTTTGTACAAAACGATTTCAAAAGCTGGTGGGTCCACAGGTCGACCGGGCCCACGATTCTGATGTTAGGAATCGCTCCGACCGTTATACTAAAAGCCCATTGACCTGTTCCTAGGTCTAACCCGGCCCATGGCTGACCACTTCTAGGTATAATTCAAAACAATGAACTTGAATATTTTCTCAGTCGATAAGTTTCCAATATGTTATTCTGTAAGGTCAAGCTCAGTTACATAACAGTTCACTGTTCACTCTTGTAGTTTAAATGGAAACTTTTCAAAGTAACATATATCTCATAATATATTTCGTGGTTATTCAGAACTAACTTTTTAATCGGGTACTTCCCAAGTATGTCATCACCAAGGGAACGACGAATCAAAACAGGAGGCTGTGGATAGAGTCTCAACGACTGCGAAAGTTGGAAAGATGTAAAAGAAGTTAAAATTGAGAGATGAGAAATGCAGAGATAGCTTCCAACAAACATTTTGTTGTAAGGGCATTACTCACTTCATTGATAACTCTAGTCGTATATTTGAGCTTCTTCATGTCTTCAACAGTTGGAAATCGATCACCTAGAACTGAATCGACCTACATAGCAGTTTCAAAGATAACATCAATTGAAGTGATCATATATATGGGGGTTGGAATGCCTCAGACTTAGAGACAGAGGTGCAATGGACAAAGAGACAAACCTCATTTCGAAGCTTGGCCATCACACTAGGCTCCTAGAAGTTATAAAACAGTTAAGACAGAAATGCATAGTTAGAATCGTATTACTTTACAACATTTGGTATTTATCAAGAACAGAAGATAATTCATAATTATTAGAACTTAATAGGATAGTGTACCGTCTAATCCAATATCATAGAAAGTTTATATATACAACCCCATATATTTCAGTTATATACACATTTAAAGGCAATAACATTCTGGGAGTTGAAATACTTTTTTTTATTTATTTTTTGATAGATTAACAGTATTAAATAAATAAATTTAAAGACCGCGCCACGGTAGACTCGAACCCATGTCCTTTGGCCTTAGGCATTAACCACTCTACCGCTTGGTCAACACATGCACACATTAAAATACTTTCTTGCTTCTATGTTTACAAGCGCCTAGTTAATAGCATATCTCTCATCGATTTTTTTCTTTCATTTCGAAATCCTAGAACGGCATTTTGTTGTGATTCTACATACGCAATGGTCCAAATGACCAAAGAATGATAAGTTAGTGAAAGAAAAGAAATGTAAATCACGTGCCCCTTTTGGATGATGAGGAGATTTAAACAGTGGGCAGTCATCGTTAATACCTGTGAAAGAAGATAAAATGTCCATGTCAGCACAGCTGCAGATGTTTCATGTCCAGCTATGAGCATTGTCATTAGATCATCACGGAGTTGTTTGCTTGAAACCTATGGATTATCCGCATGAGGATCTTACCAGAAAATTCATGTGATATATCTAAAAATATACAGAAGAGATGAACCAATTCCGTACATCATCCCCGGATGCTAATAGGAAATGAAGAATACTAGGATCTCGTTCGTTCATGTACTCCTCATGGAACTGCAATTCTTCTTCATCTACAATTTTCTGAAAAAGTACAATAAGCATAGGTCAAGAAAAGTAAAAAAATTATTCCAGATTAGCAATAACATAGAAAATGAAAGAAGAGCATGAAACAAGCATCAGTAATAGACAAATAAACTTTACCTTACAAATTGCAATCAGATTGTCTAATGTTTCGTTCACTAGCTTCAGAGCAGTATTAACCTTCTTCAACTTTGGCGAAATATCTTTCCATATAGGAATCTCCCAAAAAGGAATTGGCGCGACACTTCTGTCCTCTGCTTCTCGTAAAACAGTGTAAACAGCCTGTAGCAAAGACGGCGAGCATCAGAGCTGATTTAACATAAAATAGCGGTAAGTGATCAGCTAAACAGTATTAACTTAAGAAAGAAAGAATTCAGAGGTGCCAAGCTGATACCTCAACAATTCCAGTATCAATGCTTAAAGAGTCGAAATCATAATTGAATACAGCTTTCCCAATGATATCTAATGTCAAACGGGAAAAAAGGGACTCCATCTCCACATCCTCACCATCAGATGCAGCAGTATCAAGCTTTTTGCATAGTCTATCAGTTGCATCTCCAAACAGGCTAAACATTGCAGCCACAAACTAAGAGGAACAATGTATAGTGATATCAGTTACATAACTTGCATTAACATATATACTAGCATTACATAAAGCAGGATAGCTCATGAGCCCATTACAGATCATATTTATCTTTTATTCTTTCTTGTTTTTTTCTTCTTTTTTGGGGGTTGGGGAGGGGGAGTACAATGGTTGCACCATCTTTGTACTACCTTCTGATGCAGCGCAGGCACTATAGCACGTCTTCTAACACGCCATATTTCCCCATCAGCAGGTATAAGTCCTTTCCCCATTACAAAGTCTAAAATTTCAGCTAAAATTCCCTGGTAGAAAATCAAAGAAACTGATTTTCAAAGTACGAACTTAATTCAGTTCACAAATAGATTCTGAAATCAAAATGTTCACGAGTAGACAAGAAACGAAGCAGAAATAGCTCATATCTGCAAATGCAATACCTTTGAATAAGATTTTGGATTGTCTTTCAATATATGTTTGGCGATTGAAGGATCTGATACTATTAGAAAGGACTGCAATAGAACCCCACAACAGTTACTCGGCAAAGCACAAATTTGAAGGAAATCAAGCACTAATTGAGCTGAAGCTAACCTTAGGACCAAATGTTAGTCTAAAAATACCACCATAAGTAAGGTAAAGCTCGTACAAGGGAATGAAAAAGGGTTCGTCTCTGATGGCAGCAATCGAACCTCTAGCCTCTGGAATCTTCAGATCCCCTGAACCACCGATGACATTGACTATGAACTCAACTATCTCTTTAGGCAAGCCCAATTTCGACAAACCATCTTTGAGTTTCGATTGAAAGCTATCATCCACAACAAACATGCAATTTACTATCCGGAAAAAGTATGAAACAAGAAAATAATAGCATAACACAATCTCTTATAATTCACATTCATAACTGCAGTATAAATGAAAATCATATAATGTTTCCGTTGATTGTAATCTAAATTGTAATCATTCGCTTTGAAGATTTGAATCACAAATCACTTCTAGGGTAACAAGTACAGAGCAAAATCACAAAATCCCCAATTCTAAAAGCTCCAATCCTTTTCCAATGGTACAACAAATAAAGCACATAGCGCAAACCCTAAAATCCACATTTGTACCTTGGCTTCTCAACTGTAAATTCGCCGGATGCTATTCGCGCCGAGAGCTCCGCCCGCCGCTTCTCTTCCAAAAGCCTCTCCACATCTTTCACCGCATCATCTCCGGGCCCTCCTCCTCTCCCATTACCCGACAACGAGCAGCTAACCATAGAATTCCCTGCAAATGCAATCTAGATTCACCAAACAATAAACACGAAAACAACCAATCCAGTTCTACATTACGCCTCATGAATCGTACCATTGAACTTCAAATTAACAGCTGGGTTGAATCTCCTCCTCCAGTCTCTCGTCTGAAACGTATGCGGCGAGAATTGATGGAAGGATAGACTCGCAGACATTGTTGTTTTAGAGAGAGAAAGGCGATAGGAGAGACGAAGACGATAAGTTAACTGTAAGTCGGCAGTCTGCCACAACTGCTGAGAAAGATTCTCTAATGCCAGGCAGACTGTACAATACGCGATGCGTTATGTACTACTTAGAAAATAGCACGATGATCTGTCGATATCAATATCGGGGTGGCGTTAGTAATATTAGGCCACCCAACTGCTAACGAACAAACGGAGGAATCTACTGTTGTTTGGCGCTATTAACATTGCGAGTGATACTTTCATTAAATTTTTAATTTTATTTTATTTATCGTTATCAAAATTTTATGCTTCCACGAAAGAATTTTCTATTTTTTCTTAAGAGAAGTAGCAAAATAGTCTCATATCATATGACCTCTAACAAATTTGTCTCTTCATCCTTTGATTTTGGACTGTCAGTTTCTCAATATCATATGACGAACGCTCAACTTCATTAAAAAAAATTCTACTTATTTTTTAACTATAGCCTACAAATTATAATGCTTCATTTACTCTTATTTTTTTTTGTATTTTTTCACTAATTCCAATACTAATTATAATATTTTTTCACCACTATCAATATACTAAATAATTTTTTCTTCGCTCTTAATTCACTCAACTATTTCTTCTTGTTAGTCAAACATCAGCCACAATTATTGAAGAAACACAATGTAAAGATTGTGTTGGCTGCTAGCTACTATTGAGAAGTCAAAGGTTAGGTAAAGAAAAATTGCAACTTAGCCCATAAATCTATATAATTAATCTATAATAGTTGAAAATGCAAAAAGCAGCCGTATACTTCTTCCACAACATTTAATGTTGTTGTCTCCCTCTCATGCCTATAATTATATATTAATCTAATTAATCTATAATTATATAAATTAATATTTGTACTCATCCATAACAAAACAGATTCATATAAACAAATTTCATGTTTATCAAAAATTCCCCTATAACTAATATAAATAGGGAATCATTCTTACCCCACGTTGATTTCAAAGAAAGCATTAGTATATGAAATTTTTACTTCTTTTCGCATAGAGCTATATTTTGTTTCCCAGTTCGTAGCTTAAAAGGTTGGCTAGACGAAGAAATTATTTTCAGGTTAAACGTATTTAGGAGGAAGTACGTACCACTTTTACCATTCGGATTAAACGTATTAACAATGTGACATAAATTTTGTGGACGGAGGAAGTACCACTTTTACCATTCGAATTAAAGGTGGGGCCATAAAATGTCGGATTAAAGGTGGGGCCATAAAATGTAATTATCCCTTAAATAAATTAAACCACCAAAGACAATCATTTTTAATATTTCAATCGCTCAGCAACGCTCCCTCCACCAATCCAAATTGTGTTATTTTAGAATTAATCAAGCTGGTAAACCTGGTCAGAGAAATGAAAAGAATATTCAAAGAAATGGTGATTGAATCACTCGGTTTTGCATTGATAAATTAATATTGAACAGATCAAACAACTCACAATTCACAACTCAGAGGTTTGACAAATCATTTGTGCAGAATCGAGATGGCTTATGAAGCTCTTGATAACCTGCAACAAACCTTGCATCAAATCCTAGAGCGCCGTGATAATCTCCTCACTCATTCTGTAAAACTACAAATCATATCCATCCGCGACCAATCTATTGTGTTGCAATGGAATCTCAAACATTATCCAAACAAAGAAAGAATCAGCAAGTAAGACACATGAGATTATTGAATATCTCTTCTGTGAAGAAAATATTTCATATCGTGGACCCGTAAAGCCGGAGGTCAGACTTGCAAACAGGCTGAGGGAATTAGCAGCACGGCTGGAGTCAGTCGTCGGAGATGTGGTGGATTGCATCAAGGGTAAGGGCTCAGTCAGCAGTCTGGAGTCAACCGTTGGAGACGTGGCGGATTACATCAAGGCTAAGAAGAGCTCAATCAGCAGCATAACTGATTATGCAGATGTTAGTTCATCATCAAGATCAGCAATCACAAGCAGCAAAGATGACGGCGTGGTTGGTTTTGAAGAAGATGTGGAAGTGATCAAGGATTGGCTTCTGGAGGGATCATCCAAACTACAGGTCCTACCAATTGTTGGAAGAGGAGACATTGGTAAGACCACGCTTGTTAAAATTGTTTACGATGATGCATCCGTTATGAAACATTTTCACATCTGCGCTTGGGTCACAATATCACAAGATCATAGTGTAGAACGTATTGTTCTAAATTTGCTAGCTTCCATGAAAGGAATTTCAGGATTAAGAGCAATATATAGAGATGTTGAAAGCGAAATTCCTACGGAGTCCTTAATTCGCAAATACTTAGAGTACAAGTATATCAGATATCTTATTGTAATGGACGACATATGGAGTAAGAAAGCTTGGGATGATGTAAAGATGTTGTTTCCTGATGCCGGTAATGGCAGTCGGATCATAGTCACCACAAGGCTGCAGGATGTGGCTGCTTATGTCAACTCCTCTAGCTTCATTCGTACTATGAGTCTGTTGGATGCGCCTCATAGTTGGAATTTGCTAAAGCAGAAGGTGTTCGGAGATAAAGACATTCCTATTGAATTAGAAGGCATTGGGTTCAAAATTGCTAAAAATTGTGGAGGGTTGCCCCTTTCAATCGTGGTGGCGGCAGGACTTCTATCTAAGATTAAGATTCATACTCGAGACTCATGGAAGCAAATTGCTGCAAACAACACGCAGCTTGATACAATAATTTGTTCGAGTTATACCCATTTACCCAATCATTCCGAGAAATGTTTCTTATATATGGCTGGCTTTCCAGAAGATTATGAGATTCGTGCCTCAGAACTTATTAACCTTTGGATAGTTGAAGGTTTTTTAAAACATTTAGATGAATCTAAAAGCTTGGAAGAGGAAGGGGAGGATTGTTTGGAGGATCTTGTTGACAAAAGTCTAGTTTTGGTCACTAACAGGAAGTCTGATGGGAAATTAAAGAGTTGCAGCCTTCATGATATTGTGCGGGAATTTTGTGTAAGGCAGGCTGCGAAAGAGAAGGTGATTCTTCCTGTTATGGATTACTTACCTACTCCCATCCTGCGAAGGCATTTTGTTCCACGTCTCATAAAAGATCATCACAGCATAAGTTTTAGTTTCTACGATCTACATCTAAAAAACTATGTGCATAGCTCACACATCCGCACCATAGTATGTATTCCAAAGAAAGGGTACAAATCCATAGGCGTTGTAGAGAAGTTTAGTTCGCTGAGGGTCCTTCATGTTTTACGTAGAAACGATCATTGGGATTGGGAGCCAGGTCAAGTGTTCGATCTGGTTCATTTAACTTACCTTGCTTCCAACATTCCCAGTAGTATTGTTCCTTCAGCCATATCAAAACTTCAGAATCTTCAGACTTTAATTATTTATAGATCTGAGGTTCTTTTGCCCATAGAGATTTGGGGGTTGCAGCAGTTAAAACATCTTATTGCCTTCTCATTTCAACCCTTACCCAACCCTGAAGGGGAAAAAAGTCCCCTTGAGAACCTGCAGGCACTTTCGCTGGCAATGGACTTGGTGTGGAGTAAAAGAATGGTGGAAATGATTCCAAACATTAAAAAGCTGGGAATATGCTACTCCAAGGTGAAGTTTGACGTGGATGCGAGCTATTGCCTTGACAATCTTAAACAACTATGTCGACTTGAGAAATTGAAATTGGAGAAGCAACATGAAGATTTTTCATCTACACAACATGATGAACTTGGATGGATTTCATTTAGACAAGCTAATAAGAGACTTGGAGGTCTAAACTTTCCTCTGCAATTGAGAAGGTTAACCTTGAGTGGTTGGAAGCTTCCTTGGAGTGATATGACCATCATTGGTTCATTACCACATCTTCAAGTGCTGAAGCTAAGAAACTATGCTTGCCATGACAGCTACTGGAAAACATCTAAGGGACAATTTCGTGAACTGAGATATCTGCTAATCGACAGGTCATATTTGGTTGATTGGACGACTGAAGCTAGCCACTTCCCGAGACTCGAGTGCTTAATGCTTCGTCAGTGTCGCAGTCTACGTGGAATTCCAACTAATGTTGGACACATTCTAACACTTAAACTGATTGAGGTTGAGGTTGACGGTAAGTCGTCCGAATATCTTTTGAGAACGGCAAAATGGATGGAAGAGGACCGGCAGAAGTTTGGATATGAAAGCTTTCAAGTTCGTGAGAAGTGTTCCTGATAAGATGCTCTCCTGACAATATAGATACTCCTTTTCAGGTTAGAGATTTGTAAAATTTGAATAATTTGGGTGCCTTTATTTCGAAACTAGAAATGTTTGTTTGAGCAAATTCATGACTCTTCTCCTTCTTTTCCAATATGCTTTGTTGTATTTCCGACAGCTGAATGTGGATATAGAAATAGTCAAAGCTGTATCAACGAATTAGAGATAAAAGGGAAGATAGTTACCGATTTAGATATATTTCTGAAGAGTTTAAAATTATTTAAGTCCACTATCTTAGGGAGATGTGCAAAAATAGGTCAATATTTTTCAAACTTGCAAGAATAGGCCAATATTTTTCGAATTTGCAAAAATAGGCCAAGTATTTTAATTGTTGGTGTTCTTATACCACATTTGGGCCCAATTCGGCCTTTATAGGCCATATTTTTGGGTCAAGTGACCCAAAATAGCCTGTTTGGGTTTAAATGTGGTTCACGGATGCCAACATTTAAAATAATTGGCCTATTTATGTAATATCGAAAAATATTGATCTATTTTTGCAAATTGCTTTAAAATAGTGGCCTTAAATAATTTTATACTCTATTTCTGAAAGTAGTATTTGTTTGTGTGTAAATGATCATATCACCTATTCATTAAATTCATATCTAAAATAGACCGTTCAAATAAATCCTATGTCTGGAAAACTTGGTTTTAAGGTCAAGAAAAGAGTCAGTTTCAAGTTCCAGCCAAGTTAAGTATATTGTTTTATTTCGTTGCCCATTAGTTTGCTCATGTTGCTGTCCCTTGGTATATTTCATCTGTGACTGTAATTGCATTAGCTAGAAAGTTTCAGAAACATAATCAGGAATGCACAGGAGCTCAGCCTCTGCTCTCTCTCTCTCTCTCCTCTGTTTCTCTCTGATTTAATTGTGGAAACTAGATTCATTCTTTCCATGTGATGCTCTCAGAGATGGTTAGCTGACTAATTAGGTGGTTGTTGCATGTAACTGTTCAACTCAGTAGATGATAAGTCTTCTAGAAGTCTTTTGAGATCAGCAAAATGGATAGAAAACAAACAACAGGTTTCTGGAAATGATAGCTTTCAAGTTCGTGTGAAGCGTTCCTGATAATTAAGCTGCTCTGCTGACAATATATATATACCATGTCTGCTCCTTTTTCAGGTTAGAGAGTTGTAAAATTTGAATAATTTGGGTGCCATTGTTTTGAAACTGCTCCTTATAGATATAAGGATGGAGTCATGAGAAAATGAGGGATTTAAATCTCTCCTTTTTTTCTTCATTTTTTTTTTCCATTTTCGAAAAGGGTGTATCACTCTTTCACAAGTTCAAAACACTAAAATTGGAGGCATCTACCAATTTAGATACCAACTTACATTACTTATTGTATGCATTAGTTGTTTCTTTACACAGATTGAATACTTTGTCACTCAAGTCCGTGTGATGTAGTAATAAAATCAAATACTTCACATGATTAACACTTAGTGCTCGTTTGATTCAAGTAGAGGAATGGAAAGGAAATGGAATCAAATAAAGGAGTGGAATGGTAACAATAACTATTACATTTATTGAGTGTTTGGTTTAACGATAGAAATGAAACATTAGTGAGGGATTCCCTTTCTTTTGTTTCCCCTCTATTTTGAGGGGTAACGAATTGAGTGATTGGATTACTCTCAAGTAAGGGTAATGATTATCTCATTACCCAAATCAAACAACAAGTAATTGATTCAATTACTTGATTCTCTTTCCAACCTCTAAAAACAACCAACCAAACCTGGGCTTAACATTAACTTGTTGAATGCTTGTTGTTAGAGGCAGGTCAAAGCTGTATCAACGAATTAGAGATAAAAAGGAAGAGAGCTACCGATTTACAAATCTTCATCGTGAAATTGAGAAGAGAGCAGCTGGAGATTCGCCCTGAGGAAAGCAGCCCAAAACTTTGATCCTCGTCAAAGTCTACAAAACAAGCCCGGAGGAGTTATCCAGAGATGGGAGACCACTGAAGGAGAGGGGAGCACTAGTGTCGCCGGAGAAGGAAGCTGTGTCTCTCAATCTCTCTATGCGTAAGAAAAGAGAGAGAGAGAGAGAGAAATGATAGGGTTGGGCTCTCTTTTTCATTCTTAGACTTGGGCCTTTTCTTTTATGGTTTTTATTGGGCTTTAGCCCACTAAGGCAAGGCTGCTATTTTACTCCTCGTCCATTGTGATAGTGAAAAATTGTAAAGAGGTGTTTGATTTGAATGATAATATACGATTGATAAAATAATTGAATTATTGGCTGTATGTTTCGATCGATGATGAATAGCTTTTGCTATGAAGTAATTGGTTAGTTCTATACGATGAGTGAATTTTTGGTAGAAAGTATTCAATACCACTTAAGATCCACTATACCAAATTTTATGTCCCAAGACTTCCATTTTTTTTTCATCAATTATTATTAATTAGTGTTTATTCCACCTGATTAAGGTATATAATTATTTTTTATCATTTAATTTCATTTTTATTAGTTAAAACATTGGATCTCATCCATTCAACATAAAAACATACTTCGTTTGAAAAAAAATCAAGATGCATAAAAACTAACCATTCACATTAGATGTCAAATACAATAAGGGAAGAAGTAGTATTGATTATTAGAATATATGTTTCATTTTCGAATAAATTTCTACTTGGATGAATCAATACATGCATTCGTGCAAGAACCATTTTTTTTTATTCTTCAATGTAATTTGAAGAAGCGTTTTTACTTGACAAAAACAAATGCTTATATTACTCAACTCTAATAAACCTGGTTTTGTAGTAGCTAGATCTGTCAAGCGTGACTTTAAACTTGCAATAATATTAAAATAAATTGAATATATTAATTTATTTATAATTGTGTCTGTTTATAGTTTATATATTTGGGCCTTAAATGGGCCTGAAACACCTTATTTGGGCTTTCCTTAATAAAATGGAATCCCTAGCTGATTTCATCATTATCCGTATCAAATCAATCCTCATAACAATATAGAGAACTTTGAACTCAAAATTGATTGATGTAGTTTGAAGACCATGATATAGGTTACTCCTATTTTCAATTATTATTGTCGAACGTATGTTTCTCCATTCCAAAAAAATTCTTATTCAATTATTTTGTTACCGAATGTCCTAAGCTAAAATTGAAAATGTGATCAGACAAATCCGGAACATGAGCTTCAAGAGCCTTTGATAAATTTTGAATTTAAAAAATCCTCAATATTAACTTGAGAATAAAATAGATAAATTTTAAAAGTTGGAATAGACATAAAAAAGTAAAACGAAAGGTTGAGATAGAATATGATATTAACCCAAGCAACAATATAAAAATATCTTATTGTGAGAACGGTAAGAAATTATTATTGATTTTCTTTGAAAACAAAAACAAATAACTTATAAATTAATTGCACTGGACCTATAAAGTAATTGTACTGAATTCTATACTAAATAAGTACCTTGAATTACTTATAAAATCCCGTACAATTAATTTAGGTTGCGTTATCTTTGGTTGTAAATTTATAATGGGAAAACGAAGGATAAACAAAATTTCACCCTTTAAATCCTTTCTTTATTTTCCCTCATTTGTAGTGTAAATGAGGAATGAGTATGGGTCAAATAGGAAATGAGGAAAAAGAAAAGAAGGATTTAAAGAGTGAAATTTTGTTTATCCTTCATTTTTCCATGATAAATTTACAACAAAAAATAACCCACCCTTATAATTTAACTGTAACTAATTTATAGGTCCAGTGAAAGAATTCTCAGTGTCTAACAATAAGAATTCTCCACTAAAAATGCTATCTATTCACTTGATTGCAATTTGAAATGGGAGATTTGAGTCCCTTGAGCTAGGTAGTGTGTGATTGGACTGGGTGACACGGTTTCGCACCGACGGAATAGTGATTGGATGGAATCGCACTGACGAAAAGATAGGGAATGGGTGGCTCAGTTTTGCTTTGAAATTAGAACATGGAAAAGAAAAATTGAACATATCACGACTCAAACCAGTAAACAACAATTTTGAGAAAATTTTTGTGCAGAATCGAGATGGCTTATGAAGCTCTTGATAACCTGCAACAAACCTTAGATCTGATCCTAGAACACCGCGATTATTTCCTCACTCATTCTGCAAAACAAGAAATCATATCCATCCGCTACCAATCTATTGCGTTGCAGTTGAATCTCAAACACTATCCAAACAAAGAGAGAATCAGAGAGGCAGCGAGTAAGACACATGAGATTATTGAACATCTCTTCTCTGATAAAGAGATAAAGCCGGCAATCAGACTTGCAATCAGGCTGAGGGAATTAGCAGCGCGACTGGAGTCAATCGTTGGAGACGTGGTGGATTGCATCAATGGAAACGGCTCAGCCAGCAGCTTGGAGCCAACCGTTGGAGACGTGGTGGATTACATCAAGCTGGGAAACGACTCCGATGTTAGTTCATCATCAAGATCAGCAATCGCAATTGTTGGTGTTGATAAAGATGTGAAAGTGATCAAGGATCGGCTTTTGGTGGAATCATCCAGACTATGGGTTCTCCCAATTGTTGGAACGGGAGGCATTGGTAAGACCACACTTGTAGAATTGTTTATAACGATGCATCCATTAGGCAAAATTTTGATATCTGCGCCTGGGTCACAATATCACAAGATCATAGCGTAGAACGTATTGTTCAAAATCTTCTAGCTTCCACGAAGGGAATTTCAGATGCTAAGAGCGACATCCCTATGGAAAACTTAATTTACGACTATCTAAAACGTCGGAGGTATCTTATTGTTATGGACGACATGTGGAGCAAGAAAGCTTGGGATGATGTCAAGATGTTGTTTCCTGATGCGGGTAATAGCAGTGGGATAATAGTCACCACAAGGCTGCAGGATGTGGCTGCTTATGTCGACTCTTCTAACTCCATTCATAATATGAGTTTGTTGGATTCACATCAGAGCTGGAATTTGCTAAAGCGGAAGGTGTTCGGATATAACGACATTCCTATTGAATTGGAAGACATTGGGTTCAAAATTGCTACAAATTGTGGAGGGTTGCCCCTTTCACTTGTGATGGCGGCTGGACTTCTATCTAAGATTCCGATTCATAATCGAGACTCATGGAAGCAAATTGCTGCAGACAGCGGGCAGCTTGAAACAATAATTTGTTCGAGCTATACCCATTTACCCAATCACTCGAAGCCATGTCTTTTATATATGGGTGGCTTTCCAGAAGATTACGAGATTCGTGTCTCAGAACTTATTAACCTTTGGATATCCGAAGGTTTTGTAACACTTTCAAATGGATCTAAAAGCTTGGAAAAGGAGGCAGAAGATTGTGTCGAGGATCTTGTCGAAAGAAGTTTAGTTTTGGTTACCAACAGGAAGTCTGATGGGAAGATAAAGAGTTGCAGCCTTCATGATATTGTGCGGGAATTTCTCGTAAGGCAGGCTGCAAAAGAGAAGGTAATTCTTTCTGTTATGGATTACTTACCTACTCCTATCCTGCGAAAGTATTTTGTTCCACGTCTCATAAAAGATCATCACATCATAAGTGCTAGTTCATATGATCTACATCTCAAAGACTACGGGCATAGCTCACACATTCGTACCATAATATGTATTCCGAAGAAAGGGTATAGATATGTGGGCTTTGTAGAGAAGTTTAGTTCGCTAAGGGTCCTCCATGTTTTACGTAGAAATGATCACTGGGATTGGGAGCCAGGTCAAGTGTTCGATCTGGTTCATTTAACTTACCTTGCTTCCAACATTCCCAATAGTATTGTTCCTTCGGCTATATCAAAGCTTCAGAATCTTCAGACTTTAGTTATTTATAGATCTGAGGTTCGTTTACCCATGGAGATTTGGAGGTTGCGACAATTAAGACATCTTATTGCCTTCTCATTTCAACCTTTACCGAACCCTGAAGGGGAAAAAAATCCTCTTCAGAACCTGCAGGCACTTTCGTTGGCAATGGACTTCGTGTGTAGTAAAAGAATGGTGGAAATGATTCGAAACATTAAAAAGCTGGGAATATGTTACTCCAAGGAGAAGCTTGATGGGGATGCGAGCTATTGCCTCAACAATCTTAAATATCTATTTGAACTTGAGAAATTGAAACTGGAGATGCATGTAGATTCTTCATGTATAGAACAAGAATCGGAGATGCCTGCACGTGAAGATTTTTCATTTAGAGGTCTAAACTTTCCTATAAACTTTCCTTTACAGCTGAGAAGGTTAACCTTGGGTGGTTGGAGGCTTTCTTGCAGTGTTATGACCATCATTGGTTCATTACCTAATCTTCAAGTGCTTAAACTAAGAAACTTTGCTTGCCACGGCGGTTACTGGGTAACATCTGAGGGAGAATTCCGTGAACTGAGATATCTGCTAATCGACGGATCATATTTGGCTTATTGGACGACTGAAGCTAGCCACTTCCCGAGACTCGAGTGTTAGTCAAAAGTGGCTGCCACCAACCTTCTTCACCAACCACCTCACACCAACCACCTCTCACCTACCACCTCCAAATCTTCCTATAAATAGAGAGCTCTTCTGCAGCATCCAACACACAACACACCAAACAACAATCTAACTTTCAGCTAGAGAGAGATAGAGAAAGAGAGAGAGAGAGAAAATTCTTGTGAGAGAAAACTTCAGTGTGGAAGTTATACACGAGTGATAAAAGTGAGTTGAGAGATAGCCTCTGCGTAGGCATATACAAAATACAGTGTGGTATTTTTGTTGTACTCCTCCTTTTGAGATTCTCTAATATATTGGTGTGGGTCCGTGGACGTAGGCAGTTTGGCCGAACCACGTTAAAAATATCGGTGTCATTTATTTTTCTCGTTTCATATCGGTCGATATCCAAAATATTGCGTCACACTAGATCCCGGGCGGAATTAGTTGCGTCTAATTTCCTAACAACTGGTATCAGAGCCACGTTGGTGGCGAAATTTTTTTTTTCTTGCGATGGTACTATTCACGTGAATAGTGAATTCGTGAATAGTAAATTTTGCGAACAGTGTTTCGTGCGCAACGGTAATTATTCTTTTAAAATTCTTAGTATGCTCTGTGGTTGCAGTGTAAACTGAACCTCCACATCAGAAACGAATTTTTTGAGAAAATTATCGTGTTTTTTTTTTTTGATCGAGTGGGAGCAATGTCGACAGACGATAAAATTTCCAAAATGGAGAAATTCAATGGTGTGAATTTTGGATTTTGGAAAATGCAAATGGAGGATTACTTGTACCAGAAGGACCTGTATAAGCCCTTGAAGGAAAAGCCAGTGGATATGAAGGACGACGAGTGGGAGGTGCTTGATCGAAAAGCACTCGGCGCAATCAGACTGACCTTATCAAAGTCAGTCGCCTTCAACATAAAGCATGAGAAGACAACAGCGTCTCTCATGAAAGCTTTATCCAGCATGTACGAGCAGCCGTCTGCAGCAAATAAAGTTCATTTGATCAAGAAATTGTTCAATATGAAAATGACGGAGAGCGGAAGATTTGGAGAACATTTGAACGAGTTCAACGAAGTGACGGACCAACTTACCACGGTGGACATCGAATTCGATGATGAGGTCCGGGCTTTGTTAATTCTTGGGCAGTTACCTGAGAGCTGGAATGGCACAGTCACGGCCATTAGCAGCTCTGCCGGTAAGTCCAAAATGAAGTTCGATGATGTCGTGAGCATGATCTTAACCGAGGAGATCCGGAGGCAGTCAGATGTAGTCTCCACTTCAGGTGCCGCTTTAAATGCAGAAAGCAGAGGCAGAAACTCAAACAGAAGTCAAGGGCGTGGACGGAGCAAGTCAAGGAATGGCAGGCAGAGCTCCAGGATCCACAAGAATTCCAACAAATCAAAGTCTGTTGAATGTTGGAACTGTGGTCAGGTCGGACACTACAGAACGCAGTGTAAAGTACCTTCAAAGGGAAACGAGACAAAGACCGAAGCCAATGTTGTGGCTGAAGAAGAAGGCGATGCCTTGATATGTTCCATGGAGAAAAGGGCCGAGTATTGGGTCATAGACTCTGGAGCATCTTTCCATGCCACCTCGAATCGAAATTCCTTCATAAATTACATGTCGGGAAATTTCGGAGAAGTATATCTCGGAGATGATCACCCATGCATCGTGGTGGGCATAGGAGAAGTACAGATCAAACTCAATGGATCTGTATGGAAATTGAAGGACGTGAGACACATTCCAGAGTTGAGGAAGAACTTGATCTCCGTCAAGCAATTGTCAAGAGAAGGATGTGATACACACTTCTCAGGTGATTATTGGAAAATCACTAAGGGCGCAATGATTCTTGCACGTGGCAAGGATACTGGAAGCCTATACACAACGATGAATGCGTGTGTGACAATTGCAGTTGCTGATAGCAAGAAGAATGCAAATTTGTGGCACCAAAGACTTGGGCACATGAGCCAGAAAGGGCTCAAGTATATGCATTCGAAAGGGAAACTACCAGAGCTTCAGTCTGTTGATATAGACTTTTGCGAAAGTTGTATCTACGGGAAGCAGAAGAGGGTGAGTTTCAATACCAGTGGTAGAACTCCGAAGCAAGTAAAGCTTGAGTTAGTCCACACAGATGTTTGGGGCCCAGCAGCAGTTTCATCCAATGGCGGAAAGTCTTACTTTGTGACTTTCATCGATGACCACTCGAGAAAGGTGTGGGTTTACTTCTTGAGACACAAGTCAGAGGTGTTCGAGGCGTTCAAGAAGTGGAAGGCCATGGTGGAAAATGAAACTGGTTTACGGATAAAGAAGTTGAGATCCGATAATGGTGGAGAATACGAAGATATGGCGTTCAAGAAATTTTGTTACCAGGATGGCATCAAGTTAGAAAGGACGTTGCCAGGGACACCACAACAAAATGGAGTTGCAGAACGCATGAACCGGACGTTGACAGAAAGAGCTAGGAGCATGAGGATACATGCAGGACTGCCAACACAATTTTGGGCAGAAGCTGTCAACACAGCGGCATATCTCGTTAACCATGGGCCATCTGTACCATTGGAGTACAGAATACCTGAGGAAGTTTGGAGCGGCAAAGAAATTAAACTTTCTCACTTGAAAGTATTTGGTTGTGTCGCGTATGTACACATTAGTGATAATGCCAGGAGTAAGCTCGACTCCAAATCACTAAAATGTACTTTCATTGGATATGGTGGAGATGAGTTCGGGTACCGTTTTTGGGATGACAAAAACAGGAAGGTCATTCGAAGCAGGAATGTCATATTCAATGAAAATGTGATGTACAAGGACAGGAATGCAGTGCAGTCCACCGACACAACAAGTGACGATCCAACATACGTTGATCCAGATGATACTGCAGAGTGCAGTACATCAAAGCAAACAGATGAAGGTTTGCAGACGGAGGAGCCCAACTCTGAGGCTGATCCACCACAGTCTCCAGTTCCAGCTCCAACTCCTATACCCAGGAGGTCATCTCGACCTCATGTTCCAAACAGGAAGTACATGAATCAAATGTTACTGACCGATGCTGGTGAACCTGAATTCTATGAAGAAGCATGTCAAGTCGGAGATTCTGTCAAGTGGGAGCTTGCAATGAAAGAAGAGATAAAATCTCTTATCTCTAATATGACGTGGGAACTAGTTGAGTTGCCCAAAGGAAAGAAAGCTCTACACAACAAATGGGTGTACAGAATCAAAGAAGAGCATGATGGTTCAAAGCGATATAAGGCAAGATTGGTAGTCAAAGGTTTCCAACAGGAAGAAGGAATTGACTACACAGATATCTTTGCTCCGGTTGTAAAGTTGACAACAATCCGATCGGTCCTGAGTATTGTTGCAACGGAGGACTTGCATCTAGAGCAGTTAGATGTGAAAACTGCTTTCCTCAATGGTGACTTAGAGGAGGAAATATACATGCAACAACCAGATGGATTCTCTGTCAAAGGAAAGGAGAAGCTGGTGTGCAAGTTGAAAAAGAGCCTGTATGGCTTGAAGCAAGCTCCGAAGCAATGGTACAAGAAGTTTGATGGATTCATGCAGAAAAATGGCTACATGAAGTGCAATGCTGACCATTGTTGTTACTTCAAGAGGTTCGAGTCCAGCTATATCATCTTGCTACTTTATGTTGATGACATGTTAGTAGCCGGCTCAGACTTGAACGAAATCAAGAAGTTGAAAAGGCAGCTTTCAGCGGAGTTCGAGATGAAGGACTTAGGAGAAGCAAAGCAAATTCTCGGGATGAGAATTTACAGAGACAAGCAAAAAGGTGTTTTGCAGTTGTCTCAAGCCAACTACGTCAATCGAATCTTGCAAAGATTCAACATGAGCAGTGCTAAACCGGTTAGCTCATCATTAGCTAACCATTTCCGCCTATCCAAAGAGCACTCTCCAAAGACTAAGGAGGAAAGAGACTTCATGGCTAAAATTCCTTACGCCTCAGCCATTGGAAGTCTGATGTATGCCATGGTCTGTACTAGACCAGATATCGCTAATGCAGTGGGAGTTGTGAGCAGATTTATGGCAAATCCAGGAAAGCAGCATTGGGAAGCAGTAAAGTGGATATTGAGATATCTACGTGGATCTACTGATAGATGCTTGTGTTTTCGACGAGGTGATGTAGCACTACAAGGTTTTGTAGATGCAGATTTTGCCGGTGAGGTAGATCGCAGGAGAAGCACTACCGGTTATGTCTTTACTGTTGGCACGACTGCTGTTAGTTGGATCTCGCAGATACAAAAGATTGTTGCTTTATCCACTACAGAAGCAGAGTACGTGGCAATCACCGAGGCTAGCAAAGAAATGATCTGGTTACAAGGGTTGTTGGCAGAATTGGGTTTTGATCAGACGAAGAATGTCTTGCACAGCGATAGTCAGAGTGCGATACATCTGGCAAAGAATTCAGCATTTCATTCTAGAACAAAGCATATTGGACTTCGTTATCATTTCATCAGATCTCTGTTGGAGGATGAGGTGTTAATACTTGAAAAGATCCAAGGAGCTCAAAATCCAGCCGACATGCTTACAAAGGCAGTAACCATTGATAAATTGAAGTTGTGCTCAGCTTCAATTGGTTTGCTAGAATGACAAAGACAGAAAGGCTGCTGCGTTGATCGAGGTGTGAAGACAGATTGAAATCAGTCTTCAAGTGGGAGATTGTTAGTCAAAAGTGGCTGCCACCAACTTTCTTCACCAACCACCTCACACCAACCACCTCTCACCTACCACCTCCAAATCTTCCTATAAATAGAGAGCTCTTCTGCAGCATCCAACACACAACACACCAAACAACAATCTAACTTTCAGCTAGAGAGAGATAGAGAAAGAGAGAGAGAGAGAAAATTCTTGTGAGAGAAAACTTCAGTGTGGAAGTTATACACGAGTGATAAAAGTGAGTTGAGAGATAGCCTCTGCGTAGGCATATACAAAATACAGTGTGGTATTTTTGTTGTACTCCTCCTTTTGAGATTCTCTAATATATTGGTGTGGGTCCGTGGACGTAGGCAGTTTGGCCGAACCACGTTAAAAATATCGGTGTCATTTATTTTTCTCGTTTCATATCGGTCGATATCCAAAATATTGCGTCACACTAGATCCCGGGCGGAATTAGTTGCGTCTAATTTCCTAACATCGAGTGCATAGTGCTTCGTCGGTGTTATGATCTATGTTCGATTCCAAGTAATATTGGAGACATTCCAACACTTAAACTGATTGAGGTTGACGATATGTCGTCCGAAACTCTTTTGATATCAACAGAAAGGATAGTAGAGAAACGAAGGAAGTCCAAAACTCTTTTGAGAAACAACAGGGGAATAATATTGAAACGACGGAATTATGTAAATGATATCTTTCAAGTTCGTGTGAAGCGTTCCAGATAAGCTGCTCTTTTTCAGGTTAGAGATTTGTCAAATTTGAATAATTTGGGTGCCTTTATTTCGAAACTGCTCTTTATAGATATAAGGATGGAGTCATGAAGTCATCATCTTTAGATTTAATTTTTTCCAAAACAATTGGTGAAAATGCACAATAATTAAGGGCAGATTGGCTATGTTTGTGATGATAAGTCGTCTAAAACTCATTTGAGATCAGCAAAAGGGATAGAAGAGAAACAACGAAATTCTGGAAATGATAAGCTGCTCTTCTAACAATATAGATACGATGTCTGCTCCTTTTCAGGTTAGAGATTTGTAAAATTTGAATAATTTGGTTGCCTTTATTTCAAGAACTGCTCATCATTTTCAGATTAGTTTTTTTCCAAAAATATGGATGGAGTCATCATTTTCAGATTTAGTTTCTTCCAAAAATATGTATGGAATCATCATCTTCGTCTCGTTTGAATATTTAATTTGCTACTTGGTTTTGTTAGATGACTCGTATAATTACTTTTTTTCCCCCTCTGCAGAGTTCAGAATGGCCGTTGTTTATGATGTAGCTCATCAAATACTCGAATGTTCAAATTAAGAAGGCAAAAAGCTGATGGTAGAGTATAGTTACAGTGGATGATATGTTTGTTTGAGTGAATTCACGACTCTTCTACTTCTTTTTCATGCTTCTGTTGTAATTAATGCTCTATTCTATTCAAGTACTTCTGCCAGCAGAATGTGGTGGATTAATTAACATTCCTTCTTGCAATTATTAACATACCAAAAATTAAGGGTTATTAGCCTGTAAATACATGAACTTTTTATATTTTCTGAAATTTAACATGACTTTTATTTTTAGCCCACAAATACACGAACTTAGCATTTTTTTTTTTGACATCGGCATGAAAAAACTCTATTTATTGTTGAGGTGGAGGTCGAAATACATGACGTGGACTACGAAATATGCACTTGAATAGAGTAATTTGATTCATTATTTTGATTGGAGAGTGAATGACATGGTATACCGGCCTTCACATTAATAGTAAATTAGAATTTTTTCTTGTCGATGTCAAAAATCAGAAAAAATGCTAAGTTCTTGTATTTGGGGGCTAAAAATAAAAGTAATGATAAATTTCAGAAAATATAAAAAATTCGTGTATTTACATGCTAATAACCCAAAAATTAACTGCTAATGATGGTCTTTTTTATTTCTATTTTTTGTTTTGATATAACAATCGAATAATATTATAGTTGGTTACTACTTTTTTTAGAAATATTTTTAAAAATATTAACAAAACTCGGTCGTAAAATCCTCGATTTTATATGTAACACCTCCTTAATAGTTTTCACAAATCACAAACGATGAGGACTAAATTTAGTGGGCTAAAGCCCAATAAAAACTACTAGTCTATGACAAAAGGCCCAAGTCTTAAAATGAAAAAAGAGAACCCAACCCTCTCACTTGAATTTCTCTCTCAACTTCTCTCTCTTCTCCGGCGATACTGGTCGCCGCACATTATTACCACCGCCACCGCCACCGCCACCACCTTGCGCAGCTTCATCAAAGGGTCGGGCTGTTCCAGGCGAATCTCCTGCTGCCTTGAAAAAATTTATTGTCCAAATTACCAATAAAGTATAACTGTGTAAATAAAAAAGTAATGTTGGTAATAATGTTATCAACAGAATGTTAATTTTGTTAAATTTTAATTTTTAGTGTGAAATATTGAATGGGTGGCTCAGTTTTGCTTTGAAATTACAACAAGAAAAAGAAAAATTGAACATATCATAACTCACAACCAGCAGCAAACAACCAGATGGGATCCTCTGTCCCACAATATTATGTGTACCACATGTACCACTCTTCATTTCTTTGTTTTATAAATTGTTTTTTATAAAAATAAAAATTATTATTATATTATAAACTCTAATTAGTATTTACCATTGAAAAATTAAAATTTTAAAAATTATATACCCTAACTTTGAATTAATGAACCCAAATAATCTATTATTAATTCAAATAAATATAAAAAAATAATTATAAACCCTAAATGGATTAGTGAACCCTTGTTAATTATCTTTATATTATATAAAAGCATAATAAATTAAAATTGAATAAAAATAATTTATAAATATAAAAAAATGAAGAGTGGTACACGTGGTACACACTATATTTTGGGACAGAGGATCCCATTTGGCAAACAATAATTTTGAGAACTCTTCTTTTTTGGGTAGAATCGAGATGGCTTATGAAGCTCTTGATAACCTGCAGCAAACCTTAGATCAGATCCTAGAATACCATGACGATCTCGTCACTCATTCTGTAAAACAAGAAATTTTATCCATCAACGTCCAAGCTGCTGTCTTGCAGTTGAATCTCAAACATTATCCAAACAAAGAAAAAATCAGAGAGGTAGCGAATACAGCATATGAGATTATCCAATATTTCTTTTTTGGAGAATATCTTTCAGATTGCGGATCGACAGAGCCAACGGTCATAGTTGCAAACAAGCTGAGGGAACTAGCACAGAGACTGGAATCAACTGTTGGAGATGTGGTGGATTACATCAAGGGAAACGACCCAATCAGCACTGTAACTGATTCTCATGATGTTAGTTCATCATCAAGATCAGCAATCACAAGCAGCAAAGATGACATTGTTGTTGGTTTTGAAGAAGATGTGAAAGTGATCAAGGATCGTCTTTGCAAGGGATCATCCAGACTACAAGTCCTCCCAATTGTTGGAACAGGAGGCATTGGTAAGACCACGCTTGCTAAAATTGTTTACAATGATGCATCCGTTGGGCAAAATTTTGAGATCTGCGACAATATCACAAGATCATAGTGTAGAACGTATTGTTCTTAATCTTCTAGCTTCCATGAAAGAAATTTCAGATGCCAAGAGCGACATCCCTATGGAAAACTTAATTTACGAGTATCTAAAATGTCGGAGGTATCTTATTGTTATGGACGACATGTGGAGCAAGAAAGCTTGGGATGATGTCAAGATGTTGTTTCCTGATGCGGGAAATAGCAGTGGGATAATAGTCACCACAAGGCTGCAGGATGTGGCTGCTTATGTTGACTGTTCTAACTCCATTCATACTATGTGGTCGTTTGGTTCGAGTAGAGGAATGAAAAGGGAATGGAATCAAATAAAGGGGTGGAATGGTAACAATAAGCATTACTTTTATTGAGTGTTTGATTTAACAATGGAAATGAATCATTAGTAAGAGATCCCCTTTCTTTTGTTTCCCCTCTATTTTGAGGGGTAACAAATTGGGTGATTGAATTACCCCTAAGTAAGGGTAATGATTACCTTATTATCCAAACCAAATAATGAGTAATGGATTCAATTAATTGATTCCCTTTCCAACCTCCAAAAACACTCAACCAAACATGGGCTATGAGTTTGTTGGATTCACATCAGAGCTGGAATTTGCTAAAGCGGAAGGTGTTCGGATATAACGACATTCCTAGTGAATTGGAAGACAGTGGGTTCAAAATTGCTAAAAATTGTGGAGGGTTGCCCCTTTCACTCGTGATGGCGGCTGGACTTCTATCTAAGATTCCGATTCATAATCGAGACTCATGGAAGCAAATTGCTGCAGACAGCGGGCAGCTTGAAACAATAATTTGTTTGAGCTATACCCATTTACCTAGTCACTCGAAGCCATGTCTTTTATATATGGCCGACTTTCCAGAAGATTATGAGATTCGTGTCTCAGAACTTATTCACCTTTGGATATGTGAAGGTTTTGTAGCACTTTTAAATGGATCTAAAAGTTTGGAAGAGGAGGCAGAAGATTGTATCGAGGATCTTGTCGAAAGAAGTTTAGTTTTGGTCACCAACACGAAGTCTATTGGGAAAATAAAGAGTTGCAGCCTTCTTAACAGGACATTTCGTTTGGGACGGAGGGAGTACCAATAATACATTCCACTTTTTCTTAACACCAGCGTAAAAAACAATGCGACATAAATTTTAGGGTTAATTGCATATAATATCACGAACTTTGTCCGATATCCATTTTCCTCACTTTCTTTAAAAATTCCATTTTTTATCAAATACTTTGATATTTGTTCAATTTCCCCACGATTTTTGTTCCGATGACCGAAAAAATGACATAGCAGTAACATGGATTTAATTTTACACGTAACACTAACGTGGAATATGTATGAATTTTAAATTAGACATATAATATTAAATCATAATAAAAAAAACCCTAATTTCGTTTAATTTCTCATTTTTATCGGGTAAAATGAAATCAAAGATTGCTTTTGGCGCTAGAAAAAAACGATTGCTTCCTCTCTAGACCAGTGTCGAAGTCTTCGTGTCGAGGTCTTCTAAACCAGTGACGCCGATTGCTCGTTGATTGCTGGCGCCGATTGCTTCATGTTTTCAGTCTTCCAAATTAGTGCGCCAATCGTTGGCGCCCTTGCTTCGCCCATTAGTGGAGCTGATTGCTGAAACGAAGGTTTTAATGTTTAAACTAAAACACATCGTTTAATTTATCGGAATGGCGTGTGCCGGTGAGCCACATCAGCGCCACGTCGATTCCGATTTGAGGGTAAACAAATAATCGTGGGGAAATTGAACAAATGTCAAAGTATTTGATAAAAAATGAAATTTTTAAAGATCGTGGGGAAAATGGATTTCGGGCAAAGTTCATGATATTATATGCAATTAACCCTAAATTTTATGGACGGAGAAAGTACCATTTTTACCATTCGGATTAAAGCTCGGGCCATAAAATGTAATTATCCCTTAAATAAATTAAACCACCTAGCTAAGACAATCATTTTTAATATTTCATTACTCAGCAACTCTCCCTCCCCAACAAACCAATCCAAAATTGAGTTATTTTATAATTAATCAAGCTGGCAAACCTGGTCAGAGAAATGGAAAAAAAATATTCAAAGAAATAGTGATTGAATCACTCTGTTTTGCATTTATAAATTACTAAAATTGAACAGATCAAACAACTCACAATTCACAACTCAGAGAGGTTTGACAAATTTTTTGTGCAGAATCGAGATGGCTTATGAAGCTCTTGATAACCTGCAACAAACCTTAGATCAGATCCTAGAACACCGCGACGATCTCCTCACTCATTCTGCAAAACAAGAAATCATATCCATCCGCTACCAATCTGTTGTGTTGCAATTGAATCTCAAACATTTTCCAAACAAAGAGAGAATCAGAGAGGCAGCAAGTAAGACACATGCGATTATTGAATACCTCTTCTCTGATAAAGAGATAAAGCCGGCAGTCAGACTTGCAATCAGGCTGAATGAATTAGCAGCGCGACTGGAGTCAATCGTTGGAGACGTGGTGGATTACATCAAGCTGGGCAACGACTCAATCAGCAGGGTAACTGATTCTGCAGATGTTAGTTCATCATCAAGATCAGCAATCGCAAGCAGCAAAGATGATGACGTTGTTGTTGGTTTTGGAGACGACGTGGGAGTGATCAGACGTCGGCTTTTATGGGGAACGCACACACTAAAGGTCATCCCCATTGTTGGAACAGGAGGCATTGGTAAGACCACACTTGCTAAAATTGTTTATAATCATGCATCCGTTGTCGAAAATTTTGATATCTGCGCCTGGGTCACAATATCACAAGATCATAGCGTAGAACATATTGTGCTAAATCTGCTAGCTTCCATGAAAGAAATTTCATCAGTAAGAGATGCAGAGAGCGACGTTCCTATAGAGTCCTTAATTCGCAAGCACTTGGAGCTTAGCAGGTATCTTATTGTAATGGACGACATGTGGAGTAAGAAAGCTTGGGATGATGTAAAGAGTTTGTTTCCTGATGGTCGTAATGGAAGTCGGATCATAGTGACCACAAGGATGCAGGATGTGGCTGATTATGTCAGCTCCTCTGACGATGTTCATACTATGAGTTTGTTGAATGAATATTATAGCTGGAATTTGCTAAAGCAGAAGGTGTTTGGATATAAAAGGATTCCTATTGAATTGGAAGATATCGTGAAGAAAATTGTTCAAAATTGTGGAGGGTTGCCCCTTTCAATTGTGGTGGTGGCAGGACTTCTATCTAAGGTTCATACTCGATCCTCATGGGAGCAAATTGCTGCAAATGACGGGCAACTTGAGACAATAATCTGTTTAAGTTATACTCATTTACCTGATCACTTGAAGTCGCGTCTTTTATATATGGCTGGCTTTCCAGAAGATCAGGAGATTCGTGTTACGGAACTTGTTAATCTTTGGATATCTGAAGGTTTTGTAACATGTTCAGAGAATGGATCTGAAAGCTTGGAAGAGGATGCCGGAGATTGTTTGGAGGATCTTGTCGAGAGAAGTCTAGTTCTGGTCACCAAAAGGAAGTTTGATGGGAAAATCAAGAGTTGCAGCCTTCATGATGTTGTGAGGGAATTTTGTGTAAGGCAGGCTGCGAAAGAGAAGGTAATTCTTTCTGTTATGGATTACTTACCTACTCCTATCCTGCGAAAGCATTTTGTTCCACGTCTCATAAAAGATCATCATAGCATAAGTGCTAGCTCGTATGATCTACATCTCAAAGACTATGTGCATAGCTCACACATCCGCACCATAATATGTATTCCGAGGAAAGGGTATAGATCTGAGGGCATTGTAGAGAAGTTTAGTTCACTGAGGGTCCTTCATGTTTTACGTAGAAATAATCATTGGGATTGGGAGCCAGGTCAAGTCTTCGATCTCGTTCATTTAACTTACCTTGCTTCCAACATTCCCAATAGTATTGTTCCTTCAGCCATATCAAAGCTTCAGAATCTTCAGACTTTAATTATTTATAGATCTGAGGTTCGTTTGCCCACGGAGATTTGGAGGTTGCGACAGTTAAGACATCTTATTGCCTTCTCATTTCAACCCTTACCCTACCCAGACCCTAAAGGGGAAAACATTCCCCTTCAGAACCTGCGGGAACTTTCACTTGCAACCGACTTCCTGTGCAATAAAAGAATGCTGGAAATGATTCCAAACGTTGAAAAGTTGGGAATATGTTATTCCAGGGAGAAGTTTGACGCGGATACGCGCTATCGCCTCAACAATCTTAAATATCTATGTCAACTCGAGAAATTGAAATTGGAGATGCACGTAGATTTTTCATGTATAGAAATGGAATCGGAGATGCGTGCACATGGAGATTTTTCATTTAGAGGTCTAAACTTTCCATCGCAGTTGAGAAGGTTAACCTTGAGTGGTTGGAGGCTTTCTTGGGGTGATATGACAACCATTGGTTCATTACCAAATCTTCAAGTGCTTAAACTAAGAAACTATGCTTGCAAAGGCATTCACTGGGAGACATGTAAGGGGCAATTTCGTGAGCTGAGACTTCTGCTAATCGACGGATCACATTTGGTTGATTGGATAACCGAAAGCAGCCACTTTCCGAAACTCGAGTGCCTAATGCTCCGCCAGTGTCCTAGTCTATATAAGATTCCAAGTAGTATTGGAGACATTCCAACACTTAAACGGATTGAGGTTGATGATAAGTCGTCCGAATATCTTCTGAGAACCAAAACATTTCAAGTTCGTGTGAAGCGGTCCTGATAATAAGCTCCTCTTTTGACAATCAGGTTTGACAATCAGGTTAGAGATTTGTAAAAATTTGAATAATTTGTGTGCCTTCATTTCGAAACTGCTCTTTGTAGATATGTTTATTTGAGCAAGTTCATTACTCTTCTACTTGTTTTTCAGTATTCCTCTGTTGTAGGATTTCCGGCAGCTTCTTGTATGCATTAGTTGTTTCTAATCTGTATACAAAGATTGCAATTATATTTAACATATCAAAAATTGAATACTTTGTTTGTTAGTCAAACTATCAGCCACAATTGTTGAAGAAACATAATGCAAAGATTGTATACTTCTTCCACAACATTTAATGTTGTTGTCTCCCTCCTTGCCTATAAATATGTAACATTCATCAGCTTCGTAATGTAGAGAGAGCAAGAGTGAGTTGAAGGGAAATCTAAAATACGAGAGTTTGAGGGTTTGAGACAAAAGCTTAGTTAGAAGCTTTTGGTGTGAGAAAATTAGAATTTTCTCAGGGTATAACGGGTTGTGAGTTGAGTGTTGTAAACACTGTATATTTTTTTCTCTCGTGCTAAATAGATCTGCAGCAGCTCCGGAGACATAGGCATGATTGGCCGAACTCCGTTATCAAATTTGTGTCTTTATTATTCCGCATTTATTTCGCTCTCGCATGTCTGGTTAGAGGGAAATTGCACCATTGTTACTCAACTCCATGTGATCTAGTAACTAAAATCAAATATCCTTCACATGATTAACACATTATATTAACTTGTTGAATGCTTGTTGTTAGAGCCGTGTCAAAGCTCTATCAGCGAATTAGAGATAGAAGGAAAGAGAGTTACCGATTTAATTATCTTCTTTGTGAGATTGAGAAGAGAGCAGCAGGAGATGAGGGTGCGCACGGCGGTGGCGGTGGCGGTGGCTGTGGCAATAATGTGCAGCGAGAAGTGTCGCCGGAGATGGAGGCCGTGCCTCCAAAATCAAGAGCAGGTAGGCTCTTTTTTATTCTTAGACTTGGGCCTTTTGCTTTATGTTTTTATTGGGCTTTAGCCCACTAAGGCTGATATTTCAGTCCACATAGCTTGTGATTTGTGAAAACTAAGGAGGTGAAATACTTTCTATATATATATATATCTATCTATTATATATATTGATAGTCCTCAATACATAAATTGATAGAAACTAATATAATACTATATAATTTTTTATTTGATTTTAGTCTTCTTCATTACTTTAATATGTCTTGTTTTTTGTGTATATACTATATTTTATTTATTTTGCAGCTCAATAAATTCGGTCATGGGCTGTGGACAGGCCAGCCCTTCTTCAATATTGAAGGGGCAAAGGCCTAGCACCTCCAAAATTAAAAAATAATCTTATTCATAATAATTTAATATTTAATAATTTTAGATTTATTATATAGATTGAATTTCTAGTATTTTCTTCTATAGCTTTTTTCTTTATAGTTACATGATACATATTGATATGCAGCATTAATTTTTATCTAGGCTATTATTATTATTATTATTATTATTATTATTATTATTATTATTTCGATTCTTATTAGAACTAGAACTCTTTTATCATCTTTATTCCAAATCTTATTAGGAGATATACATAGAAAACAATCTTTATAATTATCAAAACTCTTTAAAGACTAGTATAAATAGAGACACAATTTTCCCCCTAAATTACACAAATACGAACATCTTGAAGGGAGCATTAAATAAGGTATTCCTCTTAATTATTCTTATTTACGTTTTTGTATCAGACCGATTGTTTTTAATAATTTTAATTTAAAGTTTAGGCAAGGTAGTTTGGTGTTTTTAGTTCCGGAATATGCTAGAATTATTATAGCCTTATAGGTAGAAAGAACTAATTAAACTGTTCAGATGAAGTGATTATCACGTAAGTCATATGCACGTAACATGTGTTATTCGGTTTTGAGTAAATCAATTTCAATTACTCAAGTAATCCTTCGAATGTTTAGGATTTTTTTTTTTAAGAGAATTAGTTCAATTTAGTAATGATTGTTTTTTTCACTTTGTTTGCCAACTAGTGCTGCTGCTTTTTTTTTTTTTTTTTTGAGTTTTTAATGAAGTTACTTAAATTTGATTTAGGATTTAAGTTTTGCTTTTTGCATCAATCACCAGTGCATTAGTCGTTTTATTATGTTTTACTTTCAAATACATTTATTTAGGATAATAACAATAATAGGGAACAAATTTTATATATATATATATATATATATAGAGAGAGAGAGAGAGAGAAAAGTTAAACAGAGAATGCTAAATATTTAGAGAATAGAGAATTCGTAAAATAAAAACGAATATATCTACAATTTTTATGAACAGATCAATGTACCGCATGAACAACAATTTGCCCCGGGTTCGTATCCTGTTGGTGGCGAGTTTTTCTCTTTTTTTACTAAATACGTCTGTTCGTAAAATATATAGACTTGTTCAAAATGAAATATATAATAATTCTCTGTTTAACTTGACCCTATATATATTATAAAAATATTTAATATTATATCCCGACTTTTAGATTTTACAAAATCGTTAGATGGGGTAGATTGTTTAAATGTTTTGAATTGGCATATGTCTTATAAAATTGTTAGTCTCTTTATAGATGTTTATTTAAAGATATTATTGAAATAAGTGCATCACAATTAAGACTCGCGTCTCAAGATCGTTTTATTTTGATATTTGTAATCGTCATTAAAGTGAGGGATTATATACTTGTGGTTATATTCATGTATATTTTTATATGCTCTTATTCAGGGACGGATCTAAGAATTTAATTAGGACCGGGCGAGATTTCATCGGATAATTCTAATGAATTTTTAGTAAAGAAAACAGACCGGGCGACCGGGCGACTACCGAGATTTCATCAAAATATAAATATATATATATAGGTAATAAAAAAAAAATTGACCGGGCGACCGCCGAGATTGCCCGGCCTCTAGATCCGTCTCTGCTCTTATTTCATGTTTGATTATACTTGCTTAGCCATGTTTAGATACATGTTCAGTTTATCATGTTTAGATACTTGATCAGAAATTCAACCATGTTGAGATACATATTCAATATATTATGTCCAGATACATGATTAGTTTCAGAGGCTTTCAGTTCGCCTACCAGATTTATCAGTTTATGTGTATGACAATGTGAATTATTTTGCATGTTTAAGCGTATTTGAATATGTGCATTGTTCCTCACTAAGTATATTTTCAATATGCTCACCCCTTATCTTTTCAGTTTTGCAGTTCTGGAGTCGAGGTGGCTACGGAAGTTGAGAATGACTATAGATAAAGATTTTGCATAGAAACTTGTTACGTTTTAAATTATCGTTTTTATTTCATGTTACTACTTTAGTTTTGGCAAGTTGATTTTAAGTTGGTTTAAACTTTATTAGTCAAGAAATTTTATTTTTAACTATTAGTTCTTCAAGATTTTAAATTGAAAAGTTTATGAAAATTGGGGTATACCACTATGTAACACCCCATTTTCATAAACTTTGTAAAATTAAAATTTTAAGAACTAATAGACAAAATAAAATTTCTTGACTATCAAAGTTTAAACCAATTCAAAATCAACCTGTCAAAAACTAAGGTAGTAACATGAAATGAAAAACGATAATTTAAAACGTAACAAGTTCACTTAAATTTTCTATGCAAAATCTTTATCTCTAGTTATTCTCAACTTCCATGGCCACTTCGACTCCAGCACTGCAAAACTGAAAAGATTAGGGGTGAGCATATTGAAAATATACTCAGTGATCGAGGAACCATGCACGTATTCACATACGCTTAAACATGCAAAATAATTCACATTGTCATATACATATACTGATAATATGATGGGCGAACTAAAAGCCCCTGAAACTGATCATGTATCTGGATATGATATACTGAACATATATCTCTACATGGCTGAATTTCTGATCATGTATCTGAACATGATAAATTGAACATGTATCTAAACATGACTGAGCAAGTATAATCAAACATGATGAAATAAGAGCATATAAAAACATACATTTCTGATCATGTATCTGAATATGATAAATTGAACATGTATCTAAACATGACTGAGCAAGTATAATCAAACATGATGAAATAAGAGCATATAAAAACATACATGAATATAACCACAAGTATATAATTCCTCAACTTAAATTCAAAGACAATAGAATCAAAACCGGAAAGAGGGTCTTAATAGCGCTTCGCCTAATCACATAAATATGATTACTGAACATTAATCTAAAATTCTAAACAATCCTAAACATTCCAAGGATTACTTGAGTAATTGAAATTGATTTAACCTAAACTTTAATGTAAAATTGTTAAAAACAATCGGTCTGGTACAAAAACGTAAATAAGAATAAGAGGAATACCTTATTTAATGCTCCCCTCAAGATCTGCTTATGTGTGTAATTTAGGGGAAAAATTGTGCCTCTATTTATACTAATCTTTAAAGAGTTTTGATAATTATAAAGATTGTATTCTATGTATATCTCCTAATAAGATTAGGAATAAAAATAATAAAAGAGTTCTAGTTTTAATAGGAATCGAATTAATAATAATAATAATAATAATAATAATAATAATAATAATAATAATAATAATAATAATAATAATAATAATAATAATAATAATAATAATAATAATAATAG
Organism: Salvia miltiorrhiza; assembly: GCF_028751815.1. Lineage (NCBI taxonomy): Eukaryota > Viridiplantae > Streptophyta > Magnoliopsida > Lamiales > Lamiaceae > Salvia > Salvia miltiorrhiza. The sequence goes on from NC_080389.1 coordinate 9,847,453, forward strand.
ATAAAATTAATGCTGCATATCTAAATGTATCACATGTAAATATTAAAAAAAAAAAGCTATAAAAGAAAATACTATAAATTCAACCTATATACTCCCTCCGACCATCAACTAAAGCCCTACTTGCACTTAAAATTTTGTCCACCATATAAAGCTCTATTATGCCTTTTGTACCTTTTTACTATCATTCTTTTCTTATATTTATTACTATTTGCCAGTAGTGGCACCCCCCATACAACACATTTATCACTTTAGTCAACTACTTTATCACTTTAGTCAACTATCCTTATATTTCACTCACAACACCTTTATCAACTTTCTTAGTTTCCGTGTCGAACATAAAATGGGGCTTTAATTCGTGGACGAAGGGAGTAGTAATAAATCTAAATATTTGGGGTGTTACAATCATTTTCTTATTTGGGCTTTAAACAAGAAGATTTAGCATGAAAGTTTATAAAACATATTCAAGAAACATATCCAAAAATGAAGGAGCTTAGCCTCTCATGTTTTAAGTAATTTGGTATTTTTCCCATAAATTATATTAGTGCCAAAAGTACCACCCGAATTTGTGCCCAACCCGTTCTCATCCGCCAAAATTAAGGACAATACAGTTCGAAATTGGAAAAAATTGCCAATTTTTTTATTTTTTTAAGATGGATGGCCAAATATTGAGTTTCAGTCCCCAATATGGTTATATGAGTGCATATTCTCATTTTTGTTATTACTCTAACTCACACTCTCTCTGTCCACGATAAGTGTGGTGTGGATGGGAGGATATGAGTTTTAAGAAAAAATTGGAAGATGTGTACAAAGTGAAGAAAAAAATCCACTAAGTCAATTTGTTAGGTAATTAATAAATTATTTGTGAGATAGATCTTTTATAAGTAGTGTATAAATGAGGGTAAAAATATAAGAGTATATATCGTAAGATGAAAAAACCACACTTATTATGGACAGACGAAAATGACAAATAGACCACACTTAACATATCCTTGTAGGATGGATGGCGACAAGAGGGAGAGGTGGGGGTCGAGGCAGCGAGGTGTTTGAGGCGGCGACGGATGGCAGCGAGAGGGAGATGAAGGGGGTCGAGGCGGTGCAGGATTTGAAGAGACAAAGAAGGCGGCGACAATAGGAAAGGCAGCTGACGAAAGTGGGAGGGGAGGGAGAGGAAGGAGAGGAGGTAACGTGGTGGTGACGTAAGAAATGAGGTGGGAAGCGGCTGCCGGCCGGCAGTGGCGGATCCAGGATTTTGAATTTGGGGGTGCAACAGATAATACATATTCATAAACGTAAGAAATATTTAATATTCAAAGTAATACATTTCGAAACATTGTTAAGTTTCAAAGTCATACACTTCAAAATATAAAAGAGAAATATATAAATTAAATATTTAATTTGTTCTTCGACGAGTCTTTGTTATTTGAAAGCGTTTTTCACGTATCGTCATTAGAAACTTGTAGAATTATATCTTTCACAATGAAAGTGATCAAACAATCTTTTAAAACTAAATCTATCATGCTATTTCGCAATTTATTTTTGACATACTCTATTTTTTTTTTAAAAAAAAATCTCATTGAAGATTGAAGGTTAAGTTGTTGTCTATTTTGTTCATTTTCTTATTTATTTTGGTGATAGATTGTTTCTTTAGATTGGAATTTAGAACTCTTTTTCAGTTAGACTTATGTTTTGCATTGAACTTATAATTCTATTAAGGGTACAAGTACAAAATATAAAATAATTTATATATAACTATTCCCCTTGCACTTAGCTGGATCCGCCCGTGGCTACCGGCTGGAGGAGAAAAAATAAAATGAGAGAGAAATAAAGGATTGATTAAGAATTTTTATTAAACTTTAATTACGGCCCAAAAAGGAAAAGACCATGTTACTTGAGACGGTCTGAAAAGAAATACAGCTATAAATAATGGGATGGAGAGAGTATTATTTTTCTATTTTAATAGGTACTAGTATTTTTTTTTCAAATAATATTTTTTTAAAGAAGAAATTGCACTTTTTCAGTAATATTAATTTGGAAATAAATAGATTTTACAACTATTTTGACTCTGCTTTTATTTATAAAAAAAAAAAAAAAAAACTATTTTGACTCTGCTAAATTAATATTAATACACTCTTAAACAGATAATCGTTCTAATTCATTTACACCAATAAAAGAGAGAGAAAAAAAGAAAACCTTCAAATTTAATTTGTTGTCCATCAAAATCTCCCTCTTTTTTCTCCGGAATCAAATGATCAAATGCTTAGGAAAATTGCTCAAACGTCTGACGAAGGCCCATATCTTCTTCCATTGATATCATCAATATTCATGCATTTTTCACCTGTTCAAAACAAGAAACCTGTTAATTTTTCTTTTATAGTGTAAATGCATAATCACAATATATATTGGGATTGAAAATTGATAAAAACACATGCATTCTTGGCAATATCATGCAGAATTCTTGCGTGCTGGGATCATCTTTGAGGTGTTAGGGCAATAAAAATGGCGTAAAATTTTGTATAGAGGGCATTTCTACATCGCTTTTTGTTTTTTTAAAGGGAATATCACCCATTGTGTTTGATAAAAGTCGCGAGAGAAGAATTCTGGAGATATGGGCTGCTTCTCGTGTTTTACGAGAAGGAAACTTAAGGGGAGGAAGAAGAATGAGCCTATAACTAGAGCTAGCCCTCAACCACCTCCTCCTGGTATGCATTGTTGTGATTATGATCGCGGTTTATTGCATAATAAAATGAAATTTTTGTTACAGAATTATTTGGAATGAAATGATCTTATTTTGATTGAATTGCTAAATGACATGTTTTGAGAAATGTTGAATGAGCGTTAAAGCTCATCGCGTTTCGAGATTTTGTTTCAAAGAATAAGTTCGCGAGCCTATTCACAAATAAGGTCACGAATAGGCTCGTGAACCTATTCGCGAATAAGGCACGCGAACAGGTTCGAGCCGAATATGTTTGCGAGTTTATGAGCCGAACATATACAGGCTCGAGTTCGGCTCGATAATTTTATCGAGCTCGGATCCAAGCTCGAGTTCGGCTCCTTTAGGAGATGAACGGATTTCAAATGAGCTTGTTTCTAGCCGAGCTCCGAATAGCTGTCGAGGAGCTTGGTTCGTTTACAGCCCTATATAAGCCCATGTTCATTACCATCTGCTAGCCGATTGATTATACATAGGAGTATTTTCTTATAACTTTATTTAATAATAAAATTTAAAATTAAAAAAAATATTGTCAATTTATGTAAGGCTAGTAATAGTAATAAATTTTTCTCAAAAAAAAGTAATAGTGATAAATTAATATATTTTGTCATTCTTGCTCTACAAAACACTCACAATACACGAATTAATTAGGAAAAAAAAAATATAGTTATGACTTATGAGCATTATTTTCTAATTCTGATATTGTGATAATTTAAAATGGTATTACGATTGTATTAAACTTATCATTTATCTCTAATTTTATTTCAATTTCAAAAAAAAAAATCTCTAATTTTATTTCTAAACATTTTATTATATTTTAAAAAAATTCATTTGAAATGGAAAAAATTATTATCTCTTTCAGTACGTGTTGCCAAGAATTCGCCAGTAGTTGCCGAAAACAAGGCGGAAGCAGAAGCAGTAGCAGTAGATGATGATGGACCAAAAGCATTCAATTTCCGCGAACTCGCCACAGCGACGAAGAATTTTCGACAAGAATGTTTGTTGGGAGATGGTGATATTGGGAGAGTGTATAAAGGGGTTCTTCAATCTACTGGCCAGGTAATGCATATCACACTACAAGAAAACGCGGCTCTAACGACCGAATTTTCGGTCGTTAAACTCGAAAAAACGGTCGTTACAGACCTAACGACCGAAACAACGACCGAAAACTGTGGTCGCCATTTTGTTCGTCGTGTGGTCTTCAACGACCGTTTTTTTTCGGTCGTTGAAATTCAACGACCGAAATTTAATTATAACGACCGTTTATTCGGTCTTTAAAACCGTAGCCAAGCTCCCAGGGACGACGAAAATCAGGGATTAGCGACCGAAATTCGGTCGTTGATCAACGACCGTTTTAAAACGGTCGTTGGTGATCTCAGAAGATCAACGACCGTTTTAAAACGGTCGTTGATCAACGGCCGAATTACGGTCGCTAAGCCCTGATTTTCGGTCGTTAAACAAAACGGTCGTTGTTCTTCCGAAAGAATTAACGACCGTTTTTAACTCGGTCGTTGTTTAAAGACCGAAATTTCGGTCGTTATAGGTCGTTTTTCCTGTTTTTTCCGTCATTTCTTAACGACCGTTTTTCGGTCGTTGCTAATTTTAATTAAAATATTAATAATTTCGGTATACAACGACCGAAACACGGTCGTTATAAATAATTATTTCGGTCGTTAATATTAAATATATTTAAATAAATTAAAATACAACGACCGTTAAAAAACGGTCGTTAAATATTTCCGAAAACTTAAAAATATCAGAACTCAAATTTAAATAAATTAAAATACAACGACCGTTAGAAACGGTTGTTACATTAAAAATATATCAAAATTCAAAAAAAAACCAACGACCGTAAAAACGGTCGTAGTTACGGTCGTTATAAGTTAACGACCGTTTCGTTCGGTCGTAGGAAATAAAAAAAAATAAGATTTAAAATATTAAACAAAACGGTCGTTAATATTAAAATTTCGGTCGTTACGGCCGCCTTTTTAACGACCGAAATTTTCGGTCGTTAATTTCGGTCGTTGGAGTCGCTGTTTCTTGTAGTGTCAACGGAGATAGGATTTTAAAAAGGGTTAATAGTGTTTTATGTCCCGAACTTTCATTTTTCCATAAACAGCCTCGAACTTTCAGTTTTTTCATAAAATGTCCCGTTATACAAAATTTGATGACGGAAAAATGACTTATCTCGCCGAATGAAATATTTTGGGGACCTGTCATTGTTGGAAAACCATATTAGAACCCACCATTGTTAATAAATGCTAAAGTTCGGGATTTTTTGTGATCAATTTGTCATTGAATTTCGTTAGTGGGACATTTTAGGGAAAAAATTGAAAGTTCGGATTTTTTTAGAAGAGAATGAAAGTTCGAGACATTTTATGGAAAATGCTAAAAATAGGCGGACGAAATTATATTTTTGAATTTAAAAATAAGTTTGGGCAAAATGTGTTCGATTCAATTCGATTTGAATTTTTGATTTTGTTTTTATATCTTCTCAACAGGTCATGGCTGTTAGGCAGCTAGATAGAACTGGAGCACAAGGAAGCAAAGAATTTCAAGCAGAAATAATTAAATTAAGTCAGCTTCATCACCCAAATCTGGTGACAATAATTGGATATTGTGCTGATGGAGATCAAAGGCTTCTGGTTTACGAATACTTGCCATCCGGTTCCTTGGAAAATCATTTATTTGGTAAACTTCTAATTCCAATAGATTAATTATGTTTTGTGTCTCCAACTTTTAACGTTCGATAAATGTTTTAAATTTTCATTTTTATTCAAAAACCCTCAACTTTCAAAGTTTAAAAAAAAAAACAAAAATGTCTTGATGTACGAAATGTGGCAATGGAATGACGAGTCACTTGCCAGACTGACTCTAAGGCAAGGCGACTCATTATTCCTTTGTCGAATTTTGTATAACAAGATATTTTTTGTAAACCGCCGAAAGTTGGGACACAAAACATGATTAGCCCAATCCAAATTTTGAAGGGTTAAATCTTATTTTGTGTCTCCAATTTAAGTGTTTTTCAAAAAATGTCTGGAACTTTTATTTTCGATTAAAAAAACCTTCAACTTTAATTTCATAAGATATCCCGTTATAAATGACGAGTCATCTTAACAGTTTATTAAGTGGAACAACGTTGTTTTCTCGGGTGAGGTAACTCATCATTGCGTCATCGAATTTCGTACGATCGATCTTTTTTGGAAATACATTAAAAGTTAGGGTTTTTTGAATAAAAAAACGAAATTTAGAAATATTTTTCGAAAAACACTGAAAGTTGGAGACATAAAACATAATTAACCCAATCTAAATTTCACCCTGTATAATTTACAAACACCATTCATGATCACATCTCTTCTCATTGTAAAAAATGGTTTAACTTTGCAGATATTCCAGCTGATCGAAAGCCATTAGGGTGGCCTGCGAGGATGAAGATCGCATACGGCATAGCTCAAGGGCTGGAGTTTCTGCACGAGAAGGCCGACCCGCCCATCATATACCGCGATTTGAAGGCATCCAACATCTTGCTGGACGAGATCAACAATCCGAAGCTGTCGGAATACGGGCTGGCCAAGCTCCTTCAGGGCGGCAGCAACCCCAACGTGTCGCCCAGGATGGTCGCATCTTATGGCTATTGTGCGCCCGAGTACGAGATGCACGGCGTGGTCACCGTGAAGGCCGATGTCTACAGCTTTGGCGTCGTCCTGCTCGAGCTGATCACGGGTCGGAGGGCCTTCGACAGCCAGAGGCCCACGGAGGAGCAAGCTCTCGCAAATTGGGTGAGTAAAACTCCTAACCTATATATGGTTTAATTTATCAAAACAGCTATTTTCATATTGTACAAAAAATGAAGATTGTTAGTTTTTGCTTAAAGTACTATTGTGCCCTTAAGTCGCGACTAAAAAGTTTTTTGGTTGTGAATTGTAGGTAAATTTAGGTCGTTTCACGACTAAGAAGCTTCGTAATTGTAAACTGTAGACGATATAGAGTGAATTCACGACTATGAAGCATTTTGATCGTGAATTATAGCCAAAATAAAGTCAATTCACGACTAATAAGCTTCGTTTGTTGTGAATTATAGATAAAATACGGTGAATATATGATTATAAAGCATTTTGATAGAAAATTACTACCAAAAAATAATATCAATTCACAACTAAAAACTTTTGTTGTTGTGAATTATAGACAAAATAGGGTCAATTCACGACTAACGAGCTTTCTGGTTGTGAATTATTATAATGATAAGGGTAAAATTATAAGAATGACTATTTTATATATATATTTTTTATCTTATTGGCTATTATTTATTTTTACAGCAGCAAAATGATTATTCTATTAATTCACTCTATATATTAACTAGAGTTGTCAAACATGGTCCGATTGTCCATTGCTTGGTCCAACTCCAACCTAGCCAAGTTTATCATATGACCCGATAGCCTCGGGCCAATCCAATTTATCATATGGTCTTGTTGGCTTGGGTCGGGCCGGCCCAGGCTGACTATTCGTTAACTAACTTTGTAACGACTTTTTTGGTAGGTGAAACCGTTTCTCAGAAACCCTAAAAGGTTTCCTGAGATGGCGGATCCACAACTAGGAAACGACTACCCTCTAACAAGCTTGAATCAGGCAATTGGGGTGGCATCGATGTGCCTTCAGGAGGAGCCATCCGTACGGCCTATGATCGCAGATGCCGTGGCTGCATTGAGTTTTTTGGCAATGGCTCCTCCGGAGTCGCCCGTTCCAGCTCATCTTGTTCCAATGTTATCAACCAAAGTTAATCCAGATAGTTTGTAACAATGTAGAGGCCAAAATTTATTGGCATAAACAAGAAATATAAATTTCAACCAATGTGTTGTTTTTTTGTCCAACTTTTTTTTTGCCTATAGTTTTTTTATATTAATTCATGTTGTGATCATAGGTGCATTGTTAAAACAAGTAATGTTATTGAGAAGCATCTAGGTTAAACTTACCATTATAACAACTATATGAGAGTTGTTTTTTAGCTTGACAAATTTAAGATTTCCACTTCATATAATTCTGTGTTTTATGTCTCATCTCGGAATTTCGGATGAGATTCAGTATCTCATAATTTTTTGTGCTACCGCGTGTCTCACTATTTTATTTATATATTGATTTTAATAATATTTTCAGTAAAAAAATAAAATCATTATAATATTATGAATCATACTTAACTTTAATTCAAAGAATTGAAATTAAAAAATTATACCCTATTTTTGAATTTATCAACCCTAATAATGAATTATTAACTAATAAAAATGAAATTAAATGATAAAAGATAATTATATACTCTAATTGAGTGGAATAAATCGTAGTGAATAATTAGAATCAAAAAACTAATTAATAATTTCAAAATTAAACTAAAACATACGAAATCAAATTTGATGAAGAAAAGAAGAAAGAAAATCATAAAAATTGAGTCGAGTGGGACACCAAATTCGGTAATACTGAATTTCAAGCGATGTATAATAAGCAGCTCTCTTATTTTGTGTATTATGTAGAGGTGGACGCACAAAAAATATTTTGGGAGAAATTAAAAAAATTGAAAACTAATTTCCTGCAACATAATATAAGAGTGCTAAAATCAGAAATTTAATTAAAGCCAAATAATAAATACGAGGTTTAAAAACTGTGGTTTTGGGGGTGTGCTTAGCAATTACCACTCCTAAATTAAAACAACACTATTAAAATAAAATACATATGTCTCAATGTTACATAACGATAAGCAAATTAATTTAGTCTGTTATTAAACACATCATGAGACAAACACCTTCTAACAATCAGTCTTTTCTCTGCGATGACGACTCTCCATTTCCTGAAAAAAAATATATATATGATTTTTTATAAGTAAAAAATAGGATTAAAATAAACTAAAAACTTAATTTTTCCGTAAAGACTACAAACCTCTTGCGCATAATCTAAACATAATTACACTGAACTTTAATTAATGAACTCGTGGTTCTGGATTCGAATTCATGAAAGATATAATTACTTTATAGATTCAGTGCAGTCGTAGTGTGAATACTAAAAATTAGGTTTTTAGTATTTAACCCTATCCAAAACACATACTATAGTAATATATATGTAGATTATCATATAATTTTATTGAAATATTGTGTTTCATCAACTAAAGAAAATTTACCGTTTCCATTTGTTGCAATGAAGATGCGTAAATGTGGGTCGACAGGAAGACCGACATCCTCGTACCTCTGGTCATACAATGAATACCTAAAATTCCATATTTGATATATTAAGAGGTTAAAATTTTAATATGCAAATTGATCAAATAAATTAGATTTATATATAAATTTTACCTTCCCTCATTGTAGCTGCTGCTTGAACTGTATCTATGAAGACTTCGACCAAGAGAATTCCAACCTTGATAATTCGGAACTGCATCATCTTGCGAAGGCGCTTTCCTCTGCAAAATAAAATATACATATTACATGTACTGATGAAATAAAATATGAATGTGTAACACAAAAATATAGTGGATAAACCCTTGAGACAAATCAAGATTCGAATCCAGTAAACTATATATGTCTCACAGTAAATATGTATGTTTGAACGAAATAAAATAAAGGGGCAACTAAACTATATAGTCGTAGTTTGTGTTCTCAACTTTCAGCATTTTTCTAAAACAATATCTTCAATTTACGTTTTCACTTTAGAAACCCTTTGCTTTGAAAAAAGTTTGATTTATGTCCCACCTAATCCGATGAAAAATTGATGAGTAACCAAGTTAGGTGAATTCTTAGGGTTTAGAAATTTTCCTCGAATTTTATATCGTATAATGCAGCTTCTGACCAGACGACTTAGCTCATTATTCCATTGCTGGATAATAATATAAACGAGACATAAATCAAACTTTTTTCAAAGTTGATGATTTTTTTGAAGTGAAAAACTAAAGTTGGGTATACAAACTACATATGATATATATATAAAAAAATTGAATGCTTAACTGAGGGTTCGAAAAAAGTAGAAGATTTTCTTTTGAATTCTAGAAGTACGTGGAACAACTTAATTTTAATTCTATTTATTATTTTCCATGAAAATAAAATGTATATAAATATAGAATTCATACCTTCAAAGCTGATGATGAGGGGCCGTTAGAACTACTTGGATTGCCAATGCCTAGGTCGAAGCCACTTGGTGTATTCATTGGATATGGAGTTCCTTGAGTGCTAACCGATCTAAGTATAGACATAAAATAAGTTAGTTTTAAATATTTTTTTAACTTAAATCATAAGATAAGCTAGGCATCATATAAAATAAGCTAGCCAACAACATGGTATATATGAGAGTCAAAGGGTTTTTTAAGACAGTAATTTAGATTGATTTGGAAATTAGGACAATAATTTTCGAACTTGTAAAAATAGGACACTAATTAATAAGTGTTGCACCCGCAGGACATTTTTCGGCCAATTATCGAATTTTCGGACTTTCCCGCATGGACCAAGCACATGAAATACAATCTGGAGCCGTAAAAATGATAGGCTTGCCACATAATCAACCCCTCCGTGCCGCGGGTTGTCATGTGCTTGATCCGTGCAAAAAAATCCCAAAATTCAATAATTGACCCATAAATGTTTTACGGGTGCAACGCTTATTAATTAGTGTCATATTTTTACAAGTCCGAAAGTTATTATCCTAATTTCCAAATCAACCTAAGTTATTGTCCTAAAAAATCCTCTGACTCTATCTATGAATAGAGGGAGTGATTATTATAGAAAGTAGCTATATTTATCATATAAAATAAGTCCATTATGAATTCGCTATGAAACATAATGAATTCGCTATGAAAAATGATGAATTAAAAAAACAATGAAATTTTTATCATATCTTATAGGATTCAAACACTAGACCACAAATGCATTCAGACGGTCTAACACAAAACTTTTTTTTTTTTTTGAATTAGGCATAGAATAAAAAGATGCAACACTAATTTTAGATCGTCTTATTTGTAGTATTATAAGTTCGATTTCTTTATTATATTTACATATTATATCTCATATTTCACTTCACATTTAATTCTCAACTAGCATTTGCACCCCGTGCAATGCACGGAAAACATTTTTATATTTTTATATATATAAATTGATACCAACTCAATTAAATATAAGAAAAAAATTAATTTTCACTTAATATATTTGAGTTGAATATTTAAAAAATAAAAAAAACAAAGAAAAATTCACAATAATAAAAATTGATATTGTGAAAAGGCATAAATAATAAGTAAAAAGAATAAAATAGAAAAAATTTATTTATTCAAAAAAAGAGGAGAGATGAGAGAGAATTTTTAAAAATCATTAATCTTTAAATAAATATAACTCTCCATTTTAAATCAAATATTTACATAAAATATATCAAATGAATGCTCAAATTTCACAATTTTAGAAAGAAATAATATTAAAAAATAAGAACACAAAGAAAAAATTATATTGTACAAATAAAACTTCAATTTTTTATAACTACAAAATTGCCACTTATTAATTTTGAAATCAATTTGAAATTGAAAATTATCTTCTTAATATATTATAAATTATTATATAAATATAAATTTATAAATTATTTATAACCAATGCCTTATAAATTGTGTATATATACACATATAAACATATAATTCATTATGGAATTATAAACGTGGGTTATGCAATTTTTATTTTTAAACGTGGGGTGTGCATTTTTTAAAAAAATTATGGGTTATGCAATTTTAATTGAGTTAGTTACTTAATTTTTGAATATATACAATAAGTCATTATTTTTGTAAGAAATCACAAAATTGCCATTGAAATTGATTTAAATTAATTTCTAATTGAAAACTGCTGTTTTAATATAGTATAGATGTTTACCTAAATGGAAGTGAAGGTTCAACTGTTGCGGCATTGTTTTGCGCTTGTTGTGCCAAATAAGTATTTTGAGTTTCCACGTCATTTAATAGACCAATCATTGAGCTTCCAAATGGTACCTGCATGAATTGTACATGCAAAAATAAGAAAAATATATAAACAATTTTTTTTAAGGAAATAAACAACTTGGTAAAAATAACACACTTTAGTCTCATTTTCTCAACTGACAAATGATGGAAAAAGGTATATAATATAATTAATGTTGGATTAATCCCTAAATAATCACAACTTTTGATCCATTTTGCAATTAATTAAACACCACTTTCAAAATACCTTTAATAATAACTTAACATTTTGATCTATAGCAATTTCGACATGGATCCCTCGCATTTTAAGTGCTAATTAATACTATGCATTTCAATAACAAATTTTTGTTTGAAATGAGGGTTGTCGAAATTATTACAGATTTGGGTTCGAGGATTTCTTTATTTAATATGTATCCAAAAAAAAGATAGAGTTACTAATAAAATATTTTAAAATGGTGTCGAAATTGTAAAATGTATCAAAAATAGTGATTTATTCATCGATTAATCCTAAAATATCTTACCTTGAGTGATGAGGTTGTAGGGCTTTTTCCATTGTTGGAGATGTTGTCAATGCCTAGATCAAAGCCACTGGGTGTGCTCATTGGATATGGAAAGCCTTGAGATCTCATTGATCTAAATCAAAAGGTAAATCAATCACTAATAAATAAATTGTGTTTAATGAGAACCAAAACCATGAGAGATGTTCAAATGAAAATCATTATTTATAAAATAAAAATGGAGAATCATTTTCAGTCCTTTTTCGATCATCAAGATCGACAGTGGATTCACCATCTTGTTGGATGAATGCATCTGATTTCGAATCCTGAAGAGAGAGATCTTTCTTTAAATACATTAATTTTAACAACAAATATATTATTCTCACGAAAAGTGCAGTTCTCATTATAACCATAACTTCAAAATCATACTACAACACATGGACATTATCTTGGTTCTCATTTATTCAATTAATATGCACATAAATTACTTAATTTTATATTGATTTTACCTCATGGAATCTAAATTCTCAGACACCATTTCATTGTTTTGAGCATGAGCTGCCGAATAAGCATTATGCATGCCGGTATTACCCGATGCATCAATTGCAGAGCTTTCAAATGGTACCTATCATGAATAATGTAAAATTTGTTTAATATATCACAAAATAGTGGGTGGTTTAAATAAAATTAATTATTCTTATATATTCTAGTAACTAAAAAACAACTTGCACTATTGGTACCCGTATATTCTATTATTATCATAAAAAAGAAACATTATTATTGCACATGAGTACTTTTTTCGTCCATAAAACATCTTTATAATTTTTTTCGCCAATTCAAAAAACATCTTCCTACTCTTTTATTAACATAATATCACTAATTATCACCCTCAAAACTCCCACATATTGCCACTAATGGACTCACATAAATCCACTAACTATCATCAGTATTTCTAAATTATGGAGCCCTTTTTCCACTTACCAAATACACAAATAATTTTTTTTTTAACCCTTATCCACTACTATGAGGAAGATGTTTTATGGATGGGGTATTATTTTACGTTAAAATTCAATCTACTACCATTGCTCTATATTTGACTCAAATTATATATATAAAAAAATTATCATTATGTATAAATAATCTTACCAAGGTTTGTGAGGATCCAATTTGCACCCCTCCATTTGCAGAGGCAGATGATAACATATGAAATTGAGGAGGCATATTTGATAATGATAGGTTGTATCTATTCATCATCATCTCATCGTAGTGTGCTTGATCTTCACCCAATATCATTGCATTATTATTGCTCTTAAATGATTGACTCGCTTGATATCTATTAAAAAATCAAAAGTTACAATTTTCATTCATTTTGCAATTACAATACAACTATTGAAATGTAAACTTACTATACTTAATTTTTTGTGTCACTAAAATATTGATACAAATTTCAGCATTATAATTAATTATAGTGATCTTTTAGTTGATTTTGCAATATTGCAAAACCAACTAAAAGATCATGATATTAGATAATAAAACCCAAAATAACAATTTATTAGAAGCAGAAGAGTACTTACAATTACAAACAATGACAAAACCAAAAGGAAGCAGGTTAGTTTCTATAATGAATATTAAGTTATTAACATAATCAATCTTTAAAAGTTACAAACTACTGAAAAGTTGAACTTACAATACTAATTTTTTATTTTCTTGTCACTAAATATTGTTCAAATTAATCTCCGGCACAAAAGGAAATAAAAATTCAGCATTATAATTGCAAATCCAACTAAAAAAATCGTGATTTTTAGATAATAAAACCCAAAATAAAGTAGCAAATTAAAGAGTACTTACAACTGCTGATCACGTGATTGTAAATTACCATGCGAATAGGCTGCGGAAAAATCCACATTTGCTCCATGAAATTGTGACACCATTTCCCCCTTCTCACAAGCATAATATTTAATTTAATCATCATGATTACTTAATATTTAATTATCCAAAAACAAATACATAAACCGTATATATAATATCCCATATGAAATCAAAGGATAGATAAAAAACAATTCCACCTGTAATGGACCTCTTGAAAAATTCAGTGCACCCTCAAAATTTGAAGTTTGATATTCACTTGTTTCAGGGATGCTAAAACATTATTTAGATAGTTAGAGACGCATGAATAATATATAAATATTATACATATTAAAATTTTAAAATTTCGTCTAATTATTAATTAATTAATTAATTACCTGTATCTTGAATTTTCAACTGGGAAATCTTGGGAAGAAGGATTCACAATAGCACGCAGTTCATCATTATAGTTTTGCTTCCTTTGATTTGATGGCGATTTTGCTGAGCTTGATCCTTGTTCCATTATTTAATTCTGAGAATATTATATATATATATATATATATATATATATATATATATATATACAACACAAAAATTTTAATATTATTATATCATAGATTCGAATTTTAAGCCATAAAACAATGCGAAAAAATATAAAAAATTTCCATGTAATAGTAACTTAGAAGATGAAAAGAAGATCAATTTAAGTACAAAACATCCTTAGTTATTATTCTAGACGATAACTTCACTTTTCTTTATATTCATTTTGGGAAAATAGTGAGAAACTTTCATTAAATCCTACAAAAAAATCAACATTTTTTTTTTCATTTTCAAGTAAAATACAATATGATTGTTGAAAAATGAAAATAACACACATGTGCGGATTAAATATCATAAATACGATGTATTTATTAAAGTCATATCGTTCTTTGCACGCCGTCAACTTTTGGATTAGATATGAACTCCTATTGAACACGTATCAAGAAGCGACAATAATTCATCAAATTACTACACGACAACGGAATATAATAAACATTAATAAATCAACAATACTTTTGGAGCAGATACGAACTCTTATTAAACACGTATCGAGAAGCGACAATAATTCATCAAACTACTACACGACAACGGAATATAAGTAAACATTAATAAATCAACACACGCTCGAAATTATTAAACTTCAAAACTACTAAATAACCAACATTGGATCTACCTAGAATTAAAAATATGCATCTTTGATCTCATCAAACATACAAATCGAGATTTGATTGAACTCAACCTAAACTAGCACAATAAGCAAATTGAAATCAACCAATACCTTTGCAAGTAACTTAATATTGATTTAAAACTCTTCAAATCTGCAAAGAGTCATGAATTTGATAACAAAAGAAGAATATATATAAATGAAAACTACTTTCACCAAAGGGATTGCAGTCTTCACTTCTACACAATAAAAAAATGAATTCACATTTACTTTTCTTTTAATGATTTATAGGGGTTCAAGCCCAAACCGGATTAGGTAAAAATGAAAATTGAAAAGTAAGAATTAATAACTTTTTTCATGCTGCCGTTTGTGTAATCTGCTCTGTATTATAGGCATCCATTGATACATGCAAAAGCATTTAATTTGAGATTTGAAATTTAAATTTCTATGCCCATGAAAATAAGGGTGTAAGTATCTGTAAGTGCTTGCCTTATATTGACCAAAATGAACTGCCTATTAATGTTATTTGAACTTATATTAAAGTATCCGTTGTGGATTAACATAATCTAAGTTTTTCTCAAAAAAAAAAATAATCTAAGTTAAATTTTAAATATTATTCGATTTGAAATGTATACATTTTTGGATCTTTTGTGTGATACACTTGGCATAAACATAAAAAGGCCCATAACTTTTACGAGCCCAAATAACAAAATGAAATAGTGTTTGTTTGGGGGAGCCCAATTGTGTTACTTTTAAGATCCGTTTATTTGTAAAATTTTAAATCAAAATCATTGTGACGGTGGAGCCCAATTGTGTTACTTTCAAGATCCATTTATTTGTAAAATTTAAACCAAAATCATTGTGGTGGTGGAGCCCAATTGTGTTACTATCAAGATCCATTTCTTTGTAAAATTTTAAATCAAAATCATTGTTGTTTAAATCGAATGGATCCTAATTATAATAATAATAATAATTATTATTATTATTATTATTATTAACACATCATGTCATTATCCTCCTGTAGTGACCCGCTCTTTTATATATTTTAAATCCAGTATTTCGTGTTTATTATTTTTCATCAGTGAATGGAACCGGTTATTATCCGGATATGAATTCAGCTTATGATCCTGAATTTATATTATTGAAGCAGTCAGTGATGTTTTTCAAAAGTTATAACTGACTTAGCGAAGTCATGTTATTTATTGAGCGAGATGAGACTATCGATTCTATTATTTATAATTACTTAAGTCGTGGATTATTTCCGACTCGTGAGTTAATTAAATCTACGGAGTTAATTTAGATTCATTTTACAACCTGTCAATTCTAGCAAGGTGGGAAATCATATGTCGAAAAACGGGATTTATTTAAATAGATGGACAGTATCAAAGCAGATACGAGCACGCGATTCATATTACAATTGCAAAAGCACCGAGATATACGAATATATCTCATTTATTCACCACAATCAACCTCCATTTCTATCTTCTAAATTACACCAACACCAAGTACCAAAAGAAAAGAATAGAATAAGAAAAGGAAAAAGAAAAATGGGCTGCAAGCCGCCTACTTTACAACCTATCACCTTTTACAATTTACCTGCTACTTTATCAAAAGGAGGAAAAGAGAAAAGGAGGAAAGAAAAAAATGAAACGTGTGTGTGTGCACAAAGAAGTAGCTGCCACATCACCCTTTCCTTTCCTTCCCCTCCAACAGTTGGATCAACTATGCCAAGGTACCACCTATAGAGAGTTTTTCAGCCACCCTACGACAGCACCATCCCCTCAGCCAACCACCATCTCCAATCCTTTAACTTTACAGCCAACAACTCACTTATTAAAGCACCAGCCTAACACTTCATTCCTTCTCTCATACACCAACCACCAGAAAGGGAGATGAAGAGAAGTTAATTCCTGCTGCCAACTGCCAAGTATCG
This sequence comes from Salvia miltiorrhiza, assembly GCF_028751815.1. NCBI lineage: Eukaryota > Viridiplantae > Streptophyta > Magnoliopsida > Lamiales > Lamiaceae > Salvia > Salvia miltiorrhiza. The sequence goes on from NC_080389.1 coordinate 9,864,595, forward strand.
AGAGTTCCTTCCCCATCGAATTCTATAGCAACAAGCAGCCAAAAACCAAACATTCACAAGGTACATATTCACTATCTCAATTACTCCTCATGCTACATGATTCACCATCAAGCATGCTTCAGTTTTATAGAATGCGGAGTTCATAGATGAGTAATATATGCACATATAGACTTAGCAAAGTCACAAGCACAGAAATCAGTTCATACGTATTTATTTTTCTCACATGAGACAATGATGGGAGTTCTTATGACAATAGCAAAACCATGATGCCTAGTTTCAATCTATAGCATAATCGACAATAGGAGCCAAAGGTTTAATTTACGGACTGCACTGAACTAGAAAAACCACATCTTGCTGCTTTTGCATTTAAAAATACTAAGAGTTAGGGTCGAACCTTGAGAGGTTTGGGCAGAGAACAGAGATGGTGTTGAAAAACAACACGGGTCGATGGAGGCTATGAGTGACTGCTCCGATACGCCGAACATCTAGCAGCGGCGGCAGCAGCGGCCCCGCTCGCTGGTCGCTCAGTGACGGCGGCGGTGACGATTTCGGGTGGAGGAGAAATTAGGGCTCGCCCTTTCTCCTCGAGCATATGTAATTGAGAGGATAGACATAGAAAGGCAGAGAAGATGGTGGACGGAGAGCCAGCCGACGTTCGCCGGATCCCAGTTCTTCAACGGCGGCGGCGATTTATGATAGGAGAAATTAGGGCTCTTGTTGGTGTGATTTCTGAGGGATTCACTCGAGAGGTGAAGGCGTAAGAGAGAAGCAGACAGGGTCGCGCCGACCGATTGTGCAGCGACCTCGCCGGATTTGCAGAAGCAGCAGACGCGGCGGCAGAACTCGCGTAGAGAGAGAACGATCGGCGCCGATTGAATCGCTGGATTTCGGACGAAAGAGTAGCAGCAGCGGCAACGATGATATTTCAGATCCATGGTCCGATTTAGGGCTCTGCGATGAAGAGAAAAGGGGGCGTTGGCTAGACGTGTAGGAGGTCGACGCCGGTGATAGCGGACGATGGCTGGACCGCCGGAGAAGGTGGAACCGACCGAATTTTGAGGGGCGCCGAGCGAGCAGGCTGGAGAGGAAGGGGCGAGCAGCTCCTTGAGAGAGAGAGAAGAGTGAGACGGCAAGGTGTGCCGCCCTCTGCCAGGCACGGCCGCGCCGGCAGCGGCGGCGGCGCCTGCCTCGGCTGGAGACGGATCGAGAGAGTGAGGGAGAGATCGGCTCCTTGAGAGAGATAAGAGAGAGGACCGACAGTGAGAGAAAAAGAGAGAATGGGCTTTGATTATTTTAAAACTTGGGCTTCACTTTTAAATGAGAATTGGGCTTTCTTTTATTTTGGATGGGCTGGTAGTGATTGGGCCGAAAATTTTTGAAAGAGAAAGAATTTTGGGCCATTTTCCTTTAAATACTAATTTTGGAGCAGATTGGGCTTTCTCCTTATTATTATTAGCTTGGGCTTTCACAGTTAAATTCGAATTGGGCCAGTCTTTTATTTAATTGGCCCTTCTCATTAATTCTATTGGGCTCGATTAATTTAAGGAGTTGGGCTGATGCATATATTTATGATGGGTTATTATTCTAATCCCATTTATATTTTATTGGGCCAGTTTAATTCATCACTTGGGCATAGTTTTATTTAATTTTAAGCTCAGAATAATTCATTCTATTCTTGGGCTAATTTTAAATTATGGACTGAAATTTTATTTAGTTGGGCTTTACATGATTTATTTATTTGAGCCCAACAGACCTTATTTTAATATCGGCCTTATTATTTTATTTCTTTGGGCCGAGGCTTATTTAATTGCAGCTGGGCCTTGCGTACTTATTTAACTTAGCCCAGCTATTCATTATTTATTCATTGGACCAAGATTTATTTAATTACTTAAGCCAATGAATTATTTCGATTGGGCTTTCGTACTATTTATTCAGGCCCACTTCTACTTAATTAATTATCAGGCTGCCTTGTTGAGCCTCTTAATTATTGAGCTTATATTATTGTTTCCTTAAGGCCAAATATTATTTTGAGCTACCATTATTTATTTGAGTTAAGCTACTCGTTTTATTTAATTAATTGGCTACTCTCTTTTGAGCCTATTAATTATTTGAGATTATATTAGTAATTATGTTTCTATCGAAAAGCCCGATAGTTTCTACAAGGTCACACCTCGTTTAAAGCCGAGTTAGTCATTTTTCAATCAAGTACAAATGCGAGATTTATTTCACAACTAGAATATTACGATGAGGAAGGAAGAAGCACAACTTTATTCGACCGCGTTAGACGAGAATTAGTTAAATCTATTAACAAGGATTAATAGTAGAATTCCCGATTATCGCTCAAAAGATTAGATCATGCATACCAGATTCATGCATAGTTAAATTACACTTTCTCATTAATTAAGAATTTTCCTCGAGGCAATGTCTTATTTTATATTCTCGTGATTAAGGTCAAGCGCGAGAGTAAGAACTACACAAGGAGTTAGAGTACCTTAGCAAAACTTTGCTATCAGGTGGGCAATTCCTTACGCGTAAATAAAATGCTATGCAAATGTTATGCTTTAAAATGCAAATTGGATCTTCAAGTATGGTATGCTTTATTACGCTTAAATGAGTTAAGCTTTATTATGCTGCACGTTAAATGATTTACGCTATGCTGTTTATACTATTTACGCCCTATGTAATTTACGCTTGATTACACTTATTTACGCTTGAATGCTTTACGCTGATAAGTTTATGCTTATGTTTGATGCTTGCGTCTGTTGGGGGAGGCCTCCCTCAACAGTACGATGCCGTGTCCGTTGAGGAGGGCCTTCCTCACGGCGCGATGCCTGTGTCCGCTGAGAGAGGCCTCTCTCGCGGCGCGATGCCAGTATGCCAGTATGCCAGTGTTACAGCGTCTATTGGGGGAGGCCTCCCTCAATAGTACGATGCCGTGACCGCTGAGGGAGGCCCCCTCTCACGGTGCGATGCCCGTGTTCGTTGGGGAAGGCCTTCTCCACGACACGATGCGTGTTTATGATTGTTAATGATGAAGAATGCCCTTATGCTATTTATGAATTTGGAAATGTTTAATGAGCAAAGGATATGAAAGAAACTCATGCCTCTTATGCGATATTGTGAAATTGTTAATGATGTTATGTTATATGCTTGGCAACTGCCCACTAAGTACTCTTGTACTTAGCCCTTCGATGTTTATGTTTGTGCAGGTTGAGCTGTGATGGGCGATGAAGTGTTGTTGCTGAGTGGAGTTTTTGTCGAACTTAAAGTAGGCTCAGAAAGGGTACATGTCTTCATACATGTATCTCAGTTATGCATTCCGCTGTAAACACTGATTATTTCAGTTACGCCTTCCGTTGCAAACTCTGATAATATTTTAGCCAAGCCCCTAACGATGCCTTTTTCTTTTTAAGGAATATAACGCGTATACAAGTTCTTTGAGTATTCTTTTATGCGCCCATTTCTCAACCCGCTTCTTAATTTCCCTTCCCCAGTCATGATTTTCCCGGATTAATTATCCTTAATTAAGGCCGGTCGTGACAGAGTGGTATCAGAGCAGTTCGTTTGCTCTGAGCCTAAGAGTTATTTAAGCCAAACTTAGAATGGATCACTAAAGTGTCTAGAGTTCAATCGACAAAGCTCAGCACTTCATCGCATCACACTCAACGAAGCAGAATGGTATGCTCTTCCAAGTTTTGAGTTAATGTTTACAAAAAGTGAGAATTATCGTAATAGCAAAGTGAGTAACTGTTAATAGCTATGTTATGTTGTTATTGAATGAAATGATTTACGCAAGCACGATTAGGTATGCCTATGGAATGAATCCCTATGAACATAGAGCTATTAAGATATGAGATCACCACTACTACAGAACATAGAAGCAAACATAGAAGAAATTAGATTGTATCTTTTGGCGGCTATAGTGAAGGCAGCAAGATAAGTGATGCGTATAGAATAATTTTTAAGCTCATAATTTTATAGCCGCTATAAATCTCCATGACTTATGTTTAAGTATCCAATTTAGATGATGTGATATTATATGCTTAAGAATTGATATGACTCATGGATTTGAGATGCTAAGGACCCTTAAAGCTTACTACATCAATGCTGTCATTGGAGTTATGACTTGTTTACAAGTTATAATAAGTTGACCTTTACAAGAATTCTTTCGAGGTTTGTATTAGATTATGCTAGAGTGTACTAATTGACACATCCTTGCTATCAGAATGCCGCCTAAGAGAGGACGCCCTGTGAGAAACAATAACAATCGCAGAAACCATAACGTTGTACCAGAAGAACCACAAGATGCTCAAGGACATAACCCACCCCCTCCGCCCCCAACTAGGAGAGTCGAAGAACTCTTTTTAAGGCAGAACCCACCTACGTTTGACGGAACGAGTGAACCGGCTGAAGCTGAGATTTGGGTGCGTGCCATGGAACGCATCTTCAACTTTCTACGTTGTACTGATGAGGAGCGCCTATCTTGCGTCTCGTTCCAGCTAACAGGATCAGCGGATTTCTGGTGGGAAGCACGTCGAAAAATTCTGACACCAGAACAATGGGCAATTTACACTTGGGAAGATTTTAAGACAGGATTATATGATAAATATATTCCGAAAAGCTATAGGAAGAAGAAAGAAGCTGAGTTCTACGAGTTAAAGCAAGGAAAGAAATCTGTGGTTGAATACGACAAGGAATTCTGCAACCTGTCTAGGTTTGCTCCGCAACAAGTGGACACAGATGAGAAGATGGCAGAGAAATTTTGTGCCGGTCTGCGACACGAAATTAGGATGACTCTAGCGAGCCACGGAGGACTCTCATACACGGAGTCTCTGAACAGGGCACTTGACATTGAAGCTGCGATGCCGTCGGACAAGTCCGCCCCACCGTTTATCTCGACGCCAAACGACTTACCGGCAGCCTCACATACGCTCAAAGGGAAACGCAAGTGGGACAACAATGAAGACAATATCAATCAGACTAATAAGACAATGTCGCAAGAAAATGAACGGGCTGAACAGTATGTTCAACAAAGGCACGAGGCACAGACTAATCTCGAGCCAACTGGAGGTAACCAAGGTCAGAAAGGAATTTCACCTTGCCCAAATTGCGGTAAGATGCATAGGGGTATCTGTCGGGCTGGAACTAACGGTTGTTACAATTGTGGCCAAAAAGGTCACTACTCCACGCAATGCCCCAACAGACAACGAGGTTCAGCAATTGGGAACACCCACACCCCCTTGCCAGCAATACGTGGACACTTGCGAAATCAGTCTCAATCACATTAGTGAAAGTCTTATGGAGACATCACGGACAAGAAGAAGCCATGTGGGAACTAGAAGACAAGATGAAGGAGAAATACCTCGAACTGTTTTAGCAGAGATATGCAAATTTCGGGACGAAATTTTTGTTAAGAGGGGTAGTATGTAGTGACCCGCTCTTTTATATATTTTAAATCCAGTATTTCGTGTTTATTATTTTTCATCAGTGAATGGAACCGGTTATTATCCGGATATGAATTCAGCTTATGATCCTGAATTTATATTATTGAAGCAGTCAGTGATGTTTTTCAAAAGTTATAACTGACTTAGCGAAGTCATGTTATTTATTGAGCGAGATGAGACTATCGATTCTATTATTTATAATTACTTAAGTCGTGGATTATTTCCGACTCGTGAGTTAATTAAATCTACGGAGTTAATTTAGATTCATTTTACAACCTGTCAATTCTAGCAAGGTGGGAAATCATATGTCGAAAAACGGGATTTATTTAAATAGATGGACAGTATCAAAGCAGATACGAGCACGCGATTCATATTACAATTGCAAAAGCACCGAGATATACGAATATATCTCATTTATTCACCACAATCAACCTCCATTTCTATCTTCTAAATTACACCAACACCAAGTACCAAAAGAAAAGAATAGAATAAGAAAAGGAAAAAGAAAAATGGGCTGCAAGCCGCCTACTTTACAACCTATCACCTTTTACAATTTACCTGCTACTTTATCAAAAGGAGGAAAAGAGAAAAGGAGGAAAGAAAAAAATGAAACGTGTGTGTGTGCACAAAGAAGTAGCTGCCACATCACCCTTTCCTTTCCTTCCCCTCCAACAGTTGGATCAACTATGCCAAGGTACCACCTATAGAGAGTTTTTCAGCCACCCTACGACAGCACCATCCCCTCAGCCAACCACCATCTCCAATCCTTTAACTTTACAGCCAACAACTCACTTATTAAAGCACCAGCCTAACACTTCATTCCTTCTCTCATACACCAACCACCAGAAAGGGAGATGAAGAGAAGTTAATTCCTGCTGCCAACTGCCAAGTATCGAGAGTTCCTTCCCCATCGAATTCTATAGCAACAAGCAGCCAAAAACCAAACATTCACAAGGTACATATTCACTATCTCAATTACTCCTCATGCTACATGATTCACCATCAAGCATGCTTCAGTTTTATAGAATGCGGAGTTCATAGATGAGTAATATATGCACATATAGACTTAGCAAAGTCACAAGCACAGAAATCAGTTCATACGTATTTATTTTTCTCACATGAGACAATGATGGGAGTTCTTATGACAATAGCAAAACCATGATGCCTAGTTTCAATCTATAGCATAATCGACAATAGGAGCCAAAGGTTTAATTTACGGACTGCACTGAACTAGAAAAACCACATCTTGCTGCTTTTGCATTTAAAAATACTAAGAGTTAGGGTCGAACCTTGAGAGGTTTGGGCAGAGAACAGAGATGGTGTTGAAAAACAACACGGGTCGATGGAGGCTATGAGTGACTGCTCCGATACGCCGAACATCTAGCAGCGGCGGCAGCAGCGGCCCCGCTCGCTGGTCGCTCAGTGACGGCGGCGGTGACGATTTCGGGTGGAGGAGAAATTAGGGCTCGCCCTTTCTCCTCGAGCATATGTAATTGAGAGGATAGACATAGAAAGGCAGAGAAGATGGTGGACGGAGAGCCAGCCGACGTTCGCCGGATCCCAGTTCTTCAACGGCGGCGGCGATTTATGATAGGAGAAATTAGGGCTCTTGTTGGTGTGATTTCTGAGGGATTCACTCGAGAGGTGAAGGCGTAAGAGAGAAGCAGACAGGGTCGCGCCGACCGATTGTGCAGCGACCTCGCCGGATTTGCAGAAGCAGCAGACGCGGCGGCAGAACTCGCGTAGAGAGAGAACGATCGGCGCCGATTGAATCGCTGGATTTCGGACGAAAGAGTAGCAGCAGCGGCAACGATGATATTTCAGATCCATGGTCCGATTTAGGGCTCTGCGATGAAGAGAAAAGGGGGCGTTGGCTAGACGTGTAGGAGGTCGACGCCGGTGATAGCGGACGATGGCTGGACCGCCGGAGAAGGTGGAACCGACCGAATTTTGAGGGGCGCCGAGCGAGCAGGCTGGAGAGGAAGGGGCGAGCAGCTCCTTGAGAGAGAGAGAAGAGTGAGACGGCAAGGTGTGCCGCCCTCTGCCAGGCACGGCCGCGCCGGCAGCGGCGGCGGCGCCTGCCTCGGCTGGAGACGGATCGAGAGAGTGAGGGAGAGATCGGCTCCTTGAGAGAGATAAGAGAGAGGACCGACAGTGAGAGAAAAAGAGAGAATGGGCTTTGATTATTTTAAAACTTGGGCTTCACTTTTAAATGAGAATTGGGCTTTCTTTTATTTTGGATGGGCTGGTAGTGATTGGGCCGAAAATTTTTGAAAGAGAAAGAATTTTGGGCCATTTTCCTTTAAATACTAATTTTGGAGCAGATTGGGCTTTCTCCTTATTATTATTAGCTTGGGCTTTCACAGTTAAATTCGAATTGGGCCAGTCTTTTATTTAATTGGCCCTTCTCATTAATTCTATTGGGCTCGATTAATTTAAGGAGTTGGGCTGATGCATATATTTATGATGGGTTATTATTCTAATCCCATTTATATTTTATTGGGCCAGTTTAATTCATCACTTGGGCATAGTTTTATTTAATTTTAAGCTCAGAATAATTCATTCTATTCTTGGGCTAATTTTAAATTATGGACTGAAATTTTATTTAGTTGGGCTTTACATGATTTATTTATTTGAGCCCAACAGACCTTATTTTAATATCGGCCTTATTATTTTATTTCTTTGGGCCGAGGCTTATTTAATTGCAGCTGGGCCTTGCGTACTTATTTAACTTAGCCCAGCTATTCATTATTTATTCATTGGACCAAGATTTATTTAATTACTTAAGCCAATGAATTATTTCGATTGGGCTTTCGTACTATTTATTCAGGCCCACTTCTACTTAATTAATTATCAGGCTGCCTTGTTGAGCCTCTTAATTATTGAGCTTATATTATTGTTTCCTTAAGGCCAAATATTATTTTGAGCTACCATTATTTATTTGAGTTAAGCTACTCGTTTTATTTAATTAATTGGCTACTCTCTTTTGAGCCTATTAATTATTTGAGATTATATTAGTAATTATGTTTCTATCGAAAAGCCCGATAGTTTCTACAAGGTCACACCTCGTTTAAAGCCGAGTTAGTCATTTTTCAATCAAGTACAAATGCGAGATTTATTTCACAACTAGAATATTACGATGAGGAAGGAAGAAGCACAACTTTATTCGACCGCGTTAGACGAGAATTAGTTAAATCTATTAACAAGGATTAATAGTAGAATTCCCGATTATCGCTCAAAAGATTAGATCATGCATACCAGATTCATGCATAGTTAAATTACACTTTCTCATTAATTAAGAATTTTCCTCGAGGCAATGTCTTATTTTATATTCTCGTGATTAAGGTCAAGCGCGAGAGTAAGAACTACACAAGGAGTTAGAGTACCTTAGCAAAACTTTGCTATCAGGTGGGCAATTCCTTACGCGTAAATAAAATGCTATGCAAATGTTATGCTTTAAAATGCAAATTGGATCTTCAAGTATGGTATGCTTTATTACGCTTAAATGAGTTAAGCTTTATTATGCTGCACGTTAAATGATTTACGCTATGCTGTTTATACTATTTACGCCCTATGTAATTTACGCTTGATTACACTTATTTACGCTTGAATGCTTTACGCTGATAAGTTTATGCTTATGTTTGATGCTTGCGTCTGTTGGGGGAGGCCTCCCTCAACAGTACGATGCCGTGTCCGTTGAGGAGGGCCTTCCTCACGGCGCGATGCCTGTGTCCGCTGAGAGAGGCCTCTCTCGCGGCGCGATGCCAGTATGCCAGTATGCCAGTGTTACAGCGTCTATTGGGGGAGGCCTCCCTCAATAGTACGATGCCGTGACCGCTGAGGGAGGCCCCCTCTCACGGTGCGATGCCCGTGTTCGTTGGGGAAGGCCTTCTCCACGACACGATGCGTGTTTATGATTGTTAATGATGAAGAATGCCCTTATGCTATTTATGAATTTGGAAATGTTTAATGAGCAAAGGATATGAAAGAAACTCATGCCTCTTATGCGATATTGTGAAATTGTTAATGATGTTATGTTATATGCTTGGCAACTGCCCACTAAGTACTCTTGTACTTAGCCCTTCGATGTTTATGTTTGTGCAGGTTGAGCTGTGATGGGCGATGAAGTGTTGTTGCTGAGTGGAGTTTTTGTCGAACTTAAAGTAGGCTCAGAAAGGGTACATGTCTTCATACATGTATCTCAGTTATGCATTCCGCTGTAAACACTGATTATTTCAGTTACGCCTTCCGTTGCAAACTCTGATAATATTTTAGCCAAGCCCCTAACGATGCCTTTTTCTTTTTAAGGAATATAACGCGTATACAAGTTCTTTGAGTATTCTTTTATGCGCCCATTTCTCAACCCGCTTCTTAATTTCCCTTCCCCAGTCATGATTTTCCCGGATTAATTATCCTTAATTAAGGCCGGTCGTGACACCTCCTCAACCCCCTAAGTCCTAAATAGTTATACTTTATTTTTGTTTTACTTTTTATTTTTATGATTTTTTGTAAATAGAGAAAATTTAAAACGTGGTAGTGAAAATTGAGAAAACAAGAGGCCAAAAACAAATGGAAAAAAGAGACAACTTCTCCCGCAACAAAGCATTGTACCTTTCGCTGCAAAATTAGTTTCTTTTTTGGTCATTAGCGATTCAATATACGAAATTTGAAAATTATAAAAAATTTAAAAATAATGGCTCATTTTATTTTATTTTTTCACAAATTTCAAGATCTTTAAAAGCATATACAGATTAAAATATTATTGCAATTTTCCATAATTTAAATTTAAGTTAAAATTGAATCGACCTAGTATCATGACACAATTCTAATTTAAACGACGATGTTTTGATTATGTAATACTCTGTTTTAAATCTTTTTTAAAAGAAAGATTCATATCACCCGTTTTTCCCTTCTTCATGTCTCTTATCACGTAAATAAGCTAATTTGTGATGTACATTGATAGAATAAAATTACATCATTTGAATTAGAGTTGTGTTACATTATTAACATCATTTTAGATTCAATTTTTATTGAAATTTGAATTATGGAAAATTACAAGTGTTTGTTTTTCCTTTTGTCGATTCTTATAATTTGTGGAAAAAAAATAAAATAAACCAAAATTGATGTATTTTTGTTAAAATATGGTATAGACATATTGTAAGAGAATTTGAGAGATTGTAAAGATTGTTTCTTGTATTTCTCTTACTTATTTTCATATTACATTGATATCTATTTATAGAATACAACATGAAGCAAAGTCATACAAAATCCTACTAAAGTCACACAAAATATATCTTTAGACTTTTGCTAAATATTTCTATACTTCTAGATGTAGTTGTTTCTTGACTCTGATTAGTATTTTCAACACTCCCCCTCAAGTTGAGTAACGGGATTCCCGATATTCAACTTGCCAAGAACTTCTGAAAAATTCTTGGAGTTCACAGCTTTGGTGAGGATGTCTGCTAGTTGGTCTTCAGATCTTACGAATGGGAGCGTCACAATACCTCCTTCAATTTTTTCCTTGATAAAGTGTCTATCAACTTCTACATGTTTTGTTCTGTCGTGTTGAACAGGATTTTCTGATATGCTGATGGCTGCTTTATTGTCACAGAACATTTGACATGTCTTTGTCGGTTGAAGACCTAATTCAGTCAACAATCTTCTTAGCCACAGGACTTCGGTTAATCCACTCTTGATTCCCCTGAACTCGGCTTCTGCACTAGAGAGTGCTACCACTTTCTGTTTCTTACTCCTCCATGAGACAAGGTTGCCCCCAATAAAGGTGAAGTATCCTGCTGTTGACTTTCGATCGACGGGATTTCCAGCCCAGTCAGCGTCAGTGTATGCCTGTATTTCAAGATGTTCAAATTTCTTGAATAACACTCCATAATCAAAAGTTCCTTTCAAATATTTTACAATCCTGATCGCAGCTTCCATGTGGTTAGCTTGTGGTTGGTGCATGAATTGGCTTACCACTCCAACGGCATAAGAGATATCAGGTCGCGTATGAGAAAGATAGATGAGTTTTCCCACTAAGCGCTGATATTTTCCTCGATCAGTAAGTTCTGCTCCTTCCTCAATCTGTAGCCCGTGATTCATAGCAATAGGCGTCTCTGCTGGCTTGCAATCTAGCATTCCTGTTTCTGCTAGAAGGTCTAGAGTATACTTCTTTTGGTTGATGAAGATCCCCCTGTTTGACCTGAGAACTTCTATTCCAAGGAAGTACTTAAGTCTTCCCAAGTCCTTCATCTCAAACTCCTTGAACAGCCTATCTTTCAACTTTTGGATTTCTTCCAAGTCGTTTCCTGTTATGATCATATCATCAACATAAATGACTAAACAGGAAATAAGGTCACCTCTCTTCTTCAAAAATAAGGTGTGATCGGCATTGCTTTGCTGGTACCCAAACTTTTTCATGGCCGTGGTGAATCTCCCAAACCAGGCTCTGGGGGATTGTTTGAGCCCATACAGTGTCTTCTTCAATTTGCATACTTCACCAACTCCGAATTCTTTTGAGAAACCCTGGGGAACTTCCATGTAAACCTCCATTTCTTCTTCAAGTTCTCCATGGAGGAAAGCATTTGTAACATCGAATTGGTGGAGATCCCAATCCTTATTAGCAGCAATAGAGAGGAGAGCCCTGACGGTGTTCATTTTTGCAACAGGAGAGAAAGTCTCCTCATAGTCGATCCCATATATCTGTGTGTACCCTTTTGCGACCAATCGAGCTTTGTATCGCTCAATTGACCCATCTGGTTTTCTTTTGATGGTGAAGACCCACTTGCATCCCACAGTTTTCTTCCCTTTTGGCAATCTGCACTTCTCCCAAGTATGATTCCGATTTAACGCACTGATCTCCTTCTTCATGGCCTCTCTCCAGTGCTTAATTTCAAGAGCCTGTTCAGCTGTCGTCGGGATATCTTCATCATACAATGCTGCTTCATAAGCAACAGCAGTTCTGGATAGATTTCCTTTAGCGATCTTTCCAATAGAATACCGAGAGTTCTTCCCGACCTTCTCCGGAGTGTACCTTTTAGGAGGAATCCCTCGAGTACTCCTAGGAGGCAGCACGTATCCCTTGGTATCTTTCTCTGCAATATTCTCCTGTTCTTCATCAACAACTTGATGAACATAATCAGGTACCTCAGAAGATAAAGTTTGTTCTGAATGCCTTACCTCGGATATCAATGGTGGAGGAGATATAGAATCAGGGTACCGAGGAGATATGGGCTCTGTAGTGGATGAGACCTGCTCGGTGGCAAGGTTAACTGTTTCTGTTGGTCCTGCTTCCGTACTTGGCATTGGTAACCAGCTTAACAAGTCTATTTTATTTCCTTGCTCTCTCTCCCCCTGACTGTTAAGTTGGTTATCATAGAAGAACTCAGTTTCTTGAAAATCACAATTCGTGGTGGTTAAGACTTGACGAGTTTTAGGATTGTAACACCTATACCCTTTCTGATTAATGCCATAACCTACAAAGACACATTTAATGGCACACGGGGAAAGTTTAGTTCTTTCATGTTTGGGGATATGGACAAAAACAGAGCACCCGAAAACCCTAGGTTGGAGAGTAAGAGCAAGAGGGACAGATGCCAAGGTGGAGAGTTTTTCTAAAGGAGTCTGTAACTGGAGAGTTCTAGTGGGAAGACGGTTTATAAGATAGACAGAGGTAGCAACAGCTTCAGGCCAGAAGTGTGTGGGTACTTTAGATTCAATCATCACAGCTCTAGTCATTTCAAGGAGAATTCTATTTTTTCTTTCTGCCACACCATTTTGTTCAGGGGTATGGGGACATGTAGTTTGATGGATTATCCCCTTTTTTTGACAAAATTCCTGCATAGATCTATTGACAAATTCCCCCCCATTATCGGTTCTAAGAGTCTGAATGTTTTTCTCAAATTGAGTTTGAATCATGGTGGAAAAATGGGTAAATTTTTCAAAAACTTCAGATTTGTGTTTGAGGAAATAAACCCATGTCATCCTTGTGCAATCATCAATGAAAAGCAAAAAATATTTAAAACCCGGACCTCCGGCAATAGGTGAAGGTCCCCAAACATCAGAATGAATTAAAGAAAAAATAGATTTAACCACAGTATTATTAGGTTTAAAAGAGTGTCTGTGGCTTTTAGCCAAAATACAAGTTTCACAAGACAGAGTTCCCCCTTTTATTAATTCAGGAAATAATATCTTAAGATAACTTGTGGAAGGATGCCCTAACCGACGATGCCAAAGCCAAGCGTCACGGTTAGCAGTTCCGTGAGCGAGCATCACCTCGCCTTGTTGAGCTATCTCATCCACATAGTATAACCCATTTCTCTCAGTGCCACGTCCAATAATCTCCCCCGTCCTGATATCCTGAAGAAGACAAAATTGAGGATTCATTAGCATAGTACAATTTAGTTCTTTTGTAACATGGCTAATAGACAAGAGTTTATGAGACAGAGAAGGGACATATAGACAGTTTGAGAGGTGCATAGTAGGAGAGATTTCTATGGTTCCAGCCCCTTCAACACGGGTTAAGTCACCATTTGCAGTTTGAACATGTGTTCGGTATGGTGCTGATGCCTTCATGATATCAGTTTTATCAAAAGTCATCGTATCAGTGGCTCCACAATCAAAAATCCACCTTTTATCCCTATCCCTATTATCAGATGAGTTTTGATATGTAGCGGAAGATTTTAGGGATTTTCTACATAAAAGGCTGGTATTTTTCGTATTACACAAAGGTTTGGGGTGGTTTTTTAATTTATGAAAAACTAGGGAGTTAGTTTTCATAAGATGGGGTTCTTTCTGGAATTTAGAATAGTTCAGGGGTGGTAATTTTGAATTTGCAAAATTTGAGGGACTTGACCCCAAAAAATGGGGTCTTTTATAGTAATATGAGAAAATTAGGGGTTTATGTTGCAAAACACCACCAAACCCTTTATTTTCACCCCCAATACCTGCGCCTCCTTCATAGGCGACTTCACCTCCTTCATTCTTTCGATGAATCAGCCTGTCCGGACGTTCTACAGCCGCCTCCGCCGCCGCCGGTCGCATCATGGCCGGTGCCGCCGCCCTCACGGTCAGCGGAGACTGATCTCCAGCCGCCGACATCTCCCTCGCGCCCCACGTTCCAGCTGCCAGTCGGTCGACAGCCATGGCCTCCGACACCGTGGCCCACGCCGGCCGGTTTTCGGCCACCGCCGTTCCGGTCGGTGTTGCTCCACTTCCGTCTGCCATTTTTCCTTTCGCTATTTTGTTGTTGTCTTCCCACCATTCCGGGTAACCAACAATTTGGAAGCACATCTCTTTGGTGTGTTTGTTCATGCCACAATGAGTACAGTAGAGCTTGGATTTATCTTCCTTTTTTCGATTTTGGAAGTTCCCTGAGCGTGGTGGGTTGTTCCTGCTGGTGGCGGTGTGTGGTGGTCGGATTTCAGCCCGTTGAGTAGGGCGGTGGACGGCGGCGAGTCCGGCTCCGACTCCTCCCGATGATGAGGCGTCGATGTCGGCGTGGTTGGTTGCCGGCTGCAAGATTTGTAGTCGGGCGGCCTCTCTTCTCACTTTCGAGAACGCCGATTCCGCTGAGGGAGCCGGGATTTCCTTGAGGATATCCCGTCGAACGTGGTCATATTTTGAGTCCAACCCGGATAGAAATTGATACAGACGCCGACTCTCGATGAGCTTCTGGTATTTGGTGATGCCCTTTTCGCAGCAATCCAGCGGATTCGGCTCCCGTGTGTCGATGTTGAGCCATATGGCTTGTAGTTCATTCCAGTAGTCCTCTAGGGTAAGTTGTCCTTGGTTCACCTTATTTGCTTTCACCTCCAAGTCGTAGATTTGGAGCGGATCTGTGGCTCCACTACCGTATGTTACTGCTAGACTGTCCCAAACGGCCTTAGCCGTCTGATGTTGGGCGAAGTTCATCACTAGTTTCCCTTCCATATTCTGTAGTAACCAAGAAAAAACAGCCAGATCTGTTTCTTCCCATTTGTTGTAATTCGGATCTGCAGGTTTTGGTGGTGGTGGTTGTCCGGTGATGTGTCCGGACCTGCCCCTGCTGCCTATGGCTACCTTCATGAGGCGTGCCCATAGGGGATAATTGTTGCCATGTAATTTGAATCCGAGCACGACGTTTTTGGAGTTTCGCATCAGATTGGCTATTTGTTGGGTTAGCTCGTTTGTATCTGATTTTGGTTCTATGATCTGCCTTTCTTCTGACATTGTGATCTAATTTTTTTCAGGAAGGAAAATGGAGAAAAAAAACGGCTTGGCTGCCTTGATTTGGGTTGAGGTAAAAAAGGAACAATGAGGAAAATTTTTCTGAGTTCCAAGGATTAAACATGCTTTGATACCATGTTAAAATATGGTATAGACATATTGTAAGAGAATTTGAGAGATTGTAAAGATTGTTTCTTGTATTTCTCTTACTTATTTTCATATTACATTGATATCTATTTATAGAATACAACATGAAGCAAAGTCATACAAAATCCTACTAAAGTCACACAAAATATATCTTTAGACTTTTGCTAAATATTTCTATACTTCTAGATGTAGTTGTTTCTTGACTCTGATTAGTATTTTCAACAATTTTTTCACAACTTTCTAAATTCCGAAAAAAAAAAAAATGAGCTAAAGGTTCCGCAAATAACTCTTGCTTTTTCCAGCTCATTTCCACCTGCCCGCCGCCGGCTATGAGACTCTCCGGCGACTCACTCACTGCCGCCGCTCCTCAAATTCTTCTTCCAAAGTCTGCATTTTCGATCCAACGGCGTTTTCAGCCTCACGGCGAGTCTGTCACCGCCGAGGCGGCGGCGATTCTGTCTCAGAGTCTCGCGCACATCGGAAAATTCGGGTGCCAATACGGCGCGTCGTCACAATATGCTTCTCAATTCGGAGATTTGGCGCCGGAGGCGCAGCGTGGAATTGAATCGTTGAGTTTTGAAGTGCGAAGCCCTTCTTCTCCACCTAGTTTGATTCCGCGCCCTACATTGAGCTTGAGCGACCAAGCTTTTTTGCTCCTTGCCTCCATCGGTTGCACGGTAATTTACTTCCTCATCCGCCAATCAATTTCGTTTCCTATTGTTTGGACTCGGTCTCTGTGAGTCTGTGATCTTTATCTTTTTTAACTTTCAATTTAGTATATTTGATTTTTACACAGGAGTAACTGCATCGATTAGTGGATTTTCCCTGATTTCGGGTTCGGGTCACCGAAAATTTCGGTACGGGTATTCGAATCCGAACCGACACCCATTGTCGGTGGCGGTGGGTGGTCAGTGACAAAAATGCTTACGTGCAAACACTCTTTCAAGTTTAATTATATATATGCGTTGTATCTTTCACACTATTTTTACCATAACCAATTACAAGAGTGTCGGCAACCCCTTTCTCTCTCTCCAAAATATTTGTACCTGTCATTGACGAAACGAATGTGATACTGATTCCAGTGAGCAATAGTGGTTAGAAACACTTTAATAAAGTCCAGTTGTAAGCGCTCTTATTGGACAAGATTTGCCAGCCACCATTTCTCTCCCTCTCTCTCTCTCTCTCTCTCTCTCTCTCTCTTCCACTTCAGTTGCAGATCTTCATAGCAAGAAGAATCTGCAACTATGGCATTCTGCTTCAAATTCACAGCTCCCACCATTTTGCTGCTGTTCTTGCTCTCTTGCTTCTCCTTTCCTTCAACAGGTAATCTCCCCTTTTTTGTTGGATTAGTATGGAGCATAATTTCAATTCGAAAGTCTCTTTTTTTACTTGATGTAGTTGGTTTAATTAGAGGTGATTATCTATAGAATTTTGCTTGAACAATTACATTTTCGAGTGATTGGAGCTTTTAGCATGAAAAAAGAGGAAAAAGTTTGTTTCTTGATTGTTATGAAGCATGGATCTTTGAGTTCTTGAAATGGGATTTGGATAATGAAACTGTTTTTTCCATAAGAAAAAACTGGAAATCTATTTGTGCATAGAGCTTTTATTTGTCTTGTTTCTATAGAGGGAAAGATCAACAGTTTGAAACTTTATTGACATTAACATCAGGTATATCCTATTGTTGCTCCAAATAACTTTATATCTTTCCTAAGTTCCCAAATCAAGTAATCGTGGGACTGCTGTGATCTTGAAAACAGAGTCTTTTCCGAATTTAGGACCTCAAAAATGGCTGATCTTAAAACTACATATCCTATTGTCGGTGCAGTCACTTTATAAGTTGAGTGCAAGAATTCTCACAATAAAAAGTTTTTATTTGGAACTCACCTTGTGTTTATCCCCTTTTTCAGAAGCGTATGATGCTCTTGATCCGAATGGAAATATCACAATAAAATGGGACGTTATCACTTGGACACCCGATGGCTATGTGGTAAGTGTTGCTACTAATCTCAAACAATAGAATCTTGCTTATTGCTTTGCCCCATTGTGTTACATTAGTTCATTCAACTAAATGTCATGTTCTTGTATACTTTTCTGTGATGTATATATGTTCCCACTTATCTGATTTGGTCGAAGATTTAGCATTCTAATGCTTGTTCTTATATGTTTTTGAGCCTCCAAATGTTGTATCAGACTCCTCTCCTGTGATGATAGTTTTGTTTGTATAAAATCTGATTAAAATTGCACTGGCATCTATCTGTAAATGGATAGGCTGTTGTAACAATGTTCAACTTCCAACAATATCGTCACATCCAAGCACCGGGTTGGACTTTGGGGTGGACATGGGCGAAGAAGGAGGTGATATGGAGCATGATGGGAGGCCAAACTACAGAGCAAGGGGATTGCTCAAAGTATAAAGGGAATACCCCCCATTGCTGCAAGAAAGATCCAACAGTCGTGGACCTATTGCCCGGAACTCCCTATAACCAACAGATTGCAAACTGTTGCAAAGGAGGGGTGATTGGTTCATGGGGGCAAGATCCGACTAATGCTGCGAGCTCGTTCCAAGTCAGTGTTGGCGCTGCTGGGACCACCAACAAGACTGTGAGGATGCCCAGGAACTTCACCTTGAGAGCACCGGGTCCTGGATACACCTGCGGACCTGCCAAAATCGTGAAGCCTACCAAATATGTTTCTTCGGATGGGAGGCGAGTCACTCAGGCAATGAGTAAGTTCTTTGAATCAAATTGTTCATCTTGTTTATTGGATGATCATGATACTTCCTGAAAATGAGATTTTCTTGATCAATGGAGAAAGCCCTTTTTGTTCAACATGATACCAAAGTGGAATGATTGACTCGTTCCATACTAGAAATA
Organism: Salvia miltiorrhiza; assembly: GCF_028751815.1. Lineage (NCBI taxonomy): Eukaryota > Viridiplantae > Streptophyta > Magnoliopsida > Lamiales > Lamiaceae > Salvia > Salvia miltiorrhiza. The sequence continues at coordinate 9,883,265 of NC_080389.1, forward strand.
ATCGTAGGAAGCTGATGAAGATAGAATCGTATCATATATTATATCTTTAATTATTGATTTGTCTTGTTGGTCAAGTTAGTTTGTTTCCTTTTAGATGTTTAGGGTTTTATTATAAATAGGAGTTTTATTTATGTTTTAAGGGAGTCGAATTGAGAGTTAAAATGTAGAGGGTGGGATTGTTCCCTTCTCGCGGTGTTCTTCCGGTATTCATGAGTGAATCAACGGATTAACCCTTATTGTACGCATTCCGGTATACAGTGGTTATCAACGGAGTTCGTATATTTATCAGTATCAAATATATTTCACGCTTCTACCTGCATCAGTTGGTATCCAGAGCCTTGCTACGCTCCTACGCGATGTCTCCCCGTCAATCAACCGTTCAGAATGTTCAAGATTATCTCCATCGTGACGACGACCTTCTGTCTCAACAATTCAAGGAATTACGAGCACAGAATCGAGAGATCTTTGACTTCCTACACGGTCAATATGATCGACCCTATGCAGAACATCATCAAGGACGTTTCCGATTCGAGGACGAATCGTTTCAAGGATGGAGAGAATGATGAAGATAGAATCGTATCATATATTATATCTTTAATTATTGATTTGTCTTGTTGGTCAAGTTAGTTTGTTTCCTTTTAGATGTTTAGGGTTTTATTATAAATAGGAGTTTTATTTATGTTTTAAGGGAGTCGAATTGAGAGTTAAAATGTAGAGGGTGGGATTGTTCCCTTCTCGCGGTGTTCTTCCGGTATTCATGAGTGAATCAACGGATTAACCCTTATTGTACGCATTCCGGTATACAGTGGTTATCAACGGAGTTCGTATATTTATCAGTATCAAATATATTTCACGCTTCTACCTGCATCAGAAGCCTTATGTATTTGAAGCTGTTGATTTCTGTATATTCATTCATGTCTCTCTTCTTGCAGTGACATGGAATATTACATGTACATATTCACAGTTTCTGGCTCAAAAAACTCCCTCTTGCTGCATGTCACTCTCGTCCTTCTACAATGACACGATTGTTCCTTGCCCGACGTGTACCTGTGGATGCCAAAACAATGCTACAGATCCAGGAAGCTGTGTCAAGTAAGTCTTCCCATTCCCTCATTCTCTCTCTCTCACACACACGCTCATCTTTTTTCGGGTTCTTCCCTGCAGTCCGGACTCACCATACCTCGCTTCAGTCGTTTCACAACAAGAGAAGAGCAACAAGTACGCGCCTCTAGTCCAATGCACGAGCCACATGTGCCCCATTCGTGTCCACTGGCACGTGAAGCAGAACTACAAGGACTATTGGAGGGTTAAGGTCACCATAACAAACTTCAACTACAGGATGAATTACACCCTGTGGAACTTAGTCATCCAACACCCCAACTTCGATAACCTGACGCAGATATTCAGCTTCAACTACAAGCCTCTCAATCCCTACCAAGATATAAGTAAGTGATCATGCTTTCTTGATCACATCATCTCTAGTAACTAACTCTGTTTTCATATTGGGACAGATGATACTGCCATGCTATGGGGAGTCAAGTACTACAACGATCTGCTCATGGAAGCCGGCCCTCTAGGAAACGCGCAGTCAGAGTTCCTATTCCGCAAGGACAAGTCCACCTTCACTTTCGAGAAGGGCTGGGCCTTCCCTAGACGGATTTACTTCAATGGTGACAACTGCGTCATGCCACCTCCCGATGAATATCCGTATCTACCAAGTGCCACCACCCGCCAGAATGTCTCCTTCCTTCAGCTGCTCATCGCTCTATTGGCCGTCGTTTTCGCATGTTTTTAACAGAGATTTGGCATCGTTGAGGAGGAGGATTCGACGTTCTTGGCATTTCTATGCGCTACGAGATATATCAGAGTCTCAGACTTGAGATTATACAGCAGCAGTGAACTCTGGTGCACAAACTGGTGCAGGGCATGAAAAATGGTTCCAGTTCATTCTTCAATTGTGGCTCGTGTTTTTTACATGGCATGCATTTTAGATCTTGCAATTGTTGATACTATTTATGTATAGAATTGTGATGAGAATAACAACATTTTGGTAGATACAAGTGATGTTTGATTGTTGAAATAGTGTTGAGTGTAAGAGTTTCATAAATATAGAGAGACAATTTTTACATACATGTTATTTCATTATTAATTTATTATTTGCTATGCGTGTGTATATATATGTTTTATTAGGAATCGGATTTATGCTTTGTTTAATTGTAGCATATATAACATTTTGGTTTGATTTTGTTGTGTGAAAGTACAAATATTTATAATAAAACTTTTTTTATTAAATATTTATTATAAAACTTAATATAATTATGTGCATATAAAACAAATAGTTTTTGCAACACGCTGATGAACAAGTTACAATATTGTAGCGAATGCGCATTGATGTATGAGAATATAACAATTATAAATTTTTCATTTACTTGATAAAGTATTGTGTTCTGAACAGATTCAGCTAATAATGAGTCAGCTGATTTAATGCAAATCATTTTAACATTGGTATTGATATCTAGATAAGTTTGTTCTAAAAGGATGTAGTTTTTTTTTTTTATGTTATTTATTTATTTACATTGTTTATATATAGATCAAGTATGGAACTATATATCTATGTACTCAAAATCCACATCCATTCCAAAAAATGTATACATTATTCTTAGCTATCGTTTTACGGATCTCTAATCATAAGACTGTCCTATCAAACTTTGTGTTATTTTTATAGTATTTGATATAGTCTGATCATCACTATATAAATCGAGAGTACTTACCATCATGAAATTAAAAATCACAAAAATCATTTTCATCAATTAACATATACTAGAAATTTTTCTTCGCTGCATGCATTTAGTTGGGCTATCGTCTTCATCAACATATATTATTTGGGTAGACTTAGACTATATATTTATTTTAAAAATATAAATTAAGAATTGTGAATAGAATTTTCACCACCCAAGCCAAGAGAGAGAACCGACAAAAAAGAATAGCCGGCGCCATATAATTGGCAGTTGTTTTTGCATCGTGGAATATTGAACATCCTTGCGCACCGACACTCACATAGTCACATTAATATTTTACTAGTAATAAATAATCAAAGCCCTCAAAAAAAAAAAAAAGTAATAAATAATCAAATTAAAATCTGATAGTTTTTTTTTTTTTTTTGAACAGAAGGGATAACATTCATAACCAAATCAAAGAATGTTCACATCATAGGGAAGCTCCCTATAGGAAAAAGGAAGAGAATTAGCAAAGGCATTGGCAAGACACCTTCCACATATATATTCAGTGGTCGCGCCCTAGACCGTGGTCGCGGATTTCTCAAATCCCGCCCTAGCACCCTGCACTCCGCGGCCGCGTGCTATAAAATTGCAACTCGATTTTTAAACTGATTTGAATTGATTTAAAATTGAAAATTGCCGTATCAAAAAAAAAATTAAAAATTGTCTTTTTAATATGTTAATTATAGATTATAGATTTGGTTAATAATACTTGCAAAAATCAAACTTTATTAAAATCAAATGGATCATAATTATTAGTCTTTTAAGATATTACTTCCTCCGTCCCAATATAAATGTCTCATAGCTTTTGGGCACGAAAATTAAAAAATATGTAGAAAGTAGATAAAGTAGGTTGATGGAAATTATTTAAATACTAGTTATAGAGAAATAATATATTACCAAAAAAAGAATGTGACATTTTTATTGGGACGTCTCATTATAAAAAGTGGGACATTTATATTGGGACGGAGAGAGTATTATTATTATTATTATTATGTACTCCCTTCGTTCCACGAATCTGGACACGTATTCCTTTTTGGGTCGTCCCACGAATTTTGAAACATTTCTAAATAAGGTAATAATTATTACCTTTTATTTCCTACTTTATCACTTTTATACTTTATTAACTACACACTTAAAATACTAATGTACAATTCCTTAATTCTCGTGTCGAAACCAAACGTGTCAAGATTCGTGGGACGGAGGGAGTAGATCAATTCATGTCATTATCAGAATGAGATTCAGTGTACCACACTTTATGTCCCATTTTGTGTCCCACTTTCAATTTTGTTTAATTTCTTATAATTTTTTTTTCAATTTCAACTTTATATGCTTTAGTTTAATTTTGTGATTATTAACAAGGATTTATTCCATTAATCATAAATACTCCTAAACTCCTTCTTCATTCACACAACAACAATTCTTCTCCTTCACTCTTCCAACATTTCTCTTTCAATATTTCCTTTTTTTTCTTCAAAAAATGGCGGATCCGTTGCACGATTCTTCGTCTGATTCAACCGACGGTGTAGCTCAAGGCTTCAAGCGATCATGGACGAGATAGAGTTGCACAAACAATTGATGTCTCAAATCTGTTCCCAACCGACGTCGGAACGTGTTAAACGTCCCCGGTCTTACGTCTACCGTGATCGTGAGGATGTCCATCTACGTCTTATGCAAAACTACTTCAACGACAATGCGACGTACGGGTCTACATTTTTCCTTCGACACGGGGCGTGTAACAGTTACTCTACGGAGAGTGCTGGAGCAACCCCGATTTTCTTCGAGGAATACGTACAAAGAGATACACTTCTCCGAGATAGGCAGACATGATTTGATGGAGCACGTTTGGGCACGTTTCGGACTTCTAAGACCAGAATAGTTATTTTAGGAATTGTTTTTATTTAATTAAGTTTTATGTAATTTTTAGGATTTTAAAATTAATGCAATTTAAATTTGAATTAAATTGTGTTATTTAAATTTGAACAATTAAATTTAAATGAAAAACATAAAAATCAAAACTAAAAAAATCAAGTAAGCTATCAAGAAACTCCACTGTGACCTCCTTACTCATTGTGGTCTCCTCCTATCAAGTAAGCTATCAAGTAAGCCCAGTGCAGATGCTCTAAATCCTAAATAATTATACTTGATTTTTTTTTTTGGAAACAAATCATTATCAATTTGGGTAGAGAAAAAATCTGCACAAGAAATCCAAATTACTTGCATTTAGAGAGGGAAAAAAAGAAAACTGCACAAGAAATCCAATTTACATGTTGTAACGACGGATTCTATATCCTTGTGTGATCTCCCATACTATTGATGCAAACAACTCGAAGGTTGTCATTTCCCATATCCTTCTGTTCTTCCTCTATTCCTTTGGCCGAGTTGACAACATCTCTGTTCCCAAACTCAACTTCAATCAGTTCAAGTGACGGAAAATCTCCGACATCAGCCGGGATCTCCTCCAGATAGGGACACTGGTGAAGCAGCAGCTTCTTGAGTTTTGGGAAGTGATCGGATCCAGTCATCCACTTCCGCAGACCACATCTCTCGATGAGCAGAAAGCTGAGGCTACCGAACTCGTCTTCAGCGGTCTCCCATTCATCGTCTTCGCACCATAATTCTCTCAGTTTAAGCACTTGAAGATTAGGCAACGAACCAACAATCGCCATATCTCTCCATGAGGGAATTATCCAACCTCTCAAGCTCAGCTTTTTCAACGACTGAGGAAAAATAGGATTAGACATCCCTTTAATTCCTGGATACACCTGCACCTTCAGTTCTTCAAGCTGATGCAGATGTTTAAGATTTTCCAAGTGACCATCATAATACTGTGATGGATGCGAGGATATAAAATCGTCTACGAGATAAGAACTTTGCTCGAATTCACATCTTGATGAGTACAATATTCCCAGCTTCTTTATGTTGGGAATCATTTTCACAAGCCTATAAGTGCAGTCGAGATTGCTTACTCGGGATAGCGTCTGCAGATTCTCCAGAGGAAAAGAAGTGGCTCCTTGTGGGCAAGGCAATTGATCAAATGAGGAGACTAGATGCCTTAGTTGCTGCATTCTCCAAATCTCTCGAGGCAGACGCACCCAGCTCTCGAACACGTTAATGATCAAAGTCTGTAGATTCTCCAGGTTTGACACGGCTGCAGGAAGCTCCACCAAACAGTCCAGCACAAGGTATCTCAAACCAGAAAGCCAAGAAAAAATTTGTGACGTTGATAATAATCCTTGATCAGCACCACCCCACTCTAAGACTCTGAGACGTTCAACATCTTCGAGAGTTGTTTCTACAAGAGTTCCATGGACATTTGTGTCGTATAGAGGAATCTTGTCTTGATCAGCTTTTTCCTTGCACAAATCCCTAATCAGATCGTGGAGTCTGCAGCTTTTGATTTTGCCATGAAGATTCTTCCTTCCATCAAAAACTAGACTTCTTTTGATGAGATCCTGCAAACACTCTTCTCCCACCTCTTCCAAGCTTTTGGGTGCACTAGTGGCGTCATTAATGAAACCCTCAGCTATCCATAACTTGATGAGTTTCTCTACATGGATGTCGCGATCCTCTGGGAAACCTCCCATGTATGCGAAACATTGCTTCAAGTGACGAGGCAAGTCTGTGTAGCTCAAAGACAGGATCTTCTCAAGCGGCCCGTCTCTTGCAGCAACGACTGTCTTCACTTTCTCCGCGAATTCCTCCCACGAGGCTCGAGCCCTGTCCACCGTGGAAAGTAGCCCTGCTGTCACCACAATTGCTAGAGGCAATCCTCCACAGCTTCTTGCAATGGCCATGCCAATGTCTTTAAGTTCCCGGTCACAAACTCTATTCATAAACACCTTTTGCCGGAATAGCTCCCAACTTTGATCCTCATGCATCAACTGCATCTCATGAGGAGGGCTGCTATTTGCGCCATAAGTAGCCACATCCTGCAGCCTTGTGGTTAATATGATTCGGCTTCCATTTCCATCGTCGGGAAATATCACACTTAGATCATCGCATACGCCGATATCCCAAATATCATCCATTACAATGAGATACTTCCTCTTCATTAATGTTTGGGACACCTTGGTTCCCATGGATCCATGGCTCTCTTCGACTCCTTTCACCTCTGGTTTAAAGGATCGCAGGAGAGTTGAAAGAACTTCTTCATCGCTATAAGATTGAGATACTGTGACCCAACCACAGATATCAAAGAGGGCCTGAATTGAAGGATCGTGGTAAACATTTCTAGCAAGAGTAGTCTTTCCGATGCCACCCATCCCCACGATCGGGATGATTTGGCGCTGGCGTGATTCTGCACAAAGCTGTTTCGTTATTGCCAGAAAATCATCGTCGCCGGCGACAGTTGGTAGTCTTGATGAAGTAATCGACATAAATTATAGTTGTGCAGTTCTCCTTCTACGAGAGAGAGAGGTATGTCATGGGATTTGGAGGAGAAGGAGATTGGAGAAGGAGATTTCGTTGGGGAAGAAGGACTGGGGTTTGAGAAAGGGTAAGTTGTTGACTTGAAAGATGAATACGACTGCCCTCAAAAAAAAAGAAAAAAAAAAAAAAGAAAGATGAATACGACCAAAACAAAAGTACAACGCAGCTTCGATCTTGTACATACACGTGGCTGAGATCAAGGGTTGCAGTTCGGTTGGTGAAAGGCGTGTTATTTTTATAGTATTTGATATAGTGTTATTTTTATAGTATTTGATATAGTCTCTCAGAGCATCCACATTGCGCTACCCAATGACCCTTATTCGACTAGCCCAATGCAAGGTATGCCTACTCGAGAGCTACTCGTTCATTTGAGTGTACCCAATTTTGCTTAAATTGTGGCGCGTGTAGAACGTGTTTTACACGCGCCCTTATAAAAAATAAAATAAAAAATTAAATTCAAATTTTGAAAACGACAACTTTTTGGTAGATTTTAATTTTTTTTTTAAATTTTTGATCCATTTGACTGTTTTTTTTATATTTTTTTTTCTTTTTTTCTCTTCTTTCAACCTCTTCACCATCTTCAATCTTCTTCCACTTCCATCTCCTTCCACCATCTTCAATCTTCTTCCTCTATCAATCAACCTTCATGGATCCATATATACAACCCAAACATATATGATCAAAATTGGTGCCCCGATCTTTCCGCCGATTATCATCCTGATTTAGCGGGATGCAACTTGGGGGATGACCCTCCAATCGGTGATGACTCTCCAACCGGCGAGGAGTCACCGGCGGCCCATAGTTCCTCCAAACCGAAGAAAAGAGGCCGGAGGATGGAAATCGCCTACAAGATCAAGCATGACAAGAAGGCGATGGCGGAAGGAAGGACTATCCGTCATACCTACACCCTCGAGGAGACGGACCTCATCGTCCAAATTTGAACGGAGGAGACCAACGACGCCATTCGTGGGATCGATCAAAAGGGGGAGGCGTATTGGACACAGATTCTCGACCGTGTCAACCCCCTCATCGGCTCCAACCTCAAACACCACCAAATTCAAGGGCATTGGGCCCGAGTGAGCGCGGATGTGCGGCTCTGGGAGGCAATTTGGACAGAGACGCGCACCCGGTGGCCTTCCGGCCATTCGGACGACATGCTCCGGGACAAGGCTCAAATCCTCTTCAAAGGTAGGAGCCCAACTAAGAACGCGTTCAACTATTGGAACACGTGAAAAATTCTCCGGAACAACCACAAGTTCAAGTCGATGTACCTCGAGGGAGACGTGCATTCCTCGAAAAGGACAAAGACTACGGAGATGGGCGAATTCACCACCTCGGTGTCGGGCGAGGAGATCTCGTCTTCCCGGCCAATTGAAAACAAGACGGCGAGAACGGCGAATGGGAAGGGGAAGGCGTCGCAGAGCTCGGAGCCTCCACCTGAATTCGTGGAGAGGTTGGACAGGTCCGACCAGAACTTGAAAGCAATCACCGCCGAGTACGCCAAGAAGAACGAGCTCAAGAGGGAGGAGCTCGATATGAAGCTCCTCAGCACAGATACTACGCACATGACGGATGCACAAATGACATTGTACAACTACATGGTCCAAGAAGTGCTCAAGCGTCGTGGACTTATCTAGAGTAAGATTTTAATTTATGTAGTTTTTAATTATGTTTTTTAGGTTTTAATTTAGTATTTTTAAATTATGTCTTTAGGTTTTTTTTTGGGGGGTATGTTGTAGGATTTTAAATTAATGCAATTTAAATTTGATTAAATTGTGTTATTTAAATTTAAGCAATTAAATTTAAATGAAAACCATAAAAATTAAAACTAAAAAAATCAAGTATGCTATCAAGTAAACTCACTGTGGCCTCATCTACTCAATATGGTCCCCTGCTATCAAGTAAGCTATCAAGTAAGCCCACTGTAAATGCTCTCATCATCGCTTTATAAATTGGGAGTACTCACCATCATGAAATTAAAAATCACAAAAATCATTTTCATCAATTAACATATTCTTATTGTCTTCATCATCATATATTATTTGGGTAGACTTAGACAATATATTTATTTTAAAATATAAATTAAGAATTGTGAATACCGGATGTATTCTGTGTGAAACATGATAATTCACCGTGAAAATTAAAGTAAAGAATTTAAAGATTTTTTTTTTAGAATTTTCATCACCTAAGCCAAGACCACAAATTCATTAAGTAAAGTGACAAGTCCACTGTAATCTCTACTATCTAGCTAAGAGTTAAAAATGATTGATTATTTATATTGTAACATGGGTTTTTCTAATACTCCACTGTAATATCTACGATTTAAGAGTTTTTTTTTAAATATATATAGGGTTGAGATTCAATGAAAATTATACATGAATAAATTTATGTACAAATAAAGATAACACATGAACAATCACACTAATTGAATACGATGGTTTATATATGTGTTTCATTGGTAATTTGTTCATATTTATTGAACAAATTTAGGGTTATGTATTTTTTAACAAATCTCAAAGTTCGTGGAAAAAACAAAATGAGTCAAAGCTCGTGTATTTTTTGACAATCTTCAAAGTTCATGAGAAAAATCAAAATGAGCCCAAAGTTCGTGTATTTAGCGTCAATGACTTTGTTTTTATAAAATCAAATGATCCTCAACAAAAATCTTTTGTTGTGATACTTGATTTGTGTTTGGGCCCAATGAAAACAAGTGTTGTGTCTGGTTCTTCAGATCTCACTATCGAAAATATGATGCCACATGCAGTCATAAATAAGCAATCTGGCTCCGAGGAAGACATACGCGGCATGGGACATGATGTTCACGCTCCCTTTTGCTTCGATCAACGATGTCACAGTTCCTTGTTCCATTCTCACACTGCATGCGCACAAACAAACCAACATTAGTAATCATATATATATATAGGGGGCCGCTCCAATGAGACCCTCTAATTTTAGTGAGATTTAGGGCACAATCTGGTGCATTTATTTTATCAATCCTATGGCTGATATTGTATCTGGAGGGTGATTTTTTTTTCGCAGGGTTCGAATCCTGAAGGGAGCAAAATATTTTAAATTTTGTTATTCATCAGTATATACTGCATTGTTCATCAGTATATACAGCCCTGTTCATCAGTATATATATCTTATTCACTACGAATTTTTTAAATTTTATTTTTCATCAGTATATACATCTTGTTCATTAGATATACGTTTTGTTCATTAGTATTATATGTCTTATTCATTGTACTCATGTTATACGAAAAATAGGGGGTCTCACTGGAGCGCGCCCCTATATATATATATATATATATATATATATATATATATATATATATATGATGAGAATGAATGAGATTGAATTCCTACTTGGGAAGAGACGCAGTCTTATGACGCAGGCTTTGGGATGAAGCGGCCGTGGTGGAAACTTCTGCCGGAAACATCAGGGCTGTATCTTGTAGAGGATAGGTTAATTTAGCATACTTCCCCTCCTTGTAAAATGCATACCTATACACTTGCTGAGAATCAATCCCACTAACACATTCTGCACAACACGATTGCAAGAGTTGAAAGTGCGACTTGATTTGCTTCACGTTGCGTCGAATGATGCCTTGGGGCCGTTGCTCGTTATATTTGGTGACGATGGTCCCCCAATATACATCACCTTTTTTGTCGGGTCCTTTCACGAAGTCAAGCGTAGGCTCCCTGGAGCGACGGTTGATTCTTGCGAGAACGACGAGAAGGCTCCGCTGGAGTCTGAAACGCGGAGGAAGGCCAAGAGCGCGCTTGCTAGACGCGGTGTTGATGTGGGGCTCAACCGAGCTCGATGCACACCGCTCACCGAGCCCTATTACAGATGCTCTAAAAACTAATCAAAGAAAGCATATACTCCCTCTGTCCACAATTTAATGTCCTAGTTGCCTTTAAAAATCTGTCTACAATTTAATGCCATATTTTGCTTTTAGTACCCTTTTACTCTTCTTCTTTTCCTATATTTACTATCCTTTGCCACTAATGGACCCACCTTAAAACACCTTTATTATTTTTATGTTATATATTTACTACACTTTATCATTAGTGAACCCACTCACAATACCTTTATCACTTTAGTCAACTACTCCCTCCGTCCCATTATTAATGGCACGTTTTCCTTTTTGGGTTGTCCCGTTATTGATGGCACGTTTCCTTTTTTGGAAAAAATAAGAGAGTGTTTAATGTTAATGAAATCCCTAATTAAAAGCCTAATTAAATGCTCTAACCCTCTTTCCCTTTTACACTCTCTCTCTCCTCCGCTGCCCCCTCTCTCCTCCGCTGCCCCCTCTCTCTCTCACGGCGACGGCGACTGCTACACCCTTGCCGGCTATCCTCTTCCACGGCGACGGCGTGGCGCCTTCGCGTCCATCCATCCTCCTCCGCTGCCCTCTCTCTGCACTCACTCTCGATCTCGGTCATCGCCGCCTCTCCTCTTCCACGGCGACGGCGCGGCGACTCCGCTTCCCCCTCACGCCTCCACCGCTTCCACTACCGCACCTCACCATCTCCACCTTCTTGCGCCGCCTCCTGCACGCTGCACCCTCCACTGCAAATTCCTTCCTCCATCGCCTCCACTGTAGTGGTGGAGAAAAAAATCCTAGCAGCAGCGGCTTGAGCGAGAAGACGGTGCAGATCTTGGCTTGTTGAAAAATCGGGTCCGCCTCCACCCTTTGTGCCGCCTCCTCCGCGCCCCTTTCTGAAATCCGCCTTCAATAATTGGATCGCCGCCTCCACCGCCTCCATTGACTTCACAGGCGCAGATTGTGGATTTGGTGATTTGGTGATCTAGGGTTTTTTTTGGTTTGTTGATGAAGATGAATGTTGGCTGGATTTGTTGTCGGATTTGGATTTGGATTTGAATTTGGTGATTTAGTGATTTGGGGATCTAAGGATTTGCCGGATTTTTTTGTTTGTTGTCGGATTTGGTGTGGGCATTTCTGTGTCGGCCACACCCAGTAGAATGCCGACGAAGGGGCGGTGGCGGCGGCGGCGGCGGCGGCCTCGCCGGTGTTGATGAAGAGGGGTGTTGATGAAGAAGAAAGTTAAAATTAATTAGTAGTAACATTAAACATGTGGTCCCTACCACTTTTCTTCTAATACAATTCTCCTTAATACCCGTGCCGAAAAGAAACGTGCCGTTAATAACGGGACGGAGGGAGTATTTTTTATCACTTTAGTCAACTACCCTTATATTTCATCCACATCACCTTTTTCAGCTTTCTTAGTCTTCGTGCCCACACCCAAATAGGGCATTAAATCATGGACGGAGGGAGTATATTCTATAGTGTGTGTGTGTGTTGGTCAAACGTTAAGTGTTAATGTCTAAAATTAAAGGTCTTGAATTCCAACCTACTGTAGTTCGATTTTTAAATTTATTTATTTAATATTATTAGTTTATATATAGAAAAAAAAACCGACAAAAAGGAATAGCCAGTTCCATATAATAGGCAGATGTTTTTGCATAGTGAAATATTGAACATCCTTGCGTAGGGATGTCAAAAAGCCCGAAACCGACGGTCGACCCGAATAAATCGATAAAAAAAGTGGGTTAGGGTTGAAAATTTTTAGTCCGAATGGCCCGAACCGAAAATAGCCCAAGCCCGATAGGGTTGGCCCGAAAACCGATAGGGTTGGCCCGATTAACCGAACACATTCTTAATAATTGATTTTTAAACTTTAATACTTTACTTTTTAATTCGGTAATAACATTTTGATGTTTGTAAAATATGTTTTGATTTTGTCCAACGGTTAATAACAAACATCTATAATATAAAAGTAAAAAAAAGATAGTTATTTATGTTAAATCTATATACAATTTTTATCATAAACGAAATTAATGTTAGATATTATGTAAACTTATGTTAAAATAATACTAATTTTTGTATCTAAAATAAAGCAAAATATCTTGATTTAAAAAATACGACATATTTTTATTACAAAAATATGATTATTTATAAAAAAAATAAACATATAAAAAAATTGTAAAATTTGCGGGTCCGAACGGGCTAGCCCGAAACCGAATGGGTTAGAGTTAGGGTCAAAAAAATTTAGCCCAAAAAATAAAAAAAACCGATTAGCCCGAATCGAAAATAACTCGAAACCGAGTGGGCTGGCCCGATTGACATCCCTATCCTTGCGCACCGAGACGCGCATTAATATTTTACTCGTAATAAATAATCAAATTAAAATATGATAGTTATTGTAAATATATCTATAAGATATATCTTATGTGTGTTGACCAAGAAACCTCCCTAAAAACCCTAGCTTCCTACTTGTATAAATAGAGGCCTTTAGCCTCCATATTGAATACACTTCATTCGTATTCTCTACTCTATTCTCTACTCTATTCTCTTGCTTCTCTCTAGTTTATAACACGTTATCAGCACGACTCTCCTAGTTCTCTCATCTTCCTTCAATTGTAGAAAGGTAATTCTATTTTATTTTTGTGTCATCAATATATGTCAATTTTATGTGAATCATATAAGAGTGTAGTTAATTAAATAAATTCATCTCTATTTGATTTCATGAAAATCTCTATTTGATTTCACGAAATTCTCATATTATGTATATTTTATTGAAGAAGTTTTAGGATTTTGATGGCTTGATAACCGTGAAACCTAGTTTGAGAGAATATGCTTTATTTGATTAATTGATTTCATGCATCCAATTGTAATTCGTATGGTTTTCAGAATCTTACATTCCATGAATCGTATATGTCTATTGCTATTACAGTCATGTTGTGATTGGAAGGGCTTGTTGTGAATTGAAGTAATATCTAAACGAGTGCTGATATTTATTTTGTCCTTTTTTTTTTACCATGAACCCTAATCAATAGAACCGACATAATTGACAAGCATCTAATTATATCACAGTTTGATTCTGATTCTAATTTTATTTTCAATTTGGAAGTTTTTATATTGCTTATTGTGATAATAAAACTTTTAATGGATCGAATGTTTTTTATTACATTAATCTCATATATTGTTGAGGCTGCATATATTAAATGCTTTTGAGATATAATATATCATTGTTGACCTCTGAAATGAATTAAATTATATAAAGAGGCCAAATTTAAAGTGCCCATTCTCTTATGCAAAATTTGAAAAATGCCCTCTCTTACTATGTAAAGCACTTCATGCCCTAAATGTGTGAACTGCCGAAAATGCCCATAGATTATGATGGATGTGCATTGTTTTCCGCAAAAGGTCTTACACATCTATGACAAAAGTTGTTAAAGTGTAAGAAAAACATCAATGTCATGAATTAAAGATTGAAATCGGTCAAATTATTGTTGGAACAAGTGAAAGACCGACACAAAAAATAATATTTATTTATTTTTGAATTAAAATCGAAGGTTTTACAAGTAAATCGTACGCTAATTAATCAATGGAAAATAAATACTAAAAATTAACACAATCGATATTAGCACTCAAAACACACATTGGAACAAAAATAAAATCTGTCTGACCGAAAAAAACAAGTGTCCGACCGGACACAAGGTTTTACCGGTCGGACACATATTTGTTCCGATCGGACAGATTTTTTTGGTTCCATTGTGTATTTTGAGTGCTAATATCGATTGTGTTAATTTTTAGTATTTATATTCCATCGATTAATTAGCCTTCAATTAACGGACATATTTTTTTTAAAAAAAAATTGATGATAAACGACAAATATGATGTGAAATAGCCTTGTCAGTAAAGTATTCATGTCAAACACTCTAATTTCATTGAAATTCACGTGAAATGAAGGAGTCTTTGTTTATATATGAGTGAATTCTCTCATCCGATAGAAATGCTCTCATCCGAACACTCAAAGTGAAAAAACACTCAGTCAATAGAAATTCTAATATTTTCCAAGTGGTGAAGCTATTATTTGTGAATTCTCTCATCCGAACGTTTAAAGGTATGTCATTTTACGTTTGAAATGTAATTTAAGTTGGTTATTGCTTATTTTCAATGTTTTGTTTTATCCTATATGCTTATGCGAATTATTAGCATATTATAGCATACTATGATTTAAAGCTACGTTTGAAGGAAATACATGTGAATTAGAGCACATTCTATCATGTTTTAAAGTATTAATTAGTAATTATTACTTACATTTTAGTTCTATACATATATCTTGCTACATAACTCATGTTAATATGCTCGAAAATCATGTGTCCGCCCGGACAAGTGTCCTTGAAAATGTGTCCGGCCGTGTGTAATTATATATTATGTAATACACGGCCGAACACATTTCCTCGGAAATTTCCCCGGGCGGACAGATGCTTTTCGAGTGTATTAACATGTTATATGTTGTATTTTTACATTTTATTCCCTTTACATCATATATTTATTTATTTATTATTTTTTCTGTAGATGAATGAATATGGGAGATACTTTTTGGTTAATTATGGAGGTGGCTTCAATGGTTATGAGCACATCGGCGGCTCTTCAAAGAGTTTGCATATTTTCGAAGACACAATGGCCACTACGGTGTACATGATAAATCACCTGATGTTGGAGAATTCATTGAGCACTAATTACAGCTTGTATTATTTGACGAAGGGATTAAATGGCAGGGTATACAGTAAAAATCTTCTTGCCGATGACAATGATTTGCTTCAGTTGCTGGTGTCCCAGCCACATTTTCCTGAGATTTATGTTGTCGAAGACGATTATAGTGGAGGAGTGTATGTTCCTTCGTTCGATCTCCCTCAATCTTCCGGGTATGTAGGTGAATCCAGTGCAACATTCGAAGGTGGGGACGGATTGGAAGCAATCCAAAGATATGCTTATTTAGACCTATCAGCCGGAGATTCACCGGCGCAAGAAATTGTTGAACCGTCGGTCACTTGGGGTAATGATCAGTCAACGGGTTGGCCTTCATGGGATGAGCCAAATCCGTACCATTATGATCACCTAACAACTGATCGTTGTTGGGGTCCAGCTGATGATCAATATACGTACGCGCATCAGTTTGTGGAGAATGCTGGTAATGTAGATGAAGATTATGTTCCATCGTCTGAAGCCGAGACTGATACAAGCGCCTCTGAAGACTTGTCGGAGCCAGAGAACGAGAGAAGGGCGGGGATTGAATATGAAGGTTGGCAGAATTTGTAGATCGATGACGATGATGACGAACAGGTTCCTGGAGCAGATGAACTAACTAATTGGTTAGTTCCGGTTATCCCGTTGGACGCTGCAGCGGCACTTGTGGATATTGAAGATTATCAGCTACTGCTTCGGGAGTTGTCAAAGAATATGTATTTCAATAGCAAAGATGATCTGATCGTTGCAATCGGTCTGTGGAACATGAAGCAGGGCAAGGAATTTTCTGTCACCAAATCAGACAGCAGACGAATTTACTTCAAATGCAAGCATTCAGATACGTTCCCCTTCAAGCTCCATGCATCGTCACAAGATGGAGCCATTTGGGGAGTGTATAAGTTCACCAATGAGCACTCATGCGACGGTGAGCTAGGGCGCGTAGCGCGAATAAAGGCCCCCGCAAAAGTCGTCTGTAACACCCCGCCTATTTATATTAAGTTTAGAATTTATTTTAAGAGTAGATTAAATGATTTATGCCGGAAGATAAAATGAATTTATTTTAATTTCAAAAAAAAAATGATTTACAAAAGCACTTATAAATTTAGTTATTAAATTTATATGTATTGCATATTTATTTAATTTAGCATTCAAGCATTTTCACGAGCTTCTACTTAGCAAACCCTGAGGAATTATTACAGTTCCAATAATTCAATCCTGAGGGATTTTAATTATCAATCCTCACTCAACTCACTTACACTCATACCTCCCATCAGCCGCCCTACACCTATTCAAGCAGCCCAAAATTCAGACTTTATGCCATGCTTGGCAGAGGCAATCAAATGCCCCATTTTCAACCTCCAATCTCATCCCCAAGTCAAATATTGCAGGCAAATCTCCATCAAATCTCCATCAAATCTCATCCCGTCAAATATTTCAGCCCAGCTGCCCTATTCACAACCCATGCTGCTACACTACTCATCAATCCATTCAACTGTTAACTCATTTTTTTTCTTTAAATGATCTTTCCTCATTCACAATCATCTTTACCCAGCTGCAAGAATTCATACGGTAAAGTTCTCTCTTCAACTCAATTTTTTCTCAACTATGTAAACCAACTCACACACACTCAATAATCAGTCATTCATTTCACAAAGAAGATAATCACCGATTACATAGACATAGACATAGACATAATTTGATTTGCATATCATACACATATGCATTTTCTGCAAATTGCTAATCAAAGCTTTTTAAAGGGAATAAGCTATCTTTTACATGTATATGTTGAGTGTATGCTTGCTGTGGTGAGAGTCGAGTCAGGGGAGAGAGGGAAGGCGGCGGTCAGCGGTGGCTCCGAGCTGCTGTCTGGCCGGAGCGCGTAGAGAGAGAGAGAATGAAGCCGAGGGTGCGTGTGTTCTGTTGGCTGGGTCGGAGCTCGGCGGCGGCGGCAGCGGCCTGGCAGCTGCTGTCTGTCGAAGCCAGTGAGGGAGAGAGAGATGGGGCGGAGGCGGCGGCGTGTGTGGCGTCGTCGCTGCCGGAAATTTAAGGTAGGGTCGATCTAGAGTTTAGGGATCTAGGGCCCCAGTGGGATTTAGAGAGAGAGGAAGGTTAGGAGGGAAGTGAGGTGATTTAGGGCTTGGGTTTGGGCGAGCGGCGGCGGGGTGGTTTCAATGCCGCTGCGGCCGCCGGATTTCAGAGGGAGTCGGCGGCCTGAGGTGGTGCGTCGTGTGTGTATTCCGTGGGAGAGGGACGAGAGAGAGAGGTCAGAGGGTGGCGTGGCGTTGACCGGGGTTCCCCGCGGTTGCTGCTGCGCCGGAGGAGGGCCGGCGTTGGCCGGAGATGATGGAGAAGGGGTGGGGAGCTGGGCGACTGTGTGGGGGTGTGCGTGTGTTGTGAGAGGTGTGTGTGTGTGCGTGAGTTGTTTAAAAAAGAAGAAGGGGAGAAAATAGAGTTGGGGGTTTGGGCTTTGTTTGGGCCGAGTGTTTGGGCCGAGTGTTTGGGCCGGGTATTAATTAGTTTTGGGCTGCATTTTTTTTATTTGCTTGGGCCGATTTTAATTTGAATGTTGGGCCTTTGTTTTAAATTTTAATGGGCCGATTTTTATGAGTTTTGGGCCGAGTCAGTTGGGTCATTTTCAAATTTTAGCTGGGCCCTTATTTATTTAAAATTTTGGGCTGCCTTCTATTAATTTATTTGAGCTATACTAATTTAATTAATTTGACTATCATTAGTTTGATTAATTATTTTAAAGAATAATTTGCATAATAATATTACATTATTATTATGTGCATATGTTAAGTGTGAGTACTTATTATATGATTAAGCCTGAAATAAATTTGCATATGCATTTTTGCAAATAAAAGTACTCATGATTTAAATTGATTTTCATTAAATCCAATTACCCAAGAAAATTGAGTAAGGATATTGTTGGTGTCCTTAGCTCAGCAATTTAGTTTTCAATTATTATCTATTAAATTTCGAAAACCCGGCGTGATGAATCATAGTAGTTAAGTGCACCCACTAAGACTTTAAGATTAGATTCATGAGACCTATTAAGATTATAGATTTCTTGTAGGCTTTGTGGATCGTGAGGATTAGCACTGCTATACCGATTCAGAGTTAAGATTAAACGACATGCATTGTCTAATCAGGTGGGCTTATTTTCCAAATGTATGATTTAGCTATTGAGCTTAAATGTTTCAATGAAATGAAAACTGTTTATCCGATAAAATATTTTGTGCACTCTGCTCTGTTTAAGGCTCGCAACAATGAATCGATCGAGGTTCTCTCTTGACCTAACACGTTATTTGAGAATTGTGTACACCTATTAGCTGACTCGGTGGGTTGATCTCCATTCGGGCACTAATCATGTATGAGGCGTTATAAGGGTGCTCGACGGGATGTGTTCCGGAGCATTTGGTCCCAAATGGGAACTTGACTGGGTTACGCCCTCAGTTCAAGTAAGCAGGAGTAATGGATCTGTCGGTGGCTAAAAGGTCCGAGATCACAGCGAGTAACGGAAAGGGAGTGTGACAATTGCGCGCAATATAATAAAATGTTTTAACATGCTTAGAAGTTCTTTCAATTTAAAACCTTCTAAGTCATGTCATGTATAATTGGATAAACTGCTCTTATGATTATGAAATGTTTATAAAATTCTAGCCCACTAAGTACATTAGTACTTAGCCCAAAATTACTTTCAAATGTTTTCAGGTTGATTGGTCGGTGCTGACGGGGCAGAGCTGAGGCTAGGGTTCAACTCCGTATTTTGTCTTCCGCTGTTGCATTAGCTCTTATTTGTCTTATGTTTCTCTATCTTAAAAACTTTTATGTTAAATTCTGAATTATGTTTCTTATCGAGCTTAGACTCTCAACTCTAGCACTATGTTATTTAATATTGGTTATCAGAAGCATGAAACCAAACTTGTGATCCTAAGATTTAGAATGTTATTAATTGATTATTATCAGTTGATTTATGTCTTTCTTCACTCAAAGGGCGTTGCCCGACTTCTTATCCTATTATTTGAATTTCACAAGGTCATTCCCTTGTTCATTTCTATGATTTTAGTCGCACCCCGATTATAGTTTATTCCTTCAAGAATTGGGGTGTGACAGAATGGTATCAGAGCATAAGTTTTCTTTCATGTCTCTGATAACCGTAAGCTTCTAATGTCGAGTCTAGAATAGTTCCTCTAGGCTTCTAAGAAAATTTGTTGACCCTCAGCTCGCCGTCACACTGCCGCAACAAAAGGTACGACTTAAAAATTTCAATGATTTTAAATGCTTTCAAAGTTTTTAAGAAGTGCGCGCTTTCAATGTATGATGTTATATGAATTGCTTATTGCTTTCATATTGTTATTTTGAGCCTTTAACTCATATAACCAATGTATGTATGTATGTCGTGTTTGGGACTACCCGAGCCCTTAACGAATCAATGAATTTATGGTCGAGTTAGATTTCATTAATCTTTCCGGCTTAAGAAAAATTTTATGAAAGGGGCATTTATTGTCCATATGTTTAAAGGTTTCAAAAGAAACAAATGATTAAATGAATGAAAAGTTTTATGTTATCGTGTTAGGTCCACTGCCTGTACGATATGAATGATGAGTCTCTTACAAACCGTTTGAGTACTACCCAAGGATACTTTAGAAATGTTAGTCGTGAAAGCTCCGCTTGATCGATTTAAGTAAGGAATGATAAGATAGCAACGTTTAACATAGATATGTTACAACGTAGAAGAAATGTCGTGAGATTAAGGTTTCACTTAAGTTATTCCACTTAAGTTTAGATTAGTTTCCACGTAGAACTAGTCTTTCACATGGTTACACTATAGAAGCGATATATCTCGTGTATATCTATATATGTATGTATGTATGTATGTATGCCGAATGAGTCTCTTCGTCTGCTGATTCTCGTCCGTCAATCAGAATGGAAGGTGCACCAAGAGGACGTGGTAGAGGGCGCGGACGTGGCCGTGGGCGCGGTAGGGGATTTGTACCCGAAGAGCCTATTCCACAAGTAGCACCAAATCGCACAGCCGAGGAAAAGTTTCGCAAGGAAAAACCTCCAACGTTTGATGGATTGGGCGAACCTGCGGATGCCGAGAAATGGGTTAGGGCAATAGAACGGATCTTCAACTACATCCGTTGTGATGATGAGGATAAAGTGGCATGCGCAACTTATCAGTTGGTGGACGAAGCTGACTTTTGGTGGGAGTCAGTGAGGCGGACTATGACTGACGAACAGTGGGAGAATTTCACATGGGAAGAATTCAAGGCTGAATTGTATGAGAAGTATATACCAGGATGTTACCGACAGAAGAAACAGAATGAGTTTTGGAATCTGAGACAGAAAACGGGAACTGTGACTGAGTACGACAGGGCCTTCAACCAGCTATCAAGATATGCTTCGACTTTGGTGGACAGTGATGAGAAACGCGCAGAGAAGTTCAGAAACGGATTTCGTCACGAGATAGCGATTTCCCTAGCAAGTCAAGGGGGTCTCACCTACGCGCAGACATTAAGCAGAGCCCTCACTATTGAGTCATTGTTGCCAAGGGAAAAAGGAAAATTCCCCGGACAGTCTGAATTTGTACCATCTCAAGATGGTAGTAAGGGAAAGAGAAAATGGAATGAAGGAACTGGTGGAAACATTGGAAATGGGAAGAAACCATGGGTGGCGAATCAAAATCAGAACCAACATCAAAATCCACACCCTCAAGCAATGGTTCAAACTCCTTGCCCAAAGTGTCAAAAACTCCACCCGGGAGAATGTCTGAAAGGAATGAACGTCTGCTATAACTGCGGGGAGGCCGGGCATTATGTCTCGACATGCCCAAAGAAGGGAGGAGGAGCACCCCAACAACAAAATCCGGGAAACCAACAGCGACAAAACCAAGGTCCTAGAGGAAATCAGGGGCAACCACAATACGCTAGGGCCTATGCCATAAACCAACACCAAGCAGCAGGAGATCACAGAAACCTGGCAGGTACGATTAATGTTTTCGACATGTCGATTATAGCTCTATTCAATACTGGAGTATCCTATTCTTTCATTTCATATGCTGCTTGTAAAATATTAGAATTGACGCCACAATCGTCCGTAACTACGTTAGAAGTTAGTACAACTGACGATGAAAGACTGCTACTAAGGACGTCACCGCGAACTCAGAGCTCGATATAGGCGCCGAAACATTTAGACATACTTACATATTATTCCTATGATAGAATTTGACGTAATCCTCGAATTGGTTGACTTACTCAAGTCAGCGCCACGATACTTTTTAACAAGAGAATGATCCCTCTTCAATCTTTAGGAGAGGACGAGACAACCTTCCACGACATAACGACGCACCAGATTTTGAGGAAAATTTTCTAGTTGCTAAACGATGTCGCGCTGTTAGGGAATTGAGTACATATATGATTTAGTGCCGCATAAGAGTTGAGTGGAATGAAAGTCTAGTATCCAAACTAGATGACCCAGATATGCGATTTCGAGGACGAAATTTTTATAAGGAGGGAGGAATGTAACACCCCGCCTATTTATATTAAGTTTAGAATTTATTTTAAGAGTAGATTAAATGATTTATGCCGGAAGATAAAATGAATTTATTTTAATTTCAAAAAAAAAAATGATTTACAAAAGCACTTATAAATTTAGTTATTAAATTTATATGTATTGCATATTTATTTAATTTAGCATTCAAGCATTTTCACGAGCTTCTACTTAGCAAACCCTGAGGAATTATTACAGTTCCAATAATTCAATCCTGAGGGATTTTAATTATCAATCCTCACTCAACTCACTTACACTCATACCTCCCATCAGCCGCCCTACACCTATTCAAGCAGCCCAAAATTCAGACTTTATGCCATGCTTGGCAGAGGCAATCAAATGCCCCATTTTCAACCTCCAATCTCATCCCCAAGTCAAATATTGCAGGCAAATCTCCATCAAATCTCCATCAAATCTCATCCCGTCAAATATTTCAGCCCAGCTGCCCTATTCACAACCCATGCTGCTACACTACTCATCAATCCATTCAACTGTTAACTCATTTTTTTTCTTTAAATGATCTTTCCTCATTCACAATCATCTTTACCCAGCTGCAAGAATTCATACGGTAAAGTTCTCTCTTCAACTCAATTTTTTCTCAACTATGTAAACCAACTCACACACACTCAATAATCAGTCATTCATTTCACAAAGAAGATAATCACCGATTACATAGACATAGACATAGACATAATTTGATTTGCATATCATACACATATGCATTTTCTGCAAATTGCTAATCAAAGCTTTTTAAAGGGAATAAGCTATCTTTTACATGTATATGTTGAGTGTATGCTTGCTGTGGTGAGAGTCGAGTCAGGGGAGAGAGGGAAGGCGGCGGTCAGCGGTGGCTCCGAGCTGCTGTCTGGTCGGAGCGCGTAGAGAGAGAGAGAATGAAGCCGAGGGTGCGTGTGTTCTGTTGGCTGGGTCGGAGCTCGGCGGCGGCGGCAGCGGCCTGGCAGCTGCTGTCTGTCGAAGCCAGTGAGGGAGAGAGAGATGGGGCGGAGGCGGCGGCGTGTGTGGCGTCGTCGCTACCGGAAATTTAAGGTAGGGTCGATCTAGAGTTTGGGGATCTAGGGCCCCAGTGGGATTTAGAGAGAGAGGAAGGTTAGGAGGGAAGTGAGGTGATTTAGGGCTTGGGTTTGGGCGAGCGGCGGCGGCGGTGGTTTCAATGCCGCTGCGGCCGCCGGATTTCAGAGGGAGTCGGCGGCCTGAGGTGGTGCGTCGTGTGTGTATTCCGTGGGAGAGGGACGAGAGAGAGAGGTCAGAGGGTGGCGTGGCGTTGACCGGGGTTCCCCGCGGTTGCTGCTGCGCCGGAGGAGGGCCGGCGTTGGCCGGAGATGAGGGAGAAGGGGTGGGGAGCTGGGCGACTGTGTGGGGGTGTGCGTGTGTTGTGAGAGGTGTGTGTGTGTGCGTGAGTTGTTTAAAAAAGAAGAAGGGGAGAAAATAGAGTTGGGGGTTTGGGCTTTGTTTGGGCCGAGTGTTTGGGCCGAGTGTTTGGGCCGGGTATTAATTAGTTTTGGGCTGCATTTTTTTTATTTGCTTGGGCCGATTTTAATTTGAATGTTGGGCCTTTGTTTTAAATTTTAATGGGCCGATTTTTATGAGTTTTGGGCCGAGTCAGTTGGGCCATTTTCAAATTTTAGCTGGGCCCTTATTTATTTAAAATTTTGGGCTGCCTTCTATTAATTTATTTGAGCTATACTAATTTAATTAATTTGACTATCATTAGTTTGATTAATTATTTTAAAGAATAATTTGCATAATAATATTACATTATTATTATGTGCATATGTTAAGTGTGATTACTTATTATATGATTAAGCCTGAAATAAATTTGCATATGCATTTTTGCAAATAAAAGTACTCATGATTTAAATTGATTTTCATTAAATCCAATTACCCAAGAAAATTGAGTAAGGATATTGTTGGTGTCCTTAGCTCAGCAATTTAGTTTTCAATTATTATCTATTAAATTTCGAAAACCCGGCGTGATGAATCATAGTAGTTAAGTGCACCCACTAAGACTTTAAGATTAGATTCATGAGACCTATTAAGATTATAGATTTCTTGTAGGCTTTGTGGATCGTGAGGATTAGCACTGCTATACCGATTCAGAGTTAAGATTAAACGACAGGCATTGTCTAATCAGGTGGGCTTATTTTCCAAATGTATGATTTAACTATTGAGCTTAAATGTTTCAATGAAATGAAAACTGTTTATCCGATAAAATATTTTGTGCACTCTGCTCTGTTTAAGGCTCGCAACAATGAATCGATCGAGGTTCTCTCTTGACCTAACACGTTATTTGAGAATTGTGTACACCTATTAGCTGACTCGGTGGGTTGATCTCCATTCGGGCACTAATCATGTATGAGGCGTTATAAGGGTGCTCGACGGGATGTGTTCCGGAGCATTTGGTCCCAAATGGGAACTTGACTGGGTTACGCCCTCAGTTCAAGTAAGCAGGAGTAATGGATCTGTCGGTGGCTAAAAGGTCCGAGATCACAGCGAGTAACGGAAAGGGAGTGTGACAATTGCGCGCAATATAATAAAATGTTTTAACATGCTTAGAAGTTCTTTCAATTTAAAACCTTCTAAGTCATGTCATGTATAATTGGATAAACTGCTCTTATGATTATGAAATGTTTATAAAATTCTAGCCCACTAAGTACATTAGTACTTAGCCCAAAATTACTTTCAAATGTTTTCAGGTTGATTGGTCGGTGCTGACGGGGCAGAGCTGAGGCTAGAGTTCAACTCCGTATTTTGTCTTTCGCTGTTGCATTAGCTCTTATTTGTCTTATGTTTCTCTATCTTAAAAACTTTTATGTTAAATTCTGAATTATGTTTCTTATCGAGCTTAGACTCTCAACTCTAGCACTATGTTATTTAATATTGGTTATCAGAAGCATGAAACCAAACTTGTGATCCTAAGATTTAGAATGTTATTAATTGATTATTATCAGTTGATTTATGTCTTTCTTCACTCAAAGGGCGTTGCCCGACTTCTTATCCTATTATTTGAATTTCACAAGGTCATTCCCTTGTTCATTTCTATGATTTTAGTCGCACCCCGATTATAGTTTATTCCTTCAAGAATTGGGGTGTGACAGAAGCAACATATTTAGCACAGAAAATACACGACGACTGCGAGATCTTGAAGCCGAAGGCCATCCAGCTGGAGCTGCGACGTGAGTTTGGCGTACAGATCAAGTACGATGTTGCATTGCGAACCCGTAATCGAGCGACTGAGATGGTTTATGGTCGACATGATCAGTCCTTCGAGATGCTGCCCAAGTACTTATACATGTTGAGACAATCCAATCCTGGTTCGATGGTGGAGTGGGAAGTTGACGATGATGGCCGATTCAAACACTTATTTGTTGCTCTTGCAGCTTCGGCTACCCCTTTCATGTTCAGCTTACGACCAGTGATTGTCGTCGACGGCACACACTTGAAGGGCAAGAATAGGGGTATTTTGTTTGTTGCAGTGACGAAGGACGGCAACGATAGTTTGTTCCCACTCGCGTATGGTGTTGGCCCGAAAGAGAACGATGAATCGTGGACTTATTTCATGTCACGCATTCGACCTGTTTATGGCCAAGCCAATCCACTTTTGATTGTCTCTGATCAACATATCTCCATTGCCAATGCTATCAGGAATGAGTTACCAAATGCCACCCACGGCCTATGTTACTACCATTTGCAAAATAACCTGAAGCATTACGGTAAGGCAGTGGTCGAGGTGTATCGACAAGCTGCATTTGTGTACGAGAAGTCCGACTTCACTAGGGCTATGAACGCCCTGAAGGTTATGAAGAGAGCCGCGTACGATAAACTAATGGGGATTGGGCCGAAAAAGTGGGCTCGTTCGATGTGTCCTATGCTTGTGCGACGCTACAGTTTTATGACATCAAATGCTGCTGAAGCTTTTAATTCCAGATTGTTGTGGGCAAGAAGACTTCCTATCTGCTCGATGTTAGAGGCAATCAGAATTGTTATTGAGAAATGGTTCAGCGAGCGACTAAGGGCTGCACAACAAATCGAGCAAGGCTTGACTGCTGAGGCCGGTAAAAGGGTAGCTATTGAAGTCCAAAAAAGTCGTCGATACACTGCACAAAGGTTGAGTGGCATGAAGTATAAGGTGCAAACTGCTGACAGAAGCTTTAAGGTGGATTTGGAGAAGAAAAAATGCGAATGTTGAGTATTGCAACTAGACCAACTGCCCTGTTCTCATTCAATCGCTGCAATAAGGTACGAGCATTATTTCTAAGGCGGGTTCAGTGAAATGTAAATATGTTCTAATGTTCGTTATATGAATACTGTCGGAGTTTGTTTGTTTTTATAGTGAGGCCGGTGATACGATCGCGGAGTATGTAGACTCGTACTACATGAACAAATTTCTTATCGATACTTACTCTCGCGAAGTTAATAATCTCCCGCTGAGACGCCAGTGGTTGGTTCCCGAGCACATCGCTGAGCAGGTTGTATTACCTCTGATTGTAAAAGGTCAATTGGGGCGCCCAAAAGAAGGTAGACATCGAGGTGGTGGTGAAGGCAGCAGCACACAAGCAGATGAGTCTTCAAGCATCAGGCGTCGTAAACCAAAGAAGTGCAGCATCTGCCATGAAGAAGGACACAGCAAGAGAACGTGCGCTGGCAGGGCGACTGAGCCCAGGGAGTAGTGGTTTGTATTTGTGTGTTGTAACAGTTAATGATATTGATTGAATTATCTTATTATTCGATAAGCTGAAATGATTAACTGGAAATAAAGTTCGTTGAATAACCAAATAGAACCACACATGAATGTAACAATATACAACACTATGTAAAACCAAGTCTACTGCATCGGGCCTTCCAAGTTTCACACAACGAAAATATAGATCTAGCAATCTTGCTCCTATATGCCCTCACATTGCTATTACCCACTCAATGGATGGAGAGCCAGATATCAGTCGTTCAGCATACATGCAGATGAAAGGCCCGCAGCTGACAGCGTCCTGCTGCTGAAACTGAACCTCCGCTGGAGCAAACTCCGCCGTCATAATTGGCCACCTCTCCTTTGCCACTGTCGAATCAATGGATTTGTTGTCTAGCCACTTCGACAACTGAAGGACAACTGGCAACAATCTCAGTAAAGGTAGTAGGTCACCATATCGAGCCCTTTGATTTTGAACACTAAGATTGTGGAATACTGGGTCATAGACCTCGCAAACGGCTTCTCCTAACCGAATCCGACATAGGATAAAATGGTGGCCAATTATGACTGGCATGAGAACCTATGACAAACCATAATGAATTGATAAGAAACAACGATAAAGCACAAATGACTAATGACAAATAATTGTTTAACTGATTACCTGTGTGGCATCCATCCATCCTATTTGACCAGGAGGAAGTTCATGGCCCCGAAGTGCTTTTCCACGTACAGCGCAGATCCAGTCTATCTCAGGCTCCCAACCATCAGCCATTGTTGTACTAGTCAATACATGATACTCCGCTGGAGTAAACTCACTTCCTGCCCACTTCACCAATAGAGCGTCCCACTCTTTCTTGAGGTATATCTACAGATCAAATAAGTAATTAATAATTTATATCCGCACCAATGAAAACATATAAATAATGAAAGTTTACTTACAAACCAATTCGTGTCTACTATGACTATGTTATTCATATTTACGTCATCAAGTAAATCCAGGGAATCTCGAAGTCTATTTCTCAAGGTCAAAAAATACAAGTCAATATCCTGCAACAAAGTTAAAATCAGAAAGTTAGTAGAAAATAATTTAACAATGTTAAAATCAATAGATTATTTACCCCAGTTGTGAATTCCTGGCTGACATTCTCCACCCGCGCGAAGTCGTCGTACTCCCGCACACCACCACTGGCCTTGATATACACCTCACCAGCCCTACCCGCTCGATATCTAGCAACCCACTTCTCATAATGGTCACTGCAGTGTTGTGTCACTGGACGTGGCATTCGGCTATTAACCCAAGGCGATCTCTGAAAGTTAGACGGACGCCTCACCCTCTGACTGCGACGCGGTGGCTGCTCTGCCGGCGTGTCACGACCGGACTTAATAAAGGATAATTAAGCCGAGAAACCATGACTAAGGGAGGAAGATTAGAAGCGGGGATAGAAAGGGTAAATATATATAATGAAGGATCGAACTTAATCTTTGACAGCGAAGGGGACATTTATAATATATCTTATGTTTAACGTCCATAAAGATTCAATTAACTAGTAAGTTCGGATGAATCCGACTTAATTCAAAAGACTTATTACTTAAGAATACGCAGCGGAATAACATAATCTGATTACATGTATGAAGACATGTATCCAAGAGTTCATTCATTTAACTTTTGACAAAAGCTCCGCTCTTCACTTCATCTTCATCAGCCACTGCTCAACCTGCACATTTAGAAATATATGCAGGGCTGAGTACGAGAGTACTCAGTGGGCACGTATGCCTAATTATACACATCATTGCGTAAAAACTATAAATTGTCATGCCATCATAAACAGTACAACAAGGGAGTTTTAGCTAAAAGGCCCAAGCTTACTAAATTCATTTGTGATTCTTAAAGTTCGTCTGCAGACTAAGTTCTCTTGTAATCTATCATATCTGGAACTGTGTGCCGGAGAGGTGGCCACCTCTCACGGTCACTTGACCGGCCAACCCGCTAGATGACTCACGGTCACTGGTGTACACTAGCCCTGGCAGGATAGCTATCAACTGCTCAAGACCCGAATTCGATTGCATCATTGGCAAAGCCAAAGCAGATAGATATCATACTAAAATTTAAACATTTTATGGCAAGACAATACTTGAAATAACTTTAACTCAGAGATTTTGTCATGAAATAACTTGCTCGAACGTAACATTTAAACTCATTTGATATATATGAAAGTAATGCCCACCTGATAGCAAAGCTTTGCTTCAGTTCAGTAACTCCTTGACTAGCTCTTACTCTTGCGCTTAACCTTTAATGCGAGAACATAAGGTCAAACCTTAGCTCAATGAAAATTCTCAAATAAATGAGAATGCGTATAATAAATATGCATGACTCATATTCCTTTAATTATTAATCCAATTATTGGATTAAAGCTCGTCTTATGATATCGGATTATTAATCTTAATTAATCCACTCATCTTAAGGTATACTAACCCACTTATTAATTAATAATCTTGTTCAAAAGAATCCATAATCAGAATTAACTAAATCCAATTAATAGATTAATCTAAACTACTCTTTATCGGGCTAAATAAATAATAGGAAAATCTTATTATTAAATAGGAGCAACATAAGAAAGCTCAATTAAAAATAAAGAACTGGGCCTAGAAACTATTTATTAGGGACACCCAGTATGCTTAACAAGAATCGGCCCGGTTAGTAAAATAGCCCAGCTGAATAATTAAGCCTCAAATAAATCAGCCCATGAATTCGGCCCAATAGCAGCTAGCCCATCCTCATTTCTTTTCTTCATTTTCGGTCTCTCTCTCTCTCTTTCGCTTCATGTTCAAGTCCGCCTCACTCTCCCAGTGTCACGGCTGAAACAGCCTTCTCTCTCTTTCTCGCTCCATCTCCAGCCGGTTCCGCCGCGAACGGCTCCGGCAAGACCGTGCCGGCCGAGCTTCTGCTGCTGTCTCTCAGATTTAGGGAGGCCACCCAAAAATTTGAGCCCTAATTCTCCCCCTTCCAAAATCGAGCCCTAGCTCTCCCAAATCGGAAATCACCGCCGCCGCCCCTGAACTTTCGATGAGCCGCAGTCGTTCCTTCTCCCAAATCGGCGACGCCGGTGTAGAGCCTGAGCCCGGCGCCATTCCTCACCTCTTCTCCCTTCTGGAAACTTCGGGAACACGCACACACACACCCGAGGCAGAGGTCGAGCTCTGGTCCTCAGCCCACTCTCAATCTTGCCGCAGCCGTTGCGTTTCTCGCCGCCTCCGTCGATTCCCCGAGGTCTGACGGTTCGAGCCACGCCACGCTGCTGCTGGATTCGGGCGAAGGGTACTCCGCCGCTGCTGAAATCCAGAATCAGCGAGAGCCATCGCCGAGGTCGGGAGTCATCTGCCGTCGGAGGAAGGCTCTTCCGCCTCAACGAACAAGCAGTCAGCCTCCGGCTGATTCCGAATTTCTCATCGACGAAGGTTCGGTTCCATCTCTCGGTATAAAAGCAAAAGTAGCAAGCTATGGTTCTTTCTTTCTAGTTCGATTAACTGTGATTCTCTTGGTTCCTATTTATCGATTATGCAATAGATTGAAGCTAGGCATCCTGGTTTTGCTATTGTCATAAGAACTCTCATCATTGTCTCATGTGAGAAAAGTAAATACATATGAACTGATTTATGTGCTTGTGACTTTGCTAAGTCCATAACATATACTCATCTATACATTTTGTATTTCTACTTAAATCATTCTTGTTGGATGAAATGCAAATGGGATTCGAACGAGCTGAGCTTAGTAAAATACCTTGCAAAATGTTATATGTTTGAGGCTGTTGTTGAATGAATTGGAACTGAAAATTGGTGTTGTTGTTTCAGTAATTGCAGGTTAAATCATGGAAGAAGATGGTGAAGTTTAAGCCAAAGCTTACCTCCTTTGAAGTCGGCAGCAGTAAATGAAGTCTTTCTTTTCTTTTGGTGAAGTTTTTAGTGTAGAATGGGAGTGGTATGAAGGAAGTTTGCTGCTGAATTATTAAAGGAGTGAATTTGGTAGCTAATCTTGAATATCTAGTCCTCTATGCCATGTGAAAGCCTTGAGAGAGAATAGGTAAAGTTGTGGCTGATTGACAGCTTGTTTGTTCCCACACGCATGCCTTTCCTTTTCTTTCTTGTTGCTGCCGTAATAATAGGAATGTAGGGAGTAGGCTAGGAATTGAGTGATGTTTGTAATAGATAGTGTAGAGTTGCGGCTGATTGTAAAGTTTGAAAAGTTGTGGTGTGACTAATAAAATCCTTCAGTATCTTGATAAAGCAGTATCTGATATTAATCCCGTGTCTTGCTAATATAGCGTATCTGTAATACTAATCCCGGGTTTTGTTAATAATACTAAATACTCTAATAATTCTCGTATTTCGATAGCTGACTTTTCGTCTATTAATATCGTGACTCGTAGAATCAATCTAAATTAAATCCGTAGATTTAATTCACTTCACAATTCGGAGTAAACTCACGACTCAAGTAATAAAGTTAAATAAATAGAAATAATATTTCTATTGCAAATAAAATAATAACTTGACTTCGCTAAGTCAATTATCATTCTGAAATAAATCATTGACTACTCAATAATTCAATCGTGGTCATCTCAGGTAATGACATCTAATTCAGAACTCTGAGCTGAATTAACTGAATATTAATCACTGGATTAAATCAACTGAAATATGTAAAAATAAATATTGCATTTATTGCTCTTAATCATAAAATAAAATAGCGGGCTACTACATACTACCCCTCTTAACAAAATTTCGTCCCGAAATTTGCATATCATTGCAAAAAGGTTCTGGGTACTCTCTCATCTTGATTTCTGTCAGACTATCTCAATCATCTCATTCATCGTGTCTGGTCCTAAAATTTTCCTTACACCTACTTTATCTCAGTAGAGTGGTGATCTATATTTTCTTCCATGCATTGCCTCATAAGGCGCCATATTGATTGTTGCCTGATAACTATTATTGTAGGCAAACTCAACCAATGACATCACTGTTCATCACTTTCACCTTTTGCCTTGTACTACTTGTAACGTGTCTTCGAGAGTCTGAATTATTCTCTCAACCATCTATATGTTTGTGGGCAAAAGGTGGTACTGAAATTTAACCTTGTGCCTAATTTCTTCTACAAGTTCATACATAATCTAGATGTAAACTTTGAATCTCAGTCCAAAGTGATTGACACGAGCATACCGTGGAACGCACAATTTCTCAAACATATAATTGTCCTAATTTGTATGATCCGTATGTGATCGGTATTGATATAAAACGAGCTCATTTCGCAAGTCGCTCCACTATTACCCAGATGGCAGCACTCCCACTTTTCGACTTCGTAAACTAGTCACGACATCTGTTGCAAAGTGCTCTAACTCCCATTATGAGATCTCAAATGGTTGTAATTTTCCATATGGTCTATGGTGCAAAGCCTTCAGTCTTTGGCATGCTAGGCATCTCTCAACAAGTGTAGCTATATCTTTCCATCGGAATTCTTCTTTCAAGTCTTTGTCATTTTATGCTTCCTGGGTGGCCAGTATATGGCGTGTCATGAGCTTCGCTCATTATCTCATCTCTGAATTGTTCATCGTGTGAACACACACAATCTTTCCTTAAACACCACAACATTACCTGATGCTTTGTAGCAACCTCTAGGTATGCCTGATCTTATTGCTATACGTAATTTCCAAGGTCTCATAATTTGTTTGTGCCTCTAAAATCTTTCTTCCCAAATCGAGCGTTACTACCATCGTTGCGATAATCCCTTCTACAGATTCTGGTGGTTAAACAACTTCTAAACTTATTCTACAAAAATCCTTCATGAGTCCCTCATCCCGAGTGAGGAGAGATCCCAACTTAAATTGAGTCTTATGACTCAATGCATCAACTACCATGTTAGCTTTGTCTGGGTGGTAGTTATTAGCACCGCCATAGTCTTTCACTAGTTCGAGCCATCTCATCTATCTCATGTTAAGATTCATTTGCTCGAAAGAAAAAAAATATTTCAACTTTTATGGTTTGTGAACATCTCACCTCTAAATCCATATAGGTGGTGTCTCTACTACAACTAGTTCTAGATCATGAGTTGGATAGTTCAATTCATGTGGTCTAAGCTTTCATGATGCGTATGCTATCACTCTTCCTTCTTGTGTTAACACGCAATCGAGTACTTCCTTGGACGTGTATACATAATCCACCTATTCTTTGAGCAGCAGGAGTCGATTGATTATTAAGGGAGAAAATCAGTTTGAACTTCAGGGAAAGAGTTAGGGCTTTGCTTCCCTTTCATGGTTGAGACGAGAGGAGAGGCGAGTACGACCATCGCCGGCTGACTCGCCGGATTCGAGACAAGGGCGTGACAGCAGCGGCGACTCGCCAGAAATTCAGGGCATCGGAGCTGGAGAATCACTGAGGCCGACTGGAACCATGGCCGAGAGAGAACGGCCGGCGTCGTGGCCCGGAGCAGCAAACGCTCGAACTGGGCGATTTCCCCTTTTCTGAGATCTAGGGCTCGACTGATTTCTGCGCGGAGAGAGATAGAGGACGACGTCGGTTTGACGCATCGGCATCCGAAGCAGACCGGAGCCGACGGCCGCTGAACAGCCAAGGAAGAAGGCGGCGCTGCTGTTTTGGAGAAAAAGAGAGACGAGATCGAGAGAGAGGACAGCGCCGGGACTTAGACGACGTCGGGGTAAGACTCGTCGCCGGTAGAAGCCAACCAAAGCAGACGGCAGCTGAGTGGTCGGAGAAGAAGGGCCGATCGAGCGCCGATTTTGAGGAAGGGAGCAAGCGGCTCCTTGAGAGAGAAAAGAGAGAGGCGTGCGTCTATTTTGAAGAAAGAGAGGGACCGAATGGAGGAGATAAGGAAATGAGTTGGGCTAAAATTTTTAATGGGCCTCTTTCAACTAATTGATTATTGGGCTTGTTATTATATCCAATTGGGCCTTGTTTTATTTTTATGATTGGGCCACCTTTAATTGGTTTCGGAACAGGCTGAATTTTCATTAAACCAAGCCCAGTTATTTTATTCAGTTGGGCCTTATTTATTTATTCAGATGAGCCTTTATTATTTCATTTCAATTGGGCTGAATTATTAATTACAGCCGGGCCTAGCATACTTCATTTATTTGAGCCCAACTATTAGATTATTTATTCATTTGGGCCAAGATTTATTTACTTACTTAAGCCAAGGAATTATTTTCAATTGGGGCTTTCATATTAATTATTCAAGCCCATTTCTGCTTAATTAATTATTGTTTTGGACTTCAGATTTAAAGTGAGCTATCATTTTTTTTCATTAAAGCCACTGGTTTACTTAATTAATTGGCTACTCTCTTTTGAGCCGATTAATTATTTGAGG
The DNA here is from genome assembly GCF_028751815.1 of Salvia miltiorrhiza. Lineage (NCBI taxonomy): Eukaryota > Viridiplantae > Streptophyta > Magnoliopsida > Lamiales > Lamiaceae > Salvia > Salvia miltiorrhiza. The sequence goes on from NC_080389.1 coordinate 9,917,663, forward strand.
TTACATTAGTAATTATGTTTCTATCGAAAAGCCCGATAATTTCTACAAGGTCACACCTCGTTTAAAGCCGAGTTAGTCCTTTTTCAATCAAGTACAAATGCGAGGTTTATTTCACGACTAGAATATTCTGATGAGGAAAGAAGAATCACAACTTTATTCGATCGCGTTAGACGAGGATTAGTTAAATCTATTAACGAGGATTAATAGTAGAATTCCCGATTATCGCTCAGAAAATTAGTACATGCATACCAGATTCATGCACAGTTAAATTACGCTTTCTCATTAATTAAGAATTTTTCTCGAGGCAATGTCTTATTTTATATTCTCGTGATTAAGGTCAAGCGCAAGAGTAAGAACTACACAAGGAGTTAGAGTACCTTAGCAAAACTTTGCTATCAGGTGGGCAATTCCTTACGCGTAAATAAAATGCTATGCAAATGTTATGCTTTAAAATGCAAATTGGATCTTCAAGTATGGTATGCTTTATTACGCTTAAATGAGTTAAGCTTTATTATGATGCACGTTAAATGATTACGCTTATTTACGCTTGAATGCTTTACGCTGATAAGTTTATGCCTGTGATTGATGCTTGCGTCTGTTGGGGGAGGCCTCCCTCAACAGTACGATGCCGTGTCCGTTGAGGAGGGCCTTCCTCACGGCGCGATGCCCGTGTCCGCTGAGAGAGGCCTCTCTCGCGGCGCGATGCCAGTATGCCAGTATGTCAGTGTTACAGCGTCTATTGGGGGAGGCCTCCCTCAATAGTACGATGTCGTGACCGCTGAGGGAGGCTCCCCCTCACGGTGCGATGCCCGTGTTCGTTGGGGAAGGCCTTCTCCACGACACGATGTTTGTTAATGAAGATTGATGATGAAAAATGCCCTTATGCTATTTATGAATTTGGAAATGTTTAATGAGCAAAGGATATGAAAGAAACTCATGCCTCTTATGCGATATTGTGAAATTGTTAATGATGTTATGTTATATGCTTGGCAACTGCCCACTAAGTACTCTTGTACTTAGCCCTTCGATGTTTATGTTTGTGCAGGTTGAGCTGTGATGGGCGATGAAGTGTTGTTGCTGAGTAGAGCTTTTGTCGAACTTAAAGTAGGCTCAGAAAGGATACATGTCTTCATACATGTATCACAATTATGCTTTCCGCTGTAAACACTGATTATTTCAGTTACGCCTTCCGTTGCAAACTCTGATAATGTTTTAGCCAAGCCCCTAATGATGCCTTTTTCCTTTTAAGGAATATAACGCGTATACAAGTTCTTTGAGTACCCTTTTTATGCGAACTATGCCTTTTTCCTTTTTAAGGAATATTTCACGCGTATTCAAGCTCTTTGAGTATTCTTTTATGCACCCCTTTCTAAACCCGCTTCTTAATTTCCCTTCCCCAGTCATGGTTTTCCCGGATTAATTATCCTTAATTAAGGCCGGTCGTGACAGAGTGGTATCAGAGCAGTTCGTTTGCTCTGAGCCTAATAGTTTATTTAAGCCAAACTTAGAATGGATCACTAAAGTGTCTAGAGTTCAATCGACAAAGCTCAGCACTTCATCGCATCACACTCAACGAAGCAGAATGGTAAGCTATTCCAAGTTTTGAGTTAATGTTTACAAAAAGTGAGAATTATCGTAATAGCAAAGTGAGTAACTGTTAATAGCTATGTTATGTTGTTATTAAATGAAATGATTTACGCAAGCGCGATTAAGTATGCATATGGAGTGAATCCCTATGAACATAGAGCTATTAAGATATGAGATCACCACTACTACAGAACATATAAGCAAACATAGAAGAAATTAGATTGTATCTTTTCGTGGCTATAGTGAAGGCTGCAAGATAAATGATGCGTATAGAATAATTTTTAAGCTCATGATTTTATAGCCGCTATAAATCTCCATGACTTATGTTTAAGTATCCAATTTAGATGATGTGATATTATATGCTTAAGAATTTATATGACTTATGGATTTGAGATGCTAAGGACCCTTAGAGCTTACTACATCAATGTTGTCATTGGAGTTATGACTTGTTTACAAGTTAGAATAAGTTAACCTGTACAAGAATTATTTTGAGGCTTGTATTAGATTATGCTAGAGTGTACTAATTGACACATCCCTGCTATCAGAATGCCGCCTAAGAGAGGACGCCCTGCGAGAAACAATAACAATCGCAGAAACCGTAATGCTGTACCCGAAGAACCACAAGATGCTCGAGGACATAACCCATCCCCTCCGCCCCCAACTAGGAGAGTCGAAGAACTCTTTTTAAGGCAGAACCCACCTACGTTTAACGGAACGAGTGAACCGGCTGAAGCTGAGATTTGGGTGCGTGCAATGGAACGCATCTTCAACTTCCTACGTTGTACTGATGAGGAGCGCCTATCTTGCGTCCCTTTCCAACTAACAGGATCGGCTGACTTCTGGTGGGAAGCACGACGAAAAATTCTAACACCTGAACAATGGGCAAGTTATACTTGGGAAGATTTTAAGACAGGATTATATGATAAATATATTCCGAAAAGCTATAGGAAGAAGAAAGAAGCTGAGTTCTACGAGTTGAAGCAAGGAAAGAAATCTGTGGTGGAATACGACAAGGAATTCTGCAACCTGTCTAGGTTTGCTCCGCAGACAAGAGAAGCTACGCGGGAACTTGAAGACAAGATGAAGGAAAAATACCCCGAACTGTTTTAGCAGAGATATGCAAATTTCGGGATGAAATTTTTGTTAAGAGGGGTAGTATGTAGTAGCCCGCTCTTTTAATTATGATTAAAACTAGTAAATGAAATTTTTATAAATAAATCCAGTTTATGGTCCTGATTTTTTTTTTTCAGAAACGGAGTTATTATTTTAGCTTTATACTTTTATAACGTATGAGAAAAACGCGACGAGCATTATTGAGCCATTCAATAATTATTATTTCCAAGTTATAACTGACTTAGCAAAGTCATGTTATTTATTAATCGAAAAACAGAAGCAGTTATATTTTATTAGTGCTACTAGAAGTCGAGGAATTATTCCGACTGCAACGCAGATTAAATCTACGGATTTAATTTAAGTTATATTACAGTTTATCAAGTTAGCAGGTAAGGAAAAATATATCAAGCAGATACAGAAATGCGATGATTTAAAATCGAAGCCAGTATTTATTTACAGTTCACAGATTACAGTCTAGTTCCCAGCTTGGGGAAAATCGTCTAGTATACCACAAAGGTTGTGGACTCTACGTGGCCACTTAATCCCACTCACTAAAGTATTGACACAAAATCAAAATAAAATATGCATAGTTTTACAAAATCAGCTCATTTTCTTTAACTTTGCTAAAGTCATGCTTTCCACCATCTTTTTCTCCCCACCAACTCCACAACCACCAACTCCCCCACCATACTAGTGCAGCAACAACTCTTCCTTATCTTAGTCTCAACTTCAGCCAAGCAACGCAAGACTCACTATCACTTTTCACCAAGAATCTCCCAAAGAGCAGGGGAGCCTCCATTTCAACCTGCCAATGTTTTCAAGTTTCAATTCATTCAATGCACTACAACCGAAAAGTGAGAGAAATCACTCATTCACTCTCTGCCAGAAACATTAAGGTAAAAAAATTAGTATTGATTCATCATCTCCTTCCAATTACAACTTACAGTTATTGAAAGAAACAAGTTTGATCTTTCAGTTCAGTCATTCCAGTTCTTTTAACTCAACATCACAGCAGCCAACCAAGCCCAAAACATTCGCAAGGTAATTCACAATCTCAAATATCCTTTCCAGTAAACATTCATATTAAAGCATGGGCATGATCAGTTCAATCATAGAAGACCTTATAGCATCTTGAACTTACTAAGCAACCAACTACGCTTTCATGAACGAGTAGCAGTTCGTATGTAGTTTTAAACGAGTATATATATATGCACACAGGGACTTAGCAATCGAAATCAGTTTATGCTATATTTTCTTATCACACGAGGCAAGCAAGGAAAATTCTTGATACATTAGCAAATCACAGTGCCTAGTTTTAATCTCTAGCATAACCGATATGTATATATATAGAGAGATCAAGAGTATTACATCTCACTGTTTCAGAAAAGAAAATAGCAATAACACTTATGGGATTCATAGAGTATTAGATACCACAAGAATTCCTTTTACACAAAAATTGGGGATCGAACTTAGCTTTTGGGGGAAAGGGATTGTACCTGTTTCAATAAACGAGGAGAAGGGCGACTGCCCCTTGGCAGTGGCGGTGGCAGCCTCTGGCTTGCTACCTGCCGGACGAAAACAATGAGGGGAGCACGGAGACCTCGCCGATTCTTCAGTGATGGCGACGGCAAACACTTACTGCTCCATTAAACTCCGGCAACAGCAGCGGATCGGCGGGCCTTCACCTGCCGCCGGGAGGAACGTAGCAGCAACGACGCAGACCGATTTTGAGCAGCAGGAGTCGATCGATTATTAAGGGAGAAAATCAGTTTGAACTTCAGGGAAAGAGTTAGGGCTTTGCTTCCCTTTCATGGTTGAGACGAGAGGAGAGGCGAGTACGACCATCGCCGGCTGACTCGCCGGATTCGAGACAAGGGCGTGACAGCAGCGGCGACTCGCCAGAAATTCAGGGCATCGGAGCTGGAGAATCACTGAGGCCGACTGGAACCATGGCCGAGAGAGAACGGCCGGCGTCGTGGCCCGGAGCAGCAAACGCTTGAACTGGGCGATTTCCCCTTTTCTGAGATCTAGGGCTCGACTGATTTCTGTGCGGAGAGAGATAGAGGACGACGTCGGTTTGACGCATCGGCATCCGAAGCAGACCGGAGCCGACGGCCGCTGAACAGCCAAGGAAGAAGGCGGCGCTGCTGTTTTGGAGAAAAAGAGAGACGAGATCGAGAGAGAGGACAGCGCCGGGACTTAGACGACGTCGGGGTAAGACTCGTCGCCGGTAGAAGCCAACCAAAGCAGACGGCAGCTGAGTGGTCGGAGAAGAAGGGCCGATCGAGCGCCGATTTTGAGGAAGGGAGCAAGCGGCTCCTTGAGAGAGAAAAGAGAGAGGCGTGCGTCTGTTTTGAAGAAAGAGAGGGACCGAATGGAGGAGATAAGAAAATGAGTTGGGCTAAAATTTTTAATGGGCCTCTTTCAACTAATTGATTATTGGGCTTGTTATTATATCCAATTGGGCCTTGTTTTATTTTTATGATTGGGCCACCTTTAATTGGTTTCGGAACAGGCTGAATTTTCATTAAACCAAGCCCAGTTATTTTATTCAGTTGGGCCTTATTTATTTATTCAGATGAGCCTTTATTATTTCATTTCAATTGGGCTGAATTATTAATTACAGCCGGGCCTAGCATACTTCATTTATTTGAGCCCAACTATTAGATTATTTATTCATTTGGGCCAAGATTTATTTACTTACTTAAGCCAAGGAATTATTTTCAATTGGGGCTTTCATATTAATTATTCAAGCCCATTTCTGCTTAATTAATTATTGTTTTGGACTTCAGATTTAAAGTGAGCTATCATTTTTTTTCATTAAAGCCACTGGTTTACTTAATTAATTGGCTACTCTCTTTTGAGCCGATTAATTATTTGAGGTTACATTAGTAATTATGTTTCTATCGAAAAGCCCGATAATTTCTACAAGGTCACACCTCGTTTAAAGCCGAGTTAGTCCTTTTTCAATCAAGTACAAATGCGAGGTTTATTTCACGACTAGAATATTCCGATGAGGAAAGAAGAATCACAACTTTATTCGATCGCGTTAGACGAGGATTAGTTAAATCTATTAACGAGGATTAATAGTAGAATTCCCGATTATCGCTCAGAAAATTAGTACATGCATACCAGATTCATGCACAGTTAAATTACGCTTTCTCATTAATTAAGAATTTTCCTCGAGGCAATGTCTTATTTTATATTCTCGTGATTAAGGTCAAGCGCAAGAGTAAGAACTGCACAAGGAGTTAGAGTACCTTAGCAAAACTTTGCTATCAGGTGGGCAATTCCTTACGCGTAAATAAAATGCTATGCAAATGTTATGCTTTAAAATGCAAATTGGATCTTCAAGTATGGTATGCTTTATTACGCTTAAATGAGTTAAGCTTTATTATGATGCACGTTAAATGATTACGCTTATTTACGCTTGAATGCTTTACGCTGATAAGTTTATGCCTGTGATTGATGCTTGCGTCTGTTGGGGGAGGCCTCCCTCAACAGTACGATGCCGTGTCCGTTGAGGAGGGCCTTCCTCACGGCGCGATGCCCGTGTCCGCTGAGAGAGGCCTCTCTCGCGGCGCGATGCCAGTATGCCAGTATGTCAGTGTTACAGCGTCTATTGGGGGAGGCCTCCCTCAATAGTACGATGCCGTGACCGCTGAGGGAGGCTCCCCCTCACGGTGCGATGCCCGTGTTCGTTGGGGAAGGCCTTCTCCACGACACGATGTTTGTTAATGAAGATTGATGATGAAAAATGCCCTTATGCTATTTATGAATTTGGAAATGTTTAATGAGCAAAGGATATGAAAGAAACTCATGCCTCTTATGCGATATTGTGAAATTGTTAATGATGTTATGTTATATGCTTGGCAACTGCCCACTAAGTACTCTTGTACTTAGCCCTTCGATGTTTATGTTTGTGCAGGTTGAGCTGTGATGGGCGATGAAGTGTTGTTGCTGAGTAGAGCTTTTGTCGAACTTAAAGTAGGCTCAGAAAGGATACATGTCTTCATACATGTATCACAGTTATGCTTTCCGCTGTAAACACTGATTATTTCAGTTACGCCTTCCGTTGCAAACTCTGATAATGTTTTAGCCAAGCCCCTAATGATGCCTTTTTCCTTTTAAGGAATATAACGCGTATACAAGTTCTTTGAGTACCCTTTTTATGCGAACTATGCCTTTTTCCTTTTTAAGGAATATTTCACGCGTATTCAAGCTCTTTGAGTATTCTTTTATGCACCCCTTTCTAAACCCGCTTCTTAATTTCCCTTCCCCAGTCATGGTTTTCCCGGATTAATTATCCTTAATTAAGGCCGGTCGTGACATCGAGTTTTAAAGCTTGAATTCACAACCAAAATAAATTTTGGTTGTGAATTCACTGGTTGTGAATTCGTGGGTATTTGTAAAAAATTTATATGTAAGGGTAAAATGGTAAATGTGGGTATTTTTTTAAGTTTTTATATTAGTGGGTAAAATTTATTTTTACTATATAAAAGTGGCTATTTTCAAAATCCACTCTATAATTAAATTAAATTCAGTAAATTACTAATAATTAATATAAACATACAACTAATTAAAATGGAATAGTTTATGCTAAAAAACGATCGGTCCGGCCGGTGAAGTTCCCGGAAAAATCAATCCGGCCATATGTTTCATTTAAATAATGTACTCGGCCGGACCAATTTATCCGACCACTTCACCGGCCGGACCGATCGTTTTTTAGCATAACTTATTCTATTTTATTCAATTTCATGAAAATTAAAAATAAAAACATGTGAAGAAGATGCCATGGATGATGAAGAAGCTTGTGTCCGACGTGCTTCAATATTTTGAACTCTCTCGGTGGGTAAAAAAAAGTGAAGAAGCCGATATGTATATATTGATGAGTAAAAAACCCTAGTGAAGGAAGGTAAATATAGTGTTAAATAGAGATAAGATATATGGACGAAAAAAAAGTGATTGAAGCCGATTGTATCGGCTTTATGTCTATCAAAAGAGAATCAATTTTTTTAGAAAGATATTTTTGTTCTTTATGTATCGGTTCTTGCATAATTCACTTGGTAACATGCATGATTTTTTTGGGTAACAAGCATGCATTTATTTGAGACGGATTTTGAGTGTATATATATTTTAAATTTAAAGATATGGATTAATTAACACGATATATATAGTGTTATATACTATACTATACTATACTATATATCAACATTCAAGAATAACACAATATATATATATATATATATATATATATATACACAAATAATTTCAAAGAATATATGTATTGAAATTAAGATATTAAAGGGAAAAAAAATAAAAAAATTAAGATAGATACGCATGGATATATATTATTAGCTTCTTGACTTTTTTGTTTTTTTTTTTTTTATGAAATTGAATAACATAGAATATTTTATGCCTAAATAATATCTATCCGGCCGGTAATTTTCAAGGAAAAATGTGTCCGGCCGGGTCATTGTTTACCTGAAATGTACCCGGTCGGATACATTGCTCTGGCCATTTCACCGGCCGGATCGATGCTATATCGACATAAAAGTTTTTATTCTATCTATTTGTATCTTTATATTAATTTTTACTATTTTGCTGAATTTAATTTAATATATTGTTTAAGTGTTAATTAGTGTCCGGTCGATAATATTTATAATTTAAAGATATGAACACTATATATATATACAGTGTAAAAAAAATTATTGCATGCACTCAATGTAATCATTTCGGTCAACATCACAAATTATTGTAAAAAAATGCATTGAAACTCAAAAATATGTAAGATGTGTAAGACTGCCGAAATGATTACAAAAGATGTTGACCCATTTAAGGGTTATTTAGTAATTTAGGGCATAGATAGCTTTGCATGATAAGGGTGGGCATTTTTCAAAATATGAATAAGGAATGGGGCACTTTTGCCTATTAACACTTATATAAATGCTTTGGCTTTTCATCACGTTAATACTTTGGTTTATTTTATGTCAATTTATGTCGATTAGTACGTAATGGGCTAATAAAAATGATGTAGTTGACACTGTTTTTGATTTGCAATTCATATACACGTGAATACATATATTAAATGATTTGTTTGAATATATATTCTATTGCTTTTCTAATTTTATGTCAATTTATATTACACGTGACTCACAAAATACGTCTACTTTAATTGACTTCTTTTGCAATTGAATTGAATATTATATAACCAATGGAGATCTTAAATTATTTTTACATATGAATTACTAATTTTTCATGTCAAATTCAGTGATTTTTATGTTCTTATTTCGAATATTTGACATGTTATATTCTGAAATATATTACATATATACAATCTATTTTTTCAAAATGATCTTGAAAATTAATTGATGCTATTTAAATAACACAAGTAGTATTTCTGAATAATATTACATTCAAGATCTTAAATTGGTGCTATTTAAATAGCACAAGTAGTATTCCTAAAGAATATTACATTCAAAATCTTAAATTGATGCTATTAAAGTAGCACAAGTAATATTCCTGAAGAATATTACATGCTCTAAGAGCAAGTAAATTAAATATTTGGATAACATATCCTTGAATCTTTATCTATTTGATTCATATTGTTGCTCCCGATGTAGCACAATCAATATTCCATGAAGAATATTACATACTCTTCAAGAGCAATCCATATTACATGCTCTTGAAAATTAGACCTTGAAGGTCAAACGGCCCTAAAGGCCGAATGGTTGTACTCTTTTTCCCTTACTAAGTTTTTTCCTACGAGGTTTTCTTAGTTAAGGTTTTTAACGAGGCAACTAGTGTAATATATGAGTAAATATATATGTCTTGTACTATTTTTCTCTACCGAATTTTTCCCATGGGGTTTTTACGGAGAGGTTTTTAACAAGGTATGAACATCTAAACACTAACATCATATGAAATCTTGTGATATATATCTTGGTGAATAACTACACATATTATTCTTCAAAAGAAGAAGTATTTTCTTAAGTTGACATTAGATGAGAATAATGTTAACACAATATTAGGTGCATCAAACATCATTGAAGGCTCCAGAAGAGCTTGTATCATTTTGTCAAATGATACTAAATTAGATATTGAAAATGCCCTGTACTCTAGTAAAGTTTAAAAAGAACTTATTAAGTTTCAATAATGTCCGTAATAATGGATACCACATTGAGACAATTGTGTGGAAGGTAGAAATGAATATCTTTGCATAAATTCTTTTGTTTCAGGCTATAAGCTGACAAAATAAAAATTAGCATCACTATCTTCTGGAATGTATTATACATTCATAAAAGCAATTGAGACAAACCATGTCATGAACGCGAAGTTCAATGAAACAAAAGCTTTAAGCTTTGACATGTATGTTTGGACATCCTGGAGCAACTATGATGCGTCAAATAATCAATAATTCATATGGGCACAACATATGAATCAAAAGATTCTTTCTACAAATGAATTCTCATGTGATGCTTGTGCGCAAGGCAAGTTAGTCATTAGACCTTCATATACGAAGGTTAATACGTCTTTCTTAGAAAGAATTCAAGGAGACATTTGTGGACCTATACATCCACTTTGTGGATCTTTTCGATAAATCATGGTATTGATTGATACTTTTTCTAGATGGTCACATGTATGCTTGCTTTCTACTAGAAATGCAACATTTGCTAGACTACTTGCTCAAATCACTAGTGAATTTACGTCTTAAGCATTTGAAAACTATTGTATGGCTATTGAAATTGAGATTAAATATTCAGTCGCTCAGGTCCATACTCAAAATGGTTTAGCGGAATCGTTTATTAAACGTCTTAAAATTATTGCTAGACCATTACTTGTGAAATCAAAACTCCCAACTATTGTTTGGGGTCATGTCATATTACATGCTGCAACATTAGCTCGACATAAGCCAATCATAAATACTTCCCAATGCAAATTATTTTTTGCTGAGAACTTGATGTTTTTCACTTACGAACTTTTGGTTGCGCGGTTTAAGTCCCAATTGCACCCCCCCTCCCCCACAATGAACAAAAATGGGTCCCCGACAAAGACTTGGGATATATGTTGGATTTGATTCACCTTCGGTTATAAGGTATATAGAACCTTTAACAGGTGATTTATTTACTGCAAGTTTTGCAGATTGTCATTTTGACGAAATGACATTTCCAACATTATGAGTAACAAATCTACATCCAGAATAAGAAAAACTTATCACATTTTGATTCTAGAACAAATCAATGTGAACAAAAAATTGAAAAGATCATTCATTTGCAAAATATTACAAATCAAATTTCTGATGCTTTTGTAGATACAAGAAAAGTGACACAATCTCAGTTACATGCTACAAATACTCCAACTAAAATTGATGTCCCTGAAGGACATATAGCTTTGGCAGCAAATGAGTCTAAAATTCGTCAAAAACATGGTCGACCAGTTGGTTCCAAAGATTCTATGCCTAGAAAAAGAAAGGGGCAAGATGGAAACCAAACAATGACGAAAATCACTAATCAACCAATGAAAGCGATGTAATTCCTAAAGAATTACAAGTATCTGAAAATCATGAGATCTCAATAAATTATTTACATCAGATACTAGAGAGAGAAAATATCATTGTTGATGATATATTTGTCTTTCATATAGCTCTTCATATTTTAAATGAGGATCCTCAACTAAAATCTGTTGCAGAATGCAAACAGAGACTTGATTGGCCAAAGTGAAAATAAGCTATAGAAAGGGAATTAAATTCATGTGATAACCAGAAAGTATTTGAATATATAGCTCTAACTCCGGAATCTAAAATCCATCTTGAATACAGGTGGATCTTTATTAAAAAGAGAACTTAGAAAAATGAAGTTACGAGATATAGAGCAAAACTCGTAGCACAAGGTTTCTCACAAAAACCAGGAATTGATTATGAGAAAATATACTCTCCCGTAATGAACGCTATTACTTTTAGATTTGATTAGTTTGGCTGTGTTACAAAGGCTTGATATGCGCCTTATGGATGTAATAACTGCTTATCTATATGGGTCATTAGACAATGACGTATATATGAAAATTCTCGAAGGATTTAAAATGCTTGAAGGATTGCAGTCAAAACTCAAAAGCATGTATTCAATTAAACTGCAAAAATCGTTGTATAGGCTGAAATAGTCTAGTCGTATGTGTTACAGTAGACTGAGCGAGTATCTTTTGAAAGAGGATACAAGAATAAAGATATCTGCCCTTGTGTTTTCATTAAGAAAACCGAAAGTGGATTTGCAATCATAGTAGTTTATGTTGATGATTTAAATTTAACTGGGACTCCTAAAGAGCTCAATAAAACTGCTAAATATTTGAAGAAAGAATTGCGATGAAAGATTTGGGAAAGACAAAATTTTGTCTTGGTTTGCAAATGGAACGTATCCGTGGAGGAATGTTTATCCATCAATCCACATATACAGAAAAAGTATTAAAACGCTTTTACATGGATAATGCACATTCATTAACATCACCAATGGTCGTTAGATCTATTGATACTAAGAAATATCCATTTCGACCAATTGAAGAGGGTGAAACAATACTTGGTCCTAAAGTACCAATCTAAGTGCAATTGGAGCGTTGACTTATCTGGCTAATAATACTAGACCAGATATAGCTTTTTCTGTCAATCTTCTAGCAAGATTTAGCGTTGCACCCACTTTGAGACATTAGAATGGTGTTAAGCACATTCTACATTATCTAAAGGGGTACCATTGACCTTGAATTATATTATCAAGAAAAATCTGATAATACTCTAGTGGGGTACTCGGATGCAGGATTTTTATCCGATCCACATGAAGCTAAGTCACAAACTAGATATGTTTCACATGTGGTGGAACTGCTATATCATGGAAATCTGTGAAGCAAACCTTGACTGCAACATCCTCAAATCATTCTGAAATCACTGCAATCCATGAAACAAGTCGAGAATGTGTATGGTTGAGAAATGTGACGAGTCATATCCAAGAGTCGTGCGGGTTAGCTTCATCAAAGGCCAAACCAACTATTTTATATGAAGACAATGTTGCTTGCATCATGCAACTCAAGGAAGGATACATCAAAGGCGATAGGACGAAACATATTTCTCCCAAGTTCTTCTACACACACGACCTTCAAAAGGGTGGCGATATCGACGTGCAACGAATTCGCTCAAGTGAAAATCTGGCGGACTTATTCACCAAGGCATTACCAACATCGACATTCAGAAAGTTGGTACACGAGATCAGCATGCGTCGTCTCAAAGATCTTCAATGATTTCAAGTTCAGGGGAAGCAGTTGTACTCTTTTTCCTTCGACTAGGTTTTGTCCCATTGGGTTTTCCTAGCAAGGTTTTAATGAGGCAACATTATTTTGTTTTAGGGATTTGGTCAATCAAGGGGAATTGTTGTAAATATATCTATAAGATATATCTTATACACTACTAGAAAAACGCTCATAGATAACGGATTTTATCCGTTATCTATGAGCAAAAAAACCGTTGTGTATAGTGGTGTTATCTATTCTATACGTCATACACAACGGTTTCAAAACCGTTATGTATAGTAGCATAGATAACGGTACGATGCGTCATACATAACAGTACGCATCCGTTATCTATAAAGGTTATACATAACGGTTTTTCACCGTTATGTATTAAGATTTTTCCGTTATGTATTAATTTTTTTTTTATTTTATTTTTTTTATTTTTATTTTTTTTATCATAGTTAACAGTTTTTTACACTTTTTATAACGGTTTTAACCGTTATCTTTGATAGAATACATAACGGTTTTTCACCGTTATGTATTAAGATTTTTCCGTTATGTATTATTATTATTTTTTTTATTTTTTTTATCATAGTTAACAGTTTTTTGCACTTTTTATAACGGTTTTAACCGTTATCTTTGATAGAATACATAACAGTTTTTTGCACTTTTTATAACGATTTTTTGCACTTTTTATAACGATTTTTGCAGTTTTTATAACGATTTTAACCGTTATCTTTGATTAGAATATATAACGATTTTTTGCACCTTTTATAACAGTTTTTTTGCACTTTTTATAATTGTAGTATATTTTTAAATTTTGCAATTTTTATAAAACGACAAAATGATAAAATCAACAATAACAATTTTATATACCATCCAAAATATTCATACATTACCATCCAAATGAACCAAGTATCAAGTATACATCATCATTGCATATTCGATTCAAAATTGAAAGTATCAACTATCTTATAGCTAAAACAAAAATCTATCATACTATGTATTCTAGCACTAAGTCCTCAAGAACTAGTTGCTCTTTCCTGAAATCCTTCTTCCTCATGAAAGTAATCTGCAATAGAGATTTAGTGAAAAATGAAGAATGACCGCTACCTTCAGAATTATTAAAGTGACAAACAAAAGAGGTGGAAATAATCCAAAAAGGAAAAAAAATGGGCATACAAGTAAAGACAGCAACGAACCTTCAGAGCATATACTGAAATGAAAAAGGACAAAGTAATCAGCTTTTTCAAGAACCAGTTCAGGTCAAGGTCAGTCAATGATAAATGTCTTCATCGACCAGATGAAAGATACAGGCTAGTGAGAATTTCAAAGTTATCACTCAAGACATAAAACAAAGTGTTGATCTAAAAACCATTCCCAGATTTTCTAGCTAACACAATAAGTTAATATGAAGTTCAAGCACATTTATTTAGTATATATTGAAATATGATTTTTATTTCAGATAGTTTGGTTATATCACCTAATAGGCAAGAAACGAACTAGCAACTTATTAGATCACCAATTAGAATGACATACCTGAATAACACACAGAATATCAGGAAGATGATTTTTGGACTCATCAACTGGACCTGTGGGATGAAGAGTAAATATACCGATAGTAGTAACAATGGTAAACAAATGAATTGATACAATCATTTATACCAAGTAGCACAAATAAGTGGTGGGCTGGGGCATCAGCTATCAATTGCAAGTCATCTGGCGAATTCTTGTAGTGAGAAGCAACGTAGAGAGCCATCATCCTCTGAACAGAACATCAACCACATTAATTAGAAGACAGGTGCAGCACGTACGACAGAAAAATATATATATATATATATATATATATATATATATATATATATATATAAATACACACACATATGAATGCTTATGTTTGTATGCTTACCTGCATAAATAATTCACTGTCCCTATGATAGGAGAACAGGGTGTCTCGATTCACATAATACAGATCACATTCACTGGGTGGAGGTAGCCTGATATACAAAGAATTTCAATTAGATCAACAGAAACAGGATGCTTTTCCACCTTCACGCAACTGACAACTTATAAAACAGAACCTGCTTATACTAGGAATGGAATTTGTTGCATCCAAACACAGCAATGAATGAAGCCAGGATTCAATTGGATCGCCAGAGGCATATCTGATTGCTTCACTTAATTCAATCTTTTTCAATCGGCCTACAGATGAAGTTTATAGACATTAGGTCATTTATTTGCATGAAAACCATATTGAGCAATTACTTTCCACCATTTCCGTAGTTTGAAAGGAACCGAATAACACATTGTCAAAAAAATCCAATAATGATGTAAAGAAATAGAGGTTGCAATTCATTTTAACTATAAACGGAAAACTCAACGGATAACTAAAGCGAAGGAACAAAGCAGACTTTCACCCAGTCATCAAGTAAAAAGTACAAAGAAACAGCCATCAATAATAGGAAATTTAAATACGAGATTGATTAGGATGCCATGACTGGAAAGAACAAAAAAATGTTAAAGGACCTGAAACACCAGTATCCACACTTTGGCTTGAAATCCGATCTTGTTGCTCAAGTTGCTGCAACAGTTTTAAAGATAATGACCTTCCTGTACCTTCATACCTTTAGAAAAAGAGAGAAGATGAAATAAGTAATTGATTTAACACCATTAGATCTCAAAATTAAAAACTAAGAAAGTAGAGAAGAATACAAACTAAATGTATCATACCCATTCACTGTTGAAGAGAGGAATACAAGATAAGGACCAAGCAAGGACTTCACAACTGGCAAAGGTATAGCTGCCGCTTCATCAATAACCAGCAATTCTACTTGTGAAACATTTTAGCTTAAACATCAATGGATAATTGAACCACAATATACCTTCTTCTTTCTGGATAAAATTCCAAAGCAGCAAATTCACAAATACAGCTTGAAATAAAGGCTAGACAGCATACAAAGTCTTCTCATCACTATTCAGTCGCATCACAAGCTTGGATTTCACACATATAGATCTTCAAAAAACCCAAATAAGAACACACTGCAACTACAATTTCATGATTGTTTCTGACTAATTACTAACACTAAATTGAACTAATTCCTACAGAAACTGAAAACAAATAGAA
The DNA here is from genome assembly GCF_028751815.1 of Salvia miltiorrhiza. Classification (NCBI taxonomy): domain Eukaryota; kingdom Viridiplantae; phylum Streptophyta; class Magnoliopsida; order Lamiales; family Lamiaceae; genus Salvia; species Salvia miltiorrhiza. The sequence continues at coordinate 9,933,753 of NC_080389.1, forward strand.
ATACAGTCCAACCTAGACTTTTTGACTGCATTCAAAATACTGAAGTATCTGAAACTCATGTTCTCTAGCAAGCTATCTATAACGAATGCATAACGAAACCCCACCCCCGTGGGCTCAGGGCGTTACACTATCCTTCCCTGAGCTCATAGCTCGAAAACCCCCAATTCATCCCTCAGCAAATAACCAGAACCCAAATCCACCCCCAATCCAGCCTATAAACCACTAAACGATATAAGCTTTAAGCGCCTTAGTGCATAGAGAAAATAGCATGAAGATGCCATCTGCAACACATATGTACACCAAAGAAAACAGTCTGTAATCCAATCAATCTTTGAACAAAATAAGAAATTACCATAAACGAGCTCTCTGTGGAAAGAGAAAGGTGGACCGGTGGCATCGTTTCCGCCACTGCTCGCCGGGAGTTGGAGGAGAAAGAGAGGTGATTAGGGTCTGGTGTGTCGGCGGCCATGGCTGCTGCCGCTCCTTCAGTTCAGCGACGGACATCCTCTTTCTCAGCAACAAATCAATTGGAAGCAGAAGAAGATTTTAGCCCTCCAGCTTCATTTGAACCCTAGCTTTGGCATTTCCACACAATTGAGATTCGAATCGTGTGATTGGGCAAGAGGGATTGAGGAATTGAAAGGGGTTTGGGCGTGTACAGGCTGCGTGAGGAGAGGTCGGCGGAAAAGGGCGGCACGAAGAGGTCGAAGTCCTAGGGTTCTAGATTTGGGGTTCTGTGGAAGACAAAGAAGGGAGAGAGAGCACAGAGCCGTTGAAAGCGGCGGCTCGCCGGATTTCATCAGAGGCCATAGAGAGAGGCGATGAGGGTGAAATGGCAGCGAGATCGCGAAGAGAGAGAGAGAGATTTGGGGAGGAGATGAGACGCAGCGAGGGTGGGCGGCAGCGGCGCGACGCAGCGCGACAAGGGTGGGCGGCGACGGGCTAGCTCGGGGCAGCGGCGCCGGCGGCGGAGTCAAGAGGGGAGAGAGAGAGTCGAGAGAGACAGGGAGGAAGAACAAAACTAGGGCTTCTAGTTTTGGGGGGGTTAATTTCTAAATTTCCTAAATTTTTTTTTCTTTTTTTTTCACTTTTAATATTCAATTTTTGGTATTTAGATTTCTAATTTAGATATTTAATTTAGATTTTATATAAGTGTTAATAAAATAAAAAAAATGTTATGAATATTTTATTTTTCAAAGTCCATATCTAGGAATAAATTCAAATTTTAGGATAAATAATTTATTTGTTACTATTTTTTAATATAATATAAGATAATATAATATTATTTTAAAAAAATTAATAAAAAAAATTATACATAACAGTTTTTAGAGACGCTCATACATAACGGTTCAAAAACCGTTGTAAATGACTCTTATACATAACGGTTATTTAACGTTATAAATAAACCGTTATAAAAGATGGTCATAGATAACGGTGACACAACGGTTTTGTAATACCGTTATGTATGCAACTAATAGATAACGCAAAAACATAACGCATTTGTTCAAACCGTTATCTATGCATATAGACAACACTACATAGATAACGGATTTTTCAAAAACCGTTATCTATTCCTAAAAGTGCGCTCATACATAACGGTTTTTGAAAAAAACCGTTATCTATGCACTGTTATGTATGTAAACTTTTGTAGTAGTGTATGTGTGTTGACCAAGAAACCTCCTAAAAGCCCTAGCTTCCTACTTGTATAAATAGAGGCCTTTAGCCTCCATATTGAATACACTTCATTCCTATTCTCTACTCTATTCTCTTGCTTCTCTCTAGTTTATAACAATAGTTGATTTAAGATATAATATCTTTTTGAAACAATAGGGCCGGATGGCCCTATTGGTGATTGAAACTTAAATTTTGTCCACAAAATTTAAAATATCAATATTTGGCCATCTTTTATGTCCTCTACCTAATCTACCCTTTAACCCAATAGATCCAACAACTTCCTTTGACCCGGATCCAGATTTAGGGATTAACCCATGCCTTGTCTACCCCCAGACCCCGACCCCACCCACCCCAAGCCAAAAAACAAATTTTTTTTTTACTTCCCCTGCTTGTCTACCCCCAGACCCCCGACCCCACCCACCCACCCACCCCCCACCACCCACCCCCAAGCCAATTTTTTTTTTTTACTTCCCCTGCCTTGTCTACCCCCCAGACCCCGACCCCACCCACCCCCCACCACCCACCCCCAAGCTAATTTTTTTTTTTTTTTTTACTTTCCCTGCCTTGTCTACCCCCCAGACCCCAGACCCCCAACCCCACCCACCCCCTTACCACCCACCCCCAAGCCAAATTTTTTTTTTTTTTTACTTCCCCTGCCTTGTCTACCCCACCCACCCCCCCACCACCCACCCTCAAGCCAATTTTTTTTTTTTTACTTCCCCTGCCTTGTCTACCCCCAGACCCCCAACCCCACCCACCCCCGACCCCACCCACCCCCAAGCCAATTTTTTTTTCTACTTCCCCTGCCTTGTCTACTCCCCCAGACCCCCGACCCCACCCACCCCCCCCCCACCACCCACCCCAAGCCAATAAATTTTTTTTTTTACTCCCACTTCCCTGCCTACCCCCTGACCCCCGACCCTACCCCCCACCCCCCCACCCACCCCCAAGCCAAAAGGAACTTTTTAAACACTTCCCCTAGGGTTTAGATATTCTATTTAGGGTTTAGATTATCCATTTAAGGTTTAGATGTTCCATTTAGGGTTTAGATTATCCATTTAGGGTTTAAATGTTCCATTTAGGGTTTAGATAATGCTGTTGTTTCTATATTTGTTCTGCATGTTTGGCACTTATGGCACTAATAGTGCCATAAGTGCTAAAAAGACCATTTTACTTTATTTTATTTTGAATTTTCGTTGGCACTATTAGTGCCATAAGTGCCATAAAATAAAATAATAAAGTAAATTTTTTTGGCTTGGGGTGGGGTCGGGGGTCTGGGGGGTAGACAGGGATTGGGGGGATTGAATCCCCCCCACCACCCACCCCCAAGCTATTTTTTTTTTTTTTACTTCCCCTGCCTTGTCTACCCCCCAGACCCCAGACCCCTTTGACCCCACCCACCCCCCCACCCACCCCCTTACCACCCACCCCCAAGCCAATTTTTTTTTTTTTACTTCCCCTGCCTTGTCTACCCCACCCACCCCCCCCACCACCCACCCCCAAGCCAATTTTTTTTTTTTTTACTTCCCCTGCCTTGTCTACCCCCCAGACCCCCAACCCCACCCACCCCCGACCCCACCCACCCCCAAGCCAATTTTTTTTTTTACTTCCCCTGCCTTGTCTACTCCCCCAGACCCCCGACCCCACCCACCCCCCCACCACCCACCCCAAGCCAATAAATTTTTTTTTTACTCCCACTGCCCTGCCTACCCCCTGACCCCCGACCCTACCCCCCACCCCCCCCACCACCCCCAAGCCAAAAGGAACTTTTTAAACACTTCCCCTAGGGTTTAGATATTCTATTTAGGGTTTAGATTATCCATTTAGGGTTTATATGTTCCATTTGGGGTTTAGATTATCCATTTAGGGTTTAAATGTTCCATTTAGGGTTTAAATAATGCTGTTGTTTCTATATTTGTTCTGCATGTTTGGCACTTATGGCACTAATAGTGCCATAAGTGCTAAAAAGACCATTTTACTTTATTTTATTTTGAATTTTCGTTGGCACTATTAGTGCCATAAGTGCCATAAAATAAAATAATAAAGTAAATTTTTTTGGCTTGGGGTGGGTGGGGTGGGTGGGGTCGGGGGTCTGGGGGGTAGACAGGGCTTGGGGGGATTGATAGGAATCAATCCCCCCTACCGCCCACCCCCAAGCTAATTTTTTTTTTTTTTTTACTTCCCCTGCCTTGTCTACCCCCCAGACCCCAGACCCCCGACCCCACCCACCCCCCCACCCACCCCCTTACCACCCACCACCAAGCCAAATTTTTTTTTTTTTACTTTCCCTGCCTTGTCTACCCCACCCACCCCCCCACCACCCACCCCCAAGCCAATTTTTTTTTTTTTTACTTCCCCTGCCTTGTCTACCCCCCCAGACCCCCAACCCCACCCACCCCCAAGCCAATTTTTTTTTTTTTTTACTTCCCCTGCCTTGTCTACTCCCCCAGACCCCCGACCCCACCCACCCCCCCACCACCCACCCCAAGCCAATAAATTTTTTTTTACTCCCACTGCCCTGCCTACCCCCTGACCCCCGACCCTACCCCCCACCCCCCCCACCCACCCCCAAGCCAAAAGGAACTTTTTAAACACTTCCCCTAGGGTTTAGATATTCTATTTAGGGTTTAGATTATCCATTTAGGGTTTAGATGTTCCATTTAGGGTTTAAATGTTCCATTTAGGGTTTAGATAATGCTGTTGTTTCTATATTTGTTGTGCATGTTTGGCACTTATGGCACTAATAGTGCCATAAGTGCTAAAAAGACCATTTTACTTTATTTTATTTTGAATTTTCGTTGGCACTATTAGTGCCATAAGTGCCATAAAATAAAATAATAAAGTAAATTTTTTTTGGCTTGGGGGTGGGTGGGGTCGGGGGTCTGGGGGGTAGACAGGGCAGGGGTAGACAGGGCTTGGGGGGATTGATAGGAATCAATCCCCCCCACCACCCACCCCCAAGCTAATTTTTTTTTTTTTTACTTCCCCTGCCTTGTCTACCCCCCAGACCCCCGACCCCACCCTACCCCCCCACCCACCCCCTTACCACCCACCCCCAAGCCAAATTTTTTTTTTTTTTTTTTTACTTCCCCTGCCTTGTCTACCCCACCCACCCCCAAGCCAATTTTTTTTTTTTTACTTCCCCTGTCTTGTCTACCCCCCAGACCCCCAACCCCACCCACCCCCAAGCCAATTTTTTTTTTTTACTTCCCCTGCCTTGTCTACTCCTCCAGACCCCCGACCCCACCCACCCCCCCCCACCACCCACCCCAAGCCAATAAATATTTTTTTTTACTCCCACTGCCCTGCCTACCCCCTGACCCCCGACCCTACCCCCCACCCCCCACCCACCCCCAAGCCAAAATGAACTTTTTAAACACTTCCCCTAGGGTTTAGATATTCTATTTAGGGTTTAGATTATCCATTTAGGGTTTAGATGTTCCATTTAGGGTTTAGATTATCCATTTAGGGAACCAGGGGGCTTAGCCCACTGGCCACCGGGTCCTCACTTAAGTGAAGTGACCCGGGTTCGATCCCTCTTGGGAACGAATTGGTGATTGGAGATATAAGGTGGAGTTTGGTGAATGGAGAGATAAGGTGGTTCTTGGAGTGGATGGGGAACTAACTACTAACATCTAACATGACTTTGACCGATCAAAAAAAAAAAAAAAAGATTATCCATTTAGGGTTTAAATGTTCCATTTAGGGTTTAGATGATGATGTTGTTTCTATATTTGTTCTGCATGTTTGGCACTTATGGCACTAATAGTGCCATAAGTGCTAAAAAGACCATTTTACTTTATTTTATTTTGAATTTTCGTTGGCACTATTAGTGCCATAAGTGCCATAAAATAAAATAATAAAATAAATTTTTTTGGCTTGGGGGTGGGTGGGGTGGGTGGGGTCGGGGGTCTGGGGGATAGACAGGGCAGGGGGAGTAAAAAAAATTTCGTTGGCACTTATGGCACTAATAGTGCCATAAGTGCCTAACCCGACCCGCGTGCCTGATCCTACCCGGCACGCGACCCGCGCTCCTGACCCTACCCAGTCCGCCCAATTAAGGGCAAAAACGTCCCAAAGCTATAAAAATGGCCAAAATTTGTGTTTTTTCAATGTGTGGCCATAAATTGTGTTTTATGCTTCATTTTGGCTACTTCAAAATTTTACTCTATCTTTTTTATGTGAGGTTTAACGAATAATTGTCACTTTTTATTATGTCTTCATAATATATTCATCCACACATTTTTTTTTTTGTTTATTCTGCTTGATTATAAGATTTGTTCGTATCGATTTAAATATCTATCTTTTTTACTTTTCATTTGGTTAATAATACTTGCAAAAATCAAACTTTATTCAATTCGATTTCTGATGAAAATATTGTGGTTAAAATTGAATGATCATAATTATTATTATTATTATTATTATTATTATTATTATTATTATTATTATTATTATTATTATTATTATTATTATTATTATTATTATCCTCCATAACCCCAAAGTCCTAAAATAGTTTTACTTGATTTTTGTTTTTGTTTTTATGATTTTTTGTGAATAGAGAAAATCTAAAACGGGTTGTGAAAATTGAGAAGACAAGAGCCCAAAACAAGAGGGAAAAAAAGAGACAACTTTTCCCGCAACAAAGCATTGTACCCTCCGCTACAAAATTAGTTCTTTTTCCAGCTCATTCCACTATTCCGTCTGTGTTTCCAAAGCCACCTGCCCGCCGCCCGCCGCCCACCGCCGGCCATGAGACTCTCCGGTGGCTCATTCACTGCCGCTGCTCCTCAAATTCTTCTTCCAAAGGCGTCTGCATTTTCGATTTCGGACGGCGTTTTCAGCCTCACGGCGAGGCTTAAACCGCCGAGGCGGCGGCGGTTCTGTCTCAGAGTCTCGTGCACATCGGAAAAATCGGGTGCCAATGCGGCGTCGTCACAATATGCTTCTCAATTCGGAGATTTGGCGCCGGAGGCGCAGCGCGGAATTGAATCGTTGAGTTTTGAAGTGCGAAGCCCTTCTTCCCCACCTAGTTTGATTCCGCGCCCTACATTGAGCTTGAGCGACCAAGCTTTTTTGCTCCTTGCCTTCATCGGTTGCACGGTAATTTGCTTCCTCATCCGCAAAATCAATTTCGTTTCCTATTGTTTGAACTCGGTTACTGTGAGTCCGTGATTTTTTTTAACTTTCAATTTAGTATATTTCATTTTTATACAGGAGTGATTGCATCTAAATGCACGAGTTCATCCGATTATGATTTTGCCCATGGACTAAAAATTCTGCCAACGAATACATTTTTTTTTTTTTGATCGGGCAAAGTCATGTTAGATGTTAGTAATTAGTTCCCCCATCCACTCCAAGAACCACCTTATCTCTCCATTCACCAAAATCCACCTTATATCTCCAATCTCCAATTCGCTCCCATCTGCCAACGAATACATGAACTTTCATATTTAGTATATTTCATTTTTATACAGGAGTGATTGCATCTAAATGCACGAGTTCATCCGATTATGATTTTGCCCATGGACTAAAAATTCTGCCAACGAATACATGAACTTTCATATTGTTCTAAGTTTTCACATAGTCGTCAATTTCGATAAATTAATGCCATCATGGCAAGCTGAAGTGGCAAATTATTGTTATCGTAGCTAGCTGAAGTGACAGTCCTATACATCCAACTACGTCCTTTAGTACATGGATAGTTTAAGTTATGCAAAGTTCGTGTAGTTGGAGGCGATTTTTAGTTTATGTGCACCAGAATTGAGTGCAAGTTCGTTTATTTAGGTGCAATCACCCCTTCTACAAATAAAAACATGTTGATTTTGTTCGGTATGACGCTGAAAGATTGCTCATTGATGATTTGCAGACTTCTGTTGCATTCTCTTGCCTTGTTGCTGCAGCTGTGCCAACATTATTTGTAAGTATAGTTTTTCTCTTTTCTCAACCTTTGACTGTATGTTATCAGGAATACAACTATTTCATTTGCATTTTATGGTAAATGAACTTAATTTGAGAAATTGTGAATCTTGCTGGTGTTTATTTCAAAATTTTCATTATAGGTCGATACAACGTTTTTTTTTTTTGAGGAAAATGGTCGATACAGTGTTAATGAAACTGAAGAAGCTGGTTCAGAAAAGGATAATCTTTTGGGGAAAAAAATCACTACTCTTTGGGGCATTTACTTTTCATTATGAATAGCGATACATGATTGAGTATTTTTATCCTTATTACTAGGATTTCTCCAATCCCACCCTTTCAATGGGATATAAATCAAGCAAAATTAGCTCAATGATAGGAATTATCAAAGGCCTTTGGATTTTCCAAAGTTCCAACCCGTTTTAGTAAATGGATTAGCCTTTCCTATTTTTATCTCTACAGGCTAATCCTCAAAAGTAAAACCCTCCTTATGGTTTTCTTATGCTAAGGATGCTATTCCGGTCTAAATTCTATTGATCTAGTTGGTGGTGTATGCTTATTTTGGCTGTATTGTGAAGCTTGAAAAGCAGTGCTTTAGCTTTTCCACTGCTACGACTGTGAATAAATATAGTTACGGTTCCAATGGAGAATGATCTCTAATCTATCTTACCATGAGAATCTTGAAATTTTTGCTTTTTGTTATTTTTTGATGATTTTTCTAGATGGATTGGTCATTGCGTTGGGATGTGACAGAAATTATACTTTCTGAAGGAAAGAAGATTGCATGTAAAATTAAGTAAAATATAATAAATTGCTTAAGATAGACATATTATATTAGTTGCAACGTTGATGTTCATGGAGTCTGGGGGCTTTATGAATGCCTTTACTTTCTTTTTGTTGTAGGCGATGCGGAGGGCTGCAATATCTCTTTCAAAATTAGCTGATACTGCCCGCGAGGAGCTCCCCAGTACAATGGCAGCTGTCAGGCTGTCTGGGATGGAAATCAGTGATCTCACATTAGAATTGAGTGACTTGAGGTATTTGAACATTTTTGCGTTTGTCTATGTCAAGCCTCTTTAGTTCTTTGTAGAAAACCAATTGACCATCCCCTAGTGCTGGAATTTTATCAGAGAGCTAGTGCGAAATCATTTCCCATTAAAGATTAATAAGGAATTGTTCCATCTTGTATTGAGTTTAAAGGAATGAGCAACTCCTAAATTTATTAATTTACTTATTTTTGGTTTAGACTAGTTAAAGTAGGATTGATAGTAGCATGTCTTAGAGGGTGTTCGGTTAAGCTTATTTTAGAGAGCTTATAAGCTCCAAGCCTCCAACAACTTATAAGATATAATGTCTCGAGAGCTTATAAGTTGATGTAGTGTTTTGATAATTGAGCTAATAAGTTAAGAGGAAGAAAATTGAAGAAAGATGAAATTGGTATGGTATATGATGGAAAATTGAAAATAACAAACCATAGTAGGATTATTTTTGTAAAATCATTGTTGCTTATATGATTATTAAAAAATAAGTTGGGTTTGATGAACTCATTTTTTGGGGAGTCTATAAGTTTTCGGAACTTATTTTTTACAACTTATAAGCTATTTAGGAGCTTATTTTGCTAAACACTTCCCAAAAGCTTAGATTGTATGAGCTCAGCCAAGCACCCCCTTAGGCTAAGCACTTCCCAATCTTGACTAGTAGCTCCAGTTGAAGCTGGGAAGAGGGAATGCCCTTCAAATACATGACATATTCTGTTTCTCAGCCAAGAAATAGCAGATGGGGTCAATAAATCTGCTCAAGCAGTGCAAGCAGCCGAAGCTGGAGTTCGTCAAATAGGTTCACTTGCTCGCCAACAAACAATGGGTAAGGCACCTGTTCATTCTTTTTCTTAGTTACAGTAACAAAAGGAGGCATTCTTATGCATACTAGCTTTTTTGTAATAAATCATAATAGTTGTATTTTATGTAAAATAAAGCCATGATTCAGGAAAGAGCTAGCCTACCTATCATCTCACTACAACCAATGGTGGCTGGGGCTGCAAAGAAGACTTCTCGTGCTGTTGGTCAAGCAGCCAAGACTTTCTTGAACATCATATCACCAGGCGAACACAACTCAGCTGATGAATACGCGGGTTCTACAGAAAGGACAGAAAGTTGATAGCTTCAGTAGATAGGTAATCCGCTGGCTTATCAATGTAAGTGACGAGCATTGTGGTACATGAGCACCGGAAGACGCATGGAGTTTCCCTCTCGATGAGATCATGATGCAAAATAGAGGCCTTTGTGGAATTCTCTGATGTAAATATGAAACTATCTTTCCGCAATAAGGAAAAACAATTCAAGAGGAATTTATAGTCTTGATCTTTTTGAAAATTTCTGCTTGGTTGTGGAATGCTTTGACATAGACTGGAAAGCCATGAAATTAGAACACATTGTTATTTGGCCAATGTTAAGGCATGGGGAGTTTAGATCTTGTTTTGCTGGAGTTTCCATTTAGTTTAATTAATCTTATATTGATCCAAATGGATCATATTGAAGGACCCTAAATTTGTACTGATAGACTAGTTTCAAACTTTCAATTAATCTTTTTTAAGCTTAACTCAGAATGAATGGGTTCGATCTTCTCTATTGAGGCCTTCTTTGTTTATTTAGTATTATTAACTTATGCCGTCTGTGCCTCGTCAAGGGTTTGAATCATCATGGAGGTATGATGGAAAGGGATGTGAGGTCTTCTAGTTTTGAATTCTTGGGATGTGATATTGTTATTCAACTTCTGGATGATGTTTGTCATTTTCAATCATTTTGCAAGGTTGTTGCTGTGAATTCCTTTGTTCAATTGAGGATCGAGTTCAGACTGAGAAAGCAATCTCCGGTTTTGCTGAAGATGAAGGGACAAAATGGAAGGTACTACAAGTTTACAAAAATACATTCTTACTATTCTGCGTTGCTAAACTTTATGTAACACAGTGCTGAATGAAACCCCCCAGCCCCGCCCCCCAAAAAACCGACTCTCGGAGATCATGGTCATTAACTAAGCGTATTTACATCACTCGTTCTATTATTGGTATGAGGCATCTCTAGAAAAGGCTTGAGGAACATCCTATGCATCTTTAGATCACACGTGAATCACTTCTGGTGATTTTGAGGGTGTTGCTTCGAATGATCTCTTTTCCCTTGCTCTCTGCAAGCCAACCAAGTGTCGCATTGGTGAAGTTGCATTTCAAATAGCACATACACATACATACAGGCATATGCATATATGAATGTGTATATGAATGTGTAAGTAGGCACACATGCATAACTTGAATAGTGAACTAACCATCTGCAGCTGCGTGTTTTTCAAAGCCTTCTCCAGTTCGTCTATGACCAAATCTATGGTGGGACGGCCGGTGCTTGAACTGGCCACACAGAGCACTGCTATTTGCAGTATGGATTCAAAATCTACTGTCACAATATTTCCTTTCATCCTATGATCTTGAAAATCTGTTAGCGGCCGTTTGTGCATGTTCACATCCTTTGCCTGCAGCATTTTCGAATTCTCAATCCCCTTGCCCGAATCCAAGCATGTAGTTTGTGTGTGTGTGATATTTTTTCAGTGAAGATATGATTCTTGTGTGTTTTTTGCTACGTGTGTGTGTGTGTGTGTGTGTGCAGATATGAACATAAGGATCCAATTAGGGAAGGAACCTTTCTGGTGAGCTGATCTCTTGCATCCAGATCGAGCTCGATGACTCGCTGTCCAGATAAGAGCTGCAGAATGACAATGCCGAAACTGTATATGTCGCTAGCACTGGTTAGTTTCGCGTTGCTCATATATTCGGGATCCATATAACCTATCGTTCCTCGAACATCAGTGAACACTTTGCTCTCTTCCATGCCTATCATCCTAGCCAGACCAAAATCAGACAGCTTTGCTTGCATATCATGAGTGAGAAGAATGTTCGTCAGCTGTTGAGACAAGAACCAATGATCAACACCATGTCGTATTGTCGAAACTGATTGTGTGAATCGCTTGGAAACGGGTCAGTTGATTCAATTCTTACCTTGATATCTCTGTGAACGATGCATCCACTCATGTGATTGTGCAGATACTTTAGAGCTAATGCGCAGTCCCTCAGGATTCTTACCCGGTCCTCCCACGTTAGGACGGCGTCCTTCCCTGCACAGGTGAGCCTTCATGAGCAACAGTTTCCGAGAGCAAAAACACTACCAAGAAAATCGACGTACGTAGAAGATGCTGAGCGAGGTTCCCGTGGGGGCAATACTCGTACACCAGGTACTGCTCCCCATCCTCTATGCAGCAGCCGAAGAGGCACACAAGGTTCGGATGCCTAACCCTCGAAAGACCCTCGATCTCCCGGGTGAACGAATCCGACGTGTTGCTCTTGTAGATCTGCTTGATTGCCACTAGCTGCCCGCTCGGAAGCACGCCCTTGTAGACCAGCCCCGCACTGCCTCTTCCCAAGCACTTCTTCTCGTCCCCATAGTTTATCGCGCTGTCGATCTCTGCCTTTGAGAACCTGTAGAGGCCGGGGATGTCCGCAACGCCTCTCGTTCCCGGTGATTTCTTCGTCTTCTTCTTTTTCGCCTTGGTCACGTATTTTATCAGCGTGATGATCGCAGCTAAGCCGATCATCACCAGAATCACTGCTAGCAGAGCTTCAGCCACACCATCTGATCACACACACACACGCACACACATTTTTCTGTAGATTGAGTTAAAGGAGTCGTAACCCTAAATGTATCAGCAAAAACTAGAAACTTAATTTTGTTTCACTCACCACTGATCTTGATGTAGTCTTGAGGTTCTGCAAGAAAGCAGACATGTTTCAAGTCAGATCATGAGAGAGAAAGAGACATAGACGGGTAGGGGTGTGCATCGGTCGAACGGTTTTGACTGACCGATCAGAAATACATGAAGAACCGTAAACCAAATCGAACTAATTTTTTTAAATTAGTTTTGAATCGACCGGAAACCGAACCGATCAAAATTATTTTAAGTTTAAACTAAATTGTGAACAACCCTACTTGAAACCTATTGATTGTAAAATTGTAAAACCGAACCAAAAACTGACATGATAAAAATCGAACCGAATCGAAACCTATCGATTGGTTTGATTGGTCTTTCGATCCGGTTCGATCAGTGCACACTCTTAAGAGAGGGAACCAACCTGGTCCAGCCAAAGCAGGCAAGCATCTCTCAAAATCATCAGAGGCATCACTCTTTCTCCCAGCCATAACCGAGACAATAAGGCTAACAAGACATGTAGCTCTCTCTGTATCATTCCCCTTCACATTAAAAAATTTCACCATCGCATCCAACGCTGTCGATATCTTCCTCGTGCAAGTTTTGCAGGCGACGTCGTACGAGTAAGAGCCGAAGTTGGAGCACTGGTCCGTGACGTTCCGGTCGATGTTCGCGAGCGTCAGCGTCGAGCACGCCCCGCTGTCGTAGTAGAAATCGTCGAAGCCGCAGCTTTGGACTGAGACGTTGGGCTGCAGCTGAAAGGGCGTGTTGTAGCACTGGCTCCATTGATCGAGGCCGACGAAGATGGCCCCCGACGAGCTGTTCCTCGCGACAAGGGCTAAGGCACGAGCGTAGACGAGGAGAGCTTGCTGGCAGCAGGTGGTTTGGGGGAGGATGTTCCAGTCGCTGGGGCTCTCTCCGACGCCATTGCAGCCACCTATAGGTGTGTATGGATATGAATAGAAATCCAAGCTGCAAGCTGCAAGTGCATTTGATTTGATCAGAAGAAATAGGAGAAAGGAGAATCAAGATTCATTAGATTGAATAACGATGAATACAAATATTATTCAATGATCGTAACTCGGATCACAATTTTCCCGCTCTTTTCACATGTTTTGTATAGTGGACAATTTTTTCCAACGGATGGTTTTTTTTTTTTTCGAGCATGTCTTGTCTAAATGATTTCGATAAATCAGTATTTACTGAACCGAACCATTCCAGACTGGTATAGGTACACCGAATACTGAATATTTGGATATAGGATAAGTAACCGAATTACAGATGAACAAATGAATGTAGCATACGAACAACTACATTAGTTGAATGTGTTGTTCGTGTGTTATATTGATTTGTTCATGTCGGATTCATGAATTTCATTGATTTATTCATGTATTTTCATCTAAAGATATTCATTATCGCTGATCCATTCTTTATTATGGAGTATTAATGTGATAATATTTTCTCATTTAAAATATGAAAAAGAATATGAGATATATTTTTTTCATTTTAGAGAACATGGTGGAATAAAAAAATACTACTACTAAAATATGAAAAAAAATTATTCTCTTCTTATGATAAATTTAGAATCAAAGAGAACGCAACCTCATAAATAATGATTGCAGACAAAAGTTATGATGCGGTAGACATGGATAAAACGAAGGCAAAAATAATTAAAATATGAAAAACATGAGAACGCCTAAAATATCCTTAACATAAAGAAGAGCAAATATAATAGGCAGAGAAGATGAGAATCATCCATATTAAATGATAAGTAGAAACAAGCTTTATACTAAAATTAATGAGATTGGACAATGATAAGTAGAGAATAAATATTAACGCATATAGTTCAACTCAATGATCATAATCCAACTTGAGCATGGTATGAAAAAAGCTACCAACATAAAGAATAACAAAAATAAATAAGTAGAGAACAAAGCTTTATACATAAAAATTAGCTAAACAATCAATATGACACACTTGAAGTTGAATCATTCAAAATGAATTTCATGATCATGAGTTCGAACTGCAGAATGAGATTTTGACATGTTGCCTTTGACACGTCGGGTCAAACGTGGAAACAAATCGAGAAAATAAAAAGAAAAAAAAAACCTGAATAGCCAAGTGATGGTAATGAAAGGGCTACAACACAAAGAAGAGCCAGTGGAAAGAGAGAAGCTACTTCCATCTTTCTGTAAGAATTCGATTGCACATGACAAAAGCTCGAATATTTTTTCTTAGAAAATCATTTGTATCTATTTTAAAAATGAAGAATTATTTTTTGTGAACAATGCAAGCCATGCACACATTTATAGCGATCATTTCCTCATTAAAACCGAAAAGAAATTCTGGATATTCTTATTTAAAGATTTATTTTCTCTCTTTTTTGGGGGCATATGGCTTTGCAACGTTGCAATTGATGTTGTCTTTTGGCGTCGTTTAATTTGCTGTTTTGTAGTTGGCAGAATAGAAACCGTAATGAATTTAAGCTTAAAATATTGGTTACTAGAAGAAAAAAAAATTATTCCGAGTATATAATTATGCTGAAAACAATTTTTTTTAGAGATAATATATCCAATTCTAGCATTTCTCCCATGTAACAAAATGAAATTATATTCATATAAATATAAAAAATATGAAAATAATAGTTACTTTGACTATTATGCTCTTACACGCTTAAACAATTTACATGAATTTTTTCGTGTAATTAATAAAAAAATCATGAAAGAATTTACATATGAAAATTCTCGTGTAATCATTAAATTATTCGTGGACTATTTTCTTATTTTTATCAATATGACTAGAATTTTTTATTTTTATATAATTTTGGTTAGAATAAGATAATGCCTCAAACTTTTTATTATATATAGTTTAAGCCATCAAATCATTCGTAGTTCTGCATGATGATTGTGACAATGTATGTTTCGAGAATTTGGATAGAGAATTAACAATAAATTAATAACAACGTTTAATACACATTAGAAATATACGGAGTATATATTCAGGTTTTACCCAATACACATCGAACATAGCAATTTCGATTCTAATGAACACATAATAATAATAATAATAATAATAATAATAATAATAATAATAATAATAATAATAATAATAATAATAATAATAATAATAATAATAATAATAATAATAATAATAATAATAATTTACAAGTATAAGTGAGTGGACCTTCGATCACTACAAGAAATTCTTGCTATATAGATTATTTAATTTAATCTACAGAAATATAAAAGGGTTTTTACTACAGGTACACAACAACTTAATGATCAAATTGTAGAGAATGAATCAACAATCACAACAGAATAAGCGATAATAACAATACTTATTGATATTTTCTTAAGATAGAATTTTTACTATATATCAACTCAACTTTTACACCTATGTTCTTTTTTGTCTGGCCTACAATGGTGAACTTGTGTGATCGAAACGATTTGAATTTGAATTCTATTAATATTTTCTAAATCGAATCATCTCCACTATAGTCGTGCAATGCAGTGTCTCTTTTGAATTATTTTCCCAATAAACAAGACAAAAATTATACTTAAAAGATAAAAAATTGCCCCTATTTGAATAAACAAGACAAAATATATTAAAAGATAACAACCACGAGTGTCAACCCGTAACCACGAAAACAAATAAGAGAGAGAATTAAGTACAAATTTTTGCTAGTGAAAAATAAATTATACTCCCTTCGTCTCCGAAGTTTGAGCAGTATTCTTTTTTGGATTGTCCCGCGAAGCTTGAACATTTTTTTATATGGAAAAAGCCTTTTCATTTATTCACATTTTCACTTTTTTACATATCATCCCATCCTTAACACACAAAATACTAACCCTTAAAATCCGTGCCAAAATTATTTTTACTCAAACTTCGCAGAGCAGAGGGAGTATATGTTTGTGTCACGATAATGGATATTTTGTAGTGAACAAGTCTTTATGAATATTACATAACGACAATTTAATTATGATATACATATATAGGATATTCTATGAATATTTGTTTATAATTTTATTTTCTATATCGATAAATCCAATATTTCGAGTCTTATCCTATTGTGAATCACCTATGGTCCTATATATACTGCTATACAAATATAATTTTGCTTCGAGTTCAATCATTTGCACATGAAATGGCATAATTCAACATTGAAGAAAGATCGCATTATTCGCATATATGAACAAATACATAAGACATATACCATGTAATAGAATCAATTATCATGTCCGAATATGTGATAGGCAATAATAAAATAAATTTAAAATAAAAAAAGGAGAA
Organism: Salvia miltiorrhiza; assembly: GCF_028751815.1. Taxonomy (NCBI): domain Eukaryota; kingdom Viridiplantae; phylum Streptophyta; class Magnoliopsida; order Lamiales; family Lamiaceae; genus Salvia; species Salvia miltiorrhiza. The sequence continues at coordinate 9,950,379 of NC_080389.1, forward strand.
CAAGGGAATAATCCAAATCGATAATTTAATATAGGGTAATTACGTCTAAATGTATAAACTTTCACTAATTTTTTATTTTACATATAAACTCAAAATTACCTCCAAATACTTCAACTTTCAATATTACATTAATTGGTAATTTTTGGTGAAGTAATACTATCATACCTAGCTAAAGTTGAAAATTAGTGTTATTGTGACTAGCTAAAGTGATATAGACATCTCGCTACATCGTCTGTATATGCCATGTCGATATCTCAAACATTCACCTTAAAATTAATTTGGGGGCAATTGGCGATCGTGCAAAAAATCAGAACAATTGAAAATTGTATTTGAATACAGAATTAATTTTTAACTTATGTGCTGAACAAAAATTAGATAAAAATTCGTTTATTTAGACATAATTATTTCTTTAAAATAATATAATTGGTAGTTTTTAGGCTCTATTTGTTTATTGGTGACTATATTGGCCAAAATTATTCAAAATTAAATGAACTAAGATTATTCGAGATAAATTTTGTTATAAGGGAATAATAAGACTCATCAGCCATGCCTAATCTTACGTACCACTATCCTCAAATTAAAGTCCCCAACCAAATTTATCCAATCAAATAATATAGTATATATCTTATAAAATTAAAATTTATTATCCATCAAATGGAAAACCTATTAATTTAATGGGGCAAAAATATGTGAAATTAAATTGTAGAAATTTCCAACCGATCAACGTTGCAGGGCTCATAATCACAAGACCCCTTATCCAACCACACATGCTTTCAACTCCACACGTCACCTCTCTTCCCTTCCAAATTCCCAATCTTTTTCTCTCTTTCAACTACTCTATATGCTGAATGCCCAAAAAAAAGAATGCCCACAAACGGCCATTCTTGTTTCACAAATTCAAGGTGTGTACCCTCTGCTCTCACGTTTGTACATTTGATGTTGTCTTAGTTTGCACTGGTTAATAATAGCTTCGGCATTTCTCATATTCACCACAGTTTGTTAGGTGTGATTGTGCATTTTGAAAGCTTATTTTAGTTTTTGAGAGGTTGTGAGAGATTGTGCAATGCTGGTATTTAGTTTGATTAAAAATTGATTCTTGCTGCCAAAAAAAAAGGTACAATTGAAGGTCTGTGTTTTACTTTCGTAGTGTTAGTGTATATATATATTTCGAGTTGAGAATGAAGAAAACTAATTAAGGAATAATGTTATGGTTTTAGCAGCTTGACATTCCAATTATAGTAAGTTTTTAGTAGAATATGCTACTTCAGCTCAAGAGCTTAATCTAAAATTAGCATATTATATAATTGAACAAACGGTTTCTTTATGCTGATGTTTGATCAATTGAAAGATACTTACAAGTATAAAATTGAATCTTTTTTGTTGTTGTTGTTTGAGATACCCGCAGCCGTTATCTTGAAAGATAAAACTCTCTTAGCTGTTAAATTCATAGAAGATGCAAGCTCATTGAAAATGTCAATGAATTAAGGCGGATAGATTCATGATTCTCTCCAAGGAATATCAGTAAGATTCTATGAAGGATTAATTGCCTGTAAATACATCAAAAAAATTCTCTCTAAATCCTTCATTTCTTTTTCTTTATTTTCTCATGATAAATTTTCAACCCGAGAAAATATAATGTATTGTTTGACCAAGAAAAAATAATGTTGGTTAAGAACTGAAATTAGGATATACTTCGTGTATTTATAAACAATTAACTCATATATGAACTATAAAAAAAAATTGGAAAAAAAATAAATATGTAACAATTTGTGGTGATTTGAACAGTTAATAGCCTTGCTTCAAGAAGTGGAGGATTCTAGTGTTAGCTTTTCTATTGGTAGGGGCTATTAATTCGTTTTTATGTTTTTGTATCTTCTCTATTTAGAAAATCTAAACTATCTTTGTATTTACTTATAGTTGTGAGTATCTACTTGTAGTTGTGAGTGGATATATTGAAGATTGACCTAAAATAGTTCATGAGAGTGAGGATATGCTAATGGAGTTTTACATTGTTTGGAGAAATAAAAAAACAATCATGTTTTTGTACTGCAACACAATATATCTCACAAGCAATGCTTGGAGCTTTTGTATCTTTGGTGAATTCATTCTTTTGCAATATGTGACACATTTACTCCAACTCAGGTAGTGAACCATGGCTTTCCCGCTATACTCGGGAGTGCTTTCCAATGGTGAAAGCAAATTACTGCACGATAAATCGAAACTAGTTAGTAGTTGTGAAAGGTTTGGCTGCAGTAGCAGAGCTGATCTCAACGGCGGCAATCTAATGGTAAGAGTAGGTTCGGGTAAATGGAACCTCCGGTACCTGAAGCTGTTAAAAACTCATCAGTTTCGTGAAGGGTTGGGCTCGAGACAGTCGCCCATAGGGACGGGGAAGAGTGCTCCTTCGAACCGTGGGATTAGCTCAGTCATAGCTGAGGTGATTGATGACTTCCACTTCTATATATACTCAGAAAGAGTTCCTCATGCATATATCTCAGTCATGTTTTTTTCCTCTTCCAAATGCTCTAAATAGTTTTTAAGGTGTGTTTTCTTTGATTGTAAATTTATCATGAGAAAATGAGAGAAAAAACAAATTTGTACCTTTAAATCCCTCCTTTTTCTCTCATTTTCTACAAAAGAGAATTTCACCATTTTCTATTCATCCTTGAAGTGCAAAAAAGGAACAAGAGAGGATGAAATTATCTTGTATAGAAAATAAGGGTAAAAAATGAGGGATTTAAAGAGATGAAAAAAAATTGTCCCTTATTTTTTCATGATAAATTTACAACTAATTAAAGAGAACATACCTTAGTATTCAAGTAATTTATGTATATTATGCTTCGACCCTTTGATGTCTTATTCAGTACTCGAGTATTGATTATGAATGTATGTTTGAGATGTTAAGTAAGAACAAGTTAAGCATGACCCCTTTCTATATAATATTTTCGATTTAACTATCCTTAGAGAAGTCCGGTTGTGATAGAGTTGTCTGTTGCTTTCTGTTTAACAAATAGTCCTTCTGTGTAGGTGAGGAAGAAACTACGTTTCCCAGAGGCGTTGACTCTTGATTTTTGGAAGAAACGGAGCTATGTCGAGGGAGCAGCAATCGTGGTGGCGTTAGCACTGATGTTGGCTCCATCAGCTGGGGCTGTGGATGCTCTAAAAACTTGCACTTGCTTGCTGAAGGAGTGCAGGTAACGAGATGTTGAGTTTTCCCCTTTGTTTTAGTATGAACACGAACACGAACGTGATTATGCCAATACTGATCACGAGCAATGATGTTGGCACAGGTTAGAACTTGCAAAGTGCATTGCGAATCCTTCATGTGCTGCCAACGTTGCGTGCCTCAACACCTGCAACAACAGGCCCGACGAGACTGAGTGCCAGGTATAACTCCCAACACGACACCTTAAACTTGTTCACCTCTAATAAGTACTCCCTCCTTCGTTCCCTCACTTCTTTTGGACACATAGATTAAGGAGAAAGTGTAAATTGGATAAAAGTGATTGGGCCCATATCTTTTTAAGAGTTAAATATTGCCTTTTATGGAAATGGGCCATCTTTAATGGGACGGTCCAAAATAAAAAAAACGAGCCATCTTTAATGGGACGGAGGGAGTAGTAGGTTTCTCATCATGCATCCTTGTGTATGATTGCCAGATAAAGTGCGGAGATCTGTTTGCAAACAGCGTTGTGGACGAGTTCAACGACTGTGCAGTCTCACGGAAGAAGTGTGTGCCTCGTAAATCCGATCTAGGCGAGTTTCCCGCACCAGATCCGGCAGTTCTAGTGCAGAACTTCAACATGAGTGATTTCAATGGGAAGTGGTTCATAAGCAGTGGCTTGAATCCTACGTTTGACACTTTTGATTGCCAGCTGCACGAGTTCCACACTGAGGGCAGCAAGCTCGTGGCGAACTTGACATGGCGGATCAAGACTCCGGATACCGGCTTTTTCACTCGAACAGCGGTTCAGAACTTCGTCCAAGATCCTAAATATCCGGGGATATTATACAACCACGACAACGAGTATCTTCACTACCAAGACGACTGGTAACCTCTACTGCCTCTCATCCTTTTGCATAAATCTGGTTTTTCATCCTCGTTCCTCGGATTTGTGCACTTCCTATATAGTTCGACATACTGTTAGGGGTGTTTACTTTGCATGATTGAGTATTTTAATCTCGAAGAGTAGGATTTCTCCAATCCCACCCTTTCAATGAGATTAGAATCAAGTAAAATTAGCTTAAATTATAGAAATAATTAAGAGCCTTATAATATCCCAAAGTTGTAATTCATCTAAGTCAACAAGGGATTAATCTTATTATTTTTATCTATCAAGGCTAATCACCAAAGTAAACGTGCACTTAAATAATTTGTTTCTCCTAGGAAAAAGAAAAATGATGATTCTGAATCACTTGAGCAGGTACATTCTCTCATCCCAAGTGGAAAACAAACCCGACGACTACATATTCGTCTACTACCGCGGCCGGAACGATGCGTGGGACGGCTACGGCGGCGCAGTGATCTACACCAGAAGCGCGGTCCTGCCCGAGAGCATCGTGCCCCGGCTAGAGAAGGCGGCCAAGAATGTCGGCCGCGACCTGAGCCAGTTCATCAAAACGGACAATACGTGTGGGCCCGAGCCCCCCCTTGTCGAGAGGCTGGAGAAGACGGTGGAGGAGGGCGAGGAGATCATCGTGAGGGAGGTCGAGGAGATCGAGCAGGAGGTTGAGCTGGAGGTCGCAAAGGCGGAGATGTCGTTACTCGAGAGGCTTATGAAAGGGTTCCAAGAGCTGATCAAGGACAAAGATTACCTCCTACAAGAGCTGAATAAGGAAGAGATGGATCTGTTGAGTGAGCTGAAAATGGAGGCAACTGAGGTGGAGAAGCTCTTTGGTGGAGCTCTGCCTTTGAGAAAACTTAGGTGAATGTTTATATAGTTGAAAGAAAAAGCTACATTGATTTTTATTACCATTTTGTTTCAAGACTACTAATGTATATATAGTTCATTCATGATACATTATAGTACTATTTTTTTCAAAAATGATCAATAATGATTCTTCATTTTTCTCCGCAATAACTTGAACCCTCGACCTATTAGTTAAAGGAGAAGCGTCTTACTAATTGAGTTGCACTTCGTTGTCGATACATTTATACTATTAATTTGTTAATGGGACTATTGTACAATCATTCCCGTAAAACATCAATAATTTGACTATTTCAAAAGAATAATAATATATACAAAAAAATGTTTAGTGGGGGCTTAAGCCCCCTTTAGCTCCTCGGGTCAGCCAGTGGTCATCTTTGGTTACCAACTGTATTTTCTGACTCTGGAAATTACTTTTTTGCCTCCATCAAATTTTTTTATAATAGGGCAAGTTGAATCACATATCAATTGCAAACATCTTTCTATAATAGGCTAGTTGAATCAAACAACAATTTGGGCTAGAGCCCAAATTTTGTTTAGGAGATGCTAAAGCTCAAAATTAACGAGCCCAAGATCAATTTAATCTTTATAGATATTTTGATTTGATTTAGTTGGATTTTACTAATATAGATTTTATTATCAACTTTGGCCATGTAGAATCTTTTTTTTTAGGGCCATGTAAAAACTTTATGAGATAGCTAATTTCTTATGTAGAGATGGATCTAGAGGTGGGCCCAAGAGGGCAACGGCGATCCATAGTCTCAATTTTTGTTTAGTTGAAATTGAATATGCATGAGACATTGGGAATTTCTTCTATTTTTTCCTTTGCTAAAACTCGAACAATTTTGAGAAAATTCGGTTTAGATATAAAATCCGGCAATGTAAAGAGATACCATTATCCACCAAATTATTTGGGATCCTCTTCTCCACTTGTTGGTATCCCATTATTATTATTTTTTTTCAGTTTTTTTCATTGTCTCATTCAATTTTAATTTCTAGTGTTTTATTTATTATTTTATAGTTATTCATTGGGAATCCGAATATTGACGTAAAGACTTATCTTTCAACATAATATCCGTAAAGTTTTAATTAATAATCGATTATTATGGTTGGTTATTCCATATATATGGTATATAATGTTATTATTTTTTTATATAAATTAACAGTATTAAATAAAGAAATTTAAAGACCGCACCACATGGGACTCGAATCCAAGACCTATGACCTTATGCATTAACCCCTTACCGCTTGGCCAACACACGCACACTATAATGTTATTAAACTTCAATAACATTAATTAGGGTTCATTATATTACAATGTTTCTTATTTTAATAACAACTATTATTAAAAAATAAATTTACTAGTGAAACATAAAAGATAAAATATATTTTATTTATATAGAGATATAATTGCACATGATAGTATATATACATGAACAGTAACAGTAAATGTTGCATAACATCTCCATTGCTAAAATATCACCATATGCATTGTTTTTCCCACTGGGCCAATAATTATGGTGCTGTAATTTGAGAAAGATGCTGCAGCGCAAATCATGGTGATGCAAAAGTCTTCTTACATTTTTACTTATGTTGTGTTGACTCCCATTCTTCATTTCCCAAAAGTGCTTCTTGGTGAAAAGGGTAAAAAGTTTTAGGTTCGTTAATCGAAACGAGTGATTCGATGTTATCTTTGAAGAATTAACAAGTCATATACTAAGAGCATGAACAACGCTGGGTGCGAAGGCCGGATCGAACCCGGCCTATCGCACCCGCTGGCATTGCTGCACCCGGGTGCAATGGGGTGGGGCGATGGAACGCACCAGCAGCGTGTGGGAGCGAAAGAGGGGGCGTATTTACACGCGCCCCTTTTCAAACCAAAAAAAAAAAGGAAAATTGGAAAAAAAAATTGCAAGTTAAATAAATCGGCAATAGCCGTTTTTTTTGTACCGTTTTTTTCTATCCGTTGCCTTTTTTTTTTTTTAAATTCTTAGCACCTATATATATCAACTTTCTTACAAAAACATTCATCATTCTATTTTAGGATTTTTAGGATTTTTTATTTTATGTTTATTTTAATTTAAGTAATTTAGGATTTTAATTTATTGTATTGCAACTTTAATTCAATCAATGTAGGATTTGAATTTGAATTCAATGAAATTTTAATTTATCAATTATTGTAAATTTAAAATGGAAACTAGAATAAAACTATATCAAAAATAAAATAAAATCCATTGCACCCAAGTGAGTGCAATACCATTGCTGGAGTGGGTGCAATGGTTGTTGATGCTCTAAGAAATTGTGATACGTAAAAAGTAATTATTGTAATATATATAAAAAAAACATAAAGAAGTGAATAATAGTCACTAAATTATTAAACTTTTATCATATTTTGATTTAACATATTAACTTAAAAAATTTGTTTGATAATTATCGAAATTTTAAATTCATTTGATTTTGCTAACACATTGGATTCTGACCCAATTTAATGTTAACGCAATGCCTGAAACATTCGAGGTGATTAAATCAATCGATTATTATTTTTTTAATTTGGCGAAACGTCGCATTTAAATTATTGATATCTAAATTGTGTTTAGTGGGATAAATAATGACAGATCTTGGTCTCGTTATAGCAAAATTAAATTAAATTAAAAGTTTAGTAATTGTAAGACATATTTTAAAGTTAGTGCGTGCAAAATCTGAATTTGGGAAAAATGCAATTTAATTTTACTGATTATTCCTTCGTTCCATTAAACATGAGTCACTTTTTATTTAGGATTGTCCCATGCATTAAAGATGACTTATTTTCTTAAAATGTAATATTTAATTATTAAAAAGTTATGGATCCTATTAGTGTTATCGAATTTACATCTTCTTCTTAATATTCGTACTGAAAAGAAATGAGTCATGTTTAATAAGACAGATGGAGTATTAATTACAAAATCTATTATTATTATATGAGTAAAAAGTACATGAAGATCAATCTTCTTGCTCATTCATAAATCAATATTTATGAGCAAAATTTATATGGTACCTCCTACAACACACACACATATGTATATCTAATAAAAACCTCTTTTAACATGAGAACTAGGAACCACATCTTAGCCTTTAAAATTGAAGATCTAGTGGTTAGGATTGATTGTTTTTAAATAGCCGCCTTTTCTGATTTGGTTAGTTCCCTTTTACCGTTTTTTTTTATTTTTGTTTACTAGAAGGATATTTTAGTCCTTATATATTATTCTTATTTAATTAAATACTCTTAAATATTGGATTAAATTGTTAGTGACGTTTTTTTTTTCTTCTTGTTTTTTAATTATACTCAATAATAGATACTAAGACTTAGTGAATACTATTTTATCATTATAGAGAGCCTTATTTTATTTGTATTGCACGTTAAGACTTAATGAATATTATTTTAAAATTTATTTGCATAATATCTATGAGTTGCATAAGTAAATTATATAATTGCATAATTATATGTCTACTGTTGCACGTTTAATTTTTGAGTTGCATTCCCTTTTACTTTTTTGCACAATTAATTATGCAGTTCATTCTATTTATATGTAGATTTTAGTTGCATTGTAACTAAGAACCAATAACAATCATTGATTTAAGTAAAATAGAGGACTGAGATTATAGTACAGATGCACATTTTAATTTATAATTTAAATGTAATTGAAATTACTAAAATGGTAGAAATGTAATACATAAATTAAATACTTTTTATGTTCTTCACTTCACTTTGTACAATTAACTATGCAATTATAATTTCATCTATGCAATTTTGAAACTCTAATGTGCTATTTAATATTTGAAAACCAACTGTCAAATTTCATATATGCATTTTCAATAATCAACTATGCAATTTAATCTATGAATTGCGAATCAATAAAGGACCTATGCACTCCATCTATGAACAATGCAATTACAATTTCATCTTCTACAACACAACCCGAATAATCATCTATGCACTTCAACTTCCAACTATGCAACTCAAACTACGCATCCAAAATTATAATATATGCAATACAAGCCAAAAAATGATCTATGTACTTCATCAACTAACTATGCAATTAGGATATCTTCAAGTATGCTACTAAAACTTATACACCTACACAACATCGAAACCTACTACTCAATTTCAATCCCTACTATGCATCTGAATCAATCAGTTGTGCATTCAAGAAATTGCTGTTCAATAATTTCGAAACAAACGACAGCTTCATCAAATTCCCAAACCTATTCAATTACACGTTTTAATCATGAAAATTAGAAACACCAGTTATACTAAACAAATTCCATCAAGTTCTTGAGCAAATTTCAGATCGACCACACGAAACAAAAACTAATTTAATTGTGCAAGAAGATATATTAACTATGCATTATAATCTATGCATCTAGAATTTCGAACTATGCAACAAAATAAGAAACTAAGCAATAAGACATGAAACTGTGCAACTCAATCAAGGAACTATGCAAACTAAATTTCAAAGTGCAGATGAATGTTAAAAACTTAAAAAACCCGGATTCGGTTGCCGCCTGTACTAAATCAATCAACGGAAAGCTAAATCTCCGCGGTCAGATGTGTTAAACAGCTCTGTCGCCATCGCGGCCTTAGACCAAAGATGCATAGAAATGCGTGCCTTTCTCCGCCTGCTATAGAATCGCCTTTGTCTTGCACAGTTCCGAGGCAATCGCCTCCACTGTCTCCTTGCACTGATCGGCGCCGGAAACCGCCTTCGACTTGCACAAATCGACGCCGGAAACAGCCTTCGAATTGCACAGATCAGCGTCCGAAACCACCTTCTACTTGCACAGTACAACGCCGGAAACCACCTTCGACTTGCACCGTTTCGATCGCCGTCCACAGTTTTGATCGGTGGGTTGGAGGTGCATAGGCGGCTCCACTCACCTTGAAACCCAAGATAAAAGTCAACAATTCAAAATGAATTAGGAATAAGAAATCGTGTGACTAATTTAGAATTCCAGTATTACATTTTTACCCTTAGAATTTTAATTATATTTAAATTACTAATTAAATTGTGCATTTGTATTATTAATCTCAGCCATCTATTTTTTCTAAATCAATGGTTTAGATTAGGTTCCTAGTTCTCATCTTAAGGGGGGTTTCTACATTAACCCCACCCTATATATATATATATATATATATAATATATAATTTATTGAAATATATTTTAAATTTTTTATTTGGTTATTCAAATTGTCTAAGGCAAAACAGAAAGATGGGCCTATAGTGACAACACCCTTTATAAAAGGGAAAATCAAACACCACACTATTTGAATCTAATTTCCTTTGTTTTTCAATTTTCCAAAATTAACCGACTATTTATTTCACTACTAATAAAAAATTGGGTAGCTGCTAGATCTAGTGGAGTGGTGTAGTGTGGCCTAAAAATAAACCGACCAAGAAGTGCCTTCACACATTGGTAACCATTAAAAGATTAAATAAAATACAAAAAGGGTTCATTTTTAATGTCAATAATTAGGCACTAAAAGTGGGCTTTGGTTGACTCCCATCACTTGTCTTCACACTCACACAGATTCCAATAGTCTTACCTAATTTGTCTTTGACGCAAACTCCACCTCATTTTCCTTGTCTTCGTTTCCTTTGACAATCTGTCTTAAATGGAACTCCACTACACTATAAATTAAAACATAGATAAGTGAAATAAATAGCCTTTTCTTGTTTTAGGAAGGCACAAGATAATGATTTTTCTTTTCCTCTTTCTATCGTGTTTTTTTTTTTGATAAGAAAAGGAATTTATTAAAAGGAAGAACGAAGGTACCAGCAGTACCAAAAGAAAATTACGTCATAGGAGATGGAACTCCCGCAATCCAGGCTTCTAAACTCGAATCAGAGTTAAGAAACCCGAAGATCTTACCCCAACCCCACATTCTCACCTTAATCTCCGAGACCACTTTGGAAATTTTCCATCCTTTTTCTTCGAATCTGCTCGTATTTCTACATCTCCAAACGACCCAAGCAACACAACACCACAGCGCCAACAGGAATTTCCGACTTTCTTTCCGGTTTCCAAAGTTGGTAAAGAGAAGGAAGTGTGAAACCACGCTTTGTGGTCGCACGAAACAGATGCCAAGCCATCTAAAGATATCATCCCAAACTTTTTCAGTCTTTGGGCAGTGAAAAAGCAGATGGTTAATCGTCTCCTCGCTATGAAAGCACGCATTACATCCGGTATCAACTTCATTCAGCACAATGTTTCTTCTTCTAAGATTGGCGCAAGTAGGTAGTCGATCTCTGAGCGTCCTCCAGGCCATGACTCTTGCTTTAAGCGGGACTGGGCTTTTCCACACCTTGGAGAGGATCTCATTGATCGCTTCCGAGGTTCGCCTTTCTTGTCTTGTCTCTTTGATGACTTCGTAAGCCGACTTAGTGGAAAAAATACCATCTTTAGCGGCGGACCAGGACCAAACATCAGGCACACCTGCAACAAGATTGGCACCAGAAATGAAGGACAACAGGTCATGAACCCCCCTCTTTTCCCTTTCGAAGAGCTCTCGTCTCCAACTCAGATCCCACTTCCAGCCCTGACAAACATGGTTTTCGTACCTCAATTCCACATGATTTGTTGTCATTTCCCTTCATATTTTGCTTGCCAATGCGTGTTTGTACCATAATATTGAGTTTTATGAAGATTTGATGTCTTGGTGTAGTTTTGGAGTAATTTCAGGAAAAATCAAGGATTAATTGGAGGATTTTGAAGATATTATATTGAAGTACGTCTCGAGAGGAATCCGTGAGCGCAAACGGCGATCAAATCCGAGTCCGGACGAGGGAGAACGGAGCAAAACGAGCGGACTGCGCATAACGCCCAGTAGCCCGCGGTCACCACCCGCGGCCGCGGGGTAAGACCGCGGGTCAGCTGTTCCCGACTCAGGAGACACCCGCGGTCACCACCCGCGGCCGCGGGGCGGGACCGCGGGTCCCCTGAGCATCCCCCACGTTTGAAGGCCGCGGACGCGGGCCGTGACCGCGGGAAAAGGGCGGGGCTCCCCCAAATGGACCCCAAACGCGATTTTAGCCTCAAAACTCTATTTTTCTCTTCTTTTCCCCATTCATTCACCACACACACCCACTTCATCTTCCCCAACTCTCCAATTCCAAACCCTAGCCTCCATTCTCTACCATTTTTTCTCTCTTCCACACACAAAAACAACACCAAAATCAAATAAAGAAGGGGAAGACTTGGAAAGGAGCTCATCAAGACTACATGATTGAAGATCAAGATTATAGGATTTGTCTATGAATCTCTATCTCTCTATATCTTTATTTATGTTTTCTTATGACTTGAGATTTGCTTTTATTATGAATATGCTTGGCTAAAATCTCTTATCTTAGGGATTAGATTAGATGGATTTGTAATGGATTGATTTCTTTGTTCAATATATATCTTGATTGTGCTTATTGTTATCTTTTCAAGTCCTAGATTTATCTCTTGTATGATTGGTTGGCCACCTTTTGTGCATTTCTAATTTGTGATTTGAATCGGGAGAGGATAATTACAATAGATTAGGAGTTTGATACATATCATCTCAATAAACCGGGAGGTTGAGAGGTGGGTGAGGGCTTATTGATCTTTTGTGCTATTGGGAGTTATAGGTTAGAAATTGACCGGGGACGGCAATTATGACCCGTAATCTACTGTTTTAGTCGTCCGGGAGGGGGCTAAAACTAGTGGGGAGATCGCCCTAGATAAGTAAGTCATAACAAGATTTATATTGATTTAAATTGAAGTTCATTACGATCCATCGAAATCTAGTCCCTAGGATAACTTTCCTTTGAGTCATTCCCCAATTTATTCACTAAGTTTATGTTATTGTTATTTACTTTGCTTGCTTTAATTTAGCTTTGTTTTAGTTTTCAATACCTCTTGAACTTTGGTTGTCTAAATAGATTGAAAACAACTTATTAATAATATTTAGAAGTTTAAATTCACCAATCCTTGTGGAATACGACCTTGCTTCCACTTATTGCAGCTACACCGTATACTTGCGGCGTGGTGAAAATAATAGCGAACAAGTTTTTGGCGCCGTTGCCGGGGATTGGTTGAGTTTTTACTTTTGATATTGTGAAAAGTTGTTTTTATCTAATTTAGATATTGTTTTTATGTTTGTTTATTTATATGTTTATTTGTTTTTGTTAGAGAAAATTGCTCCACAACCGTAAAAGCGGCACCAAAAATGGATGATGGAAGGAATGAGTTGGTTGAGCAACTCCAACTACAATTGGCGTTGATGCAACTTAAGTTGCGTGTTTTGGAAGCCAAAAGAAATTGTAGGCAACCAATGATCCAAAAAGCCTTCCAACCAATACCTTCCTATGGTGACTTTTATGACATGGGGTGCAATGCCATGGAGTGGCAATCACCATTGGAGTATGAGGACCATTTCAATAGTTGGAATTATGAAATTTCTTATTCCACTCAAGAAGGCTTCCAAGGGGGAAATCGATACTATCAAGAGGAGAAATCAAATTCAAAAGACGATCTCCTTCAATTCTTCATAGCTACACAAGCTTGGATAGAAAAAAGTCTAGCAAAATCGGAGGTTATGCTAGAAGAGCAAAGAAGGTCTTTGGCTACCACTATGGAAAATCAAAAGCGAATTGATGATTTGTGCATGGCCATTAGCCTTCAAAATGGAACCTTGTATGAGGAACCAATGCCAATGCTAAGTGAAGAGCCTCAAGAAGTTGAAGAAGAGTATGAAGAAGATGAGGATCAATTCTCCAAACCCCTTGAAGTCGAGAGCCCAACTTTTCCGACACAACCTCTACAATTTCAAAAAGATGAAGATTTCACAAGCTTTAAAGAAAGCAAAGTCAAAAATTTTGTCGATCCTTACCTCGCCACAGGCGATTCTATGAAAGCTTGCTTCTTTCACTTTTATTTATCTTCATCTTTTGATTTTCACTTTGATTTGTCTAATAAGGAATTGTTTGAGTGTGGTGGTACTCTAGATGGTGAACGAGATTATCATGACGCCCGTGATGTCTCAAGAATTGCAAAGCCACCATATTTTTGGGTCGCGGTGGATGGAGCATGCAAATTTGATGAGAAATGGCCACCGCCTAAGCCTCCACCTCGTTTGTGAGTACGAGACAAGTAACCATTTTCTCCTTCATCCAAACTTATTTCTCCTTTGTGTGAAATAAGTTTGGGGGGAGGGTGAAGATGAGTTACTTATCTCATTTATCCGTTGTTTATTTATTTAGTTAGTTTAGTTATGTTACAATAATTAGTTTTGTCTATGTTTTTTTAGCTTTTCCTTGTCTTTTGTTTTTGAGCTTGATTGTTGAAAAACATGAGTTGGATGAAATGTGTGTTGGGCTTATGATATGAATGTTGCTTTTGAAAAGAAATTGTGTGTATCACTTGTGGATTATGCATGAAAAGTTTGAACTTGTGACAAGTGAGTTAAATGTTTTGCCTCCAAGAACTTGATAATGAGCTTGTAAGATTTGAGCCATTGATTGTCATATTATCACAATCTCATTTTGTTCTTGAGTGTAAATCGATTGAGCATGTATGTTGGTCTCTAGAACTTGCCATGAGTCCTCTCTTGAAAATAAAAGTAGATGTGTTATGAATGTTGAGATGATTGAAGGCCATCTTTGCAAACCACTTAACCCAAATCTTGTCCAAATTCTCATATGATCATAGTTTACCCACTTTTGTGCCTTATAACTTTTCTTTGAATTAACCAATGATGGGTAGAACTTAGATTGTTAGTGATTGCTTTGATGAAAAGGTTTGGGAAATGATTGAAATTGCTTATCAAGCTTTGATTGAGTGAAAATCACTAGTCCCCTATGAGCTTAGAAAGAGAAAGAAATGAAAATGAATGTGAATAAAAGAGCATAAAGGGGAGTGATTTGCCTTTCGAATCATAGCCATGATAGATATCACTAAGGATGAAAAGATGAAATGTAGGGATTTTGGTTTTTGATTGATAAGAGAAATGGTGAAGTTGATTTGTTCATTGTGATTGATGGATTGTGGGATGAGTCACTTTGCCTAAAAAAACTACTCACCTTACCAAAGAGCCCTCATTACAACCCAATGAAAGCCCTTTTTGATCTCTATTTATAACACATTGAAGCATAGAGAGTTAGGACAAATGGCAAGCCTATGGTAGATTGCATGCATTGTTTCGAATTGAGTGTAAACACGTCCATTCTAAACACTTGAGAGTCGAGTGCATCATTGAAACATTCACCTTGTGAGGATTCAAGCTTGAAGGCTATAATGTTGAACTTACTATCACTTGTGACTTCTTGAAATGCATATCTACTTGTGATACACTAGTGAAATATTTTGAAAAAATTGAAGCCCTTGAAATGACACCAATTCATTCTCATATGTTTGTTATCTTTTATTTCTCTTCTCTTTGTTGTTTAGGGACAAACAACGCTTTAAGTTTGGGGGGGTTGACAAACATGGTTTTCGTACCTCAATTCCACATGATTTGTTGTCATTTCCCTTCATATTTTGCTTGCCAATGCGTGTTTGTACCATAATATTGAGTTTTATGAAGATTTGATGTCTTGGTGTAGTTTTGGAGTAATTTCAGGAAAAATCAAGGATTAATTGGAGGATTTTGAAGATATTATATTGAAGTACGTCTCGAGAGGAATCCGTGAGCGCAAACGGCGATCAAATCCGAGTCCGGACGAGGGAGAACGGAGCAAAACGAGCGGACTGCGCATAACGCCCAGTAGCCCGCGGTCACCACCCGCGGCCGCGGGGTAAGACCGCGGGTCAGCTGTTCCCGACTCAGGAGACACCCGCGGTCACCACCCGCGGCCGCGGGGCGGGACCGCGGGTCCCCTGAGCATCCCCCACGTTTGAAGGCCGCGGACGCGGGCCGTGACCGCGGGAAAAGGGCGGGGCTCCCCCAAATGGACCCCAAACGCGATTTTAGCCTCAAAACTCCATTTTTCTCTTCTTTTCCCCATTCATTCACCACACACACCCACTTCATCTTCCCCAACTCTCCAATTCCAAACCCTAGCCTCCATTCTCTACCATTTTTTCTCTCTTCCACACACAAAAACAACACCAAAATCAAATAAAGAAGGGGAAGACTTGGAAAGGAGCTCATCAAGACTACATGATTGAAGATCAAGATTATAGGATTTGTCTATGAATCTCTATCTCTCTATATCTTTATTTATGTTTTCTTATGACTTGAGATTTGCTTTTATTATGAATATGCTTGGCTAAAATCTCTTATCTTAGGGATTAGATTAGATGGATTTGTAATGGATTGATTTCTTTGTTCAATATATATCTTGATTGTGCTTATTGTTATCTTTTCAAGTCCTAGATTTATCTCTTGTATGATTGGTTGGCCACCTTTTGTGCATTTCTAATTTGTGATTTGAATCGGGAGAGGATAATTACAATAGATTAGGAGTTTGATACATATCATCTCAATAAACCGGGAGGTTGAGAGGTGGGTGAGGGCTTATTGATCTTTTGTGCTATTGGGAGTTATAGGTTAGAAATTGACCGGGGACGGCAATTATGACCCGTAATCTACTGTTTTAGTCGTCCGGGAGGGGGCTAAAACTAGTGGGGAGATCGCCCTAGATAAGTAAGTCATAACAAGATTTATATTGATTTAAATTGAAGTTCATTACGATCCATCGAAATCTAGTCCCTAGGATAACTTTCCTTTGAGTCATTCCCCAATTTATTCACTAAGTTTATGTTATTGTTATTTACTTTGCTTGCTTTAATTTAGCTTTGTTTTAGTTTTCAATACCTCTTGAACTTTGGTTGTCTAAATAGATTGAAAACAACTTATTAATAATATTTAGAAGTTTAAATTCACCAATCCTTGTGGAATACGACCTTGCTTCCACTTATTGCAACTACACCGTATACTTGCGGCGTGGTGAAAATAATAGCGAACAAGCCCCCGTTCTCCCAAAAACCCGACTCACTAATGAGGGCTTCTTTATTAGCACTAAGGAGGTACAACCTAGGAAACACCAGTTTGAGAGGCAACGACCCCGCCCACTTGTGATCCCAGAATTTTGTGGACTTCCCATCCCCGACTTTAATGCTAATATTGTCAAGGAACCAAGACTCCCCCGAACCTCCTACCACGGAGATGACTCTAGACCACCATCCGTCCCTGACCCTGCCTCTACCAGAACATTTCACCGAATTCTGACCCCACTCAAGGTCCCCGTAAAGCGATTTAACCACTCTAGCCCACAACCTTCCTCCCCCCTTTAAAAATCTCCAAAACCATTTCACCACAAGAGCATGATTAAACCATTCTAAGTTTTTGAAATCAAGCCCCCCCTCTGATTTTGAAGTGCACAGGTCACTCCACTTCACCCACGCCACCGGGTGCGAGATTCCTCCTCCCCCCCCTCCCCACAGGAAATTGCCACATAAAGAGTTTAAGGCACGCACCGTTGCTTTTGGAATAAAGGAGAAAGAAAGCTGATAGATAGGAATGGATTGTAAAATAGCTTTCACCAGAGTGATTCGACCTGCAAAAGAAAGCTTCCTTTTCTTCCAAGAATCAATTTTCTTCTTAACTTTTTCGACCAGAAAATTCCAGTCAATCACCTTTTTGCAGCCACCACCCACCTTTAAACCAAGATATTTGAACGGCGTAGAGCCAACTTTACATCCCAAGACCGCCGCCATCCTCTCGAGTCTATTTTCATCGACTCCAATACCCATGAGATTGCTCTTGTTAAAATTCACCGCCAGACCTGAAATCATTTGGAACAATCTCAAAATATACTTAACTGCCTCTGCATTTCCTTCTTCATCTGCCAACAAGAAAACCAAATCATCGGCGTATTGGAGATGTGAAATCCTAATTGAATCTTTCCCAATCTCCGCCGGCCACACAAATCCGTTCTCCACTGCTCTGTCGACCAAAGAGTTTAATCCTTCCGCTGCGATAATTGAAGTTTTGTATGACTATTTTGATGTTTTCTACAAGATTGGACGATTGGAATTTATGTTCTTTCAAGGTAAAAATCACAAAAACTTTAAAGTATCTTTTAGATTATGAATTATCTTTTAAATTTTAAATTACTCCCTCCGTCCCGCGAAGCGTGACCCACTTTCCTTTTTGGATTGTCCCACGAAGCTTGACCTGTTTCTAAAAATAGCAAAAAATTTTACCATTTATTCACCTTTTCACTTTTTCACCTACCACACTTAACACACAAAATACCAATTTCTTAATTCCCGTGCCGAAAAGAAATGGGTCACGCTTCATGGGACGGAGAGAGTATTTTTTGGTTTCGAAAAATTGACGTGACTTACAGATGATACGGTGTGTTTTTTTTTTCTTTAACTGACATGATATAAAACAATGTCATTTTGCGCCTTACTAATTGAAAAATAGATTGATGATACAATTGATGTAAAATCAATGATTCGTGATTTAATACAGATTGATAATTTAAACATAACTAATCGCACACAAATAATTTAAAATTTAAAGTGCTATTTAAAATACAACTGCACTTATGTTTAAAATTATTGCATTTATCGTGAAATTTATAACTGCACTAGAAAAAAAAATAAGAAAAAAATAATTTTTCGCTTCCTCCATGATTCAAACTCAGCTGCTGCGTATCTATCAAGATGATGTACCTACCGTAAACAGAGGCAAATCTATATATATCGTAGCTGCCCATTACAAGCACAAGTCTATTTTTGTATTAAATTAAGTTCAACTTAAAATTAGCACAATTTAAAATGATTAAAAATTTAAACCAAATATGTCATATCCATGAAGTATGCTAGCAAAAAAATCAAACTAAATACCTCAACATGATTCTCCTATCCTTCCCCTTTCCAGTTCATTCAGTTACTTCATGGTATTGATATCGATTTCGATCGAAGTATTTTTTTTTAATCCATCCTAAATTCACCCCTAACTATAAATTAATTTTTATAATTGAATGGCTAAAAATAGTTCTTCATTCTCATTTTAAATAAAGATTCTCGTTAAAACCTCCTCGTATATGTAAATGGTTTACTTCCCTAAGACTCAACTTCAATTCAATCAAGCTCCCATTTTCAATGTGTTGTATAATACTCCCTCCGTCCGCCAAAAGTAGACCACTTTTACTATATTGGGCGTCCGCAAAGAGTATACCACTTTCCTTTTATGGAAATGGTCCCACCACCCACTTTAATCTTTAATCCTTAGAGCATCCGCAATGGGGTTACATGATAGCTTACATGATAGTCTACTTTATGATGGGGGGACCACATAGTGTAAAGATGCTGCAGTGGGGTTACATGATAGCTTACATGATAGAATTAGTTTTGATTTTTTCATTTTTCATTTAAGTTTAATTTCATAAATTTAAATTACACAATTTACTTCAAATTTAAATTGCATTAAATTTTAAATTCCTAAAAATTACATAAAATTTAATAAAATAAAAACAAATACTACAAATAACTATTCCGGCCCTAGAGGTCCGAAACGTGCCCAAACATGCTCCATCAAATCATATTGGAGCGCGGCGTGCAACTGCCTATCTCGGAGAAGGACATCTCTTTGGACATATTCCTCGAATGAAACGGGGGTTGCTCGATCACTCTCCGTCGAGTCACTGCTAGACGCCCCATGTCCCGCGTCGTCATCTCTCCAATTGGTTGCTCCTTCACCTTCGTGCTCCACAATCATGTTGTGGAGAATGATGCAACACAGCATGATGTCCCGGAGGTGCTCCAAGTACCAATTCCGCGCGGGACTGCGAATTATTCCCCACCGTGCTTGAAGGACTCCAAAGGCACGTTCAACATCCTTCCGTGCCGATTCTTGCATCTTCTTGAACCTCGCCTCCTTCTGATTTGTCGCCATCGGTGGACTCTTGACGAAGCAACGCCACTCTGGATATATGTCGTCGCACAAGTAGTAGCCCATCTGGTAGTAGCGCTGGTTCGCCTGAAAGAGCACAGGCGGGGCAGTTCCATCCAACACGTCGGCGAAGAGAGGCGACTGGTTGAGAACGTTGATGTCGTTGTTCGAACCAACGACACCAAAAAAGGCATGCCAAATCCACAGATCGTGGGATGCAACGGCCTCCAATATTAAGGTGGGCTCTCCCTGATCCCCGCGTGTGTAGGCGCCGTGCCACGCCTTTGGGCAATTCTTCCACCCCCAATGCATACAATCAAGACTCCCGAGCATCCCGGGAAATCTGTGTCGCACCTCGTGCATCTGGGTAAGGCGTGTGATGTCCTCCGACGTTGGACGGCGTAGATAATGGGCTCCAAAAGCCCGGATGACCGCCTTGCAGAACTTCTTGAGGCATACACGCCCGGTGGAGTCGGCGACTCTGAGATACTCGTCAAAAGTATCCGCAGAGAGCCCGGTGGCTAACTGGCGGATAGCCGACGTGCATTTCTGCAACGGGGAAAGAGAGTCCCGACCTATTGCATCAGTGGTCATGTGGAAGAAAGTATCTACACCTTGAACAGCCTCCACGATGCGCAAGAAAAGCTCCTTCTGCATTCGAAAACGCCGCCGGAAAAATGTAGGTCCGTACGTTGGATTGTCCTGGAAGTAGTCTTGCATAAGACGTAGGTGGGCTTCCTCTCTATCACGGTGGACGTAAGATCGGGGACATTTCACACGTCCCGCCTCCGGAGCCGGCTGGCCATAGATGTGAGCAAGCAGTTGTTTCTGCAACTCTATCTCCTCCATGATCGCATTAGCTACACCGTCGGATGAATCAGACGAAGAACCGTGGTCGGATTCCGCCATTGTCGGAAGAAATAAGATGAAAGCGCTTGAAAGAGGAACAAGAATGAAAGAAATTGAAAGAAGAAGGAGAATTGTAGAGTGAAAGTGAGGAAGATGTAGTTATAAAGAGAAGAAAAATTGAAAAAAAAAAAAAATTCCAAACGGTCAAATTTTGGCACACAAACCGAGGAGTCAAAGCAGTCAGCCTACAAATAATGATTTAAAATTCGAATTTCTATTTTTTTTTAAAGAGGCGTGTAAAACACGCGCCTATATATTACCGTTTAAAGGGCTACACGATAGAACGTGTAGCCCTCGTGTAAACCTCTCCCGCAACGGTTACACGATAGCTCATTTACACGATAGCCCTATCGTGTAATGGCTATCGTGTAACCATTGTGGATGCTCTTATAAACATTCTTTATTTACAATAAAACACATTCCAAATTCAATTTCAACCACATATTCCATAAAGTGGTGGGACCCTTTCTCCACTACATCAAAATCATCACCAATTTTATTAAATTCCGTGCCCAATCAAAGTAGTCTACTTTTGGCGGACGGAGGGAGTAAAAGCCATTGACTATTAGGACTAATTAAACACAGTCAAGAATCAAGATTCAAAAATTCCACCTTCCAACTTAGACATTTCCTCAAATATTTTATTTCTAGCAATACAAATCTCACTTTTCAACACCTACACACTTCCCCCTTTTGACCACTAATCGTAATTTAATAGGATAATTTCACCACACTAGACAACAATGATAAATGATTTTGAAAATGATGTAGTGTGTGTACTGTGTGTTTGCTCACATTATCAACAGTTAACAACCAACCCATTACCTCACATCCCCACCACCACTGACATTCACAAGAGAGAGAGAGAGAGAGAACAAGATTTCAATCAAACCCCACTGATTTTTATACCTCTCACCAGCCATTTTCTTGCTCATCACTTCCTTTCTCTCTCCGCAGCATTTCCTTCATGGGTGCAGTAAGTAACAAAAAAACTCTCAAGAATTCTTGATTCTTCAACATCAGCATCACTTTCTTTTCGAGTCGTTTGAGGAATCTTCGCCTAAAGTAATGCAAATTTTTTGGTGCTTTTAATGAATCTTTGCATTTTATATTTTTATTTTTGTAGGAAAACTACAGAAAGAGTGGACAGATTCCGGCTTTTGGCGACTGGGAAAATGCGAATGAGCTGCCGATAACGCAGTATTTCGAGTGCGCGCGGCAGGCGGGGCTGCTCCGCTGCAGCTGCCCCGGCGAATGCGGCGGCGCTTACGCCAACAACGCCGCTTATTGGGGAGGCGCCGGCGGCGGTGGCGGTGGTGGTGGGAATCCTTACGGAGTTGGTTATGAGAAGCCTCTACCTCGCCTACTTTATGCCGTTCCTGAGCGCAAGGTTGGTTTCTCACTCCTTTTTTTTACCCTCTCTCTCTCATATTTGAGTAGTAAAAGTAATAGTAGAAAATAAAAAAACACTCTTACTCCCTCCATCCCATTAAAGTTTGCAACATTTCTATTTTGGGTGTTCCACTAAAGTTGGCAACTTTTTAAAAATGACAAAAGTTTACTTTAATTAAGTCAACAATTGTATGCCACTTTCTAAAAATACTAAAATTATTTTAATTAAGTCAACAATTACTCACTAATTTGGTCAACAATTGTAGGCCACACTCTATTAAAACATATAACACTCAATTTCTTAATCTCCGTGTCGAAACGAATGTTGCCAACTTTAGCGGGACGGAGGGAGTATTATTTACCATTTAATTCACGATCAAGAATAAGTTGTATCGTGAATTCACATTTCGTCCAAGATCCTAAATATCCGGGGATATTATACAACCACGACAATGAGTATCTTCACTACCAAGACGACTGGTAACCTCTACTGCCTCTCATCCTTTTGCATAAATTTGGTTTTTCATCCTCGTTCCTCGGATTTGTGGACTTCCTATATAGTTCGATTGAGTATTTTAATCTCGGAGAGTAGGATTTCTCCAATCCCACCCTTTCAATGAGATCAAAATCAAGTAAAATTAGCTTAAATTATAGAAATAATTAAGAGCCTTGTAATATCCCAAAGTTTTAATTTATCTAAGTCAACAAGGGATTAATCTTATTATTTTTATCTATCAAGGTTAATCACCAAAGTAAACGTGCACTTAAATAATTTGTTTCTCCTAGGAAAAAGAAAATTGATGATTCTGAATCTCTTGAGCAGGTACATTCTCTCATCCCAAGTGGAAAACAAACCCGACGACTACATATTCGTCTACTACCGCGGCCGGAACGATGCGTGGGACGGCTACGGCGGCGCGGTGATCTACACCAGAAGCGCGGTCCTGCCCGAGAGCATCGTGCCCCGGCTAGAGAAGGCGGCCAAGAATGTCGGCCGCGACCTGAGCCAGTTCATCAAGACGGACAATACGTGTGGGCCCGAGCCCCCCTGGTCGAGAGGCTGGAGAAGACGGTGGAGGAGGGCGAGGAGATCATCGTGAGGGAGGTCGAGGAGATCGAGCAGGAGGTTGAGCTGGAGGTCGCAAAGGCGGAGATGTCGTTACTCGAGAGGCTGATGAAAGGATTCCAAGAGCTGATCAAGGACAAAGATTACCTGTAACGCCCCGCTTTTTACTTAAGTTTTATTATTTTGGTGATTCAAAATATGATTTTTGTCATGCTTTATTTTAGAATCTTGAACTTGAGGAAATCCGTAGTTGCGCCCTAGTTAAAAGTCAAATAAATAAATAAATATATATATATATATATATAAATAAATATATATATATATATATATATATATATATATATATATATATAGGGGAGGGATCCATAAAGAATAACCCCTAAGTAAAGAATAGAGAATAATCCTAAGCCTTAAGATCTACCTAATCTAACGGTAGATAAAAAGTCGAATAATAATTAAAAGAAACATTAATAAAGAGATTTTGAATACGGAAGGACAATTTGGGGTATTTACCACGATGGTAAATCTGATAGGTCCGATAATTACTCGACCATATCCTCACCGTTTCAACTTCTCTAGTCTAGGGTTTTCCGAACAACAAAATCATTGACTCCAAAAATTCTCCAGCGTGTTCGAAGAGGAAATCGGAGAAATCTCGATTTATGAGCAAGTTTTACAATCGCCACCGCGCCGCCTCCCCAATTCCTTCTCCCTGTTCGGCGGGTCTGCCACAACTTGCCGCATCCCCTCTCGCCGTCGATAACAGCGGTGAATGGCAGCGTCCGCCACTCCCTCGTCGGTGCAGTGCAACCCAGTAGATCGGACCGTCGCTCTGGTCACCGACATCTTCTCCGTCTGACGAATCTATAGTTAGTCGAAGATTAGCGAGTAGAGGTGTATCCACAAAGACGTTCTCTTTAGTAAGTCTGCGATTCTTAAGAATGTTTTACTGAATATTTTATTTTTTGAATGAATATATGTCTTCTGCTATTCATATCTTCTCTCTTTTGAATTTTCTGCTAAATCTTATATACTATACAAAATGGGAATTGTAAAATTTTGGTTTTACTGATATTTTGATTGGAACTGCTGAAGTTTTGCTAACATAAATGTGGAGTTTGCTGTAACTTTATGAAGAAACACAACACATCTTTCGCTACTTTATTTTACATTATTTATTCTCAATATGCTTGGATAAAAAAAACGAATTAATTGATGTTCCCAACAAGTTTATTCATTTAAAAATTATGGTTATTCATTATGTGGTGGTATATTATTCATATGTTTGCTGTATTTTAGAATTTGATTGTGAGTTGCTCTTACTGTAGATATATTTTACTCTTATTGATTTTACTGTTTGTGCCATTTTAGACTCTTGGTGCAGAAATTATTTCTTATTTTAATATGATTGTGAATTAAATATTGACGAAATTGTAAAACCATCTATGATTAAATAATTATTTTTTATTTAAATGTTATTTGGTTGTAAAATTAAATTATTCAAATATAATACTAGCTTATTCACAATAAGTCGTATTCAGAATGTTAAATTTGACTTGAAGCTCCCGCTATACAATTGTGGAGGTGATTAAGGAATCCAGGGAGAAGCAGACATCACAGAGGTCACCAAGCAAGAATTGAATTTACTCTTGGATGAAGAGCATTAAGAGAGGGAAAAAAATACAGCTCAATAGAATTAAGATGAAGTGTTGGATTTCTATGTCATTTATGTTTGTTCAGAAAAATTGTATTGTTATTCGACATCTTATAGTGACATATTTGTTTAATATGAATAGTGAATTGCTTTAAATTATTGTAGATTTGTATAAAAAATTTGTTTTTATTTAGAATATTTGTATTGTTATTCGACATCTTATAATGACATATTCATTAAATATGAAATATGAATCACATATTAGCTTACACATTGAAACTAATTCTTATTTTATTCATTGAATTATTGATATTATTCATTAATGTTGCATATTTCATTCGGATATCGAATCATATTTTAAAATTATACACATAATAATTTAGTGATCAAAATGACCATATTCATCGAATTATTGACTTTGTACATTATTATTGTATATTTTTGGTACTTTATTCAACAAAATAGTTTCCTTATTCACAATTTATGAGTATCATATAAATTATTCAGCAAACTTTATTCCTTATTCACATAAATATGATTTTTATTCGATAAATCTTGAACAAAATTCAGATACGGTTATTCATGAAAAATGCTACTTTATTCAACAAAATAGTTTCATATAAATTATTCAGCAAACTCTTATCCTTATTCAAATAAATATGATTTTTATTCGAAAATGATATATTCATGAATAATGTTACTTTATTCAACTAATATTTTTCTTATTCATAATTTATGAGTATTGAGTAACAGTTACGTTATTCATCAAATTAGTATCCATATTCACAAAAATGTAATTCTTATTTTGGTACGTTTTAAACAATATTCAAATACAATCTTAGACTACATAAAAATTCCGAACATCTAAATAAAATCTTTGTTACTAATATAAAGTAAAATAATTAATATGAAACCTTTTGAATAAATATACAAAAATAGCGAAGTAAATCGTTTTTGTAATGAATGTCATTTGAAATAAATTATATTAGAATGAATAATATAATTGATATCTGATTGAGAATTGTAAAATTATTTTATGAAAAATATTTCGAACAAAGTGTACAAAAGTTACGATTATCTAAATTAAATTTTCGAACTTTACTTGTTGAAATGTTAAAATATTTCATAAAAAACATTTCGAACAAGTTTAAAAAAATTACGAACATGTAGAATAAAAAGTTTTAATTTTAATTAATTATTGAAAAAAATTATTATGTGATAAAATAAATCATAACATTAAACTACAAACAATTAAAAACAATGGTCTTACATACGCTCGAATTTATGATTAAAAAAAATAAAAAATTTGAACTAATAAAAAATTAAATAAGAAAATCATGAAAATGTATGTAACTACCACCAAAAATACTACAAATTTTGTCAACCTCATTAATATTAATTTGATAACTACCGTAAATAATAATATCTCCATGACTGAAACAAAATAATAAAAAAGATTCGGTCAAAAAATCATTAAGTCAAAGCGGTTACATTAAAAATCAAAATTACTTGATTAACCTTAAGATAAAAATCGCATCTAATCTTCAGCCTAATTATGGGCCGTTTGATTACTATAATCTAAAGGCTTATATTTATTCTTTATTCTTCCTACATTTAGCTTTCTTTTTTGATCCCTTCCCTATATATATATATATATTGAGTTTTAGAATTTTTGTAGTAAATAGAACGTAAAAATTTTCCTTTAATTTGGGTTTATTGAGAAGCTGGGCTAAGAGAATAAAATTGTTATATCTCAAATTTAAATTCGCAGTATTTTAATTTATGTTGTATCTCTAATAATTAATGTTATTAGCGTTATTTTATTAAAGAATTAGAGAAGATGTAAAATTCTATTAGGGTTATAACTGCATACCCGTAAATCACGTAAATATATATATTTACCAACACGTTCAGAACTGCTCTAGCGCATTCACAAAAATTTCAAATACTTTCTCGTTCTCTCAAGTTTCCTAGCGAAGTTGAAGTTTGATTCGTTTACAAGTTTTTCTTCCTCGTCAAAACGTATTTAGAGTTTATTTAATTGGGAGTCAGAATTCGGGTAAGTTTCAAGCTTATTCTGAATTCCATTTATTTTCGTCTGAGATATTGGATCAGTTGTAAAAGAATGAAATTTTTATTAATTGTACCCAATCCCGAGTGTATAAAACTCGACTATTGCCTAATGATGGCTGCGTTTTCAATATTGCTAAAATGTATATATATATATCTTAAGCCAAAGTGGGGGTATTGAATTATTGTAATTATTTTCATCTTTTTCGAAAATAGCTATTGGGGTATATGGAATTAATTTGATTTTAAGTTTGTGTACTTCAGTTTTGGAAATAAGTTTGACTTATTAGATTATTAACTAATTAGTTAGATTTGATATTTACGTATAGGCTAATATGGAAGAATTAGTATGTTTAATAAATAGTCAGTGACTAATGTTCTCTTTTAATATATTGACTATTGGAGTGAATTGCTTGCTTTAATTATTATTATTTTGTAAAATCTCAAGCTTTACAGTTGATATTCTAGGATGATTATTTTTATATATTTAACAACATATACATTATTCATACGAGAATATGGTTTTGAGGGTTCACTTATATTAGGTGTTACTAAACATCTTGATGTTTGAAAAAGATTATGTATAAATGATTGGGCGATTAACTAGATAAAATGGTTAGTTTTTAATTTATATCAAAAGTTAAATTGGATGATTTATAAATTGATATTTCTAAGTCGGTGACTAATAATGCTTACTGTTTGAGTTCAAATTTTGAGGCGTGTTCAGATTATATATTATAGCCTCAAAAATTATTAGCTTGTTTTAAAAACGTGTAATTAAGGTTTTTACATAGGCCTTATAATATTAATGAACTTATTGAATTAGGTGCGGCGCAACTAGGAGCCTCGTCTGAAAATTGATTGAGTTTCTTTTGTTGTCGTGGATATTGAGGTGGGTGAAATTTCTTCTAACTCAATAAATATGCTTTCAATTGCCACGTGAATTAAAATTGTTTATGAAATATTTCCTATAAATCCAACGTGTATACTGTGGTTGAGATACGAGTTTGATTGCATACGGTGAGTATGCGCATTGGTACTTATGGCAGTGTGACGGTGAGTCACTGATTTGTGGACGACGAGTATGACAGGGTCCTGTGCACAGTTGAGCCAGTCGGTTATTATCATTCCATGCCTGTGTGGCTGGATTATTTTGCCTGTGTGGCTGGATTATTTTGCCTGTGTGGCAATGTTGTGAATGGTTCCTTGCCTGGGTGGCTGGATTATTTGCCTGTGTGGCAATATTGTGAATGGTTCCTTGCCTGGGTGGCTGGATTATTTGCCTGTGTGGCAATGTTGTGAATGGTTCCATGCCTGTGTGGCTGGATTGTTTGCCTGTGTGGCAATGTTGAGAATGGTTCCATGCCTGTGTGGCTGGATTATTTGCAGGTGACGTAAGGTGTATTATTTATGCCGTGATGGTGAAGCGAGTTGCGAATGAGTATCGTTTTCTACAATTTAATACACGTTTGGATAAATCATGTTTCGCTTATTGTTTCCCACCACTGAGTATGTTTTTGTGCTCACCCTCTTTCATTAAATTATTTTCAGGTCAGTGAGCTTGGAGCGGCGTGGCGGAAAGGGTGTGGTGAAGTCGATTTCGTACTTTTGGTTTCGCTTTGAATTTTAGACTTTAAATTCGATAAATTTCATTGAATTGTTTTGAGGTTAAGCTTGCTTTTATTTCATGGAGATTTTTGGTAGTTGGTTTAACTTTATTGGTAAGTGAGGACCTTGGCGTAGAAGTATTTGATCGTTTAAGGCTTGGTAGACGTTTTTCTGAAACTGAACTTATTTTGTGGATTTTGGTGTTTAGATTAGTTAAAACAAAGTCGTATTTTTGGTCAATTATCTTTTCGTTAACTTGAGGATTTAAAGAAATATATTATTTTAGTTATGAGATTTTAGGGTGTTACATTTTGTGGTATCAGAGCAGGTCTACGATTCTGTAGACTTGCAAACTTAATTGGTTTGCGATTGTGAAAAACCACCACCACTCATTTCCGACATGCGCTCCTGCTTGAGGTATTTATTTTTATTTTGGTTATTTTTGGTGAGCATTTAAATAATGAGGTATTTTGATTATTGTGATATGTGGTGGAATTTATACGTGGCATTGAATTGGTGTGGTAAAAATCTTGAATGATAATTTTTTTTTTTGTAAAGCATGACATAAATGTGAATTAATTTCTCGTTTCATCCTCGAAAGTAGGAAAAACCTAGGTGATCGATTGAATCTTAGGCTCTACGTGCGTAGGTTAGGATGACAAACAACGGAGGAATACCTGCAGAATACCTTCACGCGTATGCAATACATATATTCTGGTGGCGTAAGTGGGATATCACGATAGGACTCGTGGAAAATATGGTAGTATGGAGGAATTTGTGGCGGCAAATTGGAGTCCATGGGCCGCTAATATCTGAATATGCTGCCGCCGACCACATAGAACAAATGGTACCCAACGAGGTTTGGCCCATAACTTGGAAAGCAAAGATGGACCGAGCGTGGATTCTACCGGATGGACAAAGGCAAATCAATTTCGAAGATTTTATGGCCACACTGATTCGAAGGTGCCATCAACTTTGTCACGGCGTAATCCATATAAACGATGGTGAAGAACCCGTACCACCTCCACAGAATGAAGAAGCACCCGAGGAAGTACCAGAACAGGACGCAGAGCCCATATGGGAAGAGGAAGCGGAGCCAATCGAAGAAGAGGACCCCGAAGAGGATCCCAATATAGAGATTTTAGATATTAGTAGTGATGACGAGTAGCATAGTTTAGCTTTAGATCAATTTTTTTTTCATTTATGGTTAGAACGAGTAGATGTGTATATTAAGTTTTGACGATGCCTTCGTCTTGCATTGTGTTATTGGATGAACAATTGTGAATAGTTGGCTATTAGCAAGGGATAGTATTTGAAATCTATATATGGTGGAATTTTGTAAAATGTTATACTCTGGTAGCTTATGTCTCATTTATTAGCTTGGTTAATATCTCTGGGCTACTTGTCTCAACAATTTTTTGATTTGGGTACGTCACATTCTTTTATATCTGCTGAGCTATGTTAGAAAACCAATGTGCCTGTGGGAGTATAGAACTTAGCACTTGATGTTAGACTCTTTTCAGGAGAAACTTTAAGAACTAGTAGGATGGCAAGAAACGTTAAACTAATTTTGGGACGAAAAGGTTAACGGTCGACTATCATGTTCTAGAGATGCATGATTTTGATCTAATTTCAGGGATGGATTGGTTAAGTGAAAATTATGCCACTATAAGGCGTCATCAGGGAGAAGTGGTGTTTCAAAGACCAGAAGATGAGGAGTTTACATTCTATGGGGCTAGTGTTGTAAACCTAATGGGGTCGACACCAATGGAGGCAATAGTGGGGGATGTCGAGATAGTTCGTGAATTTCCTGAAGAAATACCAGGACTACCGCCAAACCGACAAGTGGAGTTTACCATAACCTTGTACTGGGAACAACACCAATTTCTAAGGCTCCATACCGAATGAAAAAAAAATAATAAACAAAATAAATAAAAATGGAGGAACTAAAGGAACAGTTACAAGAACTATCGGAAAGAGGGCATATTAGACTGAGTGTGGCACCATGGGGAGCACCGATTTTGTTCGTGAAGAAGAAGGACGCCATCTCGATACATTTGAATAGCCTAGAAGAACACGAGTCACATCTGCGCACAGTGTTGGGGATACTAAGGTAAGAACAGTTGTATGCTAAGTTTAAGAAGTGTGAGTTTTGGCTTAATCGAATTGGATTCCTTGGACACATGGTAACGCCAGACGAAATCGAGGCAGATCTGGCGAAAGTTGAGGTAGGGAGAAATCGGAAAGCACCGACAAATGCAATCGAAATACGAAGTTTTCTTGGATTGGCAGGATACTATAGAAGGTTCATTGAGGGATTCTCCAATATTGCAGTGCCACTTACTCATCTAACACGGAAGGGGGTAATTTTAAGCGAACCGAGAAGTGCAAAAAGAGTTTCCAAATGCTTATGGAGAAGTTGATAACTGCACCAGTTTTGACTATACCTGACGGCTCCAAGGTATATGTCATCTATAGCGATGTATCAAAGCAAGGGCTTGGTTGTGTGTTAATGCAAGGAGGAAAGGTCGTAGCCTATGCATCTAGACAATTGAAGTTGCACGAACTTAACTATCCAACTCATGATTTAGAATTGACAGCAATAGTGCATGCTTTGACGATTTGGAGGCATTACTTTGTGGAGGTAGGCGAGAGATTTACACGGATCACAAGAGCCTAAAATATTTTCTTCACGCAAAAAGTGTTGAATACAAGACAACAGAGATAATTGGAGTTAGTAAAGGACTATGATTGCAATATTTTTGTATCGTCCCGGGAAGGAAAAATATAGTAGCCGATGCGCTCAATAGAACCCCGCAAGAAAATTGACTCAACAAGCTAGAGGAGCTAGGAAATGATTTTGAACGATTGAGCCTTGAAGTGGTGACTTTCCCTGATGGGGCGGATACGATTACCTTAGCTTGGGTAGTGCGTCCAACGTTGCGAGATAGAATCTGAGAAGCACAGATGGATGATGCGTTTCTGCAAAAGATGAGAGCTAGAGAAGTATCTGACGATCCGAATGATTTTTCAATTTTGCAAGACAAGACTCTTGTGTTGGATAAAAGAATTTGTGTGCCTAGGAATGAGGAGTTAAGAAATAAGATAATAGATGAAGCACACAAAACCGCATACACTGCACATCCTGGTAGTACCAAGATGTACCAGGACTTAAAGAAAAAAATTTGGTGGTATGGAATGAAAAGATCTATAGCCAAGTATGTGGAATAATGTTTGGCTTGTCAACACGTGAAAGCTGAGCATCAAAGACCCTTCGGTTTGTTGAAACCATTGGAATTACCGGAGTGGAAGTGGGAACATATCATTATGGATTTTGTGGTTAGACTCCCTAAAACTTTGAGAGGTAATGATGTTTGGGTGATTGCTGACCAATTGACAAAATCGGCACATTTCATGCCAGTGCGGATGACCTTGCTGATGGATAAGTTTTCTCAGCTATATGTTCAGGAGATTGTAACTTCACGAGGTAGCAACATCCATCGTATCTAATAGAGACCCACGATTTACCTCAAGGTTCTGGCACAACCTTTATCATGCTTTGGGTACAAAATTGAAGTTTTCAACGACATATCATCCACAAACAGATGGTCAGTCAGAAAGGAAAATTCAAACTTTTGAGGATATGTTAAGGACTTGTGTCTTGGGTATTGGAGGAAGTTGAGAGCCACACCTGCCATTGATAGAATTTGCTTATAACAATAGTTACCATTCTAGCATTGGTATAGCTCCGTATAAAGCACTTTATGGAAGAAAGTATAGATCGCCCGTTTATTAGGACGAAGTTGGAGAGAATAAAATTTTGGATCCCGAGATGGTGGAAAGAACGGTGGAAGTGGTTAAGAAAATTCGAGATAGAATCAAAAGTTGCTCAGGATCGACTAAAGTCATATGCTAACAAGATAAGAAAGGATTTACATTTTGAGGATAGCGACAAGGTGTTTTTGAAAGTAGCACCAATGAAGGGAGTTTTGAGATTTAGTAAGAAAGGAAAGTTGAAGCCGCGTTTCATTGGACCTTTTGAAATTCTTGAAAGGATTGGAGATGTCGCTTATCGTTTAGCGTTAACACCCGAGCTTGCATTTGTGCACAACGTCTTACACGTGTCGATGCTAAGGAAATATATGCATGACCTAAGTCATGTGGTTCATTTGGTGGGATATCGCTTCATAAAGATTTGAGCTACGAGGATGAACCTGTTACGATTTTAGAGCAAAAAAATTCACGAGCTAAGGAACCGACGAGTGACACTAGTTAAAATATAATGGAGTCGCCATGGTCCCGAGGAAGCAACTTGGGAGCGTGAAGATGAAATCCTAGCTAAATATCCGACCCTTATAGCTCCTGGTAAGGCAAATTTCGAGGACGAAATTTTTGTTAAGTGGGTAGGGTTGTAACGCCCCGCTTTTTACTTAAGTTTTATTATTTTGGTGATTCAAAATATGATTTTTGTCATGCTTTATTTTAGAATCTTGGACTTGAGGAAATCCGTAGTTGCGCCCTAGTTAAAAGTCAAATAAATATATATATATATATATATATATATATATATATATATATATTGAGTTTTAGAATTTTTGTAGTAAATAGAACGTAAAAATTTTCCTTTAATTTGGGTTTATTGAGAAGCTGGGCTAAGAGAATAAAATTGTTATATCTCAAATTTAAATTCGCAGTATTTTAATTTATGTTGTATCTCTAATAATTAATGTTATTAGCGTTATTTTATTAAAGAATTAGAGAAGATGTAAAATTCTATTAGGGTTATAACTGCATACCCGTAAATCACGTAAATATATATATTTACCAACACGTTCAGAACTGCTCTAGCGCATTCACAAAAATTTCAAATACTTTCTCGTTCTCTCAAGTTTCCTAGCGAAGTTGAAGTTTGATTCGTTTACAAGTTTTTCTTCCTCGTCAAAACGTATTTAGAGTTTATTTAATTGGGAGTCAGAATTCGGGTAAGTTTCAAGCTTATTCTGAATTCCATTTATTTTCGTCTGAGATATTGGATCAGTTGTAAAAGAATGAAATTTTTATTAATTGTACCCAATCCCGAGTGTATAAAACTCGACTATTGCCTAATGATGGCTGCGTTTTCAATATTGCTAAAATGTATATATATATATCTTAAGCCAAAGTGGGGGTATTGAATTATTGTAATTATTTTCATCTTTTTCGAAAATAGCTATTGGGGTATATGGAATTAATTTGATTTTAAGTTTGTGTACTTCAGTTTTGGAAATAAGTTTGACTTATTAGATTATTAACTAATTAGTTAGATTTGATATTTACGTATAGGCTAATATGGAAGAATTAGTATGTTTAATAAATAGTCAGTGACTAATGTTCTCTTTTAATATATTGACTATTGGAGTGAATTGCTTGCTTTAATTATTATTATTTTGTAAAATCTCAAGCTTTACAGTTGATATTCTAGGATGATTATTTTTATATATTTAACAACATATACATTATTCATACGAGAATATGGTTTTGAGGGTTCACTTATATTAGGTGTTACTAAACATCTTGATGTTTGAAAAAGGTTATGTATAAATGATTGGGCGATTAACTAGATAAAATGGTTAGTTTTTAATTTATATCAAAAGTTAAATTGGATGATTTATAAATTGATATTTCTAAGTCGGTGACTAATAATGCTTACTGTTTGAGTTCAAATTTTGAGGCGTGTTCAGATTATATATTATAGCCTCAAAAATTATTAGCTTGTTTTAAAAACGTGTAATTAAGGTTTTTACATAGGCCTTATAATATTAATGAACTTATTGAATTAGGTGCGGCGCAACTAGGAGCCTCGTCTGAAAATTGATTGAGTTTCTTTTGTTGTCGTGGATATTGAGGTGGGTGAAATTTCTTCTAACTCAATAAATATGCTTTCAATTGCCACGTGAATTAAAATTGTTTATGAAATATTTCCTATAAATCCAACGTGTATACTGTGGTTGAGATACGAGTTTGATTGCATACGGTGAGTATGCGCATTGGTACTTATGGCAGTGTGACGGTGAGTCACTGATTTGTGGACGACGAGTATGACAGGGTCCTGTGCACAGTTGAGCCAGTCGGTTATTATCATTCCATGCCTGTGTGGCTGGATTATTTTGCCTGTGTGGCTGGATTATTTTGCCTGTGTGGCAATGTTGTGAATGGTTCCTTGCCTGGGTGGCTGGATTATTTGCCTGTGTGGCAATATTGTGAATGGTTCCTTGCCTGGGTGGCTGGATTATTTGCCTGTGTGGCAATGTTGTGAATGGTTCCATGCCTGTGTGGCTGGATTGTTTGCCTGTGTGGCAATGTTGAGAATGGTTCCATGCCTGTGTGGCTGGATTATTTGCAGGTGACGTAAGGTGTATTATTTATGCCGTGATGGTGAAGCGAGTTGCGAATGAGTATCGTTTTCTACAATTTAATACACGTTTGGATAAATCATGTTTCGCTTATTGTTTCCCACCACTGAGTATGTTTTTGTGCTCACCCCCTTTCATTAAATTATTTTCAGGTCAGTGAGCTTGGAGCGGCGTGGCGGAAAGGGTGTGGTGAAGTCGATTTCGTACTTTTGGTTTCGCTTTGAATTTTAGACTTTAAATTCGATAAATTTCATTGAATTGTTTTGAGGTTAAGCTTGCTTTTATTTCATGGAGATTTTTGGTAGTTGGTTTAACTTTATTGGTAAGTGAGGACCTTGGCGTAGAAGTATTTGATCGTTTAAGGCTTGGTAGACGTTTTTCTGAAACTGAACTTATTTTGTGGATTTTGGTGTTTAGATTAGTTAAAACAAAGTCGTATTTTTGGTCAATTATCTTTTCGTTAACTTGAGGATTTAAAGAAATATATTATTTTAGTTATGAGATTTTAGGGTGTTACATTACCTCCTACAAGAGCTGAATAAGGAAGAGATGGATCTGTTGAGTGAGCTGAAAATGGAGGCAACTGAGGTGGAGAAGCTCTTTGGTGGAGCTCTGCCTTTGAGAAAACTTAGGTGAATGTTTATATAGTTGAAAGAAAAAGCTACATTGATTTTTATTACCATTTTGTTTCAAGACTACTAATGTATATATAGTTCATTCATGATACATTATAGTACTAATTTTTTTGAAAAATGATCAATAATGATTCCTCATTTTTCTCCGCGATAACTCGAACCCTCGACCTATTAGTTAAAGGAGAAGTGTCTTACTAATTGAGTTGCACTTCATTGTCGATACATTTATACTATTAATTTGTTAATGGGACTATTGTACAATCATTCCCGTAAAACATCAATAATTTGACTATTTCAAAAGAATAATACTAATATATTACAAAAAAATGTTTAGTGGGGGCTTAAGCCCCCTTTAGCTCCTCGGGTCAGCCAGTGGTCATCTTTGGTTACCAACTGTATTTTCTGACTCTGGAAATTACTTTTTTGCCTCCATCAAATTTGTTTATAATAGGGCAAGTTGAATCACATATCAATTGCAAACATCTTTCTATAATAGGCTAGTTGAATCAAACAACAATTTGGGCTAGAGCCCAAATTTTGTTTAGGAGATGCTAAAGCTCAAAATTAACGAGCCCAAGATCAATTTAATCTTCATAGATATTTTGGTTTGATTTAGTTGGATTTTACTAATATAGAATTTATTATCCACTTTGGCCATGTAGAAACTTTTTTTTTTTTGAGGGCCACGTAAAAACTTTATGAGATAGCTAATTTCTTATGTAGAGATGGATCTAGAGGTGGGCCCAAGAGGGCAACGGCGATCCATAGTCTCAATTTTTGTTTAGTTGAAATTGAACATGCATGAGACATTGAGAATTTCTTCTATTTTTGTCCTTTGCTAAAACTCAAACAATTTTTAAGAAAATTCGGTTTAGATATAAATCCGGCAATGTAAAAGATACCATTATCCACAAAATTAATTTGGGATCATCTTCTCCATTTTGGTATCCCATTATTATTATTATTATTATTATTATTATTATTATTATTATTATTATTATTATTATTATTATTATTATTATTATTATTATTATTATTATTATTATTATATTTATTATTATATGATTATTATTATTATTATTATCATTATTATTATTATTATTATTTATTTATTATTATTATTATTATTATTATTATTATTATTATTATTATTATTATTATTCTTATTATTAATTATTATTATTATTATTTATTATTATTATTATTTTATTATATTCTTATTCTTATTATTATTATTATTACTTATTATTAGTATTATTCTTATTCTTATTATTATTCTTATTATTCATTATTATTCATTATTATTACATGATTTCTTCTTCTTACTTCTTCTTCTTCTTCTTCTTCTTCTTCTTCTATTCTATTATTCTTATTCTTTTCTTTTCTTCTTTTCTTCTTATTCTTCTTTTCTTCTCTATTCTCTTTATTTTACTCTATTTCTTCTCTCTCTCTTATTTTTTTTTTCTTCCTTATTCTTCTTTCTTATCTTCTTCTTCTCTTCTTCTTCTTCTTCTTCTTCTTCTTCTTCTGTTCTCTTCTTTTCTCTTCTGACTTCTTCTTCTCTGATTGTCTTCTTCGCTCTTATTTTTTTTTTCGTGTTCATGGCGAGGCGTCTCCCCCAGCCTCTTTTTTGTCTTGCGTTGTGTGTTTCGGTGGACTGGTTGGGCAGCCGGGATGGTTTTGGGACGATTGGTTTAGCTGGATGTTTCAAAAACCTTCATTTCCGCTCTTCTCGGTCGTGGTCTTTTGTTGTCTTTAGACGAGCACTCTTTTTCCTTTTCTGGTTTTTCCCTTTGGGTTTTCCATGAAAAGGTTTTAATGAGGCTCGACCCTTAGTCTGCTTTTTTGTGCTCTCAAGGGTTTTAAGTTCTTTTTTCGTTTTTCTTTTAATAAAATCGCATTTTAATATTATTATTATTATTATTATTATTATTATTATTATTATTATTTTTCAGTTTTTTTCATTGTCTCATTCAATTTTAATTTCTAGTGTTTTATTTATTATTTTATAGTTATTCATTGGGAATCCGAATATTGACGTAAACACTTATCTTTCAACATAATATCCGTAAAGTTTTAATTAATAATCGATTATTATGGTTGGTTATTCCATATATTATTCTTTTTTGATAAATTAACAGTATTAAATAAAGAAATTTAAAGACCGCACCACATAGGACTCGAATCCAAGACCTTTGATCTTAGGCATTAACCCCTTACCTCTTGGCCAACACACGCACACTATAATGTTATTAAACTTCAATAACATTAATTAGGGTTCATTATATTACAATGTTTCTTATTTTAATAACAACTATTATTAAAAAATAAATTTACTAGTGAAACATAAAAGATAAAATATATTTTATTTATAGGGCAAATGGTTTTTAATACCCACTTTTATAATACATCTATCAAATCTACCCACCTATATAAAACATCTATGAAAAATACCCACTTCATAGTGAAATACCATTTCTACCCTTATACTTAATCCCTCTTTATCTCCCATCTTTTGCCTAATTAAGCTTGACTGGTATATCGGCTGGAAACTTTCCTCGTGCCCGATAGGTTACTTTGTAATCTGGGTCTGGACTGTGAGACAACGCCACGTACTGTTAAGCAAAAAATGATTAAATTGGTAACTGTTCAAATTGATCCCGCGCTTCTCAAAATGGTATCAGAGCGGGTTTTTATAGAAGAATTATATTATTTTTAATTTATTTTATGATTAACCCATGTGGGAGGAGACTCCATTTAAGTTTATGGATCCGGACGAGTGTCCGAGATGTGTACCATACAGGAATTCTCTCCAACATCTGGAGAGTGAGACTACCCGTCTACTTGACGGACTCAACTGGAACAATCGAGCCCTCGTTACCAACCTACGACGAGGAGAAGATGTCGAGATTATTCGTGATATTATCACGAGTATCCAATTCTACCATGAGAACCTCATGGGACTCGCCGCAACCAGAACGGCGATTGAACGAACCAGAGACGAGGCCCATCAGTCCCACGATTGATGGAACCAAAAAACAAGGCGGGAGTAGCTTATCCAAGCTACCACAAGATCGAGCCAGACTCTTCCGAAAATGCCAACTTACGGGAGATTCAAAAGACGGTGGAGTATTACGGCAACAAGCTGTATGAGCTGCCGATGGAGATGAGCAAAATATCACTCAAACAAGAGGAAATACTAACCCTCTTGAGTGATATCCAGAAAAGATTGAAGGAGATCGAAAGGCGAAAACCATGTTCCGGGAAAATTCGGAATCAATGGTCCAAAGACCCGACGAATCCATCTCTATTTGATGCAACACCCAAGGAGTTGCAGCCGAAGGACATAATCCGAATCAGGAAAGGCAAATATCATGAATAGCCTTGACAGAATCGGATTAGAAGATTTACAGGAGTTAGCAGAATCTTTTGCTAACCTCAATATGGTTGATCTAAAGATGAACCAAGGTGATGAGGTTCCCAAAACCGAGCCTCAAGAAGGAGAATCGTCAAAGAAGGGGTCAGCTCAAGACGATGCAAGCCAGTTCCAAAGAACCAGGCGACGGAGGCCTCAGATGCAGGATACTCCTGTAGGAAAGGTCACATTAGAACCAATCCATCCATACGGATTGATTCTCAACCTTGACGAAGCCAGTTTCAAAGAATGGGAAGGTCTCATCGACGAATGAGCTTCATCATTAAAGGTCGTGATCGCCACAATAGATTACGACAAAAAGGAATTTGCCAGAGTCTTCGAAGCTAGCTTGGCAGGCATGGCAAAACAATACTGGGAAAAACTTGAAGTTATGACCAGGGAGGAGTTGTTTAGTGGTGCGTCATTATATGACGTCATCAAAGAAACTACTAAACAAATTAAAATCCATTTCTTGGGAATGGGTTTTTTCGAAGGATCCGCAGAGGAGAAGCGCAAGAAGTATCAACAGGCACTTTACAATCTAAGATTGATGGTGCTAGAGCCAAAAGCTCTCGATGAATTTCTGCGCCTGTACACCCTATATGTCCATATGGGGGAAGTGGAAGATCAGAAGGCCATGGACCTCTTCTTTCCAAAGTTTCCAAGTCCATGGAGGGAGATGCTCATCAACGAGTATGTTTCACCAGGAGGATATCCACTTGACAGTGCTTCAAGAAGGATGTCTTATGTTCACAAGAAGCTGTCCGAATGGTGCCAGAAGGCGGCGGACCAGAGGAATCTCAAGAGATTGAGGAGACTCAACAAGAAATCCCCATTGATGTGCGACAACATTGATCTTCCAACAGAGATTGGTGCTGAGTTGCTATATCAAAGAAGGAGCCGAAAGAAACATAGGTATCAACCCTATGAAAGAAAGTCCAGAAGAAATTCTTGAAAGCCAAGAACTATGTGGACTAGACAGAAGGCGCGTTCCTACAAATCAGGCCAGCGGAGCGGACCATCCAGGAACCGTTTTCCTTCTCAAAAAAGGAATCCGGTGAGAAAAACTTTCAGGCGTACTCAAGCCAAAACAAATGAAAGTTTTAAGGATTGCAACTGCTGGACGTGCGGTGCAAAAGGGCATATTTCCACCAATTGTCCAGACAACAAGAAAAAGATGTTAAGATTTGAATCCATACCGGATATCGAAGACGCCATCTACCACCAGGAATTGATACCCGTGTATCAATTTGAAGATATATCCTCGGAAGAGAGTATATACGAACAGGAAGAAGTCTTTAGTTCTGAAGATTCGGAGATGACCGATGGATCAACCGGAGACGAGTCAGACTAAAGAGGAACACGAGGTCCACCACATCCAGAAGGAGGATCAGAATGGATTCACTAGCCATTTTCTGATTCCACAAGAAGAGGTGGTGAAAAAGCTCGTGAAAAAACTCAAGAAGGAAACCGAGGAGGTGCAAACATACCAAGGGTTTTCTAATGGAAGATTGAATCGAGTTTTTCATAGCTTGATTCCAACCAAAAGGAAGCATCATGTCTATTTTGGCGTTACAAGCCAAGAAATGGCGCTTCCAATTGAGATTACCAGCAATCAGGTGGAAATTCAGCTGGTTCCTGCCGAAGATATTAAGCAGGATCTCAAGAAAATGAAGCCAGAAGTCGCAAGTACGATGAAATGGATTCATATTGGAGCAATCCAGTTGGTAATCAAATCCTCCCTCTTCCCAGGGACAGACCAACCGATTGATGTTGCACTTTGCGACAAAAGAGTCAGAGATGCCAGAAATTCAATTCTTGGAGCTTTTTCAGGCAATCTCTATGCCAAGAAGATTATAACCGAGTTCTATCCCCAAATCGCTTATAATCTACAGGATTCATCCTTCAGCCGAGCCCTGACTCTCTATCAGGACTACAAAAAGAAGGAGTATATGACAGATGGAAATAGGTCATACTCACTGACTTATCAAGTCTCGTATGCCTTATCAAATTCCCATCACACAGAATTATTTCTGGGAAAGGAATTTATTGAAATTCCAGAAATATTCAAGGAGGTTGCCAAGGCAGTCAATCAAAACCAAGTGGAGATTCCTCAGATTAGAGAAATCGACATCGACATCGGAGACAAGCCGGTGCTTAGCCATACTCAAAGTCTCAGACTAGGAGCACCAAGGCTATCATTCCAAGGAAATAGGCTAACTTCAGGGCCTATAACAAGAATTTTCTCTCATTCGTATGAGAGAAGGGCGATTCAGGAAACCCCAATTCCGGACATGAGAGTCAAGCTTAAATGTCCCGAAGGATGGAGACAGGTTTCCACAAGATTTGATACAACTAACAAGGAGAACAAATTTCCTTGTAGCTCGTTGTATTATTTGGCAAATCCAGGAGACAACCGATACATCGGAACCCTGGAGGTTGGAGGTTTTGAAATCCAGACCGAAGGCCAAGCCGGACAAGAAGCAGACGTCCTGATCTTAGGACGAGATTTCCTTGACAAATATAAACCATGGTCATGGAAATCAGGAGGAATGGAGATCACCATTGGACGCCAAAGAGTGATGATCCAATCACTAGCCCATTCTCGATATACATCTCTGTAGGGATGTTATATGAGAAATTCAAAGCAGAATATTTTGCTGCTTATGTGGATTCGGGAGCAGGAATCTGTACAACAAAACGAGGAGTTTTTCCAGCAGAAGTGGAAGAAGATCTACCTCGAATTGCAGGAAGGGATTTCTCCAAAAAGGTTTTGCTTCTATCAAAGGGAGTAAAACAAACGGAAATATTGA
This sequence comes from Salvia miltiorrhiza, assembly GCF_028751815.1. Taxonomy (NCBI): domain Eukaryota; kingdom Viridiplantae; phylum Streptophyta; class Magnoliopsida; order Lamiales; family Lamiaceae; genus Salvia; species Salvia miltiorrhiza. The sequence continues at coordinate 9,992,165 of NC_080389.1, forward strand.
TCGGCGGAGCAGGACAGACACCTTGGTACAAGGTCAAGACTCCACCAATTTATTTCCATGATACCGGAGCAGATATATTATTCGGAAATAATTTTCTGCAAAGCTTCAAGAGGTACATACAGGACAATGAAGCCAGGAGGCTAGTGTTCACAACCAATTGTGACCACAAAATCATTGTGCAAAGGCTCAATGGAGCCTTTCATCGATCGATGCCAATCAGATTTCGCAACAAGCGTGGTGATGATGGCAGACTCCGAAGACCACACATGAAGGATCAACGGAGATTCGGAGAAGTTTTGCTCAAATGCAGAACAGAGGGATTCCCAGATCTCTCCGAGGAAGAAAATTCAAATCCTCAAGGTATCCCTGATATCACACAAAGATATCAAGGAAGAAGAACAGGTGTCCATTGCCGACGTCAAAAGGAGAATCCAGAAGTGTTACCACGAGGATCCTTTGGCATGGTGGGACAAGAACCAGCTCAGAGCCACCTTGAAAGTTAAAACTGGAAAGGAGCATGAGTTCGTAAGGTTCAGACCTATCCTGATGAACACTCAAGATCAACAGGATATGAGGAGTATAATCAAGGAACACCTTGATTTAAAGCTGATCGAACCAGGGAAGTCGCCTTACAGCAGTCCTGGATTTCTGGTGAGAAATCATGGGGAGATCAAGCGAGGAAAGCCAAGATTGGTCATTAATTATAAAGGGATTAATGACATTCTTGAATTCGATGGATATTTCATCCCAAGCAGAGAACACCTTATCAACTGCATCAGAAGTGCAAGGGTATTCTCAAAGTTCGATTGCAAATCAGGTTTCTACCAGATTCGCATGGAGGAAGGGAGTAAGAAGTTCACAGCCTTCTCAACTCCACAGGGACATTATGTCTGGAATGTCATGCCAATGGGGTTAGCCAACGCGCCTCAGATATTCCAAAGGAAGATGGATAATCTCTTCAAAGATTATTCTTCGTTTATGTTTGTTTACATTGATGACATCCTTATTGCATCAAAAAACATTCATGAACATGTCAGGCATCTGGAGATCTTTGCGGATGTTTGTCAACAAGAAGGACTAGTGCTGTCAGAAAAGAAGGCAGTCATAGCTACCCAGAAGATGGAGTTTCTGGGGATCGAGATCGATGAATCTGAGATAATTCTGCAAGATCATATTGTGGAAAAAGTCCAGGGATTCCCAGAGGATCTTAAAGAAAAGAAGCAGCTCCAAAGCTTTCTCGGAGTTGTTAACTTTGCAGGAATGTTTATCAAAAATCTTGCAGAGCACCGGAGAATCTTCAGTCCTTTACTGAAGAAAGATGTTCCATTCATATGGAAGGAGGAACATCGGGAGGGTATGAAAAAGTTGAAAGAGATTTGTAAAAATCTCCCGAAACTTTCAATACCACAAGACGAGGATGACTTGGTCCTCTACACCGACGCGAGTGATTTCTGGTGGGCAGCAGTGCTTACAAAGATCACCCCTTTTGGAGAAGAACCTTGCAGATACTGTAGTGGTCTTTTCTCCGACGACGAAGCTGTGCGATGGCACATCAACGAGAAGGAATTCTTTGCAGTGCGAAAGGCGTTTAAAAAATGGCCGCTTTTCTTACTTGCTAAAAAATTCGTTTTGAAAGTAGATAACACTAACGTTAAAGCTTTCTTAACAAAAAAGATTGAATCTAAACCTGAAAAGGCTAGATTGCTTAGATGGCAAGCAGAATGCCAATATTATGATTATGATATTGTCATTTTGAAATCTGATCAGAATGTTCTTGCAGATTTCCTTACAAGGGATGGAGCTCCCTGAAGTGGAGGCCATCGAGGCAACACAGGCGCAGCTCTTTGAGAGTCTAGAGCTGCTACAACAGGAATGGCAAAAGTGTGTCCTACACACTAAACAAGCAGGAAAGATACAAGCGGCTGACGAAGCCAAAGTATCTAGCCAAATCGATGCCTGTTTCATGAAGATGTTCAATCTTCAGGAAGCAACCAACAAGCCGCTCTTGCGCGCTGTCCGTGAAAATCGGACTAAAGCAATGCTTTCCGTACAGGGCGGATTACCTGTAGCAGGGGATTCAAGTACCCCTAGCACAAGTTCTGAGACAATGGTTTCACAGCCAGACTCTCGAGGAAAAGATGTTGTTAAGGGGTCACACCCTGAATCAACATGTCAACCCTCCACCTCTGGGGTAAAAGAGGGAGAGATCAATCTTAGGCCCATGACAGGCCAAGTTAAGGTTGATACTGACTTTATTGAAATTTCTCCTTCTTGGCAGATGTACCAGGACAGGTGGGAGAAACTTCTCACAAGAAAGGGCATTAATCCGGGAAATTGCCGGGTTGATGTAGCCGGAAAATATCCAAGGGTTTGGACGACTCCAGGAGCCAATCCAAACGATGTCAAGGAATGGTATGAGTTTGGGGCTTTGGCCTCAGTTTATACCACCGCCCCAGCCTTCACCGAAATCAAGGGTCTACCCAAATGGATCCAGAAAACGGTGTTTGATACATGGGAAAACAACGAGTCCCTCAAAAGGGGAGATGTTCTGGAATTGTACTGTTTCAGTGCAGCGCCAGAGCCAGTTGGAAAAGGAATCCGAGAAGCTTTCCAATTCATCAAGCTTCGGAGACCTGATACGGGAGCCCTTAACCGGATCAAAGTTCCCGACTTCCAGGCCGCAATCGTCTCAACATTCACGGAGGATCAAATCTCCACTAGACGAGCATGGGGTCTATGGGTCTGTCTCACAGAGATGGACAAAATGAAGTCCAGATTCAAGTTCTACCAAAGCTCGGATCTGGGAACGTTCCTAGTTAATACCATGACAGGAACAACCACTCCTTTTGCCGAACAATCCTTCGAGAAGAAACGGCGAATGTTGTGGGAAAACAAGATTGCGGGGAGCCAGGATACTCGTCGCAAGTTCTGCAATATGGCTCATCTGGGCCATTGGATCGAGAAAATCTGCGATCAATGCTCATCGCAGAAGAAGCCGGAATTCGGCAAAGGATTCTTTCCAAAGCTGGACAAAAGGAGGTTCCGGTCTGATGAACATGATAAACATCAGACCCCGAAGGGAAGGACACCTCGGGCACCAAAAAAGTAAGGTGGCCGACAAAGCTAAGTGAATCATGTGATTCACAGCAAGGATCGCACCCACAAAAGAAACGACAAAAGTGGGTGGAATGACAGGAGAACCACTCATCAAACGCTCCAAGACAAACGTGAGTGGAAGAAAAGCAGCCGGCCCCTACCAGCATTATCACAAAGCGATAAAGCAAGGGTCCAGCACCATGTGATGACACCAACAAGTGTCGGCAATAATGGCCAACAAAAGAAGGTGGATGTCACATTCAAAGCAGCTGGCCACGAAGATGGAATCTGAGGCCAACAACCGAGTAATAATAGAGGGGTTCAAACCTCTATATAAACCCAAGTGCTGGAGAGAAGAAGATCATCCGAAAATCACAACATTTTCACACACCACTTCCTCTCTCTAGAAATTATCTTTGTAATTTTTAATTTTGTTTTCAAAGTTTTTTCGTTTTAGTTTTAGTTTCTTTTTATTTTTATGTACACAAGTATTAGCTACTATGAGTAGCTAAACAAGTTTGTCTCCTCCCTTGGGGAGTATTTTATGAAATAAATTAATTATTATATAATTCCTCTATAAACACTTAGTTTTTGTCCAACTATTCCGGTTTAGTAAAAATATTTTCTTTTCATTTTTCAACAAAAATATTTGGCGTCGAGACACAGTGAAAGAGGGAAACTGATTCCTGAAGGTGACCATTCGGCGAAAGCCGGAACACAGTGAAGGAAGAAGGTTGCAACCATCACTTGCGAGTGTGTGGTTGGACGAAGGCCGAGGAGGCAAGAAGTCCGTAAAACGCGATAAAAGCTCCGGAAGGTGACCAGTCGACAAAAGGTATACTGTTGATTTATGATTTGAATTATTTCGAAGTGTGACGGAAGCATGTTGGGCCTGATTATGTCTTAATTAAATTGATAATTTGAACATGAAATGGTTTAATGATGGATTTGTAGAGGATTTGTTGAGGGGTAGTTTTGGCATTAATAATGAGTTGGATATGGTTGATATGTGTTTTGTGAAAGTGGGTATTTTTGATAGATAAGTTATGAAGGTGGGTATTTTAAATTTTGACCCTTATTTATATAGAAATATAATTGCACATGATAGTATATACATGAACAGTAACAGTAAATGTTGCATAACATCTCCATTGCTAAAATGTCGCCATATGCATTGTTTTTCCCACTGGGCCAATAATTATGGTGCTGTAATTTGAGAAAGATGCTGCAGCGCAAATCATGGTGATGCAAAAGTCTTCTTACTTTTTTACTTGTGTTGTGTTGACTCCCAATTCTTCATTTCCCAAAAGTGCTTCTTGGTGAAAAGGGTAAAAAGTTTTAGGTTCGTTAATCGAAACGAGTGATTCGATGTTATCTTTGAAGAATTAACAAGTCATATACTAAGAAATTGTGATACATAAAAAGTCATTATTGTAATATATATAGAAAAAAACATAAAGAATAATAGTCATTAAATTATTAAACTTTTATTATATTTTGATTTAACATATTGACTTAAAAAATTTGTTTGATAATTATCGAAATTTTAAATTTATTTGATTTTGCTAACACATTGGATTCTGACCCAATTTAATGTTAACGCAATGCCTGAAACATTCGAGCTCATCAAATCAATCGATTAATTTTTTTTTTACTTAGCGAAACGTCGCATTTAAATTATTGATATTTAAATTGTGTTTAGTGGGATAAATAATGACAGATCTTGGTCTCGTTATAGCAAAATTAAATTAAATTAAAAGTTTAGTAATTGTAAGACATATTTTAAAGTTAGGGCGTGCGAAATCTCAATTTAGTAAAAGTACAATAATTTTTACAGATTATTCTTTCGTTCTATTAAACATGACTCACTTTTTATTTAGGATCGACCCATGCATTAAAGATGATTTATTTTTATAAAATGTAATATTTAATTATTGAAAAGTTATGAGCCCTATTACTGTTATCGAATTTACATCTTCTTCTTAATATTTGTACCGAAAAGAAGCGAGTCATGTTAAATAGGACGGATGGAATATTAATTATAAAATCTATTATTATTATTATTATTATTATATGAGTAAAAAGTACTTGAAGATCAATCTTCTTCCTCATTCATAAATCAATATTTATGAGCAAAATTTATATGATACCTCCTACAAAACACACACACACACATATATATATATAATATAATATAATTTATTGAAATATATTTTTAATTTTTTATTTGGTTATTCAAATTGTCTAAGGCAAAACAGAAAGATGGGCCTATAGTAGGGACAACACCCTTTATAAAAGGGAAAATCAAACACCACACTATTTGAATCTAACTTCCTTTGTTTTTCAATTTTCCAAAATTAACCGACTATTTATTTCACTACTAATAAAAAATTGGGTAGCTGCTAGATCTAGTGGAGTGGTGTGGTGTGGCCTAAAAATAAACCGACCAAGAAGAAGTGCCTTCACACATTGGTAACCATTAAAAGATTAAATAAAATACAAAAAGGGTTCATTTTTAATGTCAATAATTAGGCACTAAAAGTGGGCTTTGGTTGACTCCCCATCACTTGTCTTCACACTCACACAGATTCCAATAGTCTTACCTAATTTGTCTTTGACGCAAACTCCACCTCATTTTCCTTGTCTTCGTTTCCTTTGACAATCTGTCTTAAATGGAACTCCACTACACTATAAATTAAAACATAGATAAATGAAATAAATAACCTTTTCTTGTTTTAGGAAGGCACAAGATAATGATTTTTCTTTTCCTCTTTCTATGGTGTTGAAGTTTTGTATGACTATTTTGATGTTTTCTACAAGATTGGACGATTGGAATTTATGTTCTTTTAAGGTAAATATCACTTAAATTTTAATTATCAATATTGTATCAATTGTATCATCTATTTTTGATTTTGAAAGTTGACGTGACTCGCAAAATGCAATGTATTTAAAATTATTCTTTTCCTTTAACTGACATGATACAAAACGATATCGTTTTGTGTCTTACTAATTGAAAATATATTAATGATACAATTGATTAAATTGCTTTAAAATTTTCTTTTACTAAGTTAACCTCATTTAGTGTTTGTGAAGATAACACGTGGAACAATAAATAAGGGAAAAATAGAACAGTTACATATAAATTACATTTTCCATAAAAATAATAATTGTATTTTCTTAATATGTGTGAAAAGCAATGTGAGCTATCAAAATGGGACAGAGGGAGTAGTAAAATACCTCAACACGATTCTCCTATATATCCTCCCCCTTCCTAGTTCATTCAGTCACCATCGTGGCATTGATACTATTGTCGATTGAAGTATTTATGTTTTATTTCATCCCATTATTAACGACTTTTAAATTCGTCCATGACAACAAATCTCTATAATCAAAGTTGTTCATTCACATTTTAAGTAAGAGTTCTCGTTCAAACCTCTTCCTGTATATATATAGGAGTGAGCTAAAATAAGAACACGTTTAATTAAGTGTATAAAATAGGAACAAATTATTTCCTTCCATTATACTCAACTTCTATTCAATTAAGCTCCCATTTTCAATGTGTTGGATAATAAAAACCATTGACTATTAGGACTAAACACAGTCAAGATTCAAAAATTCCACCAACTTAGACATTTCCTCAAATATTTTATTTCTAGCAATACAAATCTCACTTTTCAACACCTACACACTTCCCCCTTTTGACTACTAATCTTAATTTAATAGGATAATAGTATTCATTACACTAGACAACAATGATAAATGATTTTGAAAATGATGTAGTGTGTGTACTGTGTGTTTGCTCACATTATCAACAGTTAACAACCAACCCATTACCTCACATCCCCACCACCACTGACATTCACAAGAGAGAGAGAGAGAACAAGATTTCAATCAAACCCCACTGATTTTTATACCTCTCACCAGCCATTTTCTTGCTCATCACTTCCTTTCTCTCTCTGCAGATTTCCTTCATGGGTGCAGTAAGTAACAAAAAAACTCTCAAGAAATCTTGATTCTTCAACATCAGCATCACTTTCTTTTTCGAGTCGTTTGAGGAATCTTGGCCTAAAGTAATGCATTTTTTGGGTGCTTTTAATGAATCTTTGCATTTTTTATTTTTTCTTTTTGTAGGAAAACTACAGAAAGAGTGGACAGATTCCGGCTTTTGGCGACTGGGAAAATGCGAATGAGCTGCCGATAACGCAGTATTTCGAGTGCGCGCGGCAGGCGGGGCTGCTCCGCTGCAGCTGCCCCGGCGAATGCGGCGGCGCTTACGCCAACAACGCCGCTTATTGGGGAGGCGGCGGCGGCGGCGGCGGTGGTGGTGGGAATCCTTATGGAGTTGGTTATGAGAAGCCTCTACCTCGCCGACTTTATGCCGTTCCTGAGCGCAAGGTTGGTTTCTCACTCCTTTTTTTTACCCTCTCTCTCTCTCTCTCTCCCTCTCTCATATTTGAGTAGTAAAAGTAAGTAGTAGAAAATAAAAAAACACTCTTATTATTTACCATTTAATTCACGATCAAGAATAAGTTGTATCGTGAATTCACATTTTGTTGTAAATTTAATTTTGAATTCGTCAATTAAGAACAAAACACTATTTTAAGTTAATACTAGTAAATAATTATTTTATCTTTATAACTATTTTTTATATACTAGCAGAAAGAACGTATATTGTACGTGTAATTAATGTTATTTTATTTGATAATCTACTATTTTAGAAAATCTATTAATTCATTACTTTTATTAGATAATTTATTGAATGGATATATTTATCTATAAGCCTTATCAATAGCTATAGATATATATCACATAAATTAAGTGTAACATCTAATGAATTAATATATATTCTTGTAAATATATAATATGTAAAATAACCTTAAAATAAAATATGTAATAAGGGTAAAATAGGCAATCTATATGTTACGCATTAGGATGCCTTAGGCTCTTTTTCTATTAGTATAGATTAAATCTTCATATTTCCTCGCGGATTTTGAAGTTTGGAGATAGACTCTCTTTGTCCCATAAGAACACATTATTTGGAGGACGACATGGGTTTTAAGAAATGTTTGGTAGTGTATTGAATGCAGAAAGCGTCTAATCATATAGAAATGAGCGATTGCGGTTAAATTGAGTATATGATTATCTAGAAATTAGTTGTGGTTAAAAAGAGAAAATTATGTCATGTTCTAAAATAGACGTGGTATATTTTTATGTGACGATCGAAAATTAAAAAATTGATACATTCTTATGGGACAACGAAAATATACATTTCCATCTAGTTGGAAGAAAGCTATAGATAGGCCTATATTGATAGAACAATCTAAATTTTGAACTTTTTAATATAAACTTAAGCTAATAAGTAGTTAAAAAAAACATTTCTTGGTTTATTCCCTAAGAAAAAGAAAGGATATCTCAAGTTAGAATTTAGTATAGATGTTCGAGAGTGCATGGTTTATTTTAGAGAAGATTTATTAAAGTACAAATAATAATTATTTTTACTTGAAACAATTAGTTATTTAAGATTGCATTGTATATGTTGTCGGTAAAATTATTTACGCCACACGATGTGGATTTCATTGATTGAAGTATCTACCCCTCTATCATCACACATGCCCACTTGCATATATATATGAAAATGGTAGGTAGATTATAATTATAATGCATCCAATTCAAAATTCCATCAAATGTATCAATCTTAAATATAGCTCAATTGATACGTTACTAGTAGAGCTGTCAAACCGCCGACACGGCCCCCTGCCCGGCCCATCAGGGCAAGGACAATTCTGGCTGCCTGCGGGCCAAAGGCATGTTCTTTAATTTTGAGTCGGGACGATTTTGACAGCTCTAATCGGATCGTGTTACTCAGTCTTTTTTATGGTTCTATTTTCTACCTCTATTATATTTACATGATTATAGGGCTAGTTTAATACATAGTATGAGAGGTAGCTTGATATATATTTAATTGAAATATTTTTTACTATATACTTATTTCGTCTTCGAAAAATATGTTCAATTTGTCATTCTTGATGTCTTCCAGAATATTTATTTTTTATTTTTGGACATCATTCAACTTACAATAAAACGAGACTCCTTTTCCACTCACATGCATTCATCTAATATTTTTTAAAATGCGTCATGAAGTATATTAATATCGTATTTGCTGAAAATATATTAAAATACTTATAATTGTAATTCATTATTTTGTGTGATGTATTAAAATTATATATAAAATAATACTTTCTCTGTCCACGAAATGTTGTCCTAATTTATCATTTTAGTCCGTCCATAACAAGTTGTCCTAATATATTTTTAGTAAATTTGTGGACATCTTTCTCTACTCACTAACATGTGGGTCTCATTCTGCACTTACTAACTTAATTAATTTTTTTTTATTTATTCATTTGTGGGCCTCTTTCTCCACTAACTAAACAAACAACACAAATTTTCTTAAAATTCGTCCTTCCCTTTCTTAGGACAATATTTTGCGGAAGGGGAGTAACTATTATAGTAATTAAAATTTGTATTACGTACAACACTTGGAAGGTCGTATACAAAACCACACAAATCTGCATAATATTTTCGGATGTTTAATTTATATGTGAAAGGTCATATATCGTACACCATAATCAGTCATACTAAACGAATCTTATGCCTTGAAAATTTATTACAATTAGAATGTCATAAACATATTATACACGATAACCAGTAATCACTCGTACCAAACGAGCCTAATATATTTGAATATTTGTCTCAGACAAGAGGAACGAACAAGGGGTATCCACAATCAAATGAGCAAATGAAGAAAGTTAAGGTTCGTGACTTGATGAGTCAACCAAGAAATCAAGCACCCGCTCACAAACACCACCAAAAACAGACTACTAAATCTGGAAACCTCGTACAGCAGAAATCCTCAGTTTCTGCTAAACCTGTGGATGAAGATCTCTACAAGATCCCTCCCGAGCTACTCGAAAATTCCAAACGAGTAAGTTTGCTTTCAGTTTATACACACTTTTTTTTTTCACTCTAATCTGGATATATATGTGAAGTCTAATTTGTAGTAGTGAAAACATTTTTGTTAATTCAAAAACACTTGCATCTCTTTTATACTCCATCCGTCCCACGAATTTTGAGTCATTTCCTTATATGGCAAAAAAAATTCTCTTTATTCACCTTTTCACCTACCACACTGGACACACTAAATATTATTTTCTTAATTATTGTGCCGAAAAGAATTGACTCAAGATTCGCGGGACGGAGAGAGTACTTGCAATCGTTTATAACTCGATTTAGAAGCTGTGACAGTGGAAAACATGTATTTTTACCATTTTTTCATTTTTTTCATATGTTCTGTAGAGTTGATGATTTTTATTTCAAGCACAATGATTTTTTTTTTTTCTAGACAGCTCATTTTCTCTTGTTCTCACTTCAATTCATGATAATTTCATCACGGGGTATTGATATGATAATATTTTACCATCAGATGAGATAAACTTTCTTTTACACTTTAGAGAACATGAGATAAAAAGTGGGGTCCACTAAAATATGATAGAATTTTCTCATCTTTTTTTATTCCTCGTTTTTTTTATGATAAATTTGTAATAAAAGAGAATGTATCCTCGGTCTCATACTATTATATTAACCTCATTTTCCCAATTTTTGTTCAGAAAAAGATGTTGGGATTCTTCTCCAAATGCATGGTGCCTCCTTGTGCTGCATGAGTCGAGCTCTGAGTAGTTTGATATCTTTTCAACTAAATTGAGCTGAGGTTGGAGCAGGGAAGATGAACTACACAAAGCTATTGGACTTTGTGTAGGAAGATTATCAAAGGAATTTACAATCACTTTTCATCTTCCTTGAAATTTTTTGTACCACAAATTTAGCTAAATCGAGTTACGAAGAATATATAGTTGCTGATACCTAAGAATTATTAGTAATGTGTATGTAATCATGTTTGTAAACTGCTATTTCCAATAATGACACCATTGATTGATTAAACACAAAATTAATCTTGGTGCAATATATGAGAATTGATGGTTCATCTTCATTATTCACAAGTCATAACATGTCTGCTGTATACATAATGAAATGAGAAGTGCAATCCAAAGGCAATGATTGATTTCATATAATAAAATAAGGAAAACACCAAATTCAGAGATGCTAGAACTAGTCATACAAAGACTGGGGAAACATACTGTAAATGATCCAAAATACTAAATCTTTAATTATCTGCACAAAGTCAAGACCCAATTTAACTCAAACCACCTCAAACCAATCCATACAGCAATTTGACAAGGCAGTGTGCTGGTTCATCTCTAGCAAGACTTAATTCATCTTGCCAAAATTTGTTTGCTGGCAACGAATCCATATTTCGAGCGTGTGCATACCGCTATCCGTGGTGAAGCAGCTGCATAAGAAAACCAAAAGACCCCATTGACAAGATCTAAATATTACAATCCCAACAGAATAACATCTGGTAGTGGATCAGAATTACAAGGCTGTAAAAAGAATAGTAGATAGATACGCGAACAAGTAAATTCAGCAGTTTCTAGTCTTGGCACTATACTATGAATCCTAAATTGCATGCTCTCTATACATCGAACAGTAAGATTTGGAGCACAAAATTGAGAATAGTGAACCATCACATCAAAGATATTAAACCAACGGAAGAATTCAAAGTTTGGTGGAACTTAAACTACACATACTGTTTTAATTCACAGGTAACAAATAATAACACAGCATACTAAAATGGCTAATTACCTGAAAATGTCAAACTCATAGTTTTTCCATGCCCAAACTCGATGCTCAAACGAGTCAGTTAAAATACATGAAGAAACGAGTGAATAAAAAAGGCAAGAGCATATAATAAACAATCTAATAAACCATGATTTCCCATATCCTATGAACAGAGAAGCTCATTAGAACAGAGAGGAAAAACTCAGCTGTAAAAAGCAACAGAATTAGGAATTCTCAAGAAGGATACAGAGAGGATACGGGTGGTGGATAAATTGCTAACACCAGCATGCTGCTTGCTGCCAAATTTGGTGAACGAACAAAAGCAAAGAACCACGCTTACTATTAACCCACATAGAAGGATTTAGGAAATCTGATGCAAAACAAACTTACCCCGCAACTTCAATTATAGTTGTTCCATGTTTTGGTAAGATAATTTGTACGAGCAAAGCACATATCCATAAGCAAGTTCATTGCAAACGTCAGTAATCATCCTGATACAGATCATGAGAGACCAGAGGATCATATCTGTCATTAAACTCATGCAATTCACGTCGAGAGCTACTACTCCGAGTTGTTTTGCTTTTCCTCCTATCAACATGTCCTCTCTTGTCTTCATCTCTCTCTCCAGAATCCCTGTCTCTTTTGCTTCTCTCTCGGTCCTCATGCTCCCAATAGTCTTCACCTCTCTCCCTCTTGCGATTACTTCTGTCATGTTCATCTCTTCTTCTTTTATGAGTTTTGTGCTCATACTCATCTCTAGTGCTTTTATGATACTTTCTGTCCTGTGACTCACTCCGTCTTTGGTGTGATCTTCGTGAATCATCTTCCGCAAAGGCCTCAACAAAGTCTGACTTTTCTCTACCATGCATCGGCACTCTTGCGCGACTATTAGATCGTCTTCCATCTCTTGTTGCAGAAGTACCATCTCTGTCATACCGGATACCCTCATTGCTTCTATTGGGATATTGATGCCAATCATCCCAACTTGAATCCTGTCTTCGCTGCTGGTTGTCATCCTCAAAATCTCCTGCATAATGACGAGAGTGTATATCTTTCCTGTGACCAACTGATCGGCCAAAATTATCTTCAGGAACTTCAGAATTTCTTCTGGATCCAAAATCATCATCTGCGCTTGCATGGCTATCCATATTTTTAGAAGCCAAAGTTTCATTCTCCTCCAAAGCCTTTGATGTACCATCAATCCCTTCAGCTTGCCTCAATTCCTCCATATATTCGTCTATAATACCCCTCATTACCTTCAAGACATTAGAGGTAAAAGATAAAGTTAAATATGCCGACCAATTTGAACATTTGACATAATCATAAGGGAAAGGAATCATTAACTCTTATATATACATTATGTTGACAACTTGACATACACAATTTTTTCCTTCTTAAGGCTATAGTGACCAAAAAAATAGTTGACCATATACAGTGCCAAAATATACAAGGAGAAAGACAATTAGTTCCTTAAGAAAAGCTTACCTCCACAGTATTACGTTTCAGTTTCTTGCCACGGTATGACATTCGCCGCCGTTTGTAGTCTCTTTCCTCAGCTAATAACTCCTCCTTTGTCTTTACTTTGTTGGCATCCTACATGATCACAAAAATATACAATGTATCAGAAAAAGAAAGTATTAAGCAAGAGAAGAAAATGTCAATAATCTGAAATGTTTACAATTTATCCTCAAAATTATGGAATTCCGAGTTCTCAGTGAGGGGCAATTTCAAAGCAGTATGGTAAATGGGCTGTTAACTTTTGAAAAACCAAAAGTCAAACAGGATATCAACCACCTCCTTCCTCGTAAATGGAACATTTTGAAGAGTAAATTGTGAGTGTGTGTGTGTATCTGTGCACAAATAGCCAAGAGTGATAAATGTAAACATATGCGAAAGTTTCCATATTATAGGATAACACGGGTGAAAACAACAAATCTGCAGCAAAACAGAACATGATTACCTTCCTTGAACAGTGGAAAAACCTCCTCAAGCAATAATAGAATGCAGATGCATTACTAAAACTTAAAACATGAGAAAACAAGCTCACTTATGACGATGATACCTGATTGCTTGACCTATGCCGCAGAAAACCATCATATTCAATTATGGGTCTATAATCTGGACGTTTTTTTCGTTCCTCATCAGCTATCTTGGACACATGAGCATGTTCCATATTACTGTAAAAAGATTACCAACAGAAGGTGCCTCAATCTCTGAAAGCAAGCATCGAATTAAGACTACAATCAAGAAATTAGAGAAAGCAAAGATGAATCCATTAAGCTTCTCATCAAATTCATGATAAATCTTTAACTCCAGAGCCGAACTTCTGAAGAATGTAGAGTCCTATCCTATGAAAAACAGGAAAGACTTCGCTTCAATACAGTTCAACCTATAGGTTTCCGTGATGAAGTGCTTCTCCAGTTTAACACAAAATCATTCTATATATTATATATTGCTATTCATCATAGAAGCTAATGCTCCATAAAACTAGAGTTGTCAATACTAGATATGAATTTAAGCAGAAAACAACCGAAAAATAAAATACCGTTGGTACGTAGAGGTTGGCCTAGCATTACGCAATGCTTTAATCTTATCTTCAATAAAAGCGCGTTCATGTAATGCTGCCACAGCCGCAGCCACTTCAGAGATGAAAATCCGAGTGTTGCCAACTGTTTCACATTCTATGCTCTCTCTCTCATCCAGCAGCTTATCAATTGATACAACACTTTGCACCTGCTCGCCATTACTTCCCGCCTCACTCAACCCATCTTCCTCTCCCTCCAAAGAAAACAACGAAGCTCGCGATGCAGAGTTCAACACACATTCCTTCAACAGAGCAACAGCAAAATACATTCCATTAACTTCACCATACAATACATTGAGCTGCAATGCTAGCCACACCACCACTCTAACTAAAACCGGGCATTCAAAACTCTGATTGCCCAAACCCCACAAAGCCTTCTTCATTTCCTTCGTCTCTCCATCGCTATACGTAAAGCCTGCCAGCTCAAGAGCCTCCCCAACGATCACCTTCAAAGACAGCTTAACCAACAAAACCACATGATCCCTCATGGCACAATCAATAATCACACCATATCTGGGCGAATTCGCAATGATCCAATCATACAAATGCAATAATTTACAGTCTCTCAACCTCAGAATCGCACGCAAAATTCTCGAAGAGTAAGCAGCGGGGAAACCACCGCCCCACGATTCAATTTCACCACGAATTGCAAAAATCTCCGACGGAAGAAACCGAATAAAATCCAGCGCGGCAGCCTCCGGCCGAGGTTCTTCATTGAAATCGGCGCACTCGGTGTATAAAACCCTAGGTAAATTGAATGATGAAGGCGGTGGAGCAGAAGGTGTGACTGGGCCGGGGCAATTCTGGTAGAAGAAACTATTGGCCGGGGCATTATAGGCAATGTAATTATCAAGAGAGACGGTGAGCTCGGACGAATCGGCCGGGAGGGTCGGCGGGGCAGCGGTGGTGGATGAGGAGGAGCTGCGCGTGAGTGGGTAGTGGAACGTGTGGGGTAGAGAGAGAGGGGAAGGGCAATTGAGGTAGTGAGAGAAGAGAATCGAAGGAGGGAGGCGGTGGTTAGGGTTGAAAGGGCAGGGGACGAAGGTAGCAGCAGCGGCGGTGGAGGTTTCGGCGTGGATTGGTGTTGGGAGGGAACGGAGGGCGGTGGCAGAGAGGTGGAGAAGAGATTTGAGGTCGGAGAGAGCAGTGGTAACAGACGGCGGTGGCGGTGGCGGTGGCGGAGGCGCTGGATTTGGATAGTAGGAGGCGGCGGGTAACGGCGGAGGAGGTGCCGGATTCATGGCGGCGATGACTGAGAAACGAGAGTTGTGAAACTTAATAAAATCGCGTTGGTTTTTGGGTGTGGGAAAATCGCGTTTTGCCTTAATATCCGAAATATGTGGGCCGGGTATTCAAGTAACTTATTGGGTTAGAATTAATTATATTGGGCCTGTTTGAATGTTTGAATGGGCCTTCAGAATTAATTATATTGGATTGAATTTTGAATGGGCCTTTATATTGGGAAATTTACTTGCCCTTTCTTATCCGGGTAATTGCAAAATAAATTAAGAATTTGGGGAAAAAAGAGGAAAAGGATCATTTAAAAAAAATCAAGAATTTATATTTAGTTTATAATTTCGATCACACTTTCAAAAAATTTGCAAGTAAATAACAAATAACAAATTATTTTAATTTTTGTGATCGAAATTTTCCCAATTCTATATAATACTCTCTCCGTCCCACGAATCTTGACACGTTTCTATTTTGATTAATAATTATTACATTCCCTCTCCTATTTTATCACTTTTATTACATTCTCTCTCCTACTTTATTACTTTTATTACCTTCTCTATCATACTTTATCACTTTTATACTTTATTTATTACATACTTAAAACACTAATCTACTATTTCTTAATTCCCGTGCCGAAAACCAAACGTGTAAAGATTCGTGGGACGGAGATAATAATCGAAAAGATGAGATAGACATTAAATTATACTAAAATCGATTTGAAAAATGACATGAACGTCAATTTGGCCTAAAACAACGTTGCTCATTGTGTAATTTCAAAGTTCTTGGATTGGATCCTATTCCCACCTACTTCAGTATTGGGTTTAATTATACAATGAATAATGTTGTTTTCATATAAATGATTATTTTTCTTTGATTTCTATGTTATAAAGTCTTTTATTAATTATTGGAGAAAATTTAAATACATTAAACAAACACAAAAATCATATTATCGAATTAAAAATTAAAGTAATAAAATTTGAAAAATAGTAGAAAAAATTTCGATTAATCAGATCAACCCATTCAAATTTTGAGCTCGGATTATTTTTAATTCAGGCCATTCGGACTGAATTTTACTTGGACTAAAAGCTTTTAGGCTTAATCCGCCTTTTTATCATTTTATCAACTCTTTCGACTTTTTTTTTTATTATTATTAAATAGGTAATGGTTGGTTGCCACCGTCTTTTTTCTTCTTCGTTAAAGAATTAGCTCCCCCTATTATCTAATCCATTAGAGTTTATTATTACAAAAAATATTATTAAAAAGTTAGTTATAATTTGATCTCATATTCAATTTTTAATCTGAATTTACAAATATTATAGATAGAGTTAAATCTACGGATATAAGTAGAGACTATATTTAAATATTTGTAAATCCTATTAAAAGTTAATAGTATCTTCTCAAAAAAAAAAAAAATTAAAAGTTAATAGTATAAGATTAAAATTCGAACTAATTTATAATAGTACTTGCATCTTTTATAACTCTAATTCTCAATCCTAGATTCCTAATCAAAGTCAAAAAAGAAAAAGAAAAAATTATACTCCCTTTTCCTAATAATAACCGAGTTTATCTAATACTTCCATCCTAATCCTAATCAAAATCGAACATAAAAAAT
Source organism: Salvia miltiorrhiza (assembly GCF_028751815.1). Taxonomy (NCBI): domain Eukaryota; kingdom Viridiplantae; phylum Streptophyta; class Magnoliopsida; order Lamiales; family Lamiaceae; genus Salvia; species Salvia miltiorrhiza. The sequence goes on from NC_080389.1 coordinate 10,009,423, forward strand.
ACCTCCTTATAAATATAATATTTCGTCCAACCCTTTAATCACATAGTTGGGAGCAATAAGCAATCAAAATATCACCCAATTTTTTTTTTTTTTGTTTGTGTGTGCAGTTGAAGTAAAGATGAAGATGGAAGAGTGGATGAAGAAGGAAGCATGGATCTGGTTTTCAAGTCCAATGGATGTGATTATGGTGGAATGGGTGGGCCCTCAACTTGGCTTTACTCCTCCGTCGTGTTCTCCTTTCGCGACGGAATTTCCAAGGCGTAAGCCGTCGCCCAATTCCTCCGCCCCACGATCGCCGGAGGCGGAGGGTTCCGCCGTCAAGACTCCAAAATCATGATTAATAAAATATTCTAGATTTATTTTAAATAGTGTACACTTGAATTTTGATTATTTACGTACCTTTTATTTTGTCAAATCCTAATACATTGGCTGCTTTTTTTTTTTGTCTAGTTGAATTATTTTAATATTTATTTTGAGTTAATTGTACGTAAATAAACACTGTATACCTAATTTCTTGTTGATTATTTATACATTAATTTTGAACATTTTTAAAAGTTTAATTCGTAATAAAGTTCCACGATTTATACCTAATTTCTTATTTTTAACTAATACTGATTTTTTGGTTAATAATACATAAATTTTTGAAGATTGATTCGAAATTAAGTAAATATAATCATGCAGGACTGCAGGAGTAAAACTAGTTCAAATTATAAGTCAACATTCAAATTAAAAAGTCAATACATCAAATTTCAAACTAATACTTCCACGAAAGAACATATCTTTTCTTGTTGGGACGTATCTATTTTTGGATTATACCCCACTACTTATAATTACTCTTACTTTACATTTTTTCACAACTCTTAATATTAATTATAACACTTTTTCACTATTTCCAATACACTCAACAATATTTTCTCCACTCTCAATGCACTTAACAATTTTTTTCTTAAAACTAGTGCCACTCTTCTCTCCTAGGAAGTTTCTTTGTGGACGGAGGGGGTAATAATAATCAGAATCTTCTTTTGGCGAGCTACTCAGAACCTTATTGCCACTGATCGCAACCTGCATCGTCATCATATTTCTACCACCGGAATTTGCTCATGGTGTCGAAAAGAATGGGGTATTATGGAGCATTGCCTTCTCTTTCGTGACGCTGTTAGGGAGGTGTGGAAGTATTATATTAGGTTTGGTGGCCTACCATACGTTCGAAGAGTTATTTAACTTTGGAAGACTTATGTAGAACTATTGCTGATGAATATGGAGTTGATAGCTTCGAATTATTTGGCGTGTGTCTTTGGTGGATTTGGAAACTTTTGTGTCACGTTAAGCTCGACAAAAGAGAACAAGGCGATCCGAACTTGATTGAGGCCAACGAGATCTTCCTCAAACAGTATAAGGATGCTCGTATTGAGGCTGCCGATATATTCTCCCTCGTGAAGGTGATAGTTACTGGATTCCACCGCGCAAGGGGACCTTTCGACTCGACGTGGATGTGGCGATTCACGATGGTGGTGGAACGGTAGGTGTGGGTTTCATTATGAGAGATTGGCTGGGTTCTATGAAAGCGGCGGTGGCTCGATGTGTGGGGCGCCGCACGGAAACGACCCTTATGGGAGAACTCCATGCGCTCTTGCTGGGTATTGGTTTCTGCATGAAAAATGATCTCTCGCCTTTGTTTGCTTATATATTCTGATTCTTTGCTGGCTTTCCATGTTGTTTCGGACTCGCCTGGAGGGATTGACTCGCTCTGTGATGATTTATATGAGGCATTTGCGCATGCCGAAGAGTATTTTGTTTTTGATTTTCACCATGTTAGGTGTGAGGTCAATGGCGCTGATCATAGTCTTGCGAACTTTTCCATAATGTAATGGCCTAGAAGTCGGACTTCCCATCATGGCTTCTAGATATTGCCTAGCTCGTCTTCCCCTCAAAAAATTAATATAATAATAATAATAATAATAATAATTCAAAATAATTCCCCATCGAAATTTGATGGATTACACACTAGTATTTTTTAATAATAACAGGATCTTTTATATCCAATTCTCACTTCTCACTCTAGTTAGAATTTTTCCATTAGCAATGGAATTTTACGTTGATGTACAATTGTTGTAGTGTGCTTGTGCAATGCATATATAATTTGTAAGAGGTAAAAAATAAATTTAAACTACTTGACTCATTTATTTTCTTAATTTTCTTTAATTTATCACATAGAAGAAGAAAAACATACAATAATAAACATAAAATTCATAACAAATTTTGATTATGCAGATGACAATGATGCAACAAAGTGTTCCGGCAAATTCCTAGTCTCCAAAGCAGGGCAATGACGGATGCGTAGTAGTTTGAGATGCGACATTCCACCTTCTTCCACATCAATACCTCTCAAGAAATACATCCCCTTGAGCGAGAGGCCTACGAGGCAAGGGAAGCCGTCGTGCAATACTCTCATCCTCTCGTCCAAGCACGCGTAGCCAGTTAACTTGAGGTACTGCAGCTTCGGCAACCTGCCGAGCTCCGCCATCGGATCCTCCTCCATAAACGTCTCCACCAGCGTCAGATAAGAGAGATTCGGCGGGAACACGCTCGGATCGGGGCATCTTCTCATCCCACCCCTCAGCTTCAGCTTAGTGAGACGGGCGAGGCGAGGAATCATCATAGGCTCGATCGAGAGCGACAGATCCCAGAGTAGTTGTAGTTTCACGAGATTCGCCATCTTCTCTAGCGACGCTCGCGCTTTCATCATCTCCCCGCTCTCGCTTTCCCCGTCGAGAAACAAACCCAGCTCGCGAACTGGGCAGGCGGCGAGAAACGCCGGTGACGAGCTGCACCGGAGCAAGTCGTCCACGCTGATGTATTTCAATGTATGCATAATTTTCCAGCTCTCGATGCTCGTTAGCCCGTGGACGCGAGCCGCGCTGAAGTGACGCAGCCGCGCCATTTCTAGCGTGGTGTTTGGTAACTCGACGTTCTCGCTCCTCATGTCGAGAACCTCGAGTTTTCCGAGGTGGTCGAACCACCTCGGGATCTTGAGTGTCTCGGAAGAGCTGCCGCGTATTCTCAGGTACTTCAACCCGATCAACGAGCGAAAAGAATGTGGAAACTTCCGCCAGCCAACGCCTTCTAGGTAAAGTATCTCGAGCAGCTCAAAACTCTTCCAGAAACGGAAGGGAGTCTTCACGCAGTTGTCAACTTCACCGGCGTCGGCATTGAGCACGAAGAGAGAGCGGAGATGCCGATTATGATCCCCCGACAGAGTGTCGAGGTTTCCATAGACGACGCGATGGCGAGGCTTGCACGATGAAGAAGTCCCCTCCTCACCCTTCATGATTATTTGAAACCCTAATTCGTCCTTGGCTTTTACCAAGCACACATCGCGAAACAGATCGTGGAGGTGACAGTTTTTGACGCGATTATCTAAGGTTAAATCCTTGATTTGAACCATGTTTCGATTGATCAGCTCATCTAAATAGCCTCTGGCTATCTCATTTACTGTTCGTCTCCCTTCGTGCTGGATCAGCCCCTGTCCAACCCATATATGAACCAACCTCTTCGTGGGGATGTTAGCATCTTCTTTGAAGCATGCCAGGCACAAGAAGCATGATTTCAACTGTGGAGACAGATTTTGGTAACTCAATTCCAAAATTGTTGATATGTTGCTTTCTGCGGTTCCGAAATGAGAATTGACTTGATCCAAGACATTTTCCCATCCACTCTTCGTCTGTGTCTCGACTAGTAAGCCTCCAACCACGCTGATTGCTAATGGCAGGCCATTGCATTTCTCCACGATTTCTCTCCCGATGGGCTCGAGTTCTTCTGGACATTCGGTGTGGTTACTGTGGATGAATGCCTTGTTAAGGAACAATTGCCAGCTCTCGTTGAGGTCTAGAACATTCATCTCGAGGGCGTAATCACCATACTTTGTGATAACCTTGTTGCGAGTTGTGATTAATAATCTACATGGTTTATCTGTCGGAGAAAGAAATGATTCAAGAGATATCTTAGAATAACTTTGGTTCAATTCTCAATGTATATATGAATTGCATGCACGTAATTTTCTAACCTAAGAAAAATCATAAGTTAATGTGCCTTTCTTGTATTTATGTTTTACTTGATCGTTAAATCTTAGCACTTATACTAACGGATGGTGAATTGATCATTCAACTATCAACTTTAAATGCAACTGTGATGAACTTTTAAAACTTTTAATTCTAAACTATTCTTACAACTTGCTTTCTAAATTATTTATTCTAAACTATTCTTACCGGCCACCTATCCACATATACACTTTTCTTTGACTTTTTAGTATTTTATTTTTTGTTTACAAAATATTATTTTTTATTTAGATTTTTCTAAAATGTGCACAAACAGTTATTGCTCTATATAAGCATAAATAATATAAACTGATAATATTTTTTACACCAATAATAATAATCAAACTAAAAAAGCAAGGTCTACATACTCTTATGTATACGTCCATACTCACATACTTTAATAGAACATTTGTATGTATCCTATTAAACACACTAATAGGACATTTACAAGTGTTATATTAGAGTATGTGAATGGTAGTGTGCGGACGACCTCATAGGAGAATATGTGCAACTAGAAACCACCAAAATATGTTACAATAACCAACAAAACCCTAAATAATTTTCAGATTGGAGTTTTACATTAATGATCACGATTCTAAAAAATCCTAATTAATTATACACAAATTTAGTACATTTAGGAGAGGTCTAGTTGTGTTTGATGCACATATAACAAATAATTAGTTAATTTTTAAATTATATATATTTATTAGTAATAATGTTACATAATTAGAACACCATGAAATAAATAAATAAATAAATTTAAGCATAATAAAGTAAAAAGGTAATAAAATTTTGACTTTAATACCTCGGAAATTGGACACAATTAATTTTATAAATTACATAAACATCAGAGCTCGTTTTGTTATATATATACATATACTCACTTTGTCACATAATAAGTGTCCTAGTTTCCTAGTCCTAAAATAAAAAAAAGTGGGCTCCACCACCTTTTACCTGTTATACCTTTTAATTATCTATACTTTAATTCTTTTCCTATCACAAAATAAAAGTGGGCTCCACCATATTTTTATTTTTTACTTTTAAATCGTATTTATCTAAATTCTCGTGGCGAAACAAACTAGGACATTTGTTATGAGATGGAGGGAATATTTTATATAACAATTTAACGAGCTGATTGTAAAAATAGGACCATAACTTAAACTGTTTTTAAAAAAGAGGATGTACTATATGTTACGAAATTTGCAAATGAGGACTATATGTTACGAAATTTGAAAATGAGAACTATAACTTTCATTTTTATATTTACACTCTTATTTAACACATCAAAATAAGGACTATAGCTTCCATCACGGTTCAAAATAGGAGTGTAAATGTAAAAAATGAAAGCTATAGTCCTCATTTTCAAATTCTGTAATATATAATCCTCTTTTTGAAAATACTGAAAGTTACGGTCCTGTTTTTACAATCAGCTCACAATTTAACTACAACATGACTTTGAATTGAGTAGGAAAAACGTATATATGCAATTTGTACGGACCTTGTTCATCTGGAAAAGCACACCTCAGTGATTCCCAATCTTCCTTCTCCCACACATCGTCGAGAACTATGAAATACGTTTTCCCCCGCAGCTCTCCGTGAAGCATTTCTTGAAGCTGTTCACGGAGGTACAGCTCATCCCTCGTCGACTTCTCCATCTTCTTCATCTCGTCGCGCACCTTCTCCTGATCCTTCGCGGACCTCGGCAGCTGCATGATCAGCTGCTTGATCGTCTCCCTCGCGTTAAATCCGCTCGAAACCACAGCCCAGCAACGGCAGTTGAATCCGCCAACAACGCCGACGTTGTTGTATATTTTCCGAGCAAGCGTCGATTTCCCGATCCCGGCCATGCCCTCGACGACCGCAATCGAGAGCCCTTTCCTCCTCTCCTCATCCAAAATCGATTCCCGCAGCAGCTTCTGCATATCGCCTCCCATGCCCACCAAGTGTTCGTCGTTTTGCCAAGGAGGCAGCCGCCGCCGCGACTCCACCTGCGATCGCGACACCGACTCCGCTTCCTCTCCGAGATCCTTTATCCCGTAGCTCTCGCGGCTTCGGTGGATGGCCACTAGTCTCTTTTGGATCGAGTCGATCTCGATCCCGACTTTGTTGACGTAGTGAAGGTGTTTGGGGAAGGCGGAGAACCTCCCCAACCGCCTTTTGCTCTCGACTTTGAGCACGAAGATCTCGATCACGTCTCTGGCGTCGTGGGCGACCTCTCGGATCTCCGACAACCAGTTGCGCACTCTGTCGTCGTCGGCTTGCTTTCTGTTGGCGTCTTTGAGGAAGGATTGGATCCGCTTGAGCTCGTCTTTGAGCAGCTCCACCTTTTCTTCGACGCCTCCTAGGAAATTCACTTTGTCGACAAGTAAGTCGCTCAGCAGTTGCAACGTTGTTGAGACTACTGCCTCTACCATCTCTCTCTATGTCAATGTGTTAGAACTTGACTTTTTTTTTTTTTTTTTTTGAATGTGTTGGATTTTTAATGGTTCGAAGGCAATAGCTTGCTATATATGGATTTTATTGGCTGACAAAGGCTGAAACTATCAACTCTCTCTGTCTCTATCTGCATATATAGATGACGAAGATGTAGTAGTTTATGTTGGCAACTAGGGAATTCAAACATCACAGTCGGATTTAATTAATTGTTATAGGATAATACCACTAATAATCATTACGTACACTTGTGCAACAAGTTGCGACGTCAGGTCCCATTGGACACAATTCAGATTATTTAAAAACATGTGCGACGTTTTCTATTGCATTCACTGATGATTGACATGTTACTATATACTCTTATTAGGAATTAATGTGTTCTCTTTGATTGATAAATTTATCGATCATGCATTATCACTTTATTTTTAGTGTGCTAATATCATCCCTCATTGAAATGAAAAGAAGGAATGAAAATGATGAACTTCTAAATTTAAAGACATAAATTTTTATTATCTCTTCTTTGTCCATGATAAATTTATCAATAAAAGGGAACACACCCTGAAGGTGTTTGGTTTGAGTGATAAGGCATGATTGATAAAATAATCCACGTTAATTAAGTGTTTGGTTTGCATGATTGAGTCCGTGATTGATAACTTGGCCCATATCTAATCACCCAAATAAGTGATTGTTTATCACCTCAAAGTTGAGTGTATTATTTAATCACCCCTCCAATCCTATTAATTTTATCTATCCCATCCACTTTAGGTAGGGAGTGGTCATTCTATAGACTACATTTATAGTGTAAGGGGGTGTTTGGTTTGATGGATGAAATAGATAAGATTGATAGAATTAGAGGAGTGATTAATTAAATAATCCACCCAACTTTGGAGTGATAAATAATCACTCAATTGATTGATTAGATGCGGGCCGAATTATCAATCACGGGCTCAATCATACAAACCAAACACTTGATTAAGATGGATTATTTTATTAATATCATGCCTTATCACTCAAACCAAACATCTAAAGGAGTCCATTATGAATCGTGGTGGTCCCCCTCGGACCGTCCGGATCCACAAGTGAATCGAAAGTTGGATCTACATTGAATATCACCCAAATCTCCCCATCTATCCTCTTGAGGATGAGTTTGGTTATGCCATACTAAAGTGCCTTGGATGATCCACATCTTAGGGTCAGGCGCCGACAAGCTAATAGCCAATTGTGTGAGCCTTCCATTGGGGGATCCACTATGTCAAAAATGAGAGAAACGCTGTGAAACATTATAAATTCAAAATATATATTTAGAATTTTTGTCACCTACGAAATTTAAACTCTAAACCTTGAATTCATTCAGTAAAATTTTATGCCACCATAGATCATTACGATCTAAGAGCTAAAAATTTAAGATTTAGGATTTATATATTAAAAATATACGCCATAACATTTGGCAATGTTACATCCTTAGGATTGCCACATGTCATTAGTCTATGTATGTCATTAACCTTAAATGCATCATATGATACTCATATCTAGTAGCATGGATGTGTTTGTTTTTTATCCATTTAAATATAGAGATAATATAATAGGGGAGGGCTAAAATAAAAACACTTCTTAAAATATAAAATATAAAATATAAACAATTTTCAGCCCTTAGATCATCAAGATCTACGGTTGATTCGTAACCTTGTTGGATGAATTCGTGGTCTTGGGTTCGAATCCCAAATGTAGCAAAAAATTATTTTTCACAATTCGTAACCATGTTTGATGAATTCGTAACCTGTTGGATAAAATTCGTAAATCAAAAAACGTTTATATTTATATTTTAAGAAGTGTTTTTACCATAGCCCTCCCCTAATATAATAAGGTATAAATTTATTACTTAAAGTAGGGATCATATTTATTATATCTTGTTTGTTTTATATTTATCTCACTCTTTATAAGGTGGTATAAAATTATACAACCCCCTTAAGTATAAAATTATACATTGCACAAGGAAAAATATGTTGCTCGAAATTTTATGCTGCTTGCTCAAATATTTATTAGGTCAAATTAAACAAAATATAAAATTATCCATTATTTACATCTCAAAGCACATACACTAGATCGGATCCCATGTCCCCAATACCGTGTCCCACTCCATGTCCCATCCCAATATGCAAATACACCCCATAAGTATATAAGCATATTTGTAATTTGTTGACATTAATTTGATTGTTTAGATCCCAATATGATGAACTAGAATATATATCGGAAACAATTAATCAAATTAACTAGTATAAACTAGATTATATTTGAAATTAATAATTAAATTATTACAAATTACATTAAATATTTAAAATAAAATAGAAATAGAAATATAACTCGGTACGTCGATGGAATTGAATCAATGATCTCATGTAAGAGACATGTGAAACAATCAACCTATCATTGAATAGTTCAAATTAGTCAACGAAGGCACCAACTAATGCAATTTTTTTACGCCACCAAATAACATAGTTAAATAAAATATTGCGTTTAGTTCAAATTAGTCAACGAAGGCACCAACTAATGAAATTTTTTTACGCCACCAAATAACATAGTTAAATAAAATATTGCGTTAACCACATACGTCATAATGTGACTCCAAAGCATATGATATTTTAAATCACCAATAGTAGAAGGAACTAAAAGTCTGATATGTTTATCTTGGAATGAAGCCCACTCAGCACTATTATTTTTCCTTTTATTTACTATCAATTTATAGGAGCTGTTGTAATTTTTTTTTTTTTTGATAAATTAACAGTATTTAGATAAAGAAATTTAAAGGTCGTGCCACAAGGGACTCGAACCCAAGACCTTTAGTATCGGGTGTTAATCCCTTACTTCTTGGCCAACACACGCACACAACTGTTGTAATTCTAATTCCACTTGGGATGATCTATTCCAATTTGGTGTCCAGGCCAATACTATTTTTTAAGTTTTTTTTCTTTTCTTTTCTTTTCTTTTTAATACCAACCACACACATATATATACATAGTTATTTATTTTTTAGAATTTAATTTAATTTTTTAAAATTAAAAATGGATTATTATTTATTGAGGGCATATAATTTTTAAATCTTCAATTTATAATAATGAATATTCATTAGTTTTAATATAATATGATAAATTTTATTTTTATAATAAGCATTATTAAAAATAAATTTAATTGTGGGTCACAGGTGGGATATACTCCCTCCGTCGACGAAAATTAAACTTCTTATGAGAGAGTGATACAAATTTTAAGAAAAAAGTTATTGAGTGTAGAGTGGAGAAAAAAATTGTCGAGTGTATTGGAAATAGTGAAAATGTGTTTTAATTAGTATTGAGAGTGGCAAAAAGGTGAAAACGTAAGGGTAAATGAAATATTTATAAGTGGTGGGTATAGTTCAAAAATGAATAGAAAATTATTTTGTGAACGTCCTAAAAAGATGAAGTAGAAAGTTCTTTCGTCGGCGGAGTGAGTGTATAACGCTGTCATCGTTTTTATCCACGTTCATCTTCTCTTGTTTGATACAGGGTCGAATGTGTTGATGTGTTTTTTCCGAAAATATTCAAATAATTAGATAAAAAATTTGGTATTTTGTCTAAACAAATGTGTGGCTACTATTGTTTGGATAACAATAATTTTTATAACCAATAAAAAGAAGCATATTGTTTTGATATGAGCAAGAGGTGTATATATATATCTTGTATATAAAAAAAAGAGACACTCTCCCTTGCAATTGGTTGCACCGTGCAACTGGTTTCTGAATGACACTACTTTAACATACAAATGACACTTGAAGATCTTCAAGTGTCATTTGTATGTTGAAGTAGTGTTATTCGGAAATGTTTAAGTGTCATTTTCCGAATGAAGTAGTGTCATTCTGGAAACTAGTTGTATGGTGCAACCGGTTACACGGGAGTATTTGTGTAAAAAAAATTTGTTAGGTTGATTGATATGTACGTTAAACTAAAATACATAACATGCTTTAAGATACAAATTTCAACGCGAACGATAAAAGCTTGATAAGAAACGGAATCAAACACTAATGAAAACATAAAAAATATTAAATTATCTTGGCGTGTTAAACACACATATATATACAAGGTAAAATTATGCAATTAATACACAAGTTACAATCACCAATGAGCCCATATTAAAATGGTCTTGTCAATTCTATAACAAACAACTAGGTATCTATTCTATAAAAAATGATGCCTAGTAGTTATGTAATCTATACTATATTAAAACAGCAGTTTTCAATTAGAAATTGATTTCAAATCAATTTGAAAATTGAATGACGATTTTGTAGTTAAGACAAAATTGAAGATTTATTTATAAACTCTATTTATTCTTTTCATTTTCTTTTCTTTAACTTCTTATTTTTTTGTTTTATTTATTTCTAAAATTATGAAATTCGATTAATTATAAAATATTCAATATGCCTATCAAATTAAAGATCACGATAAGAGCTTTAATTTGATATAGTTTATGTAAATATAAGATTTAAAATGTAAAAATTATATTAGTTTAAATATTAAAATTTTAAAAATTTCTCTCTCCTCTCTCATCTTTTTTTTACTAAATCTATTCTTTAATTCATTTTTCATTATTTTTTAATTTTGTAAACTTTTTTTTACTATTCATAATTTAAAATAAAATATTAAAATATTTAAGTCAACTAACTCACATTTCTAACAAACGTTTATTTACAGTTCTAGAATCTATAAAAAGGATTTTATTTTCTTTTTCTTTATCTTTTTATTTCTTTGTTTGTTCCTTTCAAAATTTTTGAAATTCGTTTAATTATAAAATATTTAATATGTATATTAAATTAAAGATTGTGATAAGAACTTTAATTTGATATATTTTATTTATAATATAAAATTTATATTTATTTAAAAATTAAAATTTTTAAAAATTATATCTCCTCTCATTTTTTTTTTGAATAATTTTTTTAATTGTTTAAATTTTTAATTTTTTAACTTATTTTTTTTATTTACATAATATCAATTTTTTTATTATTGGGGATTCTTTTTTTTTTTAATATTCAATAAAATATATTTAATTAGTTAAAGTTAATTTTTTTTATTATATGTATAAATGTGATATTGAGTTATTATCAATTTGATATAAATTTAGAAATATAAAAATATTTCCCGTGCATTGCACGGGGTGCAAATGCTAGTAATTTTTTATTTGAGAATGTGGTTAGGTAATTATTAGGTGGTAATGTTTCTATCCTAGTTGAATATAGAAGTCGCCAAAATGTTTAATTAAATCTCAACTAGAGATGAGTGCTTTCCCAAATCTACAAGGATGAGACATATTTTGAAAGTCAGCTCTGATACATGAACGTACAATAAGTACAACTTGACTACATGAATCAACAATAATAAATTCAATATTCATGCATGTAGTTTAGATAATATCAAATTAATGTTTCAACAAGCACAAAACACTCCGTTTCTTATCACACATGACACATAGACACAAGAATAACAAAAGATAAGTAAAGTAAGGTTGAGTTTATTGAGTAAATATGTTGATGTGTTGCGGTAGATTCCTAGGGCATTCACGGATTCGGAGATGTTTGAGCTTCGGCATTCCACCTTCTTCTATGATGACGCTCTTCAGTTCATCCAAATCTCCAAGGACCAGGGCTTCGAGACAGGGGAACCCATCGCACAAAACTAGCATCGTTTCATGCTCCACTACAAAAAAATTCGCAATTCTCGACGGAAAATCCTGTCGACAAATATCAAAAACCCGTCGTTATTTTTGTTCTCGACGGATTCTCGACGGAAATCGGGAGTCATTAATTTAATCGTAGGGAAATTAATTCTCGACGGAATTTAATTCTCGACGAAAAATTCCGTCGAGAAAATATTTTAGCCCGTCGATAGATTGTTGGAGAATTATGCCAAATCTGACTAATTAATGGCGGATTCTCGACGGAAATTCCCGTCGAGAAATTCTCGACGGAATTTTCCGTCGAGAATTTGTTTTCCCTCTTAAAGTGGATTCCGTCGAGAATCCGTCGAGAATTCGACAAGTTTTGCTTTCCGTCGAGAATTTGTTTTCCCTCTTAAAGTGGATTCCGTCGAGAATCCGTCGACAATTATTCAGTTTGTATATATATATATTTCTCAATATTGAATATCCTGTAAAAATCAATATAAAATATTCAAATTCAAATATACTTATAATGAACATCCAAATTCAAACATATTTACTAGACATCCAAATTCAAACATACTTACTAAACATCCAAAGTCAAACATACTTACTAAACATCCAAATTCAACATACCTAAATTAAGCTAAATATCAAATATCATAAGTTCTAACTCCATAGTTACTACATAAATCCAAATTCAAACTTCATAAAAAGTATCAATTATGACCCTTATTCATATTTGCCATCAACTGCGCCACCATACTCTTGAGATCATTAATGGTGCCATCTTGCTCCAGCAGACGTGCCTCGAGTTCGTTCCCTCTAGTAGCCTGAGCATTCACTTCAACTCTTAGCGCCTCGACCTCCTCAAGAGAAGCAGCAGGGGCAGTCTGAGACGTGCTAGTGGACTGAGTACTAGATCCACTAGACACCATCTGTGTCATCATTCCCATCCCGAGCACACGGCCTTTCGTGTCCCTCTTCACCACCTCCTTAAAGATGGCGTGTACCTCTTCTGGTGTCGGATCCCTACCTTGAGTGGCTTGAATATCTTGAATGCGACTCTCAATCTCCACCTACAATTAGTTTAGTTGAATCGAATTAAAACTATATATTCAAGTAAAAATGGAATAATGAAACTTTAACACATATTAAAGTAATACACTTACCGCGTGTGCCTCGGAACGTATGCCCGTGTATAATCCTTCCTTCCGGTGTATGCGTAGAAATGTATCATACGCAGCACAGTCAACCGGGATATTCTTTTCCCGAGCCTATAATAAAAACATAAGATGTTAACAATATATATATAAAAAAATAATTTAATTTATTACAATGAAATAAATTATTTAACTCACCAGATGCTCGGCGTGGTCAATGGCACTACGCGAGCCGCCATGATGTATGGCGATTCCTGTACCGGGACCACAATGTTCAGAGCGCCGGTTCTTGCTCGCCTGCTCGGATATGCGCTTCACTTCAGGTAGATCCCAATAGGCTTTCCAAGCCGTTTCAACATGTTCCTTCAGATATGCTGGCGTCTTCTTTTCAATTAAGACGAGCTTCTTTGTCGCGCTTACAAAGTCCTTGTAAGCAATTCTAGCCATCCTGATCCATGCAGTGCGGATAACTTCTCTTGAATACATAGAAGGGTCCCACTCAAATGCATTCTGTATATTTTAGATGATGTCAATTTCTTATATAACATTAATATTATAATAGCGTTAGGAAAATAATTAAACAATCACTTACAACAAACCGATTGAAGTAAACTTCAATCGTGTCTTCAGTAAGCGCCTTCCATGAGGTGCCGGTGACCTCTATGTATGCTTGAAAAGTATGTGATGTGTAACGCCGGATTTTATTGGTTGGTCGTAAAATCCTTCAAATTACAAATTGGAGGTTATATATTTGTATATTAAAACAATATAAATTGTATTAAAACATTATAAATTACATACCCATTAGTTAAAGTGCATAAAATCTTCCCATTAGGAAGAACAGTGATATTCTCGCCTGACCGAGAGATATGTGACGATGCAGGCTGCTGCTGCGGCTGCTGTTGCGGGATCTCATCACTAGAAGTAGAGGTGCTACCAAGTGGCTGGGTGCTCATCTATATCACAAAATAAGAGTTGTATAAATAAGATATATGCCGATTATATAACAACATGAATGATTTAGAATTTTAATATCATAATATCATATCATTGCATAAGGTAGAAAAAAACAAGGATGATAGTCATTTTAAAGATCTAAGCAATCATTTGAATCACTATTTACCTGAATTTCAAAGATCAAAGGTAGAAAAAACACCATGCCTAAAATAAAACACAAGCACGTGTTTTATTCGCTATCATCTGAATCATTATTTGTAGAGTCAGATGTTTCTAAGACATATTCATTGGTGTCAACATCTTCTTCATCATCCTCATCTACTAGATATACCAAAGCACCATCTGGATGAATTGGCATTGTATCATCATCAATTGTCGTGTGAGGGGTTCTACCAACAAGCTCTTCTTGAAAAGGAGTAGGATCGATAGGAATATTTTGAATAGTTGATACTTCTACAAGTGGTCTTGCCTTCACCTTACAAGCTGCCAACCAATCTTTCCTACTTTGATTTTTACTTGGATATGTGCAGTAAAATACTTGAGAAGCTTGAGTTGATAGGATGAATGGTTCATAGTTGTCATATCGACGACGTTGGTTAATTGAAACCAATTTGAAGTCACGATCAACTAACGTCCCCGATGGTCTGGGGTCAAACCACTCACACTTGAAAAGTGTGATCGTTTTAGTTGGTACACCAGAATACTCAAGCACCACTACTTCAACCAAACGTCCATAATAATCCAACTCCAAACCTTTTCACTACTAGAAAAACGCTCATAGATAACGGATTTTTTCCGTTATCTATGAGCAAAAAAACCGTTGTGTATAGTGGTGTTATCTATTCTATACGTCATACACAACGGTTTCAAAACCGTTATGTATAGTAGCATAGATAACGGTACGATGCGTCATACATAACAGTACGCATCCGTTATCTATAAAGGTTATACATAACGGTTTTTCACCGTTATGTATTAAGATTTTTCCATTATGTATTAATTTTTTTTTATTTTTTTTATCATAGTTAACAGTTTTTTGTACTTTTTATAACGGTTTTAACCGTTATCTTTGATAGAATACATAACGGTTTTTCACCGTTATGTATTAAGATTTTTCCGTTATGTATTATTTTTTTTTTTATTTTTTTTATCATAGTTAACAGTTTTTTGCACTTTTTATAACGGTTTTAACCGTTATCATTGATAGAATACATAACGGTTTTTTGCACTTTTTATAACGGTTTTTTGCACTTTTTATAACGATTTTTTGCACTTTTTATAACAATTTTTGCACTTTTTATAACGATTTTAACCGTTATCTTTGATTAGAATATATAACGCTTTTTTGCACTTTTTATAACAGTTTTTTGCACTTTTTATAATTGTAGTATATTTTTAAATTTTGCACTTTTTATAAAACGACAAAATGATAAAATCAACAATAACAATATTATATATCATTCAAAATATTCATACATTATTATACAAATGAACCAAATATCAAGTATACATCATCATTGCATATTCCTATTCAAAATTGAAAATACCAACTACCTTATAGCTAAAATAAAAATCTATCATACAATGTTTCTAGCACCAAGTCCTCAAGAACTAGTTAGTCAACCTGCTATGATTCTCTGGTTGTCTTTTGACCTCAAAATAATTGTAAAAAGATACCCACAGCTTGACCAATTTCCGACATCAAGCATGAAAGTCCTCCTATCACTTTCTCATCTCCACTCTTAGGAGCTTTGCTGACTTTGTTGCCTGTGTTCATAAAATAAATGTCAAATGGAAGCATGTGAAATCAAAATAGGTTTAAAGTCACACAAGGATCATTGTATTTGTATACGAAATGAATGCAAATATCTCACCAGATTTGGTGGTGAATGTGCGACGGTATGTGTTGACATACTTCCTAACATCATCTTCCTTGTTAAGGTTGAAGAGCTTGCGGATCTTTGAAGCCCTCTTTGGACCTCTCATCCTTGGTTTCTCAGTATCAGTGAGACCAGGAAGATCAGACAAAAGAAGAAGCAAATTTAGGATCTATCTGTGAATTGGCATTTTAATTAACTACGAGAAGGAAAAGAAGAAGAGGAAAACAAAGCAAAGATAGGGAAAAAGAACAGACTGAAACAAGTAGAGTACTACTATAAACAAACCATCCGAATTGAGAAAAAGGCAAGCTAATTATGGTTCACAAAATACACAAAATTTCATTGTCTGATACTCCACAAGAACAACTAAAGCAGCGCAGCAACACAAAGTTTTGTGCCATATTATAGAATGAAAAACCTCTTTGGAGACAATGCAGAGCTTCCCATCAGCCACTCCATGCTCAACAAAAGTCCGAGCAGCATAACCAACTGAATTTCCACCACCTACTATAACATATCTACAACCACAAATACAAACAGACATAAAAGAGTGATTAACGCAAATTCACCTCCAAAAACAAATATATAACATTAGTTAGATGTAATAACCAAAAGGCGGCAGTAATTACTCCCGATTCTCGTTCACTGAAGCTAACTGGGGGCACCAGAATTGGGAAGTTATTTCTTGGCCAACCATGAAAAAGTACCTTTCAGTATCTTTGCAATGATATGTATTACCACTACCAGGAACCAAAAGAAACACAAAGAACAATAACAAAAGGCCAAGCCTAATAAATTTGGTGGAGAGAGGGATGATAAGAAACCAGAGTAATAGAGCATCATGAAACCAAACAAGTATGCTTCAGAAAAATATATTAGATAGTTTACCTGTTTGATAGAGTTCTAGTATGCTAAATAAGAACTAACACCAATTCCAACCTCACCCTTCTCAATATATTAAATTGTTCCAAATTATTCAATAAAAGAGATTGATAAGCAGATTACCAAATACCAACCTCTCAGCATGCAAGCGATAAAGTTGCAAAGAAAATGAGTGGAAAGTGCTAATAGTGAGTATTAGCACTAAAAGCAATGGTATAAAATGTAGGAAGAGGATATAAAACTAAAACTAAAAGCAAGAGGATATAAAACTCACCTTGAAGCTTATCTCTTTATCAATCTCTCTATCACCGTGTACTTTCAAACCTAAAACAACATAAATGTAAAGATTAGGGCACTTAAGCTCCAAAAATTAAAATGAAGGAATGAAACCTTAGATAAGAAGATGAAACAGAATGAGGAATGAGCCATACCCTAAAAGTTTGAGAAATATCCTACCTTAACATAGAATCGTATCTAATCAAATTTGAACCAGAATAACCTTAAATTTCTTATAATTTGAGATGACCAAGCAACATCGACTTACAATCTTAATTAAGATCTTAATAAAACACGGAGTAAAACACGGTCAGTAATCATACAGAAGACTTGGAATTCTCAGTACCACATCCTATTAAACATAGAGCTACTTACAGATGTTGGAGGTGTTTCATCTTCTCTATCGAGTATGGAAAGCTCTGACTAAATTTGTTCTCAGCGAAGTTTCTGATATGCATTGAAGAGAACCAAAACAGTTACTATTGTAAAACTTTTGAAGCAAATGGTCTTAGTTCTTACACGAACAAGCATATGTCGAGTATCTTACAGGTGCGTGAGGTTGGGAGGTAAACTGTAGGGGATTGATCCCTCGATGTCATTTGAGAAAAGATGGATGCCAGGGGAAACAATCTTTGAGCAGAAAATGAATAAAAGAAATCATGATACCAGCTCTAGGGGTAACAGGTCTGATTGTAGATATAACCTCTCTGACAGCTTTGCTTTTGCAAGTTGTTCGGCAAGAGCATCTAGATTAAGAGAAAGAAAAGGTGCCTGCATAATGAAGACCATATCAAGAAAAAAGATATATCAAAAACATCACAAACACCTTCTTGATTATCTTGGTAAATTCAGCAATCACACTATCCATCAAGAAAAATATTAATCAGGTGCAACCCAAAAATCAATTAATTAGGTGCAACCCAAAACAGGAAACAAAGTATAGAAAAACAAAAAAAAACATAAAGAACCTACATATCAAAGCAGCAACAGCAGCAGATTTGTTATTCCAACACTTCTTCTGCTTCGAACAACCTAATTAGCATGCACAGTTTCAGCCCTAACTTTGGGGAAACAAACAGTTTCTCCTATTGGGAAGGAGAAAGTGGAGCGCTCATCAGAGATAGGGGCAGCAATGGCGATGAATTTAAGCAACTTCTTTTCAGAAAGCAGTGTTCAATATTCTCAATTCAGAATAACCAAGAACAAAAAGATGAGATGAACTGAAACAAGAAAAAAAAACTAGCGAAAATTCAAGCCATAAATCCCTAAAATTCGAGTCCAAAATGCCCTAAAATTTGCTACCTAATGCACTCTTCAATTTCATTTAGTTGTTACCTGAAGAATGAGGGCGACTGTTGTCGGAGTCAGAGGCTGGAGGCAGGTGCCAGGGGTAGTGGTGGTGCGATTGGAGCGGTGGTGGGCGCTGAGCCGACGATGGAGGTTGCTCTGCCCAAATTCAAAAATTACGCAAAGATAGAAATACATATAGAAAATGGAGAGAGAGAGAGAGAGTATACCGTGGTGGTGGAAGCGAGAGAGGGGTGATGGGGATGGGGGGCGACGCCAGGCTGGAGAAGGTGGCGGCTAGCGGCTGCTCGCCGGAGACAAAGGCGGCGCAGAGAGGAGGTAGAGAGAGGGAGAAGGGGCAAAACTCTTGTTCGACGCCCAATTATCAACCTCATCTGCTCTCGATTGCAAATTAGAGAATTAGGGCTTTCCCCCTTTCCTGCCTCGATTATGTGGAGTTGAGAAGAGAACCGGCCGTAGAACACCATCGGCTCGCCGATCCTCGGACCACCAGCAACGATGGGCGGGCTTTAGGTCGCGAACAGAGAAGAACTAGGGCTGGGTTGTTTCGAACAGAGAAGAACTAGGGCTCGACCAATCGAATAGAGAAGAACTAGGGCACGGGGCAGCAGCAAGGGTGGGCGGCGACGGGCCGGTGCAGGGCAGCGGCGTCGGCGGCGGAGTTGAGAGGGGAGAGAGGGAGTCGAGAGACAGATAAGGGGGAGAGAATGTTCTTTAAATTTTTAGGAGAGCTCGATCTTGGAGGGATTTGAGAGAAAGTTTCAAATGATATAATATAATATAAGTTTTAAAAAAATTTTAAAAAAAATAATTAAAAAAATTAAAAAAAATTATACATAACAGTTTTTAGATACGCTCAAACATAACGGTTCCAAAACCGTTGTAAATGACTCTTATACATAACGGTTCTTTAACGTTATGAATAAACCGTTATAAAAGATGGTCATAGATAACGGTGGCTTAACGGTTTTGTAATACCGTTATGTATGCAACTAATAGATAACGCAAAAACATAACGGTTTTTCAAAAACCGTTATCTATGCATATAGACAACACTACATAGATAACGGATTTTTCCAAAACCGTTATCTATTCCTAAAAGTGCGCTCATACATAACGGTTTTTGAAAAAAACCGTTATCTATGCACTGTTATGTATGTAAACTTTTGTAGTAGTGTTTACACACAATCCACTATTGTAGGTTGATTTCTTTGATCCGTATTCGATCGTGTGAGAAACATATGTTGTTCTCTCATGCACATCCAAGGTGGAAGATTATATGGGGTAATTATTAATGGCCATGATGAGTATTGTTTGCCATATTTATTGAATGGTTGAAATCCATCTGTACAGAGCCCCAATCTGACATTTCTAATCTCAGCTGCAAATTCTGGAAATGTATCGTTGAAATGCTTCCACGCCTTCGAATCAGAAGGATGTCTCATCACACCATCAGACACCGAGGTGTGATGCCAACGCATTTCAGCTGCAGTAGCTTTAGATGCATACAACCTTTGAAGTCTTGGAGTGATTGGGAAATAGTGCATCTGGCTGTTTGCAACACGCTGTCGTTGTCGGCTCCCACTTGCACCACTCAAATCTTTGTAACGTTTTGCCTCACAAAACTTACACTCATTTAAATTTTGATCAACCCCCCAAAAGAGCATGCAATTGTTTCGACAGCAGTCTATCTTCTCTACTGGCAAACCCAGCCCACGCATCAGTTTCTTGGCACCGTAGAAGTTTTCTGTCACCAAATTATCTCCAGGAACAAGCTCCTTCATTAACTCACAGATTTGATCAAAACAACGCTCTGACATGTTGTTTTCTGATTTCAAACTCATCAATCGCGCTACTAATGAAAGTTGTGTGTGAGTTCTACAACCGGGCCACAACTCTCTCTCTGCAGCTTTTAACATATCATATAAGTGTTGGGCTGCAGCATTTGGAGGTTCTTCCACTATTAATGACGCAGTGCTGATCTGAACATTAGCCGCATCCATTATCATCGACTCATACCGATTCGCTACAGTTTCAGGCGTATTGATTTCTACCTCATGTGTAGAATGGATTGTTTCCCCGTGATACACCCACTTATGATAATTAGGAACAAAACCATGTCTTACGAGATGAAGTCTCACAGTCATCGGATAATCATATTTTCGATTTTTGCATTTAGTGCACGGACACTTAATCTTTTCCCCATTCATGTGTGTTGGTTGAGAACTAGCAAAAAGCACAAAAACTTCGACACCCTCTATGAATTCCGTAGTTAGAGATCCATTCGCAACACGCCTATACATCCACCCTCGATCTAAACTCATTTCTAAACGTCCTGAAATAGAATTATAACTAGAATTAATTTTATATTGTAGTTGATGGTTGAATGCTTGTTATTAATTTTTTTAGTTCTTAAGTTTTAGTCACAATAGTTATTAAAAACCAGGGCAGTAGCCATTGCTACCACCTCCGCCTCTCCCCCACCGGCGGCCCAAACTCCAAAATAGAAAATCGCCTCTCCCCCACCGGCGACACAAGCATACTAATATTAAAATTAAATCATGCTCAACGCACATAATCATGCTTATTCAAATTCAATCAAACATGTTATTCGCCTCTCCCCCACCGGCGACATAATTAACAAAAATAAAATCAATTGCAATAAAATTACGCATGTATTCATACAATAATCCTAAAACCTAACACATAAATTAAGTAAGTTTATAAAAGACTAACCTTTTAGCAAATCTTGATAAAAGCTCACGAGATGTCTGTATTGAAGCTCACCCAACAATCTTGCAAAAGCTACAATTTTATACAAATACATTCAAGTTAGCTCAAGTTCACTATCAAAAGCAAAGAAGACTAATAATGGGTACGAATCAAACAAGTGAATGAGTACAATATGTTATAATATTTGTTGCAATGACTTCATTCCCTACCTTAAATATTCTGAATTTCTCAATCTATATCTTCACTAAAAAGTCAAACGTAGTGAGCTGCTCCAAATCTCTGAAGTGAGCACTCAGCTGTTTCGAGACCTGCCCAAACATAATTCAACATTCATGCATGAGTCCACTAATTTGAAAACAAATAATCAACAGAATTAGAAAAACAGAGACCATATGAGTGTTTCATGCACCACTCGCCATCTCTATTCTGATTGTTTCAGAGCATCAACAAATGCATCCTTTAGAAAACCATTTGAAGCTGCTACGCATTGAGCGGTGATATCAAATTCGTTCCCCGAGCTGTTACACGAAAATATATCATGATCTGCTGATGAATTGCAGCATAAATCATTATCACCACTAATACAAAAACAAACAGCTTGACTTTTGCTTGTCTGCGCGTTTTGTAATGAACTACGTCAAGCAAGGTACCTCAACAGTCAACAACTTTAGAGACAGCATGTTGCTTTCTAGCCCATTGAAAGATTATACAAGATGAAATTGGAGAAAGTGGGACGACAGTCAACAACTAGTGTTCATCTAGTTCACAAATGTGTCAACTAGCCAACAAACACTTAAGGCTCACTGTGAACTCATGTGAAATCACAAGTAAACTCATGACTCATATGATTAAGCAATTAACTTATAGAAGGAACAAGGAGCAGCCCAATAAACAAGAAAAATATAATAACATGTAAATGCTACACAAACACATCTATCAACATCCAAGATCCAACCAAAAGCACAATCTTAATTAGCCAAAAGAAGAAATGAGAAATTTCATCCTCAAACATTCATTGCTAAATTGGTGCTTGCTTATTGCTAAAGTAGAACTAAGCTAGAAGTTGGAAGAGGAATATAAACCTAAACCCGGATGCTAGTGATACAATTCTCTACACTGAAAGAGGAATCCGAGTTTTTATTTTCGCCTTTCATTTCGTTTAGCCAGTACGCAACTGATTCATCTTCACCAAAAAAGGGGGAAAAAGAGAAGCAAAACTAATAATCAAAATCGACAGCTACCTTAATCCGCTTAGCTTCCGCAGCAAAGCCTGTCGCAGCAGATAGCAGACCGAGAAATCCGACGACGCAGCATACTAGAATCACCTTTCTTCTCTCCAATAGACAGCTAATTAATCAAAATGTGATCTGCTCCTGCTAGCTAACAATAGTGTGCGAGATGAGTTGCTATATAGGGAATGACTGCACTTCAAAATGGCAGGGAGAAAGAGCGAGAGGGAGAGAGAACCGTGGTGAGCGAGAGGGAGAGAGAACCGATGGTGAACGTCGAGGGAGGGAGAGGCAGCAAATCGACTCCGGCAGGGGGCGAGCAGCGGCGGCGGAATCCGGCAGCAATTGAATTTGGGTGAACTGACCTTAATTTGGGGGAATGGTGTAGGTCAATTGAATTTGGGGGAGAAGATACTATTCACTATTCAACATTAATATTCTCGACGGTTTAATGACGGGAAATAAAAATATTAAAAATAATTATAAAAAAATTATATTTCTCGACGGATTGTCGACGGGCACGTAAATTTTTAATTAAATTTAATAATTATCGACAGATTCTCGACGGACGAATTAAAAAATATATATATTTTAAGAAATTAAAAATTCTCGACGGATTTGTGATGGATTTACGGCGGGAATTAAATTCCGTCGAGAATCCGTCGAGAACGCCGCCATTTTTCTCGACGGAATCCCTTCCGTCGTAAAATTCCGCCACTGTTCACGCGATTTTTTGTAGTGCTCGTAAGCATTATTCTGTATCTTGAGGAAGAGCAGCTTTGGAAGCTTACCCAGCTCTGCCATCGGATCATCCCATAACCGGGAACGCGTCAACGTGAGGTGAGAGAGATTTGGAGGAAACATAGTCGCAGTTGGACATTTGGGCATCTTACCTTCCAGTTTAAGTTTGGTGAGATTGGCGAGCTGCGGCACAGCTAATGCTACGTCAGTAACATAACCATACAACCATATTAAGTGAAGTATGACAAGATTCTGCATCTTCTCCAACGACGCTCTCACTTTGATCAACTCTTCACGCTCTATTCTTTCTTCATCAAAACGTATACCTAATTCACGAAGATGGCAACTGCTCGTTAGAGATGAGATGCACTTCATCCAATCCTTGTGCGTTATCTGTCTCAAACACTCAATATCTTTCCACATGTTTATCTTTGTCAGTCCACGGGCAATATATGCACTGAGGTAACGTAGCCTGTCCATTTTCAATGAAAATACTATTGGGAAATGTACAAAGCACCGTTTCATGTCAAGAGCCTCGAGGTTTCTAAGATGATCAAACCAGCTTGGGAGTTTCATACTGCCACCTCGGTATATTCTCAAGCACTTCAATCCAATCAATAACCGAAAAGAGTTGGGCAATCTATCCAAGAAAAAGCCGTCAAGCTCAAGTGTCTTAAGGAGTTGATAGCTCTTCCAATAATGAGATGGAACACTTACATATTGTTAGAGTATTTCTATACTCTAAGTTTTGTTGTCATTATGTAGACAATGTACCAGAAGTATCTCAGGATGTTCTGATACGATTACAAGCAAAGTACCATTCAATGTCTGGTACTTTGGGTGATACTTTCTTGTGCAGATTTCCTGCAGCAACATTGCGATTTTCCAGTTCATTAGTGTTTGAGTATATCATGTCTCTTATGGTTATATCTCACATTATATCATCTATATGCTCGAAATATTGAGGGATTATGATTATAGATTGAGTATATCATCTTTATTAGAGTTCTACTCAAGATATAACTCTTTCTAGGGTTTGCCTATTTAAGGAAGAGAATGAGGACGTTTTTGGTGGCTGATTTCATTGATATTCTTCTACATATTGGAGTGTAATTTCGTGGGTTTCAGATCATACAATTTCGTGAGTGTGTGTGATCTTGTTCGATTGCTTTTTCGTGGGTTTATTGAGCAATCTGTTGGAGTAGTGTTTTCTTATTCGTTTGTTGCTTTCTCCAGCCTGTTGGTGGATGATATTTTCATGGGTTTAGGTGGTGAATGTGTAGTATTCACGCTTAGAGAGTTGATTATTATTCTTCTCTCAATTATTCATCGTTGTGAGGGTTTGGGAAGATATTGAGGCTAGAAGGCTAGAGAGTCTGTCGCATAAGTCCTGTAAATATCTTATCTTCACTAGTGGATAATTTACCCTGGGCGTGGCCCCCCAGACGTAGGTTGTTTAACCGAACTGGGTGAACAACTCTTGTGTTCAGTGTTGTTACTTTCGTTGATACTTTGTGCTGCACGTTTGCTTTTTGTGTGTGCGATATATGCAATTGGATAGGTAACTTTTCACATATCTATAATCATCGTGGACATGAAGTAGGAATAGAGAGCGTACATGCTTATTTTGATTCAATGAGGAAGTCTCAAGATTTTCGGCATAGACAACACGATGGCGAGGTTTAAATGATGATTCTGATGAAATCCCCTCATCCCCATTTACTATCTCCATACCTATTTCCTCCTTTGCTTTTCTTAAGCAAACCTCGTGAACAAGATCATGGAGCCGACAACTTTTTACTCGATTATCGATAGTTACAACCTGAATTTGAAGCATGCTTCGATTGATCAACTCATTTAAGTAACCTCTTGTTATCTCATCAGTTGTACTGCTTCCTTCCTGTTGGATCAAGCCTTGTGCATCCCATATGTTTACTAGCCTTTTTACCGGGATAGTAAAGTCTTCTTTGAAAAAGGCTAGGCACAAGAAGCATGATTTTAATTGGGGAGACAAATTCTGATAGCTCAACTCCAAAATTGTTGATACGCCGCTTTCAGTCCTTCCCAAATAAGAGTTTATTTGGTTAAGAACTTGTTCCCATCCACTCTTGGTTTGTGTTTCCATGAGTAAGCCTCCTACCACGCTGATAGCTAATGGTAGACCATGACATTTTTCCAAGATTTAACTGCCCACACTCTCGAGTTCTTCTGAACATTTGCCAATTGCGGTACCAGTGAATGCCTTTTTCAACAACAATTCCCAGCTCTTTTCGGGGTCTAAGAGACTCATCTTGTGCACGTATTGATCATACTTTGTAATAATCTTGATGCAAGTTGTAACCAATTCAGAGTAACAACTAATTAATTTAGAAAAATTCAACAATTCAACGATTCCACTAGTCTCAGTCTGTTTTGTATTGTATGATGTATCTATCTTGTAAAATATACAAGTGAAACTATGAAACAAGGTAAGTCCAAATTTGTCAACTAAAGAGAACATTTTTATTCAATCATTGCCGTATATCATTGTATAAGTAGATTTAGGCTCCGACCATAAAATAAGTTGTTGAATATATTTCTAAACTAATTAAAATTTTCTTATATAAATGGATTCAATGGATATAGACTAGAGATGGCAATGGATATTGGACCCTGCCCAGATCCGTGGATTCAGATCCATTTTTCAGGGTCTGGAACTCATTTTTTTGGACCCGACGGATCTGGATCTGGATCTTGAAATTTTAGATTCGGATCTGACCCGTGGATCCATTTTATTTAATATATATATATATATATATATATATATTATATTTTATATTTTATATTTATTTTACTAATAGTATTAAATATATTAAAAATTAAAAACAATAAACAAATTGACAATGAAGCGCAGTCTATTGGTAAGACGCTTCTCCTCCAACCAGTAGGTCGGGGGTTCGAGTCACCCTAGGAGCTAGAGTGTGAGTGGGTTTTTTCCTTTCTTTGGTTGTAAAAATTAAAAAAAAAAAAAAAACAATAAACAAATTAGAAATCAAAACATAGAAACCCTAGTTTCTTTCTACTCCAAGTCCGCCTCCCTACTCCAAGGTTGTGACTTTGCGTGCTGCGTTGCCCATCTCCATCTCCGGTCGCAGCCTGCGACTGCGACTCTGCCTCTCTACCCTCCCTGAGCCCGCGACTGTACGTGCTGCCCATCTCGATCTCCGGTCGTCGCCTGCGACTGCGACTCTGCATGCTACACTCCCTACGCCACCGTCCGATCGCCGCCTGAACAGGCCACCATCCGGTGCCAACGTCGCGAGTTCAGCGGCCCAGAACAGTGCATCGCCTCGAGAGTTCAGCCACCAGAACCTCCATCTTTAGCCGCTATTGTTCGTCACCAGACTCCACCGCCGCCGCCGTTCAACCTTTCGTAACTTTTTTTTGAATTTAATTTAATAGTAGTAGATCTATGGATCTAGACCCATGGATCCGCGGATCTGACGGATCTGGACCAGGATCCCAAATTTTCAGATCCGTTGAATTTGGGGCAGATTTTGATCTGATAAATTAAAACGGATCTAGATCTGGTATTGATGAGATTCGGTCCAGATCTGGCCCGTTGCCATCCCTAATATAGACAGTGCTATTTGGGCACACTGTGGGTAGCTACACGGCCTGTATCTAATTTAAGCAAACAACTGATTTTCTCTAAAATCGGACCCATTGAATATAATGTCTGGTTCATCTAGAAATCATACATTTTTTGAGACTATTATACCATTAGGCTGCATTTTCTTTAATGGATAAATTTATTCATGGAAAACGATGAATATAAAAAATTTATGCCTTTAAATGTCTCATTTCGTTTCCCACATTTCTCACAAAAGAGAAGTTCACTATTTTTCCTTCCTTATTTTCATTTCATGGATGAATAATATTATCTCTCCATTCTCTCCACAAATGGAGGGATAATATTATCCATCTTTGAAGTGAAAATAAGGAAGGAAAAATGTTTTTGTGTCAAATGTTGTAAAAGAAAAGAGACATTTAAAGGTATAAATTTTTATGGGTAAATGGTTGAAAATGCCCATTCCTAAAAACAAAACCTAAAATATACCCACCTATTTAAAAACCTATAAAATCTACCCACTTTATGTTGGATTTGTATACTGAAAGCAAGAACGTTTTATGCTTGTATACAATGTTTCCTGAGTTCACTATCTAATCTCCTATCTGATTGTGTTCATGATTGCATATGTATGTTCTTTATCTCTATATAAGTAGATTATATGGTGTGTTGTAGATCACAGAAGACCATATAATTGGAATAACCTTAAGAGATATAATATGATCACAGCCGAAATAACTCTAGGACAAGTTATTGGTTTAGGCTGCAGTATAGATGGAAGTAGTTTGTCTTGGCTACTTGTCTATACTGGTACGTCATTACGTATTGATAGGACCACAGTTTGAGATGTATTCTTCTATCTGACTTAAGTGAAGAATCAAGATCTCGGTGACTTATAAATCTTAATACTAATAAGTATTCAGATATATATATTAATTCGTATATCACTTTGACTTACTATGGGTGAAAGTTATATACTAACTCGAGTACTCTGTATCTTGGGTGATAGCGGTTAATATATGATATTTGATTATCTGTATTAGTACCCGTATCCGGTATAGGATAATGACATCCCCTTAAGGAGCTCAATAAGGTTTATTACGCTAAACCCTGCAGGTTGATTAAGTTCAGGCGTAATAATAAAGTTTGAGTGGTACTGCTTAAGGAATTATTAAGAGATTAATTAATTTAAGCTGTCAGAGCTCTAATTAATTAATGGATGTCGGATATTTTAAATACGGAGATTTAATAAGTCTAAATACAAGCCCCCGACTCATCACTGGCAATAAAGGGGTAAGTCAGTATCGGTTCTCTAGTGGAATGAACTGATATTTATAAATTAATTATGGTCTGGGCTGACCATAGATAAATTAATTTATTTGAGGCCCATCTTTATTCCTTGTATCTGGTCCCTGGACTGGCCCAAAGACTCCTAGCCCTAGTATAGAGAGAACACGCCTCCTACATTATTTTCTGGCGCCTCCTACGTATTTAATTCTATTAAATACAGCTGTCAGCTCTCAGGAAAATAGACTGATAAAATATTAGGGTTTTGAGAGAGCTGTGGTGCGCAGGAAAACGTGTGGAGCATTCTCTCTTGGGACTTTCATAGATCGTTGTCCATCCAACGGTGAAAGCTGAGCGGGATACAGTCGAGAAGATCAGAGCTGGAGTCAGATTTTCGCAGGAAACCAAGTTCTGGCAGTCTCCGTAAAACGGCCATAACTTCCTCCACAGAACTCCGATTCAGACGAATCAGGCGGCCACGGAAAGCTCTTTCGAAGACGAAGAAGTCGTATTTCTGCACAAAATACGATTGGAGGTCGTTTGAGGGGTCAAACGGAGCGTTGAAGTTGGCTGACCTGTTCAGCGACAGATTGACGAATTCTTCTGAATTCTTCAGGTATTTCTGAACTCCAACGTGCAGCTGTTAAATTCATAGGAGCATGTTAGGATTAATCGTTGTATGATAAATTGATAATAATCCAAGAAACGATCATCGGGCAAAGCGGAACGTTAATTCAGTTTAATATTCCTTCACTTTAGACATCTTTACCCCTTGGTTATTTCCACTCTTAATATTACTATGTCCAATCTTGCTATTGTCACTCTAATTTTGCTTTTGACAAGTAATTTTTGGAATTCTCTTTACTTCATTATATGCATTAATCCGCGCTTCGAAATTCCCTCTTGAGACAATTTTGCCCTTATGCACATTCTGGTGCATTGCTCGCTGCAAAGTGTCGAGTATGTCGAGCGTGTCGAGCATTATGCAATTTTACCCTTAAGCATGTGATTCTCTATAGTTCATTATGAATACAATTCCTCGTTCTTTATTGGAAATAGTCGGTAAAGACTTTATCAGGCCCAACATGCTTTCGTAACAATTCAAAATTAATCTAAACATAAACCAACATTATACCTTATTACCTTTAGTCGAATGGTCTTCTTCGGGAGTCAGTTCTTGTTGCGTTTTACGGACCGTCTGCCCCCAAGGCTCCGTCCAACCACGCACTCGCAAGGGATGGTTGCAACCTTCCTCCTTCACTAAGTTCCGACGTAAGTATGCCGAAAAAGCCTTTGAAGAAAAAAGGCTAACACTTTGGCAAAACAAGATTGCGGGGAGCAAAGAGGTTCGTCGCAGATTCTGTAATATGGTTCACTTGGGCCATTGGAATGAGCATGTCTGCATGGAATGTCCCACGCAGAAAGAACCAGAATTTTCCAAGGGTTTCCTTCCGAAACCCGATAAAAAGAAGTTTCGGTCCGACGAGTATGAAGAGCACAGGACTTACGTCGGAACTTAGTGAAGGAGGAAGGTTGCAACCATCCCTTGCGAGTGTGTGGTTGGACGGAGCCTTGGGGGCAGACGGTCCGTAAAACGTAACAAGAGCTTACTCCCGAAGAAGACCATTCGACTAAAGGTATAATGTTGGTTTATGTTTAGATTAATTTTGAATTGTTACAGAAGCATGTTGGGCCTGATAAAGTCTTTACCGACTATTTCGAAATAAAGAACGAGGAATTGTATTCATAATGAACTATAGAGAATCACATGCTTAAGGGTAAAATTGCATAATGCTCGACACGCTCGACATACTCGACACTTTGCAGCGAGCAATGCACCAGAATGTGCATAAGGGCAAAATTGTCTCAAGAGGGCAGATTTTATATGTTTTGAAAAGGGTGGGTATATTTTTGTTTTTGTCTTTAAGAATGGGTATTTTTCATTTTGCCTCAATTTTTATTATCTATCATTTTTCATTGATAAATTTATCTATTAAAGTAAATGCAGCCTTAATTTAAAATCCCTCAAGATTAGTGTAAATAATTTTTTTCCTCCCATTAACTCACCAAAATCTTATATATATATATATATATATATATATATATATATATAGGGAAGGGATCAATAGAGAGGCTTCTCAACTTCTCAACGCATTTGAGCTTCTCAATTGAACCACTCCCTATATATATATATATATATATATATATATATATGGGGCCGCTCCAATGAGACCCCCTAATTTTAGTGAGATCTACGGCACGATCTGGTGCGTTTATTTTATCAATCCTATGTCTGATATTGTGTCTGGAGGGTGATTTTTTTTCGCAGGGTTCGAATCCTGGAGGGAGCAGAATATTTTAAATTTTGTTATTCATCAGTATATATTGCATTGTTCATCAGTATATACGGCCCTGTTCATCAGTATATATGTCTTATTCATTACGAATTTTTTAAATTTTATTTTTCATCAGTATATACATCTTGTTCATTAGATATACGTTTTATTCATTAGTATTATATGTCTTATTCATTGTACTCATGTTACACGAAAAATAGGGGGTCTCACTGGAGCGCGCCCCTATATATATATATAGGGGGCCGCTCCAATGAGACCCCCTAATTTTAGTGAGATCTAGGGCACGATCTGGTGCGTTTATTTTATCAATCCTATGGCTGATGTTGTACTTGGAGGGTGATTTTTTTTTTCACAGGGTTCGAATCCTGGAGGGAGCAGAATATTTTAAATTTTGTTATTCATCAGTATATACTGCATTGTTCATCAATATATACTGCCATGTTCATCAGTATATATGTCTTATTCATTACGAATTTTTTAAATTTTATTTTTCATCAGTATACGCATCTTGTTCATGATTAGATATACGTTTTGTTCATTAGTATTATACTCTATTAAAACATATAACACTCAATTTCTTAATCTCCGTGCCCAAAAAAAAGTGGCCACTTTTTTTGGGACGGAGGGAGTATGTTTTATTCATTGTACTCATGTTACACGAAAATTAGGGGGTCTCACTGGAGCGCGCCCCTATATATATATATATATATATATATATATATATATATATAGGGAGAGGATCATGTGCGAACTGATGAACAACGATGTTCATGTGCGAACCAATGAACAAATACATAAAATACATGAACAAAAACGCATGAACAACGATGTTCATATGGAGAACCATGAACAAATACATAAAATACATGAACATAAGCACATGAACAACGATGTTCATGACAGTAAGTCATGAACACCGTTGTTCATGTGACGCATGAACAGCGATATTCATGACTTAATGTTGAACAATCGTTGTTCATGTCCAAATAAAGGGCTGTGATTGGTTCCCCATTCTCACAAAAGGATGTAATTCTCACTTGATCCCATCCCTATCTATATGAGGCAAAATGGAAAGTACCCTTTTTCAAAGACAAAAACAAAAATGTACCCACCCTTTACCAAACATATAAAATCTACCCATTTGAGACAATAATACCCCTATGCACATTCTAGTGCATTGCTCGCCAACAGACTGTCGAGCATGTCGAGTGTGTCGTGACAGACTGTCGAGCATGTCGAGTCTGCCGAGCATAATGCACAAATCCCTTTAAACAAATGATTCTCTATAGTTCATTATGAATACAATTCCTTGTTCCTAATTGGAAATAGTCTATGAAGACGTTATCAGGCCCAACATGCTTCCGTAACAAATTAAAATAATTCTAAACATAAATCAACATTATACCTTTTGCCGAATGGTCACCTTCAGGAGTCAGTTCTCGTCGCGTTTTACGGACCTTCTGCCCTCCAGGCTCCGTCCAACCACGCACTCGCAAGAGATGGTTGCAACCTTTCCCCTTCACTGTGTTTCGACGTTTAATACTTTGTTGATAAATGTAAGAAAATCTTTTCAAAACCGGAAAGTTGAGCAAAAACAAAAGCGTTTAATGAGAAATTATAAAATACTTAATTTATTTCATAATATCTCCCTAAGGAGGAGACTAACTTGTTTAGCTACTCATAGTAGCTAATTCTTGTGTACATAAAATTAAAAGAACTAAACTAAAACTTGAAAAACTAAATTTTAAAATACAAAGATAGATTCTGAAGAGAGAGTGTTGTGTGATGAAGTTGTGAGGATTTTCGATGCCTCTTCTTCTCCAGAGCTTGAGTTTATATAGAAGTTTGATGCCCTCTATAATTGCTCGGTAGTTGGCCTTGGATTCCTTCTTCGTGGCCAGCTAGCTTGGATGGTGATAGCCACCTTCTTTTGTCGGCCATAATTGCCGACACTGATTAGTGTCATCACATGGTGCTGGACCCTTGCTTTATCGTTTTGTGATAATGCTGGTAGGGGCCGGCTGCTTTTTTCTTCCACTCACGTTTGTCCTGGAGCTTTTGGTGAGTGGTCCTCCTGTCATTCCACCCATTTTTTGCTTTCTTTGTGGGTGCGATCCTTGCTGTGAATCACATGATTCACTTTGCTTTGTCGGCCACTTTACTTTTTTGGTGCCCGGGGTGCTCTTCCCTTCGGAATCTGTCGCTCATCATGTTCATCGGACCGAAACCTTCTTCTGTCAGGCTTTGGGAAGAATCCTTTTCCGAATTCCGGCTTCTTCTGCGTTGAACATTGATCGCAGATTTTTTCGATCCAATGGCCCAGATGAGCCATATTGCAAAATTTGCGACGAGTCTCCTTGCTCCCCGCTATCTTGTTCTCCCACAACATTTGCCTTTTATTTTCGAAGGATTTTTCGGCAAACGGTGTCGTAGTTCCTGTCATGGTGTTTACCAGGAACGTTCCCAGATCTGAGCTCTGGTAGAACTTGAATCTGGACTTCATTTTATCCATCTCTGTGAGACAGACCCATAGACCCCATGCTCGTCTGGTGGAGATTTGGTCCTCCTTAAATGTTGAGACGATTGCGGCCTGGAAATCGGGAACTTTGATCCGGTTAAGGGCTCCCGTGTCAGGTCTCCGAAGCTTGAT
Source organism: Salvia miltiorrhiza (assembly GCF_028751815.1). NCBI lineage: Eukaryota > Viridiplantae > Streptophyta > Magnoliopsida > Lamiales > Lamiaceae > Salvia > Salvia miltiorrhiza. The sequence goes on from NC_080389.1 coordinate 10,042,702, forward strand.
GAAGTGAAAAGCTTCATGGATTCCTTTTCCAACTGGTTCTGGGGCTGCACTGAAGAAGTACAATTCCAGAACATCTCCCCGTTTGAGGGACTCGTTGTGACAGCCCTGATTTCCCGGGAGAATAAGAAATGGGCTATGTGACGAAACTACTAAACTTTATTTGAATTAAATGGGTAATAGGCCAATAGAGCCGGGCATCATTTCATCAATTGAAAAATATGTCATATTCCAAAGGTAATAAGCATGACATTATGATGTAATTGTTCTCCCTATCAGGATCGAAAGTTCGAAGGTCTGAGCCCAAAATAACATTTCATATTAGGCATATAATATATATATGCAGAATAACAATCACTTGGGAAAACGATGGAAAATGGAATCCAGATTAAAACAATTTAAAGTATAGTTAGACATAAGATTATATTCACCAAGTGAATTTATTTCAGCGGAAGTAAAACAGAGTGTTCTTCAATATTACAGCAACAATCTTTCCTCAGCCTCGCACGTCACCACCAGCTGCTCAATCTGCAAAAGGTTTTGAAAACAATTGCAGGGCTGAGTACTAGTGTACTCAGTGGGTTGAGCCATTTAAAAACATTTTAAAAAAAATCATTTACTGAAAAAGATAATCCATGCCTTAAACAGTATAACACAGAATGTTTTTAAAGATGAGTCATTCCATGCATACTAAAATAATCTGAGCTCATATTTTCCTGGCCATCTATTGGGCATGCTATCTACAACTGGTTGTCACCGATCTCTCGAGACAACAGGTTCTGGTGTACGTACACAATTCTGGTTAGCAGAGCTAACAATGTTCTGGTTGGCGGAGCCAACAATGTTCTGGTAGAAGCAATAACCAATAGAGAGCAAAAACATTTTAAGCATGAACTATCAACTTTAACTTTACATAAAACCGAGCTTATTAGCTCAAACATACATTTCGTAAATAAAGCCTCACCTGATTTGGAGAAAATTCAAACAATATAACTCAGCTGATCAAGAGCCTAAATATCCTCTTCTGTAGGACCTACAAGATAAGTTCTCAACTTAAACTCATAGTCCTAAAATCAAGCTTAACATTCATGACTTGTCAAAATTTTCTAACTAGATTCGCAACACCCGGGTTTTCAAAATTTCAACATATAACTTAAAAATCATCAATAATACCCTTGCTCGGCTTTTACATAAAAACTCATCTTGAGCATAAAATCAACTTAAAAATATTTTGCTTACAAACATTTGTAAGACTTTAACTTATAATAAAAACATATAACCAAACAAATAAACATGCAGCCCAATAGAAGTATATGCATGAAGCCCAATTACTTAATTAATCTGAGCCCATTAATAGATCAACCTAGGCCCAAGCCCATCTTCCCTTTTATCCTAATTTAAAACCCCAATTACATCACAACACAACACAACACATACGCAGCCCTACACCTTCACTCTCTCTGCTGCTCTCTCCCTCCCTCGTTCTTCCTGCCGCTGCCACCAGACGGCAGCCAGTCGCCGGAGGCCGGCGGCTCTGGCCTCCTTTCTCTTCCCCTTCTTCTTATCTCCCTCTCACCCCTCACTCTCACCCTCCTCCCTGCCCCTGTCCTCGCTGCACCAGCCGCGGCCCCATCTTCCCCTTCTCCGACGACCCTTCGTCGCCTGCCAGCACCACCACCACCGCCCTTACCTCCTTCTCGCTGACAACAGCAGCAGCCACCATCGCCGCCCTCGCGTCGACAGCAGCGCAGCACAGTCATCTCCTCCTTCTGTCGCGACCGGAAACTCACAGCAGCAGTCAACACGATAGCGCCGCCGCCGCCCCTGCTTCTCTTCGCCGCCGCCCCTGCACACGCAGCGGCGTCGTTGCTCCGGCGAGCAATCCCTCCCCCAAACTTCATCAATTTTCCCTTTTGTCCATCTAGATTTCTAAATCTGAGTTTCTTTCTTGTAAAAAAAATCAGTGAATATGCATTCTATTCCAATTTCTTATGAATTACAGATGAGATGAAAATGATTCATTATGCAGTGTAAAGAAAAGAAACAGAATTTGTGGGAGTTTTTGGTTTTTGATGCAGATATGAAAATAATGAAGAAATTGTGAATAAAGCTTTACAAAATAACTAAAATTACCATTGAGATTTCTGCAGTAGGAAGAACCAGGATGAATTATAAAAGACTGAATTTTTGTTGGATTTGTTGGGTAAATGCAGTGAAATAGATGAGATATATATACTGGGTTAATACGTGCTGCTCAAGAATTTGGAGGTAATGGTTGAGAATGAAGCGTAAATGTGTGGCTGATGAAATGAAGAAACGTGGCTGACCAGGAATCAATTACAAATAATTATACTGGGCTATCAGCTATTGGGCCCAAGCTAAAAATCAAAATGGATCAATATGCTAATTCAAATGATTAAAAACAATCTATATAATTAAGCTCAATTTGCTTTAAACTTCAACCAATAATTGTTGGAATTAAAACAATTTTTCTCCGGGGTGCGAATCGATGTATTTCTAAACTCAGTAATTCTTCTAAAATCATATTAAAGAAAATTCGGGGTATTACAACCCTCCCTCCTTAAAAAAAATTTCGTCCTCGAAATTTCGAACTTCTAAGTGTCATTCTCAGCTCGTAGCTATCATATACTCATTCTGCTTCATAGTGATTCTACTAAAACAATATGCTTGCTTTTCTAATTCTGACTATCATGCCGAAGGATAAATACTTTCTATAACTACGAACTTCAACTTATTCAAGTACGTCAATTCTATATGGTCGTACCTTCTACGTCTTCTGGTGCCTGAGCTTCTTGCTGCTAATTAAGTGCATATGCTCTTGCTATTTGAAGTGGCCTCTGGCCTCGATTTCTTCCATTATTCTGACGTCCTTGTGGTGTTTCTGGGCATTGTCGAGCAAAGTGACCCTTTTCTCCACACTTGTAGCAAGCGCCGCTCCCAGCTTTGCAAACTCCGAAGTGATTTTTGTGGCAATTATGGCAAAACGTTCTTGTTGCTGGTCATTTCGCTCTTCTTGTTGGTTTTGCTGCATTTGATTATCAGTTCCTTGCCATGCTCTTTTACGTTTGTTATTGTTGTTTGCACGCTTATTGTCAGGGGCATGAATAGGTGTTTTCATTTCTTCTGCCATCATAGCTTCAATAACTCGAGCTCTGCTCAAAGATTGAGCATAGGTTAGTATTCCTTGACTAGCCAGGGGCACTCGTATCTCATGTTGTAGACCTCGCCTGAACTTCTCGGATCTTTTCTCCTCCGAATCCACCAAATGTGGAGCGTAGCGTGATAACTGGACGAACAATCTATCGTACTCAGTGACAGATTTATTCTCTTGTTGAAGATTCCAGAATTCCGATTATTTCTTGATTCGATAACTCTGAGTAATATACTTCTCGTACAACTCTTCTTTGAAATTTTCCTACGTATACCCTTCCCATTGTCGTGGCGCTAAAGTCCTCTGCACTGATTCCCTCCGATAATCGGCCTCGTCCGTTAGTTGAAAGATAGCACATGTCAAACGTTCTTTGTGAAGTCCTTGAGTCTTCCATACTTGTAGAATGCGTGAAACCATTCATGCATCATTCCACTTATCTTCGGCTCATTCATTTGTGTCTTGTTCTTCTCTTTTGTCTTTCCATGATCTATCTTTCTAAATTCTAAACTTCTACGTTCTATCTCTTCGTATGATGTCTTTCTATGTTCTGTCTTCCTTCGTTCTATCTTTCTATTCAAGCATTCTAAGTTTACGTGCTTCCGTTGAGCACTCTAATTTTTTCTTGATTCTTCTATAGCATTTCATGCTAGCAGTGTATCTCATAAGATTCTCGTGTTACTATCTAGTGTATTTCTCTAACTGCGAGAAAATAACACCTTTATGAACCGATAACTGAGGCAAAAACTAGGTCTGCCTATTAATAACTGCTTGTCATAAATACGTAAAATCATTATGACAATTTCACTGACTGTTCTGCCTGTAACATATAACTGATTCTGGAGTCAAGGCTCAAATACTGGTCATAAAAATATGACAACTTTCTGGTCATGAATATGACAAATCTTTCTGGTCATGACAATCTTTCTGGTCATATAAATGACAAATCTTTCTGGTCATGACAAACTTTCTGGTCATATACATATATATGACAATCTTTCTGGTCATAAAAACATGACAAACTTTTCTAGTTATTCAAGCTAAAACTCGAAATGACATTTTTCTGGGAATCTAGTTGTAAAATAATACAACAACTGAAATATTTTCTTTTAACAAGAACTCTTGCTTTTAAAACCACTATAAATACTTGTACGCACTTTAAGTAAAATTTGTTAAAATCACGTACCTTTCTTTCTTGAGAGCGGTGTGAAGGCGAGCTGAGGGTTGCTATGTAGCTTAGAAGTCTAGAGATGCTATGACTCAACATCAATGAAATAGCGGTCTCAGAGCCAAGAACATTTGCTCTGATACCATTTGTGACAGCCCTGATTTCCCGGGAGAATAAGAAATGGGCTATGTGACGAAACTACTAAACTTTATTTGAATTAAATGGGTAATAGGCCAATAGAGCCGGGCATCATTTCATCAATTGAAAAATATGTCATATTCCAAAGGTAATAAGCATGACATTATGATGTAATTGTTCTCCCTATCAGGATCGAAAGTTCGAAGGTCTGAGCCCAAAATAACATTTCATATTAGGCATATAATATATATATGCAGAATAACAATCACTTGGGAAAACGATGGAAAATGGAATCCAGATTAAAACAATTTAAAGTATAGTTAGACATAAGATTATATTCACCAAGTGAATTTATTTCAGCGGAAGTAAAACAGAGTGTTCTTCAATATTACAGCAACAATCTTTCCTCAGCCTCGCACGTCACCACCAGCTGCTCAATCTGCAAAAGGTTTTGAAAACAATTGCAGGGCTGAGTACTAGTGTACTCAGTGGGTTGAGCCATTTAAAAACATTTTAAAAAAAATCATTTACTGAAAAAGATAATCCATGCCTTAAACAGTATAACACAGAATGTTTTTAAAGATGAGTCATTCCATGCATACTAAAATAATCTGAGCTCATATTTTCCTGGCCATCTATTGGGCATGCTATCTACAACTGGTTGTCACCGATCTCTCGAGACAACAGGTTCTGGTGTACGTACACAATTCTGGTTAGCAGAGCTAACAATGTTCTGGTTGGCGGAGCCAACAATGTTCTGGTAGAAGCAATAACCAATAGAGAGCAAAAACATTTTAAGCATGAACTATCAACTTTAACTTTACATAAAACCGAGCTTATTAGCTCAAACATACATTTCGTAAATAAAGCCTCACCTGATTTGGAGAAAATTCAAACAATATAACTCAGCTGATCAAGAGCCTAAATATCCTCTTCTGTAGGACCTACAAGATAAGTTCTCAACTTAAACTCATAGTCCTAAAATCAAGCTTAACATTCATGACTTGTCAAAATTTTCTAACTAGATTCGCAACACCCGGGTTTTCAAAATTTCAACATATAACTTAAAAATCATCAATAATACCCTTGCTCGGCTTTTACATAAAAACTCATCTTGAGCATAAAATCAACTTAAAAATATTTTGCTTACAAACATTTGTAAGACTTTAACTTATAATAAAAACATATAACCAAACAAATAAACATGCAGCCCAATAGAAGTATATGCATGAAGCCCAATTACTTAATTAATCTGAGCCCATTAATAGATCAACCTAGGCCCAAGCCCATCTTCCCTTTTATCCTAATTTAAAACCCCAATTACATCACAACACAACACAACACATACGCAGCCCTACACCTTCACTCTCTCTGCTGCTCTCTCCCTCCCTCGTTCTTCCTGCCGCTGCCACCAGACGGCAGCCAGTCGCCGGAGGCCGGCGGCTCTGGCCTCCTTTCTCTTCCCCTTCTTCTTATCTCCCTCTCACCCCTCACTCTCACCCTCCTCCCTGCCCCTGTCCTCGCTGCACCAGCCGCGGCCCCATCTTCCCCTTCTCCGACGACCCTTCGTCGCCTGCCAGCACCACCACCACCGCCCTTACCTCCTTCTCGCTGACAACAGCAGCAGCCACCATCGCCGCCCTCGCGTCGACAGCAGCGCAGCACAGTCATCTCCTCCTTCTGTCGCGACCGGAAACTCACAGCAGCAGTCAACACGATAGCGCCGCCGCCGCCCCTGCTTCTCTTCGCCGCCGCCCCTGCACACGCAGCGGCGTCGTTGCTCCGGCGAGCAATCCCTCCCCCAAACTTCATCAATTTTCCCTTTTGTCCATCTAGATTTCTAAATCTGAGTTTCTTTCTTGTAAAAAAAATCAGTGAATATGCATTCTATTCCAATTTCTTATGAATTACAGATGAGATGAAAATGATTCATTATGCAGTGTAAAGAAAAGAAACAGAATTTGTGGGAGTTTTTGGTTTTTGATGCAGATATGAAAATAATGAAGAAATTGTGAATAAAGCTTTACAAAATAACTAAAATTACCATTGAGATTTCTGCAGTAGGAAGAACCAGGATGAATTATAAAAGACTGAATTTTTGTTGGATTTGTTGGGTAAATGCAGTGAAATAGATGAGATATATATACTGGGTTAATACGTGCTGCTCAAGAATTTGGAGGTAATGGTTGAGAATGAAGCGTAAATGTGTGGCTGATGAAATGAAGAAACGTGGCTGACCAGGAATCAATTACAAATAATTATACTGGGCTATCAGCTATTGGGCCCAAGCTAAAAATCAAAATGGATCAATATGCTAATTCAAATGATTAAAAACAATCTATATAATTAAGCTCAATTTGCTTTAAACTTCAACCAATAATTGTTGGAATTAAAACAATTTTTCTCCGGGGTGCGAATCGATGTATTTCTAAACTCAGTAATTCTTCTAAAATCATATTAAAGAAAATTCGGGGTATTACACTCGTTGTTCTCCCATGCATCAAACACCGTCTTTTGGATCCATTTGGGTAGACCCTTGATCTCGGTGAAGGCTGGAGAGGTAGTATAAACTGAGGCCAATGCCCCGAACTCATACCATTCCTTGACGTCGTCTGGGTTGGCTCCTGGAGTCATCCACACCCGAGGATATTTTCCTCCAACATCAACCCGGCAATTCCCCGGATTAATGCCCTTTCTTGTGAGAAGTTTCTCCCACCTGTCTTGATACATCTGCCAAGAAGGAGAAATTTCAATAAAATCAGTGTCAACCTTAACTTGGCCGGTCATTGGCCTAAGATTGACCTCTTCCTCTGTTACCCCAGAGGTGGAGGGTTGACATGTTGACTCAGGGTGTGACCCCTTAACAACATCTTCTCCTTGGGGTTCCGGCTGTGAAGCCATCACCTCAGGACTTGGGCTAGGGGTACTTGAATCCCCTGCTACAGGTAATCCGCCCTGTACGGAAAGCATTGCTTTAATCTGATTTTCACGGATAGCGCGCAAGAGCGGCCTGTTGATTGCTTCTTGAAGATTAAACATCTTCATGAAGCATGCATCGATTTGGTTAGATACTTGGGCTTCGTCAGCCGTCTGTATCTTCCCTGCTTGTTTGGTGTGTAAGACACACTTTTGCCATTCCTGTTGTAGCAGCTCTAGACTTTCAAAGAGCTGCGCCTGTTTTGCTTCGATGGCCTCCACCTCAGGGAGCTCCATCCCTTGTTAAGAAATCTGCAAGAACATTTTGATCAGATTTCAAGATGACAATATCATAATCATAATATTGGCATTCTGCTTGCCATCTAAGCAATCTAGCCTTTTCAGGTTTCGATTCTATCTTTTTTGTTAAGAAAGCTTTAACATTAGTGTTATCTACCAGCTTTTACAATTGTTGGTTTACTATGGTTTGAAAGTATGAATGCAATTTACAGCATTTTAACATTTGTGAAAGAGATAAGTAGCTACTGATTCTTGTCTCAGTGAGTAAGGTGATTAAAGGTATAACCTCGAAGTATGGAGTGCTTGTATGGCTTCGATTGAAGCTTGTTGATGAGAAGAGCTTGCTGTTTAGAGTTGTGGATGAGAAGAGCTCGAGAAGAGCTTGCTGTTTTGAAGGTGAAAATCAAGTGGGGGTGGGTTTCTTTTCAAGGAAGAAATAAACAGTGCAAACTACGTGGCTTAGCCCTCTCCACAATCCCCTAATCACCATTAATAAAATATCTAGAGGATTAAGGAATAGATTGGGCTAGATGGGCTTGGAGGTGTGGGTTGGATCTATAAATGAATGGGCTCTCATTTGGTTAATCAAGTATTTTTAACTTAAGGGGCTTCAATATAAAAATTAAAGCCCAACGCACACAAAATAGTTAAAGTCCAACATAGACTTTAATTTAAATCTTGTAAAAATCAATATCAGTAATATGTAAAATATTTCATATAAGCACATACTCATATTTAAATTAATATGCAATGCACAAAAATTTAAATAACTTACATATTTATAAAAGTTTTCGCAAATCTTTTTTTTTGTTGGAATTAAAATAAATCATTCATTTTTTTTTCCGGCGTGAATCATCTTAATCTATTAATCTAAGCTTAAAATAAATTCTAAACTTAATAAAAATGGGCGGGGTATTACAAAGCGTGGTGATGATGGCAGACTCCGAAGACCGCAAATGAAGGATCAACGGAGATTCAGAGATATTCTGCTCAAATGCAGAATCAAGGGATTCCCAGATCTCTCCGAGGAAGAAATCCAAATCCTCAAAGTTTCCCAGATATCACACAAGGATATCAAGGAGGAAGAACAGGTGTCCATAGCCGATGTCAAAAGGAGGATTCAAAAGTGTTACCATGAGAATCCTTTAGCATGGTGGGACAAGAATCAGCTCAGAGCTACCTTGAAAGTTAAAACTGGAAAGGAGCATGAGTTCGTAAGATATAGACCTATCCTGATGAACCCTCAAGATCAACAGGATATGCAGAATATAATCCAGGAACACCTGGATTTAAAGCTGATTGAACAAGGAAGATCACCCTACAGCAGTCCGGGATTTCTGGTGAGAAATCACGGGGAGATCAAGCGAGGAAAACCAAGATTGGTCATTAATTATAAAGGGATTAATGACATTCTTGAGTTTGACGGATATTTCATCCCAAGCAGAGAGCACCTTATCAACTGCATCAGAAGTGCAAGGGTATTCTCAAAGTTTGATTGCAAATTAGGATTCTACCAGATTCGCATGGAGGAAGGGAGTAAGAAATTCACAGCCTTCTCAACTCCACAAGGACATTATGTCTGGAATGTCATGCCAATGGGGTTAGCCAACGCGCCTCAGATATTCCAAAGGAAGATGGATAATCTCTTCAACGATTATTCTTCGTTTATGTTTGTTTACATTGATGACATTCTTATTGCATCAAAAAACATTCATGAACATGTCAGGCATCTGGAGATCTTTGCGGATGTTTGTCAACAAGAAGGACTAGTGCTGTCAGAAAAGAAGGCAGTCATAGCTACCCAGAAGATGGAGTTTCTGGGGATCGAGATCGATGAATCTGGGATAATTCTACAAGACCATATTGTGGAAAAAGTCCAGGGATTTCCGGAGGATCTCAAGGAAAAGAAGCAGCTCCAAAGTTTTGTCGGAGTTGTTAACTTTGCAGGAATGTTTATCAAAAATCTTGCAGAGCACCGGAAAATCTTTAGTCCATTACTAAAGAAAGATGTTCCATTCATATGGAAGGAGGAGCATCGGGAAGGTATGAAGAAGTTGAAAGAGATTTGCAAAAATCTCCCAAAACTTTCAATACCACAAGATGAGGATGACCTGGTCCTCTATACAGACGCAAGTGATTTCTGGTGGGCAGCAGTGCTCACAAAGATCACCCCATATGGAGAAGAACCTTGCAGATATTGTAGCGGTCTTTTCTCCGACAACGAAGCTGTGCGATGGCACATCAACGAAAAGGAATTCTTTGCAGTGCGAAAGGCGTTTAAAAAATGGCCGCTTTTCTTACTTGCTAAGAAATTCGTTTTGAAAGTAGATAACACTAATGTTAAAGCTTTCTTAACAAAAAAGATAGAATCAAAACCTGAAAAGGCTAGATTGCTTAGATGGCAAGCAGAATGCCAATATTATGATTATGATATTTTCATTTTGAAATCTGATCAAAATATTCTTGTAAATTTCTTAACAAGGGATGGAGCTCCCTGAGGTGGAGGCCATCGAAGCAAAACAGGCGCAGCTCTTTGAAAGTCTAGAGCTGCTACAACAGGAATGGCAAAAGTGTGTCTTACACACCAAACAAGCAGGGAAGATACAGGCGGCTGACGAAGCCCAAGTATCTAACCAAATCGATGCATGCTTCATGAAGATGTTTAATCTTCAAGAAGCAATCAACAGGCCGCTCTTGCGCGCTATCCGTGAAAATCGGATTAAAGCAATGCTTTCCGTACAGGGCGGATTACCTGTAGCAGGGGATTCAAGTACCCCTAGCCCAAGTCCTGAGGTGATGGCTTCACAGCAAGGAGAAGATGTTGTTAAGGGGTCACACCCTGAGTCAACATGTCAACCCTCCACCTCTGGGGTAAAAGAGGAAGAGGTCAATCTTAGGCCAATGACCGGCCAAGTTAAGGTTGACACTGATTTTATTGAAATTTCTCCTTCTTGGCAAATGTATCAAGACAGGTGGGAGAAACTTCTCACAAGAAAGGGCATTAATCCGGGGAATTGCCGGGTTGATGTTGGAGGAAAATATCCTCGGGCATGGACGACTCCAGGAGCCAACCCACACGACGTCAAGGAATGGTATGAGTTCGGGGCATTGGCCTCAGTTTATACTACCTCTCCAGCCTTCACCGAGATCAAGGGTCTACCCAAATGGATCCAAAAGACGGTGTTTGATGCATAGGAGAACAACGAGTCCCTCAAACGGGGAGATGTTCTGGAATTGTACTTCTTCAGTGCAGCCCCAGAACCAGTTGGAAAAGGAATCCATGAAGCTTTTCACTTCATCAAGCTTCGGAGACCTGACACGGGAGCCCTTAACCGGATCAAAGTTCCCGATTTCCAGGCCGCAATCGTCTCAACATTTAAGGAGGACCAAATCTCCACCAGACGAGCATGGGGTCTATGGGTCTGTCTCACAGAGATGGATAAAATGAAGTCCAGATTCAAGTTCTACCAGAGCTCAGATCTGGGAACGTTCCTGGTAAACACCATGACAGGGACTACGACACCGTTTGCCGAAAAATCCTTCGAAAATAAAAGGCAAATGTTGTGGGAGAACAAGATAGCGGGGAGCAAGGAGACTCGTCGCAAATTTTGCAATATGGCTCATCTGGGCCATTGGATCGAGAAAATCTGCGATCAATGTTCAACGCAGAAGGAGCTGGAATTCGGAAAAGGATTCTTCCCAAAGCCTGACAGAAGGAGGTTCCGGTCCGATGAACATGATGAGCAACAGATTCCGAAAGGAAAAGCACCTCGGGCACCAAAAAAGTAAAGTGGCCGACAAAGCAAAGTGAATCATGTGATTCACAGCAAGGATCACACCCACAAAGAAAGCGAAAAATGGGTGGAATGACAGGAGGACCACTCACCAAAAGCTCCAGGACAAACGTGAGTGGAAGAAAAAAGCAGCCGGCCCCTACCAGCATTATCACAAAACGATAAAGCAAGGGTCCAGCACCATGTGATGACACTAATCAGTGTCGGCAATTATGGCCGACAAAAGAAGGTGGCTATCACCATCCAAGCGAGCTGGCCACAAAGAAGGAATCCAAGGCCAACTACCGAGTGATTATAGAGGGCATCAAACCTCTATATAAACCCAAGCTCTGGAGAAGAAGAGGCATCGGGAAAAATCCTCACAACTTCCTCACACAACACTCTCTCTTCAGAATCTATCTTTGTATTTTAAAAATTTAGTTTTTCAAGTTTTAGTTTAGTTCTTTTAATTTTATGTACACAAGAATTAGCTACTATGAGTAGCTAAACAAGTTAGTCTCCTCCTTAGGGAGATATTATGAAATAAATTAAGTATTTTATAATTTCTCATTAAACGCTTTTGTTTTTGCTCAACTTTCCGGTTTTGAAAAGATTTTCTTACATTTATCAACAAAGTATTAAACGTCGAAACACAGTGAAGGGGAAAGGTTGCAACCATCTCTTGCGAGTGCGTGGTTGGACAGAGCCTGGAGGGCAGAAGGTCCGTAAAACGCGACGAGAACTGACTCCTGAAGGTGACCATTCGGCAAAAGGTATAATGTTGATTTATGTTTAGAATTATTTTAATTTGTTACGGAAGCATGTTGGGCCTGATAACGTCTTCATAGACTATTTCCAATTAAGAACAAGGAATTGTATTCATAATGAACTATAGAGAATCATTTGTTTAAAGGGATTTGTGCATTATGCTCGGCAGACTCGACATGCTCGACAGTCTGTCACGACACACTCGACAGTCTGTTGGCGAGCAATGCACTAGAATGTGCATAGGGGTATTATTGTCTCAAATGGGTAGATTTTATATGTTTGGTAAAGGGTGGGTACATTTTTGTTTTTGTCTTTGAAAAAGGGTACTTTCCATTTTGCCTCTTTTAATATAGTATAGATAGATTCCTTAATATGATGAAATCAAACTCCAATTAGCTAATTAAATTTGGGATTTCAAAATTGAGTCACCAATTTGATCAAAATTAAATGTAAACCCGAATAAATACACCCTCCGTCCCACGAAGCATGACACAGTTTTCTTTTTGGTCTGTCCCACGAAGCATGACACGTTTATAAAAATAGCAAAAAATTTACTCTTTATTCACATTTTCACTTTTTCATCTACCACACTTAACAGACAAAAATACCAATTTCTTAATTTCCGTGCCGAAAAGAACTGTGTCATGCTTCATGGGACGGAGAGAGTAATAAATTTTCACATAAATAAATTTTTTCACATTACACTATTTCCAACTTGTTTTCGATTTTTGTTTTGTTAATTATTTTTTTTATTTTTTTTAATGGTGAGGTTTGTACTCTAAATCTAGCTGTTTAGATACAATCAAAAACAAATTAATTAGAATAGGAAATGGTATGGTTACCTTGTTGATCTGGGAAAGCAGTAACGAGTGATTCCCAAACATCATCGAGCACTATGAAATATGATTTGCCCTCCAATTGCTTACGAAGCATTTCTTTAAGCTTTTGTAGGAGATATAGCTTTTGTTGGCGTCTTTGAGAAAGGATTGCATTCTCTTCAGCTCCTCTCTCAGCAACTCCACCTTCCCCTCGACGCCTCGCAGGAATTTAACCTTCTGGATGAGCAGATCGCGGAGCAGCTCGACTGCAGATGAGATTGCCGCTTCCGCTGCCATGAAATTCCTAAACTTTGTTTCATCAAGTTAAGTTAGTGTTGGCTTAAGTAAGTATAGAAATCATAAGGGAAGGATAGTTCCATTACCACTACAGTTAATGTGAAAGAGTATGTCGGAGATAAGGCACATCTTTATACACGTGGTGCTGCGCTAATTGGGCCCAAGAAAATGTTAAAAAAATATAAAGTAAATATGCCAATAAAGTCACCATATTTTGCAAAGGGAACTGAGCTTAATTATTGAAGACAGTGGCCGACAAATTTAAAGGCAGGACAGTAAAATATAAAAAAGTACTATAAAATTCTTAAACGCACAACAATAAAGGTGGATGATACCCGGTAGATGATACCCTGCCTACGGAAAATGATACCCCGCTACCTCCTCTCCGAGGATGCACCTTAAGATCTTGCCACATGGCAAGGTAGACCAAACCCCACTTTTATCTAATTACACAAAGAACCCCAAGATTTATGTCCATATCTAGAAATGCCCAAATATTTCTTGAAAAATTCAGGATTTTAGCATTTGATTAAAAGATTCTTAAAATGGTATCAGAGCGGGTTTTTATAGAGGAATTATATTATATTTAATTTATTTTATGATTAACCTATGTGATTAGCCTATGTGGGAGGAGACTCCATAAGAAATTGTATGGATTCGGACGAATGTCCGAGATGTCTTGTATACAGGATATCTTTCCAATATTTGGAAAGAGAGACTAGTCGCCTACTAGGCGAATTACGATGGTATTGGCGATCTCTTATGCTCAACATTACCGAGGACGATGAGACTGTTCGTGAGAATATTACGAACGTCTAGGGATATCTTGACGCCCTACTGAAAAATGCCGAGGCCAAATCGGCAAACAGACGAGCCAGAGCCAACCTCCATCAATTATACCATTGATGGAAATGAAGGACAAAGCAGGAGTAGCTTATCCTAGCTACCAAAAGATCGAGCCAAATTCTTCCGACAATGTCAACTTGCGGGAGATCCAAATAACGGTGGAATATTATAGCGTCAAGCTGTATGAACTACCGATGGAAATGAGCAAAATATCACTTAAGCAAGAGGAAATTCTAAACCTCTTGTGTGATATCAAGAAGAAGGTGGAGGACATCGAACGGCGAAAACCATGTTCCGGAAAAAGTCGGAATAAATGGTCCAAAGACCCGACGTATCCACTACCACTCAATACAGCTCCCAAGGAGTTGCAGCCGGAGGATATAATTCGACTCGTGAAAGGAAAACAACATGAATAACCTTGATCGAATCGGATTAGAGGATCTACAAGAGTTAGCAGAATCTTTTGCTAACCTCAATATGGTTGATCTAAAGATGAACCAAGAAGGAGAGGTGCCCATGGCTGAGCATCAACAAGCAGAATCGTCTAAAAGAGATGGGGCTCAAGAAGATTCGAGCCACTATCAACGAACCAGACGACGACGGCCGCAGATGCGGGATACTCCCGTAGGAAAGGCTACACTGGAACCAATCCATCCATACGGATTGATTCTCAACCTCGATGAAGCCAGTTTCAAAGATTGGGAATGACTCATCGATGAATGGGCTTTAGCAATGAAGATCATGATTGCCACGATAGAATATGACAAAGATGAATTTGTCAAAATCTTCAAGGCAAGTTTTGCTGGTATGGCAAAACAATTCTGGGATAAAGCAGCAACCAAGGAGAAGAACGAGTTGTTCAACAAAACATCAGTTTCAGAAATCCTTGAAAAGGCCACCCACCAGATTAAAATCCATTTTCTTGGAATGGGTTTTTTCGAAGGATCAGCAGAGGAGAAGCGCAAAAAATATCGACAGGCACTTTACAATCTACGATTGGTAGTGCTAGAGCCAAAAGCTCTTGATGAATTTTTACGCTTATACACCCTATATATCCATATGGGGTAGTTGATGATCAAACCGCCAAGGACCTCTTTTTCACAAAGTTTCCGAGTCCATGGAGGGAGATGCTCATCAACGAGTACGTATCACTAGGAGATTATCCTCTTGATAGTGCGTCAAGAAGGATGTCATACGTCCACAGGAAGCTGTCCGAATGGTGTCAAAAGGCAGCAGACCAGAGAAATCTCAAGAAATTGAGAAGACTCAATAAAAGATCTCCATTGATGTGTGACAACATTGATCTTCCAACAGAGATTGGAGCTGAGTTGTTGTATCAACGGAAGAGCAAAAAGAAACATAAGTACCAACCCTATGAAAAAATATCAAGGAGGAGTTCTTGGAAGCCAAGAACTATGTGGACAAGACAGAAGGCACGCTCCTACAAATCAGGCCAACGGAGCGGACCATCAAGAAGCTGGTTTTCATCTCAAAAGAGAATCCCGACAAGGAAAACTTTCAGGCGTACCTAAGCCAAAACAAATGAAAGTTTCAAAGATTGCAACTGCTGGACGTGCGGTGCAAAGGGGCATATTTCTACCAATTGCCCAGACAACGAGAATAGAGGGATAAGGAGATGCCCTTTACCACCAGAAATTGATACCCGTGTATCAGTTCGAAGATATATCCTCTGACGAGAGTATATACGAACAGGAAGAAGTCTTTAGCTCTGAGGATTCAGATTTGACCGATGGATCAACCGGAGATGAGTCAGACTAAAGAAGAGAACGAGGTTTTCCACACCCAGACGGAGGATCAGAAATGATTTACCAGCCATTTTCTGATTCCACAAGAAGAGGTGGTGAAGAAGCTCGTGAAAAAACTCAAGAAGGAAACCGAAGAGGTACAAACATACCAAGGGTTTTCTAGTGGAAGAATGAATCAAGTTTTACATAGCTTGAGTCCATTCAAAAGGAGGCATCATGTTTATTTCGGCGTTACCAGTCGAGAATTGGCGCTTCCAATAGAGATAACAAGCAACCAGGTGGAGATCCAACTTGTTCCAGCCGAAGACATTCGGCGAGATCTCAAAAGAATGAAGCCAGAAGTCGCCAATACGATGAAATGGATTCATATCGGAGCAATTCAGTTGGTAATCAAATCTGCCCTCTCACTCGGGACAGATCAACCGATTGATGTTGCACTCTACGACAAAAGGATTAGAGATGCCAAAGATTCTGTTCTTGGAGCTTTCTCAGGCAATCTCTATGCCAAGAAGATTATAATCGAGCTTTACCCACAAATCGCTTATAATCTATAAGATTCATCCTTCAGCCGAGCCCTGACACTTTATCAGGATTACAAGAGGAAGGATCTTATGACGAGAGGAAATAGGCCATACTCTCTGACATATCAAGTCTCGTATGCCCTATCAAATTCCCATCACACAGAATTATTTCTAGGAAAGGAGTTCATTGAGGTACCAGAAATATTCAAAGATGTAGCCAAGGCAGTCAATTCGAACCGAGTAGAAATTCCCCAAATCCGGGAAATTGATATCGAAGTAGGAGACAAGCAGGTGCTAAACCACGATCAGAATCTCAGATTGGGAGCACCAAGGCTATCATTCCAGGGAAATAGGCTAACTTCAGGGCCTATAACAAAGAGTTTTTCTCATTCTTATGAGAGAAGGACGATTCCGGAAACACCAGCTCCAGAAATGAGGATTAAACTCAAATGTCCCAAAGGATGGAGGAGGGTTTCCACAAGATTTGATACAACCGAAAAGAGAAACCAGTTTTCTTGCAGTACGTTGTATCATTTGGCAAATCCAGAAAGCGGCCGTTACAACGGAATTTTGGAGGTCGGAGGCTTTGAAATCTAAGTCGAAGGCCAAGCCCGACAAGAAGTTGATGTCCTAATCCTAGGACGTACTTTCCTTGACAGATATACACCATGGTCATGGAAAGCAGGCGGAATGGAGATCACAATCGGCAACAAAAAAGTGATGATCCAATGACAAGTCCATTCTCGATTTACATCTCGGTGGGGATGCTATACGAGAAATACAAAGCATAATATTTTGATGCTTATGTGGATTCAGGAGCAGGAATTTGCACAACAAAACGAGGAGTTTTCCTAGAAGGAGTTGAAGAAGAACTACCTCAAATTGCAGGACGTGATTTCTCCAAGAAGATTTTGCTCCTACCAAAAGGAGTAAAACAAACAGAAATATTGATCGGCGGAGCTGGACAAACACCTTGGTATAAGGTCAAGACTCCACCAATCTATTTCCATGATACCGGAGTAGATATATTATTTGGAAATAATTTTCTGCAAACTTTCAAACGGTATACACAAGACAATGAGGCCAGGAGGCTGGTGTTCACCACAAATTGTGACCACAAGATCATTGTACAAAGGCTCGCAGGAGCTTTTAATCGTTCGATGCCATTAAAATTCCACAGCAAGCGTGGTGATCATGGCAGACTCCGGAGACCACAAATGAAGGATCAAAGGAGGTTCAGAGATGTTCTACTCAAATGTAGAATCGAGGGATTCCCAGACCTCTCCAAGGAGGAAATACAAATCCTCAAAGTTTCCTTGATATCACACAAAGATATTGAGGAAGAAGAACAGGTGTCCATAGCCGACGTCAAAAGGAGGATCCAAAAGTGTTATCACGAAGATCCTTTGGCATGGTGGGACAAGAATCAGCTCAAAGCTACCTTGAAAGTTAAAACTGGAAAGGAGCATGAGTTCGTTAGATTCAGACATATCCTGATGAACACTCGAGATCAGCAGGATATGAGGATTATAATCAAGGAACACCTTGATTTGAAATTGATCGAACCAGGGAATTCGCCTTACAGCAGTCCTGGATTTGTGGTGAGAAATCATGGGGAGATCAAGCGAGGAAAACCAAGATTGGTCATTAATTATAAAGGGATTAATGATATTCTTGAGTTCGATGGATATTTCATCCCGAGCAAAGAACACCTTATCAACTGCATCAGAAATGCAAAGGTATTCTCAAAGTTCGATTATAAATCAGGATTCTACCAGATTCGCATGGAGGAAGGGAGTAAGAAGTTCACAACTTTCTCAACTCCACAAGGACATTATGTCTGGAATGTCATGTCAATGGGGTTAGCCAACGCGCCTCAGATATTTCAAAGAAAGATGGATAATCTCTTCAAGGATTATTCTTCGTTTATGTTTGTTTATATTGATGACATTCTTATCGCATCAAAGAACATTCATGAACATGTCAGACATCTGGAGATCTTTGCGGATGTTTGTCAATAAGAAGGACTTGTGCTGTCTGAAAAGAAGGCAGTCATAGCCACCCAGAAGATGGAGTTTCTGGGGATTGAGATCGATAAATCTGGAATAATTCTACAAGACCATATTGTGGAAAAGGTCCAGAATTTCCCGAAGAATCTCAAGGAAAAGAAGCAGCTCCAAAGTTTTCTCGGAGTTGTTAACTTTGCAGGAATGTTTATTAAGAATCTTGCAGAGCAAAGGAAAATCTTCAGTCCACTACTGAAGAAAGATGTTCCATTCATATGGAAGGAGGAGCATCGGGAGGGTATGAAGAAGTTGAAGGAGATTTGCAAAAATCTCCCAAAACTTTCAATACCACAAGACGAGGATGACCTGGTCCTCTACACTGACGCGAGTGATTCCTGGTGGGCGGCTGTGCTCACAAAAATCACCCCTTATGGAGAAAAACCATGCAGATACTGTAGCGGTCTCTTTTCCGACAATGAAGCTGTGCGATGGCACATCAACGAGAAAGAGTTCTATGCAGTTACAAAGGCGTTTAAAAAATGGCCGCTGTTTCTACTTGCAAAGAAATTTACTTTGAAAGTCGATAACACTTATGTTAAGGCTTTCTTAACCAAGAAAATAGAATCTAAACCTGAAAAGGCTAGATTACTTAAATGGCAGGCTGAGTGCCAATATTATGATTTTAATATTATCATTTTGAAATCTGATGATAATGTTCTTGCAGATTTCTTAACAAGGGATGGAGCCAACAGAGGTTGACACCATCATGGATAACCAGAGGCAGCTCCTGGACAACCTGGAGATGCTACAACAAGAATGGCAAGAGTGTCTACTCCATGCCAAACAAGCGGGAATGATACAATCGGATGATGAATCCAAAGTGTCTAACCGTATACGAGAATGTCTCAAAAAGATGTTAAATCTTAATGAGGCAACACACAAGCCGCTCCTGCGCGGGATCATGGCTCCCATGATCGAAGCAGGCATTACCGTACCGGCTGGATTACCGATAGCAGGGGATTCAAATACCCCTAGCACAAGTTCTGAGGCTAAGGTGTCAAAACCGGATCCCTCGAGAAAAAGATGTTGCTAAGGCTTCACCGCCTGAACCAACATGTCAACCCTCCACCTCTGGGGTAAAAGAGGGAGAGATCAGTCTTAGGCCGTTGACAGGCAAATCTAAGATTGATACTAATATTATCGAAATATCTCCTGTTTGGCAGCTGTACCAGTCCAGATGGGAGAAACTCAATACCAGAAAGGGAATTAATTCGGGATACAGCCGGGTTGATATCAGAGGAAAATATCCTCGTGTATGGATGACCACCGGAGCCAATCCTCAGGAGGTCAAAGAGTGGTATGAATTTGGGGCGCTAGCCTCAGTTTATACTGCATCGCCAGCATTCAGCGAAATCAAGGGTCTACCAAGGCGGATCCAAGAAACGGTTTATGATGTTTGGTCGAACAATCCGTCTCTAAACAGAGGAGACATCCTGGAGTTATATTTTCTCAGTGCAGCTCCAGTACCAGCAGGCAAAGGGAATCATGAAGCTTTTCATTTCATTAAGCTTCGGAGACCCGACACAGAGGCCTTAAACAGAATTAAGACACCAGATCACCAGATCTCCATCGTCACCACTTTTACGGAGGATCAAATCTCCACAAGACGTGCATGGGGACTATGGGTCTGTCTCACGGAGATGGACAAAGTAAAGTACCAATTCAAGTCTTCTCATAATGCAGGACTTGGATCTTTCTTGTTAAATTCTATGACAGGAAAAACCACGAGCTTCGCAGAGAAGGCCTTCGAAGACAAAAGGCAGACTCTTTGGCGCAACAAGGTGGCAGGTAGTAAAGAAACCCGTCACAAGTTCTGCAACATGGCCCATCTAGGCCATTGGATAGATCACATCTGCGCGGAGTGTCCCACGCAGAAGGAACCGGAGTTTGGAAAAGGCTTATTTCCAAAGCCTAACAAGAAGAAATTCTGATCCGACGAGTATGAGGAGCACCAGACTCCACATGGACGAGCACCGCGAGTACCAAAAAAGTAAAGGGCCCGACAAAGAAAAGAGAGTCATGTGACTCAGGACAGGAGGACCACCCACTAAAAGGAAAACGACGAAAGTGGGTGGATAATAATGCAGATCAACTACACACTGACTAAGGTGGGTAATTCTACAGGAGTTCCACTAATCAAAAGAAGACAAATGATGGTGGAAAAGTTGCAGGCCCCTCACAGCATTATCAGCCGAATAATGAAGTATGGGACCAAGAAAGCACCACTCACCGAAAGCAGGAAACAAAGCTGAGTGGAGGAAAAGTAGCTGGACCTCACCAACCATTATCACAAAAAGATAAAGGAAGGTTCAAGCCCATGTGAAGGCACTAACTAGTGTCGGCAACAATGGCCGACAAAAGTAGGTGGCTGTCACCATCCAAGTTAGCTGGCCACGAAGAAGGAATCCAAGACCAACTACCAAGCAATTATAGAGGGCATCAAACCTCTATATAAACCCGAGCTCAGGAGAGAAGTGATCATCGAAAATTCTCAAGACTTTCACACAACACACTCTCTCTCTAGAATTTATCTTTGTATTTTAAATTTTGTTTTTCAAAGTTTTTCAATTCTAGTTTTAGTTTCCTTTTATTTTATGTATACAAGTATTAGCTACTAATGAGTAGCTAAACAAGTTTGTCTCCTCCCTTAGGGAGATATTTATGAAATAAATTAAGTATTTTATAATTCCTCTTTAAACACTACGTTTTATCCAACTTTTCGGTTTAGTAAAATTTTTTCTTTTCATTTATCAACAAAGTATTCAACGTCGGCACTTAGTGAAGGAGGAATGTTGCAACCATCTCTTGCGAGTGCATGGTTGGACGAGGCCTGGAGGGCAGACGGTCCGTAAAACGCGACGTGAACTGACTCCTAAAGAAGACCAGTCGACGAAAGGTATAATGTTGATTTATGTTTAGATTAATTTTGAAGTGTTACGGAAGCATGTTGGGCCATTTAAATATATTGCTGATTAAATTTTGAATTTCATGATTATATGAGGGCTTTTCTGTTTTAATAAAAGTTTTGTTGGGGGCTTGTTGTAATATGAGATTGTTTGGGGATTGAATTGATATTTATATTAGTTTATTATGGCCCACCCTGCCAAGTGTCAGAATCTGGGGATACATCCTTGGGCACCTCTCCTTCTTGGTTCATCTTTAGATCAACCATATTGAGAGAGAGTGTGTTGTGTGAAAGTCTTGAGAATTTTCGATGATCACTTCTCTCCTGAGCTCGGGTTTATATAGAGGTTTGATACCCTCTATAATTGCTTGGTAGTTGGCCTTGGATTCCTTCTTCGTGGCCAGCTAACTTGGATGGTGACAGCCACCTAATTTGGTCGGCCATTGTTGCCGACACTAGTTAGTGCCTTCACATGGGGTTGAACCTTCCTTTATCTTTTTGTCATAATGGTTGGTGAGGTCCAGCTACTTTTCCTCCACTCAGCTTTGTTTCCTGCTTTCGGTGAGTGGTGCTTTCTTGGTCCCATACTTCATTATTCGGCTGATAATGCTGTGAGGGGCCTGCAACTTTTCCACCATCATTTGTCTTCTTTTGATGAGTGGAACTCCTGTAGAATTACCCACCTCAGTCAGTGGGTAGTTGATCTGCATTATTATCCACCCACTTTCGTCGTTTTCCTTTTAGTGGGTGGTCCTCCTGTCCTGAGTCACATGACTCTCTTTTCTTTGTCGGGCCCTTTACTTTTTTGGTACCCGCGGTGCTCGTCCATGTGGAGTCTGGTGCTCCTCATACTCGTCGGATCGGAATTTCTTCTTGTTAGGCTTTGGAAAGAAGCCTTTTCCAAACTCCGGTTCCTTCTGCGTGGGACACTCCGCGCAGATGTGATCTATCCAATGGCCTAGATGGGCTATGTTGCAGAATTTGTGACGGGTTTCTTTACTTCCTGCCACCTTGTTGCGCCAAAGAGTCTGCCTTTTTTCTTCGAAGGCCTTCTCTGCAAGCTCGTGGTTTTTCCTGTCATATAATTTAACAAGAAAGATCCAAGTCCTGCATTATGAAAAAACTTGAATTGGTACTTTACTTTGTCCATCTCCGTGAGACAGACCCATTGTCCCCATGCACGTCTTATGGAGATTTGATCCTCCGTAAAAGTGGTGACGATGGAGATCTGGTGATCTGGTGCCTTAATTCTGTTTAAGGCCTCTGTGTCGGGTCTCCGAAGCTTAATGAAATAAAAAGCTTCATGATTCCCTTTGCCTGCTGGTTCTGGAGCTGCACTGAGAAAATATAACTCCAGGACGTCTCCTCTGTTTAGAGACAGATTGTTCGACCAAGCATCATAAACCGTTTCTTGGATCCACCTTGGTAGACCCTTGATTTCGCTGAATGCTGGCGATGTAGTATAAACTGAGGCTAGCGCCCCAAATTCATACCACTCTTTGACCTCCTGAGGATTGGCTCCGGTGGTCATCCATACACGAGGATATTTTCCTCTGATATCAACCCGGCTGTATCCCGGATTAATTCCCTTTCTGGTATTGAGTTTCTCCCATCTGGACTGGTACAACTGCCAAACAAGAGATATTTCAATAATATTAGTATCAATCTTAGATTTTCCTGTCAACGGCCTAAGACTGATCTCTCCCTCTTTTATCCCAGAGGTGGAGGGTTGACATGTTGGTTCGGGCGGTGAAGCCTTAGCACATCTTTTTCTCGAGGATCCAGTTTTGACACCTTAGCCTCAGAACTTGTGCTAGGGGTATTTGAATCCCCTGCTACCGATAATCCGGCCGGTACGGTAATGCCTGCTTCGATCATGGAAGCCATGATCCCGCGCAGGAGCGGCTTGTGTGTTGCCTCATTAAGATTTAACATCTTTTTGAGACATTCTCGTATACGGTTAGACACTTTGGATTCATCATCCGATTGTATCGTTCCCGCTTATTTGGCATGGAGTAAACACTCTTGCCATTCTTGTTGTAGCATCTCCAGGTTGTCCAGGAGCTGCCTCTGGTTATCCATGATGGTGTCAACCTCAGTTGGCTCCATCCCTTGTTAAGAAATCTGCAAGAACATTATCATCAGATTTCAAAATGACAATATTAAAATCATAATATTGGCACTCAGCCTGCCATCTAAGTAATCTAGCCTTTTCAGGTTTAGATTCTATTTTCTTGGTTAAGAAAGCCTTAACATTAGTGTTATCGACTTTCAAAGTAAATTTCTTTGCAAGTAGAAACAGCGGCCATTTTTTAAACGCCTTTGTAACTGCATAGAACTCCTTCTCGTTGATGTGCCATCGCACAGCTTCATTGTCGGAAAAGAGACCGCTACAGTATCTGCATGGTTCTTCTCCATAAGGGGTGATTTTTGTGAGCACGGCCGCCCACCAGGAATCACTCGCGTCAGTGTAGAGGACCAGGTCATCCTTGTTTTGTGGTATTGAAAGTTTTGGGAGATTTTTGCAAATCTCTTTCAACTTCTTCATACCCTCCCGATGCTCCTCCTTCCATATGAATGTAATACCTTACTTCAGTAGTGGAATGAAGATTTTCCTTTGCTCTGCAAGATTCTTAATAAACTTTCCTGCAAAATTAACAACTCCGAGAAAACTTTGGAGCTGCTTCTTTTCCTTGAGATCTTCCGGGAAATTCTGGACCTTTTCCACAATATGGTCTTGTAGAATTATTCCAGATTCATCGATCTCAATCCCCAGAAACTCCATCTTCTGGGTGGCTATGACTGCCTTCTTTTCAGACAACACTAGTCCTTCTTGTTGACATACATCCGCAAAGATCTCCAGATGCCTGACATGTTCATGAATGTTCTTTGATGCAATAAAAATGTCATCAATATAAACAAACATAAACGAAGAATAATCCTTGAAGAGATTATCCATCTTTCTTTGGAATATCTGAGGCGCGTTGGCTAACCCCATTGGCATGACATTCCAGACATAATGTCCTTGTGGAGTTGAGAAAGTTGTGAACTTCTTACTCCCTTCCTCCATGCGAATCTGGTAGAATCCTGATTTGCAATCGAACTTTGAGAATACCTTTGCACTTCTGATGCAGTTGATAAGGTGTTCTCTGCTCGGGATGAAATATCCGTCAAACTCAAGAATGTCATTAATCCCTTTGTAGTTAATGACCAATCTTGGTTTTTCTCGCTTGATCTCCCCATGATTTCTCACCAGAAATCCAGGACTGCTGTAAGGCGAATTCCCTGGTTTGATTAGCTTCAAATCAAGGTGTTCCTTGATTATACTTCTCATATCCTGTTGATCTTGCGTGTTCAACAGGATAGGTCTGAACCTTACGAACTCATGCTCCTTTCCAGTTTTTAACTTTCAAGGAAGCCTCGAGCTGGTTCTTGTCCCACCATGCCAAAGGATTCTCGTGGTAACACTTCTGTATCCTCCTTTTGACATCGACTATGGACACATTTTCTTCTTCCTTAATATCTTTATGTGATATCAAGGAGACTTTGAGGATTTGTATTTCCTCCTTGGAGAGGTCTGGGAATCCCTCAATTCTGCATTTGAGCAGAATATCTCTGAATCTCCGTTGATCCATCATCACCACGCTTGCTGCGGAATTTTAATGGCATCGAACGATTAAAAGCTCCTTCGAGCCTTTGTACAATGATCTTGTGGTCACAATTTGTTGTGAACACGAGCCTCTTGGCCTCATTGTCCTGTGTGTACCGCTTGAAGGTTTGCAGAAAATTATTTCCAAATAATATATCTGCTCCGGTATCATGGAAATAGATTGGTGGAGTTTTGACCTTGTACCAAGGTGTTTGGCCTGCTCTGCCGATCAATATTTCTGTCTGTTTCACTCCCTTGGATAGGAGTAAAATCTTCTTAGAGAAATCGCGTCCTGCAATTCGAGGTAGTTCCTCTTCGACTTCTTCTGGGAAGACTCCTCGCTTTGCCGTACAGATTACCGCTCCTGAATCAACATAAGCAGCAAAGTATTCTGCTTTGAATTTCTCGTATAACATCCCCACCGAGATGTAAATCGAGAATGGACTTGTCATTGGATCATCACTTTTTTGTTGCCGATTGTGATTTCCATTCCGCCTGCTTTCCATGACCATGGTGTATATCTGTCAAGGAAAGTTCGTCCTAGGATTAGGACATCAACTTCTTGTCCGGCTTGGATTTCAAAGCCTCCGACCTCCAGAATTCCGATGTATCAGCCGCTTTCTGGATTTGCCAAATGATACAACGTATTGCAAGGAAACTGGTTTATCTTTTCTATTGTATCAAATCTTGTGGAAACCCTTCTCCATCCTTCTGGAAATTTGAGTTTAATCCTCATTTCTGGAGCTGGTGTTTCCGGAATCGTCCTTCTCTCATAAGAATGAGAAAAACTCCTTGTTATAGGCCCTGAAGTTAGCCTATTTCCCTGGAATGATAGCCTTGGTACTCCCAATCTGAGACTCTGATCGTGGTTTAGCACTTGCTTGTCTCCTACTTCGATATCAATTTCCCGAATTTGGGGAATTTCCACTCGGTTCGGATTGACTGCCTTGGCTACTTCTTTGAATATTTCTGGTACCTCAATGAATTCCTTTCCCAGAAATAATTCTGTGTGATGGGAATTTTATAGGGCATACGAGACTTGATATGTCAGAGAGTATGGCCTATTTCCTCCCGTCATAAGATCCTTCCTCTTGTAATCCTGATAAAGTGTCAGGGCTCGGCTGAAGGATGAATCTTGTAGATTATAAGCGATTTGTGGGTAAAGCTCAGTTATAATCTTCTTGGCATAGAGATTGCCTGAGAAAGCTCCAAGAACTGAATCTTTGGCATCTCTAATCCTTTTGTCGCAGAGTGCAACATCAATCGGTTGATCTGTCCCGGATGATAGGGCAGATTTGATTACCAACTGAATTGCTCCGATATGAATCCATTTCATCGGCTGGAACAAGTTGGATCTCCACCTGGTTGCTTGTTATCTCTATTGGAAGCGCAATTTTCTCGACTGGTAACGCCGAAATAAACATGATGCCTCCTTTTGAATGGACTCAAGCTATGTAAAACTTGATTCATTCTTCCACTAGAAAACCCTTGGTATGTTTGTACCTCTTCGGTTTCCTTCTTGAGTTTTTTCACGAGCTTCTTCACCACCTCTTCTGTGGAATCAGAAAATGGCTGGTAAATCCTTTCTGATCCTCCGTCTGGGTGTGGAAAACCTCGTTCTCTTCTTTAGTCTGACTCATCTCCGATTGATCCATCGGTCAAATCCGAATCCTCAGAGCTAAAGACTTATTCCTGTTCGTATATACTCTCGTCAGAGGATATATCTTCGAACTGATACACGGGTATCAATTTCTGGTGGTAAAGGGCATCTTCGATATCCGGTGTGGATTCGAATCTCCTTATCCTTCTATTCTCGTTGTCTGGGCAATTGGTAGAAATATGCCCCTTTGCACGGCACGTCCAGTAGTTGCAATCTTTGAAACTTTCATTTGTTTTAGCTTGGGTACGCCTGGAAGTTTTCCTTGCCGGGATTCTCTTTTGAGATGAAAACCGACTTCTTGATGGTCCGCTCCGTTGGCCTGGTTTGTAGGAGCGTGCCTTCTGTCTTGTCCACATAGTTCTTGGCTTCCAAGAACTCCTCCTTGATCTTTTTTCATAGGGTTGGTACCTATATTTTTTTTTGCTCTTCCGTTGATACAACAACTCAGCTCCAATCTCTGTTGGAAGATCAATGTTGTCGCACATCAATGGAGATCTTTTATTGAGTCTTCTCAATTTCTTGAGATTTCTCTGGTCTGCTGCCTTTTGACACCATTCGGACAGCTTCCTGTGGACGTATGACATCCTTCTTGATGCACTATCGAGAGGATAATCTCCTGGTGATACGTACTCGTTGATGAGCATCTCCCTCCATGGACTCGGAAACTTTGTGAAAAAGAGGTCCTTGGCGGTTTGATCATCAACTACCCCCATATGGATATATAGGGTGTATAAGCGTAAAAATTCATCAAGAGCGTAAAAATTCATCAAGAGCTTTTGGCTCTAGCACTACCAATCGTAGATTGTAAAGTGCCTGTCGATATTTTTTGCGCTTCTCCTCTGCTGTTCCTTCGAAAAAACCCATTCAAAGAAAATGGATTTTAATCTGGTGGGTGGCCTCTTCAAGGATTTCTGAAACTGATGTTTTGTTGAACAACTCGTTCTTCTCCTTGGTTGCTGCTTTATCCCAGAATTGTTTTGCCATACCAGAAAAACTTGCCTCGAAGATTTTGACAAATTCATCTTTGTCATATTCTATCGTGGCAATCACGATCTTCATTGCTGAAGCCCATTCATCGATGAGTCCTTCCCAATCTTTGAAATTGGCTTCATCGAGGTTGAGAATCAATCCGTATGGATGGATTGGTTCCAGTGTAGCCTTTCCTACGGGAGTATCCTGCATCTGAGGCCGTCGTCGTCTGGTTCGTTGATAGTGGCTCGAATCTTCTTGAGCCCCATCTCATTTTGACGATTTTGCTTGTTGATGCTCAGCCTTGGGCACCTCTCCTTCTTGGTTCATCTTTAGATCAACCATATTAAGGTTAGCAAAAGATTCTGCTAACTCTTGTAGATCCTCTAATCCGATTCGATCAAGGTTCTTCATGTTGTTTTCCTTTCACGAGTCGAATTATATCCTCCGGCTGCAACTCCTTGGGAGCTGTATTGAGTGGTAGTGGATACGTCGGGTCTTTGGACCATTTATTCCGAATTTTTTCGGAACATGATTTTCGCCGTTCGATGTCCTCCACCTTCTTCTTGATATCACACAAGAGGTTTAGAATTTCCTCCTGCTTAAGTGATATTTTGCTCATTTCCATCGGTAGTTCATACAGCTTGACGCCATAATATTCCACCGTTCTTTGGATCTCCCGCAAGTTGACATTGTCGGAAGAATTTGGCTCGATCTTTTGGTAGCTAGGATAAGCTACTCCTGCTTTGTCCTTCGTTTCCATCAATGGTATAATTGATGGAGGTTGGCTCTGGCTCGTCTATTTGCCGATTTGGCCTCGGCATTTTCCAGTAGGGCATCAAGATATCCCTGGACGTTCGTAATATTCTCACGAACAGTCTCCTCGTCCTCGGTAATGTTGAGCATAAGAGATCGCCAATACCATCGTAATTCGCCTAGTAGGCGACTAGTCTCTCTTTCCAAATATTGGAAAGATATCCTGTATACAAGACATCTCGGACATTCGTCCGGATCCATACAATTTCTTATGGAGTCTCCTCCCACATAGGTTAATCATAAAATAAATTAAATATAATATAATTCCTCTATAAAAACCCGCTCTGATACCATTTTAAGGATCTTTTAATCAAATGCTAAAATCCTGAATTTTCCAAGAAATATTTGGGCATTTCTAGATATGGACATAAACCTTGGGGTTCTTTGTGTAATTAGATAAAAGTGGGGTTTGGTCTACCTTGCCATGTGGCAAGATCTTAAGGTGCATCATCGGAGAGGAGGTAGGCGGGGTATCATTTTCCAACAATAAAATATAAAAAAGTACAAATGTAAAAATTCAACAAGGGATCAAAAGGTCCCCTTCATCGACACCTCAAACTTCCATTAAACATCTCGAATAAGGGCCCAATCTAAAGTCCTCCATACCTAGGATTTTGGAAAGGGGTAATAGCCCCTAAATATATTATCTTTCCTATTTTTTAAAATTGCACATTATTTTTGAAATTCGCCTCATAATACATAATATATATATATATATATATATATATATATATATATATATATATATATATATATATAGGGGGCCGCTCCAATGAGACCCCCTAATTTTAGTGAGATCTAGGGCACGATCTGGTGCGTTTATTTTATCAATCCTATGGCTGATATTGTATCTGAATGGTGATTTTTTTTCACAGGGTTCGAATCCTGGAGGGAGCATAATATTTTAAATTTTGTTATTCATCAGTATATACTGCATTGTTCATCAGTATATACGGCCTTGTTCATCAGTATATATGTCTTATTCATTACGAATTTTTTAAATTTTATTTTTCATCAGTATATACATCTTGTTCATTAGATATACGTTTTGTTCATTAGTATTATATGTCTTATTCATTGTACTCATGTTACACGAAAAATCAGATAAAGGACCCAAAATTAGTGTGTTAATTAAAAATTTTAGAAATTCGAATTTAATAGAAAAATAATACTCCCTCCGTCTATCAAAAGTATAACACTTTTGGTGGCACAAGTTTTAATAAAATTGGTGGTGATTTTTATGCAGTAGAGAAATGATCCCACCAATTTCGAAATGAATGGTTGAAATTAAATTGAGGGTGATTTTTTTGTAAATGAGGGGTATTTGTAAGGATAAAAGATAAGGAAAAGATGTGGGTACATGTTCAAAAAAGAAAAGTGTCATACTTTTGATGGACACTCAAAATGACAAAAGTGTTAAACTTTTCGTGGATGGATAGAGTATTAAAATATAAAAAAGTTCTAAAAGATATATATAAAATTATTTAACTTAGTGGCAGACAAATTTGTCAGTGAATTCAATAGCCCTAGTAATAGGTTTAATAGTTCCTTTATGAATATCATCATGTCCTAAGAATCTTATTTTTGTTTGGAATAGTTTTACTTTTGAGGAAGAGATGGCTAATCCGTTTCTTTTAACTACTTGTATAAATACTTTTAGATGTTTGAAGTGTTGTTCTGTCACACCCCAATTCTTGAAGGAATTAAATATAATCGAGGTGTGAATAATTCATAGAAATAAACAAGGGAAAAACCTTGTTATAACCGAAATAGGATTTGAAATTCGGGCTATGCCCCTTTGGATCACAAGTTTTGTTTCATGCTTCTGACAATCGACATTCATTAGCATAAATTT
Organism: Salvia miltiorrhiza; assembly: GCF_028751815.1. Classification (NCBI taxonomy): domain Eukaryota; kingdom Viridiplantae; phylum Streptophyta; class Magnoliopsida; order Lamiales; family Lamiaceae; genus Salvia; species Salvia miltiorrhiza. The sequence continues at coordinate 10,073,099 of NC_080389.1, forward strand.
AGTAGTGAAGAGTCTAAGCTCGGTCAGGTATATCATTTGACATTTAACATGAAGATCTTAAGTTGGGAAAACAAAAGACGGATATGAGCAATTGCTACAGCGGAAGTCTAACATAGAAAATTAACCATAGCCTCAGCTCCGTCCCGTCAGCACCATCCAGCCAACCTGAAAACATTTGAAAGTAATTTTGGGCTAAGTACTAATGTACTTAGTGGGCATGCATTTTCTGAAACATTTCATATTTTCGTAAACACAGTTTATCCAATCATACTTGACATAACTTAGAAGGTTTTAAAGTGAAATAACTTCTAAGCATGTTAAAATAATTTATTTCATTTGTGCGCACATGTCACACTCCCTTTCTGTTACTCGCTGTGATCCCGGACCTTTTAGCCACCGACGGATCTATTTCTCCCATTGCACTTGCCCTGAGGACGTAACTCAGACAAGTTGAATTGACCTCGGGACGCTACCCAGGCAGGCCCTTACATTACATGCTTCGGAACACATCCAGCAAGCACCCTTATAACGCCTCTTAGTTAGTGCCTGATGGAGATCAACCCACCAGGTCAGCTAACGAGTGTACACAATTCTCAAATAACGTGTTAGGCCATAAGAGAACCTCAATTGATTCGTTGTGGCGAGCCTTAAACAGAGCAGAGTGCACATAAACATTTTATTGGATAAACAGTTTGCATTTCATTAAATAAATAATTTGCATTTCATTGAAACATTTAGAGCTTAATAACTCAATCATACTTTAAACATTTGGAAAGTAAGCCCACCTGATTAGGCAAAGCCTGAAGATTCATAATCACACAAACTCGTCTCGGGAAAGCAGCGCTAATCCCCTTGGTCCATAAAGCCTACAAGAAGTCTATTCTTAATAGGTCTCCTGAATCTAATCTTAAGTCGTGGTGAAGTGCTTAACATTCTATGATTCACTTAGCCGGGTTTTCAAAATTTAATGAATAAATAATTGAAAACTAAAATTCTTGAGTTAAGAACACCAACAATATTCTTACTCGTCTTTCTTTAAAAAATTGGAATTATAAATAAGACCAATTAAATCATGAATACTTTTTGCAAAATAAAATGCAATTTCATGTCATGCTTAGCATATAATAAGTAATAACTTAAAATATGCACATAATAATAATATGATATTATTATGCAATTTAATATAATTAATCAAACTTAATAAGTCTAATTAATTAAAAACAAGATAGCCCAATTTAATAAATTGAAGGCAGTCCAAAGTCTTTAAATAAATTAAGTGCCCAGCTGAATGAAATAAAACAGCCCACAATGCAAAGCCCAACCTCAAGCAAAATCGGCCCACAATACAAGCCCAACTCTCAAAGCCCAACAGCCAAACCCTTCTTTTTCCCCCCATCAGTCGCCTCTCTCTCCCTCTCAGTCACGACTGCTCTCTCTCTCCCCCTTGGCGATGATGAGTACCGCCGCCTCCCTCGGCCTCTCTCTCGGCGACTGCAGCGACAGCCATCGCCGTCCCTCCCTCAGATCTCCGGCCGACAGCAGCAGATAGGCTGCCGCCGATTCTCCCTCCTTGGAAACGGCGAGATCGCCGCTCCCTCCCTCTCTCTCTGCCCTTCCTCCGTCTGTGGCCGGACGACAGCGGCAGGGCCGCCGCGCCCTGGCCTCCCTCTGTGACTCCCGCCAACGAGCAGCAGCAGGAGCCGCCCGCCGGAGCCCTAGGCTCAGCCTCCCCTAACTCGACTCAACACAGCAAGACCAGCCCACTTCCTTCTCTCCAATCGTGGCCGGGCAGCAGCGGCACAGCCGCCGTGCCCTGCCTCCCTCGACTCTCGACTCGACGGCAACCACACAACCAAGACTCAACCTTCGACTATCTATCTCAAAACCTCGCCGGAGCAACGACGATGAGCCGCTCACAGCCCCCGACCTTCTCTCTTCTCCGGTCAGACCGACAGTGGCGCCGAGCCACCGCCGTCGACTTTCTGCCCAGACTCGATAGACAACCCAAGTTCAAGACTCCATTTATCCTTTCTTCTTTTAAAAACAAACTCATGCTTGTATGTAAACACACATATATAAACAGAGTGTATGTAGATGCATTTGAAATGTCATTTTGTTCCAAAAACTGATGCACGAAAACTGAATTGATTTGGGCGCTGCATACTTTGATGGTAAATACGATACAAGAGGTTTAAAATAAAACCTTGAGGATTTGATCGGCTGTGTTGCTGGTTCTGCCTGACTTGGCTGATTACTTCTGGTGTTTAAAGGATCAGAATCGTTCCAGCAAGAATGAGGAGAAGTTTTTGCTTGGGATATTTCTTTAAGTTAGAGTGCAGTGTAAGGAGACAAGACAGCCTGCCTTTAGGCATGACTTAAAGTTGAATTAGTAGGCGTAGGGTGGCTGGTAAAGAGTGTAGAGTGTGGGTGTTGATTGGACTAATAAAATCCTTCAGGATAAAATATCGGGACTGTAGTAATACTTCAGGGTTTGCTAATTAAAAACTCGTGAAAATGCTTGAATGCTAAATTAAATAAATATGCTATGCATATAAATTTAATAACTAAATTTACAAATACTTTTTGTAAATCATTTTTGTTGGAATTAAAATAAATTCCTTTTCTTTATCCGGCGTGAATCATCTTAAATCTAAGTTCAAAATTATTCTAAACTTAGCTCGAGAAAACGGGGTATTACATGTTCAATGAGCCGAGAAAATATAATAATATCATCAATATAAATAATTGAAAAATCTGAATAAGCTTTAAAAATTTCATTCATAATATTTTGGAATTCTGAAGGAGCATTTTTTTAATCCAAATGGAATTACATTCCATTCATAATGCCCAAAAGGAACTGTGAAAGGTGTTTTATATTTGTCTTTTTCAATAATTTGAATTTGCCAAAATCCTGACTTGAGGTCAAATTTTGAGAATATTTTTTCTTTTATATAATCTATTAACAAGATCTCTTTTATTAAGTATTGGATATCTAATCCATTCTAAAACTTCATTAAGAGGTTTGTAATTTATGACTAATCTAGGAACTCCTCGTTCCTTTTCTGCTTGATTGTTAACATAAAATCCTGCACAAGACCAAGGAGATTTCGAAGGTCTAATTAATTTTTTCATAAGAAGATAATTTATTTCTTCTTTGCAAGTATTGAGTAATTCATGATTCATTTGAATAGGTCTAGCTTTGGTAGGAATATTATTTTCATCGAATTTAGGAATGTAAGGAAGGGAAACAGCATGTTTCTTTTTTTCCCAGAAAGCACTTGGTAAATCTGAACAAATACTTTCTTTAATGGTATTTTCTATATTAGTAATTCTCAATTGAATATTTTTATCAAGGAGTTCTTCTTCGATTTTGAGATAAGGTAATTCTTCTTGAAGAGTTTTAATATGAGATTCTTTTCTTTGAATAGAATTTATCTAAAAAATATAGTGTTGTTGAAGTAGAGAGATTTCTCTTTCTTTAATAGGTTTTATAAATTTAAAGGAGTTAGAATTTCCTAAAATATTAGTGGTGATTCCAGTTCCGTTTACTTCGAAAGGATAAAGGATAGTAAGAAATGGATTTGCAAGAATTATATCTTGATTGAGATCTTTAACTAATATGAATGGAGTTTTAAAACAATATCCTTCGTTGCATATATGAGCATTAGAAAGTTTATATTTTATATTAAGAGGAGTGGCATTTGCAGTTAATTTTTACAAATGGAAATTTGAAGTATTATGTGGAAAAATATTTATTTGTTTTTGTGAATCCATTTTTGTTGAAATATGATCCATTTGTTCAGCGATAGTATGTAAGATTTGATTTGAATAATTATTTCGTTCGTGGAGTTTTTTGATATCGCTCATTTTTGGACTATCTTCTCCGTCTCTTCCAGTACGAAATGGAGTAGCAGATATTTCTCCATTGGGAATTTGTATTTTGATATTTTGTAAAGGAGGATGAATGGAAGTTAATATTGAATCAGTAGCTAATTTCCATTTTTTATAAAGGCTTGTTTGAACATTTATTTGATCAAGATTGTAGACATTATCAATATCATTAAGCTGACAGTATCCTTGAAACCAATATAAAATTGGGATATTAGATCTTAATTTATGTAATCCTTTTATCCATTCAATTTGAAGTTTATCTCTTAGAGGTTTTTCTAGTTTTAAAAACCATTCTTTTCTTTCGATTTCTTCTGGATCATTGAATTCTTTTTCAAGGTATTTAAAATTAATAGAGAAATTCATATTAGAAATCATGTTGATTTGATCTTCCATTTGAGAAATAGTAGGAGATCCTACTTGATGTGTTTCTTCTTCAGTCTGATAACTAGTCGAAGGAATTGGAGATTTGTAATTAACTTTGATATTAGGATAATTAAATTTAGAACTTTCAGAAAATGAATTCCTTGATGAAACTTCTTGAATACATATTCAAAATTAAATGGTGGAAAAACTTCTCTACCAAGCTCTGCAATTTCAATGTTGTCCAGAAATTTCTCCAGACAGGTGAAAAACCCAAGTGGGATAAACCAGTTCAAGAGAAAATCATTTCAGATTATCCTTCCAATGAAAAGAAGAAAGAAAATGAATAAGTTCCTCTTTCTCAAAAGCAAGTCAAGATGTTCCAACTCTTTGAAGAAGATCCCTAAACAGCAAAAGAATATTTACAATTCATCAAGATGAAAAGAGAATCAGAAACAGAAGAAACCACCTCTGAAGGATCTTGTGCAGATTATGGAGGACCATGTGAACAAGATCCCTTTGATTTCTGAATACCTGTTCATCCTATTCATAAAAATGAAAAGAAAAAAGAAAGAAAACAAGAAAAAATCAAAACGACAAAAAAGAAAAGAAAAAAGAGACAAAAGAAAAAAGAAAGAAAAATAAAAAAAATTCAATTAACTTATCTTAGTGCAGGAAATTAAAGCAGGAAGATTCTCAGCCAAACCAATCAACTTTTGGCTCCAATCAATCAAATACTTTCAAGGCCGAAATTGGAGACTTTCAAGGCACAGACATCTTTTGATCCAATCAACTGTTCAATCAAAGACTTTGACTATTCAATCAGAGACTTTGAGGCATTGCCAGCTTCTCTCTATTCATAGGTCGACAAAAACATCTCAAGGAGAGCTCCTCTATTTAAATAGGGTTAGATTTCATTTTTAAAAAACAAGAGAATAGGCTTTATAAACTGCTCATTCAACTTTGAATAGGCTAGATTTCTCATATCGTTTTATTTTGAAACGATATGAGAAATACAAGAGAATAAGCTTTATAAACTGAGGGAAGGGCTTGAAGGTTTTAAGAAAATGACTTGCTCTGTCAATTTTCATGTGTCCTCAAAATGAAATCTAGCCCTCTTTAGAGGAGCTCTCCTTGAGATGTTTTTGTCGACCTATGAATATAGAGAAGCTAGCAATGCCTCAAAGTCTCTGATTGAATAGTTGAATAGCTGGCAGTGCTTCAAAGTCTTTGATTGAACAGATGATTGGATCAAAAGATGTATGTGCCTTGAAAGTCTTCAATTTCGGCCTTAGAAGTCTTTGATTGATTGGAGCCAAAAGTTGATTGGTTTGGCTGAGAATCTTTCTGCTTTAATTTCCTGCACTGAGATAAGTTAATTGAATTTTTTTTAATTTTCTTTCTTTTTTCTTTTGTCTCTTTTTTCTTTTCTTTTTTTTCGTTTTGAATTTTTCTTGTTTTCTTTCTTTTTTCTTTTGCTTCTTTTTTCTTTCATTTTTATGAATAGGATGAACAGGTAGTCAGAAATCAAATGGATCTTGTTCACATGGTCCTCCATAATCTGCACAAGATCCTTCAGAGGTGGTTTCTTCTGTTTCTGATTCTCTTTTCATCTTGATGAATTGTAAATATTCTTTTGCTGTTTTGGGATCTTCTTCAAAGAGTTGGAACATATTGACTTGCTTTTGAGAAAGAGGAACTGATTCCTTTACTTTCTTCTTTTCATTGGAAGGATAATCTGAAATGATTTTCTCTTGAACTGGTTTCTCCCACTTGGGTTTTTCACCTGTCTGGAGAAACTTCTGGACAACATTGAAATTGCAGAGCTTCGTAGAGAAGTTTTTCCACCATTTAATTTTGAATTCTCTAATAATTGACATGGGTAATGGTTCTGGATGGAATTGTGCAATAGCATAACTCCAGCAAAAGATCCAGGGAACTTTGAATTCCGAAAAGAATTGAATATCTTTGAGGTACATAGGACCTGTAGCTTTTGAAATGTAGTGATTGTACCCTTGATGGACGTCTGCTGGGAGGATATTGGGTAATGGACCGAAATCCATCCACCATTCAAGAAACCAAATTGGATATGAAGTTTTTGAAAATTCCGAATGGAAAGTAAAGAACCAAGAGTGATCAAAGGGTTTGAGAAAAAAGGTTTTGAACCACACCATTTTGTAGTTGTAATACCCCGTTTCCTCGAGCTAAGTTTAGAATAATTTTGAACTTAGATTTAAGATGATTCACGCCGGATAAAGAAAATGAATTTATTTTAATTCCAACAAATGATTTACAAAAGCATTTGTAAATTTAGTTATTAAATTTATATGCATTGCATATTTATTTAATTTAGCATTCAAGCATTTTTCACGAGCTTTTAATTAGCAAACCCTGAAGTATTATTACAGTTTCGACAATTTTATCCTGAAAGATTTAAATTGTCCAATCAATATCTCATCTCACACTACACCCTACACCTCCTTCCAGCCACCCTACACCATACCTTGTCTTTTCAAAATCAGCTTTAAGCTTTAAGTCATGTCTTTAGGTATGCAGTCCAATCTCCATCTTTCTATCATAATTGAAACACTCAAGGCCATTTCTTGGCACATCTTTACAATTTTCAGCAGCTCCCAACTCTCTCCAAGCGTTATGCTAACTACACATGTAAGTTTGAGTTTTTGAACTTGAGATTACTCCATTTCTTTCATGTTTCATCCTGCAAGTATTGATAATAAATCAATATCTGTAGTTATTCTACTAGCTCCATTCACCAAGTTCAGTAGCAGTAAATCCAGCAGCTGCACCCTTCAAATTGAGCAACCTCAAACCAAAAACTCCTAAAGGTTTCATCTTTTGAACTCTGCTTATTCCATTTCACAAACATGAACAGTACATGAAGTTTTACAGCTACCCAACAGATTTTCACGAGCATACATGCATTCACAAACAAGTTTTATACAAGTGTAGATATGTATAAATGATCTGTATATATATATATATATATGTACATACATCAGAGCATGATTTTAAGAAAAAAAAAAGAAAGGGAAAATGGAGTCTTGAGTTTTTGATTGTTGCTGTCGATCTGAGTTTTTGGAGAGTTTGAGTCGGGAAAACTGAAGGTGTGTAGTCGACGGCGGCAGCCCTGGTTGCTGTCGCCGAAGAGAGAGATCGAGGGAGGCGGCGGCGTCCGTCGTCGCCAAGGGGGAGAGAGAACAGAGGCTGTTTCCGCCGGGTTCGGTGAACAGAGGGGAGAACGGCGGCGGCTACGGGTTGCTGTCGCCGGGAGGTTTGAGAGAGAGCAGAGGGAGGCCAGGGCGCGGCGGCCCTGCCGCTGTCGTCCGGCCACGGACGGAGGGAGAGTGAGGGAGTCGCGGTCGGCGGCGGCCTTGCTGCTGCAGTCGCCGGGAGCGGACTGAGAGTGAGAACGGAGGGAGGCGGTGGCGGTACCTATCGTCGTTGCCAAGGAAGGAGGCCGGTCGACGGCTGCCTCGCCGGAGGGAGCTGCGGCGGCGGGAGTTGGCTGACTGATGGCTGAAAGAGAGGGGGGCATATTTCGAGCAGTTGAGAATTTGAGAGAGAGAGGCGACTGATGAGGGGGGGGGGAGCGTGACTGATACAGAGAAGAAGGGAAGGTGTTGGGCTAGGTTTGGGCTTGGGGTGTTGGGCTTGAGTGTGGGCCGATTTATTTCAATTACTTGGGCCAATGTTTTTGTTTTAAATTTTCAGCTGGGCCTTATTTTAAGTATATTATTGGGTCAGTTTTATTTTTAAACTTTGGGCTGCCTTGATTAATTAAATTAATTGGGCTGCCCTATTTTAATTAATTGAACTATTAATTAGTTTAATTAATTATTTTCAAAGACTAGTTTTCATAATAATATTAAATTATTATTATGTGCATATTTTGAGTAAATTACTTATTATATGCTAAGCATGACATGAAATTGCATTTAATTTGCAATAAAAGTATTTATGATTTAATTGGTTTTATTTATAATTCCAATTATTAAAGAAAGACGAGTAAAAATATTGTTGGTGTTCTTAACTCAAGAGAATTGTTTTCAATTATTTATTTATTAAATTTTTGAAAACCCGGCTAAGTGAATCATAGAATGTTAAGTACTTCACCATGACTTAAGATTAGATTCAAGGAGACCTATTAAGAATAGATTTCTTGTAGGCTTTAAGCATCAGGAGGATTAGCACTGCTATTCCGATTCAGAGATAAGGTTAAACGACAGGCTTTGCCTATACAGGTGGGCTTATTTTCCAAATGTATGATTGAGCTAATGAGCTTAAATATTCGTGAAATATAAACTGTTTATCCAATAAAATATTTTTGTGCACTCTACCATGTTTAAGGCTCGTACAGTTAATCAATTGAGGTTCTCTTATGACCTAATACGTTGTTTGAGAATTGTGTACACTTGTTAGCTGACTCGGTGGGTTGATCTCCATCGGGCACTAACCAGAGGCGTTATAAGGGTGCTCGACGGGATGTGTTCCGGAGCATAGTTATGATAGGCCTGTCTGGATTAATTTCCGAGGTTTATTTTACTTGGCTGGGTTACACCCTCAGTTCAAGTCAGCGGGAGACAGAGATCCGTCGGTGGCTAGAGGTCCGGGATCACAGCGAGTAACAGAATGGAGTGTGCAAACGCGCGAAAATAATTAAGTATTATATGAAATGTTTTAACATGCATAGAAGTTATTTTCTCTTTAAAAACCTTCTATGACATGTCAGTAAGATTGGATAAACTGTTCTTCAGATTATGAAATGCTTTAAAAGTTGCAGCCCACTAAGTACATTAGTACTTAGCCCAAAAATACTTTCAAATGTTTTCAGGTTAATGGCTGGTGATGACGGGGCAGAGCTGAGGCTAGAGTTCAACTCCTTATTTTGACTTCCGCTGTAGAACTAGCCAGTATCTATCTTTTGTTGAGCCTAAACTATTGACTCTCAAGTATTTCACTCTATGAATGTTGGTTATCTGAAGCATGACACTAAACTTGTGATCCTGAAGTTGTTATGTTCGTTGATTGATTCGTATCACTTGAATACTTGTCTTTCTTCATCCAAAGGGGCTAAGCCCGATTGTTATCCCTTTTATTCGGATTTCACAAGGATTTTCCCCTTGTTCATTTAAATGATGAGTTGTACCCCAGTTATAGCTATTGTTTCAAGAATTGGGGTGTGACAGTAGTCTGGGTAGGAATATCCTTTTAGTGAAAAAGTTTTGGAAAATCCTCTTTCAGAATGAGGAAAAGTCCATTCATCAGAACGGACGATCTTTTTGATGATGCATTTTGAAAATGAAATTCTTTATGGATTTTTGGGATCATATGTATAAACAAGTTCGATAGAATTTGAATCAACAAGGATGAATTCATAGAAAATTTGAGTCTTTTGAGTATTGTTAGAATACCATTGGCATCCTTTTGGAAAGTACCTTGAAATAATATCTTTGAGTTTTGCAAAATCTGGAGTATTAGTGAATTTTGTCAAAGTAATGTTCTGAGCATTTGGTTTTGTAAAATAAGTATTGGAATGATTGAATTTTGAAATAGTTGTCTTTGAAGTTGAAGCTTTAGCAAGAGTAGTAGGTGCAGGAGCTTTAACTATTTGAGAGTACGGGAGTTCTGGGAATTCATCAAGGGCTTGGAATTGATTCGGACTATTTGGATTGTATCGACTCATGCTTTTCTGTAGAATTTTGAAGAAATTCTCTGGTTAGAAAATCAGGTAAAGAATTATTTTCTCCTTTGATATATTCTATGTCAAAATCAAAACTCGAAAGTATAGCTTGCCATCTGACAAAGATTTATTTTGAAACAATATTTTTAACATCCTTTTGTAAAATTTCTTTAGCAGATTTGCAATCTATTCTTAGAAGAATTTTTTTTATTAAAAATATCACTTTGAAATTTTGAAATACAAAGAACAATGGCAATAATTTCTTTTTTGATTGTAGAATAATTCTTTTGAGGTTCAAGCCAAATTCCTGAATGGAAACTAACAAGTTGTTCATTTTTCTTTGAAAGGGATGTAGATGCATGAGATGCTTTGTTTAAAGATCCCCCCATATCCTATGTCTGAGGCATCAGTTTCTATAATTATGAAAGCATCTGGTTTAGGAATGCCTAGACATGGTAAAGATTTAACTTGTATTTTTATTTTCTTGATAATGTCAGTATGGATAGAAGTCCACGGATGAGGGTTTTTTTGAAGTCTTTGAAATAAAGGTTTGCAGATTATTCTTAATTTGGGAAAGAAATCGGATATATAATTGAGACATCCGATAAACCTTTGTAGTTGAGTTTTATCTTTAATTTCATTAGGAAATTTGTCTGCGAATTCAATAGCCCTAGTAATAGGTTTAATAATTCCTTTATGAATATCATGTCCTAAGAATCTTATTTTTGTTTGGAATAGTTTTACTTTTGAGGAAGAGATGGCTAATCTGTTTCTTTTAATTACTTGTATAAATATTTTTAGATGTTTGAAGTGTTGTTCAATGTTCTGAGAAAATATAAGAATATCATTAATATAAACAATTGAAAAATCTGAATAATCATTAAAAATTTCATTCATAATATTTTGGAATTCTGAAGGAGCATTTTTTAATCCAAATGGAATTACATTCCATTCATAATGCCCAAAAGGAACTGTGAAAGCTGTTTTATATTTGTCTTTTTCAATAATTTGAATTTGCCAAAATCCTGACTTGAGGTCAAATTTTGAGAATATTTTTGCTTTATATAATCTATTAACAAGATCTCTTTTATTAGGTATTGGATATCTAATCCATTCTAAAACTTCATTAAGAGGTTTGTAATTTATGACTAATCTAGGAACTCCTCGTTCCTTTTCTGTTTGATTGTTAACATAAAATCATGCACAAGACCAAGGAGATTTCGAAGGTCTAATTAATTTTTTCATAAGAAGAGAATTTATTTCTTCTTTGCAAGTATTGAGTAATTCATGATTCATTTGAATAGGTCTAGCTTTGGTAGGAATATTCTTTTCATCGAATTTAGGAATGTAAGGAAGGGCAACAACATGTTTCTTTCTTTCCCAGAAAGCACTTGGTAAATCTGAACAAATACTTTCTTTAATGGTATTTTCTATGTTAGTAATTCTCAATTGAATATTTTTATCAAGGAGTTCTTCTTCGATTTTGAGATAAGGTAATTCTTCTTGAAGAGTTTTAATATGAGATTCTTTTCTTTGAATAGAATTTATCTGAAAAATATAGTGTTGTTGAAGTAGAGAGATTTCTCTTTCTTTAATAGGTTTTATAAATTTAAAGGAGATAGAATTTCCTAAAATATTAGTGGTGATTCCTGTTCCGTTTACTTCGAAAGGATAAAGGATAGTAAGAAATGGATTTGCAAGAATTATATCTTGATTTAGATCTTTAACTAATATGAATGGAGTTTTAAAACAATATCCTTCGTTGCATATATGAGCATTAGAAAGTTTATATTTTATATTAAGAGGAGTGGCATTTGCTGCAGTTAATTTTTCATTTGTTTTTTCATAATATTTGGAAGGAATAAGTCCTTCTCTAATACAATTTTGATCTTCTCCACTATCAATTAAACAAGTAATATTAATTTTTAAATCATCTATAACTAAAGTGATAACCGAATACCATTTTTGAAAAGATATTTGCTCAATGTTGAGTATAGAAGAGTCAAAATTATCAATAGTGTGATGTTCTGATGATTCAGGAATATCTTCTTGATTATCTTTGAGAAGGGATATTCTTGTTTCTAATTCGAGATCTTTTATATGTAAATTGTTGATCTCTTTATTAAGTATATTAACTTGTTGTTTTAAAAGATTAATTTTCCTTTGTTGATCATTAGTATTAATACTTTTATTGTAAATAGATGAAGAATGTGCCTTTTCAAATAATTTTGAAATACTAAAGGGTTCTATAGATTGAATAATTTTATCTTCTTTAGGAGTTTCTTCTTTCAAAATTATTTCTTTGAGTCTGATTAAATATTTTTGTTTATCTTCAAATATTTGTTTTATAAAATTATTTTCAGGATCAGTTGAAGAATTTTCATCCGAATATTCTTGGTCTTCATCAGATGATATTTTTTCTGAAATTAATAGAGATGAGATTTTATTTTTAAGATCTTCATTGTCGAAAAATATTTCATCAATTTTACTTAGAGGACAGACGTCTGCCTTATGTCCTTATTTATGACATTTCCAACAAGTAATTTTTGTTTTTTCAAAATTTTTAAAAGGTTTTTTTTTAGAATAGTTTCTGGATTGATTGAAAGGTTTTCTGAAGTGTTTTCTTTTATGGGGTTTATATTCCGTGTTTCTTGAAAATCTTTTCTCTTTTCGTTTAAGTTTTGAGGATGGGGCTTGAATCTTTTGTAGACCAAAAGACTCACAAAAAGTCCCTATTTCTTTTTTGAATCTATTCTTTTCAGAACCATATTTGGATTGTATTTTAAGTTCTGTGCAAAGTAAAAGTCCTTCTTTTTTAATGAAAGCAAAAAGCTGACTATAAGTAATAGTTGTGAAATTTATTTCATTTGATCCAGTGGGTTCTTTGAGTTTTTGATGTATTATTTCTCCAAATAATTTGGGAAGTCCTGCTATGAATCTTTCTTTCCAGAATGAAGCATTGCAATCACTTCTTTTAAGAATATGAGTTAAGAAGACATCTTTATACCATCTATAAGCAGATAGGGTAGGACATCTTAGATTAGATAGAACTATTTGAGTAGAATCTAATTCTTCTTTAGGATTTCCTATGAAATACATACCTATGGTGATTATTAAGAAATCACAGGCATCGTTTTTATCATTAAAGGTACTGTCTTCTTCTTCAAATGTGGTTATATGTTGAAGTATTTGTTGCTTATCATTGATATCTAATGAATTATCCCACCAATTTTTAAGTTGTCCGGTAAAACCCGTGACTATTAATGCTGCAGCATTTTCTTCAGTTAGATTTTGAACTTTATAGGCAATTCTAGCCATTCCCATTTCTTGAAGTATATTAAGAATTTCAAATTCTGATGTGCCATCTATATTCCATTCGTGAATGGAGTGACCATCATATTTAGAATTATTTTTGAATTGTGATCTTTCTTCGAATTGAATATCTGAAGGAGTATATCTATTATTATAATAGATTTTTGTTCCAGATTTAAAATGTATTCTATTGATTTTATTATCATCAGAATCATTTTCTTGATTTTCTAAACAATTAATATTTTTTGTTCCAGAACTTGAAGGACTCTCTAATTTTTTAGAGATTCTATCAATAAGATTATGAGTAGTAGATAATTTGAGTTTGTTTTCTATTTTCTCAGGAATACTTCTAGGAATAAAATGAGGATTTGAAGTATTATGTGGAAAATTATTTATTTATTTTTGTGAATCCATTTTTGATGAAATATGATCCATTTGTTCAGCGATAGTATGTAAGATTTGATTTGAATAATTATTTTGTTCGTGGAGTTTTTTGATATCGCTCATTTTTGGACTATCTTCACCGTCTCTTCCAGTACGAAATGGAGTAGCAGATATTTCTCCTTTGGGAATTTGTATTTTGATATTTTGTAAAGGAGGATGAATGGAAGTTAATATTGAACTAGTAGCTAATTTTCATTTTTTATAAAGGCTTGTTTGAACATTTATTTGATCAAGATTGTAGACATTATCAATATCATCAAGTTGATAGTATCCTTGAAACCAATCTAAAATTGGGATATTAGATCTTAATTTATGTAATCCTTTTATCCATTCAATTTGAAGTTTATCTCTTAGAGGTTTTTCTAGTTTTAAAAATCATTATTTTCTTTCGATTTCTTCTGGATCATTGAATTCTTTTTCAAGGTATTTAAAATTAATAGAGAAATTCATATAAGAAATCATGTTGATTTGATCTTCCATTTGAGAAGTAGTAGGAGATCCTACTTAATGTGTTTCTTCTTCAGTTTGATAACTAGTCGAAGGAATTGGAGATTTGTAATTAACTTTGATATTAGGATAATTAAATTTAGAACTTTCAGAAAATGAATTCCTTGATGAAACTTCTTGAATACGTATTGAGGGTTTTTTTTTGTTCTCTATAAGAATTAAACCTTAGAAGAATTCTCCCGTCATCATCTTCTTCAATATCAGAGACTTCTCGTTTCTCAATTCCTCTTGGTATTTGAGGATTTGAATTATGAATTCATTAGGAATTGTTATTTCATTTCATTTAAGTCTTTTAGGAACGAAAGATGTTGAATTGTCTGCTTCAATTTAAAGTATGACAGTTTCATGTTTTAAAGTTGGAGTGAATCGAAATTTTGGATTCAAATGAGATGACATAACTCTAAAGTAAACTCGATATATTACAGCGAAGTTTTTATAAAGATTTTTAAATTCATATCCTTGAAGATGAATATCAAGAATCAAAGAGTCTAGAATTAATGGATCCATGAGATCTATAGAATAATTAGGAGCACAGTTGAAATAAATAGGACCATTACAAACATTGGTTTGAATCATTGCTAATAGAGATGATTTATATTTCTTTAATCTATTATCTCTAAGGGCAAGATAAACAGGGGCATCAACTCCAATATGAACTAAGGGTTTGACTGCTACTTGAATTAACCCGAAATGAATATATCTATAACCCTTTTCTATGTATTTTCTAATAGAAACTTTTGAAAGTAATTTCATACTTTGGAATTCTTCTTGAAGAGAAATCAAATGTACCAATTTGATACATAGATTCTATTGGTTGTTCAGGAATAGTCCAATTTGAATAATTGCTTGGTATGCTAATCTCACTAGATTGAACAATACCAGAATTATTCGCATTATTATTTTTAGAAAATAGAGTTCTTATTCTAGACGCCATTAATACTGATGAAATTTCTTAGGCTTTAGTGAATCGATTCAATTTTAAGAGGGACCACCTCACTGGGCTGACCAAACGAAACAAGGCTGACCAAACCGTTAAATTGAAAGACCAAATAAAACTTTGAAATTTAAACAGTAAAACAGAATCTAGGTAAAGTCTGATACCGTGTTAATAGAGAAATAAAGGAATTAAAAGTCAAAAAGTGAATAGTAAACTATTAATATACATCATTGCATGCGTCATTACGCCTTTTCAATGCCATTCTTTATTCATGGCTGATGTCTTCAAGTAAAAATTTATTAAGATCGCCATACGGATCTTGAGCTTCTTGAAAGTCTTCATTGTCAAGCATTTCTGTATCGGAGATAAAATTTTCTACCGTTAATGAAGAAGGAGTTGATGTTGAATTTCCTCCTTTGATCATTTCTGGATTTTCTTTTCCAAAGACTTCTTTCCATAAAGAATTAATTGAATCTTTATCCATTGTTTGGAAAAGATCTTTAAGCAATGAATTCTTTGAAGGGGTCTGATAATTTAGACTTCTCTCAATTATTTGGGAAGATGATTTAATAGAGAGAATTCCTCTCCGGTCATAAGTTCTTCCTTCTCCAAAAAAGTCTTCTTTTGGCCACCATTTAATAAGAATTCTTCTGACCAAGAATGACGGAGAGAATTGTAACTCACTTTTCTCCCTTTTTTGAGTTTGAAGAACGTAATCCCATCTTAAGATCCATGGAATAGAATAATAATTTGCAAATTGCAAAGTTGTTTCAAGACTTTCAAGGTTATTATTAATCTCTTGGAATTTTTTTCAGATAAGTTTAATTTTCCTAGGGAATATTATTGGTGATACCCCCCATGAAAAGAAAATATGGAAAACCATTGTGGAATATGTTGAGTAACATCCTCGAGATCAAATTTGATCCACCAAGAATGTTTTATATTTTTGTTTTCATATGAAAAACAAAAAGGTTCCCTAGGCGTCTAGGGTTTGGTTCTCTAGAGTTTTGCTAGGGGCTGGTTCTCTTCGTGAGTTTCTGGTTTGGTTTTATCCTTGTTGCCGGCGACGTTCTGTCCGGTTATCCCCTGATTCTGGTTTTCTGCTCCCCTCTGTCTTCCCCCCTTTTTTCTTTCCCTCTGTTTTTACGTCTTTTGTTTCCTCTCGGTGCGGTTTGTAGTGGGAGCTTGATATGTTTCAAGCTGTCTACTTTGATAAGTAGGCAAACCCCAATTTGATGAAGAAAGAATTTTCTTAATAACACATTTTGAATAGGTGTATTCGCTACCACGATCCATGTGTTGAATTTCAACAGATCCAGTTTCAATGAGAATTGCCTCAAAATATTCTCTGCTCTTTTTACCAAAAATTGGCAAAATATCTTTATTAAGATGAGTTTGAGCCAACTGAAATGGAGATAGACCTTTTAGATCTTTTTCAATTGGGCAACAATTAATATACCCGAAATTCAGATATGGTATCTAATTTCTTCTTTAGAACCCTTTTGAAGAAATATCACATTTTGATATAATTGTATATCATATGCTATATCATCATCTTCAATTTCCTTATTAGGATCAAAATTTGTAAGACTGATTTCTTCTTCTTTGGCAGGCTTTTTAGTCAAAAGAGTAGACTTTTTAGTCGTCTGATTAGGATTTGAATTTTTTCCCAAATTCGCCATTGGTCTTTTACCCATCGCTCGTTGGTTTGAATCATTGCTAATAAAGATGATTTATAATTCTTTAATCTATTATCTCTAAGAGCAAGATAAACAGGAGCATCAACTCCAATATGAACTAAGGGTTTGACTGCTACTTGAATTAACCCGAAATGAATATACCTATAACCTTTTTCTATGTATTTTCTTATAGAAACTTTTGAAAGAAGTTGCATGCTTTGAAATTCTTCTTGAAGAGAAATAGTTTCTTCATGAGTTTTAATAGAAAAAGCAGTTTTGAAATCAAATGCTCCGATTTGATACATAGATTCTATTGGTTGTTCAGGAATAGTCCAATTTGAATAATTGTTTGGTATGCTGATTTCACTAGATTGAACAATACCAAAATTATTCGCATTATTATTTTTGGAAAATAGAGTTCTTATTCTAGATGCCATTAATACTGATGAAATTTCTTAGCCTTTAATGGATCGATTCAATTTTAACAGGGACCACCTAATCGGGACCACCTCACTTGGGCTGACCAAACGAAACAAGGCTGACCAAACGGTTGAACTGGTAGACCAAATAAAGCTTTGAAATTTAAACAGTAAAACAGAGTCTAGGCTAAGTCCTACTTTCTTCCTAGATAATATTGGAATGGCTTTGATACCAATCCTAACCCAGGGATAGAATGATATTTATGAGTGCTAGATATAAATTGAAAATTATGTAATGTATAATATCAATGAATATATGCATGATGAATAGTGAATAATGATTTTGGCAGGTGAATAGTAAAAACGAAATTTGCAGATTAAGCAGAAGATTTGAAATAAACAAACTTTTGATAAACTTTAGAATGTCTTTACTTACAGAGATTATGAATTCGTACAAAGAGGTATAAGGAATATACTCCCTCCGTCCCGGCCAAGACGCTACATTTGCTTTTCGGCACGGGATTTAAGGAGTTATAGATTAATGTTTTAAGTGTGTAATAATAAAGTGATAAAGTAGGAGAGAGAAAGTAATAAAGTGATAAAGTAAGAAAGAGAAGGTAATAAAGTGATAAAGTAAGAGAGAGAATATAATAAAGAAATACTTAATTAGTGTTAATTAAGTGTTTAAAATTCCTTATTTTTGCCAAATATAGAAATGTAGCATCTTCGTTGGGACGGCCCGAAAAGGAATATGTAGCATCTTGGGCGGGACGGAGGGAGTAAGAAACTAGGCTTTATAATCAAAGGGATGGCTTGAAGGTTTTAGAAAATGACTTGTTCCGTCAATTTTCGTCTGAGTGTTGAAATGAATGAGAGTCTTCTTATATAGAGAATTCTTTGAGACATCAGTATCAATGAATACGAAAGTGGATCATCAGTCTTCATCTGCTTTTGAATTTTTGGTAAGTTTGTCGGCCACTTTATGTAATCGTGCTATGAAAGTCTTCAGTTGCTTTTGAAAATTTGGTACTCTGTCGGCCATTTCACCTTTTGAAAATTTGATACGTCTGTCGGCCACTTCACCTGCTACCAACAGTGATTGAGCACTTCACCTGCTACCAACAGTGAGCTTTTGGAATTATGCCAGCTTTGAATTTCCTGCATTGAGAAAGGTTAATTGAAAATTTTTTGTTTTTCTTTCTTTTTTCTTTTGCTTCTTTTTTCTTTTTCTTTTTTCTTTTGCTTCTTTTTTCTTTCTCTTTTTTGTTGTTTTGAATTCTTTCTTTTTTCTTTTTCTTTTCTTTTTTATGAGTAGATAGTCAGAAATCGAAAGGATCTTATTCGCATGGTCCTCCATAGTCTGCACATGATCCTTCAGATGTGGTATCTTCGGTTTCTGATTCTCTCTTCATTTTGATGAATTGAAGATATTCGTTTGCAGTTTCAGGATCTTCTTCAAAGAGCTGAAACATTTTGACCTGCTTTTGAGAAAGAGAGACTGCTTCTTTTCCTTGCTTCTTTTCTTTTAGAGGAATATCTGGAATGATTCTTTCTTGGACTGGTTTCTCCCACTTGGGCTTTTCACCTGTTTGGAGAAATTTTTGGACAACATTGAAGTTGCAAAGTTTGGTGGAGAAGTTTTTCCACCATTTGATTTTGAATTCTCTGATGATAGACATGGGTAACGGCTCTGGATGAAATTGTGCAATAGCATAACTCCAGCAGAATATCCAGGGAATTTTGAATTCTGAATAGAATTGAATATCTTTAAGGTACATGGGACCTGGGGCTTTTGAAATGTAATGATCGTATCCTTGATGGACATCAACTGGGAGGATATTTGGTAATGGACCAAAATCCATCCACCATTCAAGAAACCAAATTGGGTATGAAGTTTTTGAAAATTCTGAATGGAAGGTAAAGAACCATGAGTGATCAAATGGTCTGAGGAAAAAGGTTTTGAACCATGCCATTTTGTAATCTGGGTATGAATATCCTTTTGGTGAGAAATTTTTTGAAAATCCTCTTTCAGAATGAGGAAAAGTCCATTCATCAGAACGGACAATCTTTTTGATGATACATTTTGAGAATGAAATTCTGTCATGATTTTTGGGATCATATGTATGAACAAGTTCAATGGAATTTGAATCGACAAGGATGAATTCATAGAAAATTTGAGTCTTTTGAATATTGTCGGAATACCATTGGCATCCTTTTGGAAAGTATCTTGAAATGATATCTTTGAGCTTTGCAAAATCCGGGGTTGTAGTGAATTTTGTCAAAGTGATATTTTGAGCATTTGGTTTAGTGAAATAGGTATTGGCAGGATTAAATTTTGAAATAGTTGTCTTTGAAGTTGACGCTTTATTGGGAGTAGTAGGTGCAGGAGCTTTGACTATTTGAGAGTATGGGAGTTCTGGGAATTCAACAAGAGCTGAGAATTGATTTGGATTATTTGGATTGTATCGACTCATGCTTTTCTGTAGAATTTTGAAGAAATTCTCTGGTTAGAAAATCAGGTAAAGAATTATTTTCTCCTTTAATATATTCTATGTCAAAATCAAAACTTGAAAGTATAGCTTGCCATCTGGCAAAGATTTGTTTTGAAACAATATTTTTAACATCTTTTTGTAAAATTTCTTTAGCAGATTTACAATCTATTCTTAAAAGGAATTTTTTATTAAAAATATCACTTTGAAATTTTGAAATACAAAGAACAATGGCAAGAATTTCCTTTTTGATTGTAGAATAATTCTTTTGTGGTCCAAGCCAGATTCCAGAATGGAATCTAACAAGTTGTTCATTTTTCTTTGAAAGAGATGTAGATACATGAGATGCATGAGATGAGATGTTTTGTTTAAGAATTCCCCCATATCCTATATCTGAGGCATCGGTTTCTATAATCATGAAAGCATCTGGTTTAGGAATACCTAGACAGGGTAAAGACTTAACTTGTATTTTTATTTTCTTAATAATATCAGTATGGACAGAAGTCCATGGAGGAGGATTTTTTTGAAGTCTTTGAAATAAAGGTTTGCAGATTATTCTTAATTTGGGAAAGAAGTCTGAAATATAATTGAGACATCCAAGAAACCTTTGTAGTTGAGTTTTTTCTTTAATTTCATTAGGAAATTTGTCTGCGAATTCAATAGCCCTAGTAATAGGTTTAATAGTTCCTTTATGAATATCATGTCCTAAGAATCTTATTTTTGTTTGAAATAGTTTTACTTTTGAGGAAGAAATGGCTAATCCGTTTCTTTTAATTACTTGTATAAATATTTTTAGATGTTTGAAGTGTTGTTCAATATTCTGAGAAAATATAAGAATATCATCAATATAAACAATTGAAAAATCTGAATAATCATTAAATATTTCATTCATAATGTTTTGAAATTCTGAAGGAGCATTTTTTAATCCAAATGGAATTACATTCCATTCATAATGTCCAAAAGGGACGGTGAAAGCTGTTTTATATTTGTCTTTTTCAATAATTTGAATTTGCCAAAATCCTGACTTGAGGTCAAATTTTGAGAATATTTTTGCTTTATATAATCTATTAACAAGATCTCTTTTATTGGGTATTGGATATCTAATCCATTCTAAAACTTCATTAAGAGGTTTGTAGTTAATGACCAATCTGGGAACTCCTCGTTCCTTTTCTGCTTGATTGTTAACATAAAATCCAGCACAAGACCAAGGAGATTTTGAAGGTCTAATTAAATTTTTCGAAAGAAGAGAATTAATTTTTTCTTTACAAGTATTAAGTAATTCGTGATTCATTTGAATTGGTCTGGCCTTTGTAGGAATATTCTTTTCATCAAATTTAGGAATGTATGGAAGGGAAACAGTATGTTTCTTTCTTTCCCAGAAAGCATTTGGTAAATCTGAACAAATACTTTCTTTAATGATATTTTCTATATTAGTAATCCTTAATTGAATATTTTTATCAAGGAGTTCTTCTTCAATTTTGAGATAAGGTAATTCTTCTTTTAAAGCTTTAATATGAGATTCTTTTCTTTGAATAGAATTTATTTGAAAGATATAGTGTTGTTGAAGTAGAGAGATTTCTCTTTCTTTAATGGGTTTTATAAATTTAAAGGAGATAGATTTTCCTAAAATATTAGTGGTGATTCCTGTTCCGTTCACTTCGAAAGGATAAAGGATAGTAAGAAATGGGTTTCCAAGAATTATATCTTGATTAAGATCTTTGACTAATATGAATGGAGTTTTAAAACAATATCCTTCATTGCATATATGAGCATTAGAAAGTTTATATTTTATATTAAGAGGAGTGGCATTTGCAGCAGTCAGTTTCTCATTTGTTTTTTCATAATATTTGGAGGGAATAAGTCCTTCTCTAATACAATTTTGATCAGCTCCACTATCAATTAAACAAGTAATATTAATTTTGAAATCATCTATAACTAAAGTGATAATTGAATACCATTTTTGAAAAGATGTTTGTTCAATATTGAGTATGGAAGAGTCAAAATTATCAATGGTATGATTTTCTGATGATTCAGGAATATCTTCTTGATTATCTTTGAGAAGGGATATTCTTGTTTCTAATTCAAGATCTTTTATATGTAAATTGTTGATCTCTTTATTAAGTATATTAATTTGTTGGTTTAAAAGATTAATTTCTCTTTGCAGATCATTAGTATTAATACTTTTATTATAAATAGATGAAGAGGGTGCTTTTTCAAAAAGTTTTGAAATACTAAAGGGTTCAATTGATTGGATAGTTTTGTCTTCTTTAGGACTTTCTTCTTTCAAAATTATTTCTCTGAGTCTGATTAAATATTTTTGTTTATCTTCTTGATCAGGGACCTTTTCTATAAGGTCAAAAAGTAATTCTTTTTCATTTTTATTTTTTGTAATAACATTAATATTAAGAGGACAAAATCCATTACAAGGATCTTCATCTTCTTCAGATTCATCACTATCAAATATTTGATTTAAGAAATTATTTTCAGGATCTGTTGAGGAATTTTCATCTGAATATTCTTGTTCTTCATCAGAAGATATTTTTTCTGAAATTAATAGAGATGAGATTTTATTCTTAAGATCTTCATTGTCGAAAAATATTTCATCAATTTTGCCTTTGAGAGGACAGACATCTGCTTTATGTCCTTGTTTATGACATTTCCAACAAGTAATTTTTGTTTTTTCAAATTTTTTAAAAGGTTTTTGTTTAGAAAAATTTCTAGATTGATTGAAAGGTTTTCTGAAATATTTTCTTTTATGGGGTTTATATTCAGTGGTTTTGGAAAATCTTTTTTCTTTTTGTTTAAGTTTTGAGGATGGAGCTTGAATCTTTTGTAGACCAAATGACTCACAAAAGGTTCCTATTTCTTTTTTGAATCTATTCTTTTCAGAACCGTATTTGGATTGTATTTTAAGTTCTGTGCAAAGTAAAAGGCCTTCTTTTTTAATAAAAGCAAAGAGTTGACCATAAGTGATGGTTGTGAAATTTATTTCATTTGATCCAGTGGCCTCTTTGAGTTTTTGATGTATTCTTTCCCCAAATAGTTTGGGGAGTCCTGCTATGAATCTTTCTTTCCAGAATGAAGCATTACAATCACTTCTTTTAAGGATATGAGTTAAGAAGACATCTTTATACCATCTATAATCAGATAGGGTAGGACATCTTAAATTAGATAGAACTATTTGAGTAGAATCTAATTCTTCTTTTGGATTTCCTATGAAATACATGCCTATGGTTATTATTAAGAAATCACAAGCATCATTTTTATCAACAAAGTTACCGTCTTCTTCTTCAAATGTGGTTACGTGTTGAAGTATTTGTTGCTTATCATTGATGTCTAATGAATTATCCCACCAGTTTTTAAGTTGTCCGGTAAATCCCGTGACTATTAGTGCTGCAGCATTTTCTTCAGTTAAATTTTGAACTTTATAAGCAATTCTGGCCATGCCCATTTCTTGAAGTATATTAAGAATTTCATATTCTGATCTACCATCAATATTCCATTCGTGAATAGAGTGACCATCATATTTGGAATTATTTTTGAATTGAGGTCTTTCCTCGAATTGAATATCTGGAGGAGTATATCTATTATTATAATAGTTTTTTGTTCCAGATTTAAAATGTATTCTATTGATTTTATTATCATCAGAATTATTTTCTTGGTTTTCTAAACAATTAATATTTTTTGTTCCAGAACCAGAAGGGCTCTCTAACTTTTTAGAAATTCTATCAATAAGATTATGAGTAGTAGATAATTTGAGTTTATTTTCTATTTTCTCAGGAAGACTTCTAGGAATAAAATGAGGATTTGAAGTATTATGTGGAAAATTATTTATTTGTTTTTGTGAATCAATTTTTGTTGAAATATGATCTATTTGTTCGGCGATAGTTTGTAAGATTTGATTAGAATAATTATTTTGTTCGTGGAGTTTTTTGATATCACTCATTTTTGGACTATCTTCTCCGTCTCTTCCAGTACGAAATGGAGTAGCAGATATTTCTCCATTAGGAACTTGTATTTTGATATTTTGTAGAGGAGGATGAATAGAAGTTAATATAGAACCAGTAGCTAATTTCCATTTTTTATAAAGATTTGTTTGAACATTTATTTGATCCAGACTGCAAACATTATTAATATCATTAAGCTGACAGTATCCTTGAAACCAATCTAAAATTGGAATATTAGATTTTAATTTATGTAATCCACCAATTCCCTGGATATTCTCGGAATGCCCCCCAAATTAGATTCTACTCAAATAGTTCTATCTAATTTAAGATGTCCTACCCTATCTGATTATAGATGGTATAAAGATGTCTTCTTAACTCATATCCTTAAAAGAAGTGATTGTAATGCTTCATTCTGGAAAGAAAGATTCATAGCAGGACTCCCCAAACTATTTGGGGAAAGAATACATCAAAAACTCAAAGAAGCCACTGGATCAAATGAAATAAATTTCACAACCATCACTTATGGTCAACTCTTTGCTTTTATTAAAAAAGAAGGCCTTTTACTTTGCACAGAACTTAAAATACAATCCAAATACGGTTCTGAAAAGAATAGATTCAAAAAAGAAATAGGAACCTTTTGTGAGTCATTTGGTCTACAAAAGATTCAAGCTCCATCCTCAAAACTTAAACAAAAAGAAAAAAGATTTTCCAAAACCACTGAATATAAACCCCATAAAAGAAAATATTTCAGAAAACCTTTCAATCAATCTAGAAATTTTTCTAAACAAAAACCTTTTAAAAAATTTGAAAAAACAAAAATTACTTGTTGGAAATGTCATAAACAAGGACATAAAGCAGATGTCTGTCCTCTCAAAGGCAAAATTGATGAAATATTTTTCGACAATGAAGATCTTAAGAATAAAATCTCATCTCTATTAATTTCAGAAAAAATATCTTCTGATGAAGAACAAGAATATTCAGATGAAAATTCCTCAACAGATCCTGAAAATAATTTCTTAAATCAAATATTTGATAGTGATGAATCTGAAGAAGATGAAGATCCTTGTAATGAATTTTGTCCTCTTAATATTAATGTTATTACAAAAAATAAAAATGAAAAAGAATTACTTTTTGACCTTATAGAAAAGGTCCCTGATCAAGAAGATAAACAAAAATATTTAATCAGACTCAGAGAAATAATTTTGAAAGAAGAAAGTCCTAAAGAAGACAAAACTATCCAATCAATTGAACCCTTTAGTATTTCAAAACTTTTTGAAAAAGCACCCTCTTCATCTATTTATAATAAAAGTATTAATACTAATGATCTGCAAAGAGAAATTAATCTTTTAAAACAACAAATTAATATACTTAATAAAGAGATCAACAATTTACATATAAAAGATCTTGAATTAGAAACAAGAATATCCCTTCTCAAAGATAATCAAGAAGATATTCCTGAATCATCAGAAAATCATACCATTGATAATTTTGACTCTTCCATACTCAATATTGAACAAATATCTTTTCAAAAATGGTATTCAATTATCACTTTAGTTATAGATGATTTCAAAATTAATATTACTTGTTTAATTGATAGTGGAGCTGATCAAAATTGTATTAGAGAAGGACTTATTCCCTCCAAATATTATGAAAAAACAAATGAGAAACTGACTGCTGCAAATGCCACTCCTCTTAATATAAAATATAAACTTTCTAATGCTCATATATGCAATGAAGGATATTGTTTTAAAACTCCATTCATATTAGTCAAAGATCTTAATCAAGATATAATTCTTGGAAACCCATTTCTTACTATCCTTTATCCTTTCGAAGTGAACGGAACAGGAATCACCACTAATATTTTAGGAAAATCTATCTCCTTTAAATTTATAAAACCCATTAAAGAAAGAGAAATCTCTCTACTTCAACAACACTATATCTTTCAAATAAATTCTATTCAAAGAAAAGAATCTCATATTAAAACTTTAAAAGAAGAATTACCTTATCTCAAAATTGAAGAAGAACTCCTTGATAAAAATATTCAATTAAGGATTACTAATATAGAAAATATCATTAAAGAAAGTATTTGTTCAGATTTACCAAAATTTGATAAAAAGAATATTCCTACCAAGGCCAGACCAATTCAAAAGAATATCATACTGTTTCCCTTCCATACATTCCTAAATTTGATAAAAAGAATATTCCTACCAAGGCCAGACCAATTCAAATGAATCACGAATTACTTAATACTTGTAAAGAAAAAATTAATTCTCTTCTTTCGAAAAATTTAATTAGACCTTCAAAATCTCCTTGGTCTTGTGCTGGATTTTATGTTAACAATCAAGCAGAAAAGGAACGAGGAGTTCCCAGATTGGTCATTAACTACAAACCTCTTAATGAAGTTTTAGAATGGATTAGATATCCAATACCCAATAAAAGAGATCTTGTTAATAGATTATATAAAGCAAAAATATTCTCAAAATTTGACCTCAAGTCAGGATTTTGGCAAATTCAAATTATTGAAAAAGACAAATATAAAACAGCTTTCACCGTCCCTTTTGGACATTATGAATGGAATGTAATTCCATTTGGATTAAAAAATGCTCCTTCAGAATTTCAAAACATTATGAATGAAATATTTAATGATTATTCAGATTTTTCAATTGTTTATATTGATGATATTCTTATATTTTCTCAGAATATTGAACAACACTTCAAACATCTAAAAATATTTATACAAGTAATTAAAAGAAACGGATTAGCCATTTCTTCCTCAAAAGTAAAACTATTTCAAACAAAAATAAGATTCTTAGGACATGATATTCATAAAGGAACTATTAAACCTATTACTAGGGCTATTGAATTCGCAGACAAATTTCCTAATGAAATTAAAGAAAAAACTCAACTACAAAGGTTTCTTGGATGTCTCAATTATATTTCAGACTTCTTTCCCAAATTAAGAATAATCTGCAAACCTTTATTTCAAAGACTTCAAAAAAATCCTCCTCCATGGACTTCTGTCCATACTGATATTATTAAGAAAATAAAAATACAAGTTAAGTCTTTACCCTGTCTAGGTATTCCTAAACCAGATGCTTTCATGATTATAGAAACCGATGCCTCAGATATAGGATATGGGGGAATTCTTAAACAAAACATCTCATCTCATGCATCTCATGTATCTACATCTCTTTCAAAGAAAAATGAACAACTTGTTAGATTCCATTCTGGAATCTGGCTTGGACCACAAAAGAATTATTCTACAATCAAAAAGGAAATTCTTGCCATTGTTCTTTGTATTTCAAAATTTCAAAGTGATATTTTTAATAAAAAAATCCTTTTAAGAATAGATTGTAAATCTGCTAAAGAAATTTTACAAAAAGATGTTAAAAATATTGTTTCAAAACAAATCTTTGCCAGATGGCAAGCTATACTTTCAAGTTTTGATTTTGACATAGAATATATTAAAGGAGAAAATAATTCTTTACCTGATTTTCTAACCAGAGAATTTCTTCAAAATTCTACAGAAAAGCATGAGTCGATACAATCCAAATAATCCAAATCAATTCTCAGCTCTTGTTGAATTCCCAGAACTCCCATACTCTCAAATAGTCAAAGCTCCCGCACCTACTACTCCCAATAAAGCGTCAACTTCAAAGACAACTATTTCAAAATTTAATCCTGCCAATACCTATTTCACTAAACCAAATGCTCAAAATATCACTTTGACAAAATTCACTACAACCCCGGATTTTGCAAAGCTCAAAGATATCATTTCAAGATACTTTCCAAAAGGATGCCAATGGTATTCCGACAATATTCAAAAGACTCAAATTTTCTATGAATTCATCCTTGTCGATTCAAATTCCATTGAACTTGTTCATACATATGATCCCAAAAATCATGACAGAATTTCATTCTCAAAATGTATCATCAAAAAGATTGTCCGTTCTGATGAATGGACTTTTCCTCATTCTGAAAGAGGATTTTCAAAAAATTTCTCACCAAAAGGATATTCATACCCAGATTACAAAATGGCATGGTTCAAAACCTTTTTCCTCAGACCATTTGATCACTCATGGTTCTTTACCTTCCATTCAGAATTTTCAAAAACTTCACCCAGGGATAGAATGATATTTATGAGTGCTAGATATAAATTGAAAATTATGTAATGTATAATATCAATGAATATATGCATGATGAATAGTGAATAGTAAAAACCAAAATCACTATTCACTATTCATCATGCATATATTCATTGATATTATACATTACATAATTTTCAATTTATATCTAGCACTCATAAATATCATTCTATCCCTGGGTGAAGTTTTTGAAAATTCTGAATGGAAGGTAAAGAACCATGAGTGATCAAATGGTCTGAGGAAAAAGGTTTTGAACCATGCCATTTTGTAATCTGGGTATGAATATCCTTTTGGTGAGAAATTTTTTGAAAATCCTCTTTCAGAATGAGGAAAAGTCCATTCATCAGAACGGACAATCTTTTTGATGATACATTTTGAGAATGAAATTCTGTCATGATTTTTGGGATCATATGTATGAACAAGTTCAATGGAATTTGAATCGACAAGGATGAATTCATAGAAAATTTGAGTCTTTTGAATATTGTCGGAATACCATTGGCATCCTTTTGGAAAGTATCTTGAAATGATATCTTTGAGCTTTGCAAAATCCGGGGTTGTAGTGAATTTTGTCAAAGTGATATTTTGAGCATTTGGTTTAGTGAAATAGGTATTGGCAGGATTAAATTTTGAAATAGTTGTCTTTGAAGTTGACGCTTTATTGGGAGTAGTAGGTGCGGGAGCTTTGACTATTTGAGAGTATGGGAGTTCTGGGAATTCAACAAGAGCTGAGAATTGATTTGGATTATTTGGATTGTATCGACTCATGCTTTTCTGTAGAATTTTGAAGAAATTCTCTGGTTAGAAAATCAGGTAAAGAATTATTTTCTCCTTTAATATATTCTATGTCAAAATCAAAACTTGAAAGTATAGCTTGCCATCTGGCAAAGATTTACCAAATAAAACTTTGAAATTTAAACAGTAAAACAGAATCTAGGTAAAGTCTGATACCGTGTTAATAGAGAAATAAAGGAATTAAAAGTCAAAAAGTGAATAGTAAACTATTAATATACATCATTGCATGCGTCATTACGCCTTTTCAATGCCATTCTTTATTCATGGCTGATGTCTTCAAGTAAAAATTTATTAAGATCGCCATACGGATCTTGAGCTTCTTGAAAGTCTTCATTGTCAAGCATTTCTGTATCAGAGATAAAATTTTCTACCGTTAATGAAGAAGGAGTTGATGTTGAATTTCCTCCTTTGATCATTTCTGGATTTTCTTTTCCAAAGACTTCTTTCCATAAAGAATTAATTGAATCTTTATCCATTGTTTGGAAAAGATCTTTAAGCAATGAATTCTTTGAAGGGGTCTGATAATTTAGACTTCTCTCAATTATTTGGGAAGATGATTTAATAGAGAGAATTCCTCTCCGGTCATAAGTTCTTCCTTCTCCAAAAAAGTCTTCTTTTGGCCACCATTTAATAAGAATTCTTCTGACCAAGAATGACGGAGAGAATTGTAACTCACTTTTCTCCCTTTTTTGAGTTTGAAGAACGTAATCCCATCTTAAGATCCATGGAATAGAATAATAATTTGCAAATTGCAAAGTTGTTTCAAGACTTTCAAGGTTATTATTAATCTCTTGGAATTTTTTTCAGATAAGTTTAATTTTCCTAGGGAATATTATTGGTGATACCCCCCATGAAAAGAAAATATGGAAAACCATTGTGGAATATGTTGAGTAACATCCTCGAGATCAAATTTGATCCACCAAGAATGTTTTATATTTTTGTTTTCATATGAAAAACAAAAAGGTTCCCTAGGCGTCTAGGGTTTGGTTCTCTAGAGTTTTGCTAGGGGCTGGTTCTCTTCGTGAGTTTCTGGTTTGGTTTTATCCTTGTTGCCGGCGACGTTCTGTCCGGTTATCCCCTGATTCTGGTTTTCTGCTCCCCTCTGTCTTCCCCCCTTTTTTCTTTCCCTCTGTTTTTACGTCTTTTGTTTCCTCTCGGTGCGGTTTGTAGTGGGGGTCGTGTGGCGTCTCCTTTTTCTGTCTTTTTGTTCTCTGCAGGTTATGGAGCGCGGTGAAGCATCTCGGGGTTATGAGTTTGCGGCCGGAGATGAGACGCGCACTGATCGTGAGTGCGAGATTGTGGAGATTGAGGGGGATGGTGAGGAAAAAGGAGTTCAGTCAAAGGAGAAAAACTTCTGCCTGGTGGGGAAATTGATTTGTGCTAAATCCCCAAATGGTTTTCACCTGCTGGAAATTATGAAAAAATCTTGGAAAACACAAAACGAGGTCAGTGCGAGGGAGTGGCGGAAGAATCTATTCCTGTTCTCATTTCAAACTAATGAGGATCGAGAGTGGGTTTGTAAAAGACAACCTTGGCATTTTGACAGACACTTGTTCGCCATTGCTGAACTCAATGGAGCAGCGCAACCTTCAAGCATAAAAATTAACCGAGGAAGTTTCTGGGTCAGGGCGTACGATTTACCAATGAAGTGCACAAGTCCAACCATCCTTCGGTGCATTGCAAGGAAAATTGGAGTTGTGGAAGATATAGATACGGAGGAGAATTTTGCGGGATGCTTTGCTCGCTTCAAAATCAGCTTGGATATATCAATGCCCCTCTTGCGAGGAATAACTATTTCTTTTGAAGGTCAACAGATGTGGATTCCTCTGAAATATGAAAGTCTCCCCATTTTCTGCTACAAGTGTGGTCTAATTGGTCATCATACACGTTCATGTGATAAAGAAACGGAGGATGATGGTAATGGTAAACAATTTGAAGAACTCTTATACGGTCCTATCCTCAAAGCTTCCCCTCTGAAACGCATCCGGTCTACCCGTCAACCTGAATCATCTACACCCAAATGCCTCTTTCCTACGCCAAACTTACCACCTCCACCCTCTGGTCATACCCAAAAGCAACAAGCGATCATCCTAACCCGTAATCCCCTGCGCAAACCCCGCGCACCACCTCTATCTTTCAACCCAGTTCTTTCTGATCATACTGATAATACTACGACCCATAAAAACAACTCTCCCTCTCATCTGAAACACACAGACTCTCATACTCATAAACGCCCCTCCACTACTCTTCCCCACACCACCTTCTCATCGCCTACCATCACCCCTCCTGATACTAAAAAGCACCAATCTTCCTCTTCCTTACCTACTGATAAATCTATTCCTACAAACTTGGACATCATGCAGCTACCTTTCAATCCTTCAAACCCATCCTCTAATCATGCTAAAATCAGCCCCTCATCCGAACCTATCATTTCCAAAGCAGCTCCCTTCACTCCAACTCCCAAACTTCTGAAGCTACTCAATATCCAACATATCCCCTATAACCCAAAACTCTCTCCCTCATCTGACCTTACTCAGGGAACTGAGTTTGCTGATAAAAGTGGAAAAAAGTGGAAACGTCGGGCTCGGAACCCCTCTGCCCTCCCTATACTTGACGTAGTGGGTGGTGACTTTGAGAAGAAGCGGTACTTGTGCGAGGAGGAAAGTAATACTTCTTCGACAAATCCTGAAGTTCTGGAGCTTGTTCAGAAAAAACTAAAGTGTACTGTGTTGGAATCTGAATCCCCCTCATTTGCATCAACGGCGGAGATTGCCTCGGAGCAATCCCGCCGAGCACAATGAATTCCCTTGTTTGGAATTGTCGGGGGCTTGGGAACCCTTCGACAGTTCGTCAATTGGTTTGGTTAGCCAAACATAAGCGGCCCGAGGTGATTTTTTTGATGGAAACAAAACTTTTGCAGGAGGATTGGTGTTGTATTCTCCCTCAAGTTGGTTTTAGTAAGTTTTTCTCTGTTGATTGTGATTGTACGACTGGTGGACGTAAGGGTGGTATTTGTTTGATGTGGGCAGACGATCTGTTGGTTAATATCAAATCTTATTCTTTTCATCATGTTCTGGCGTCTCTGGATGATGGAGAACACGAGCCCTGGGATTTTTGTGGTTTGTACGGGTGGAGTGTTACTGATGAACATTATCTCACGTGGGAGCTTATGCTCTCCATCCTTCCCCAAGTCTCTGATAAATGGATCTGCGGAGGTAATTTTAATGAAACTATGTTCCACTTTGAGAAGCGTGGTGGTCTTTTGAAAGCGGATTCCAGACTTGATAAGTTTCGCGAGACTGTAGAGGTGTGTGGTCTTCATGATTTGGGTTTCTTGGGTGATTCGTATACATGGACGAACAATCAAAAAGGGGATGCGAATATTGTGGAGCGCCTTGATCGTTTTTTTGGCAGTGAAAGTTGGATGTCTTCTTTCCCGGGGTTTGAAGTCCATCACCTTCTTAGAAAATCAAGCGATCATTGCCCGCTCCTACTTTGCCTCGAGAAGAATTCAGAGGAGACGTTGAATCGGCCTAAGCCGTTTAGATTTGAAGCTATGTGGCTTCGCAATGAGAGTTGTAAGCCTTTCTGTGAGAACTTATGGGCAGATGGCAGTTTGGTGACCACGACGGAGGATATTCGGGATAAAATTGAGAAAATGGGCAGAGAACTGAAAATTTGGGAAAAGAATGTCTTTGGTCATGTGAGGAAAAGGTGTTCGAAGATTAGGAAAGATTTGGAGGAGCTGCAGACAGTTCACAGGGAAGCTACTTCAAAGGATGAGCAAAAGCGGTTAGAGGATGAACTTGATGAACTTTTAAAACAAGAAGAGTTGATGTGGAAACAAAGATCGCGGGCAGATTGGATGGCGGAAGGAGATAGAAATACGGGGTTTTTTCACAAGGTTGCTGAGGGAAGGAAAAAGAGGAATCATATTCGTGAGGTTCAGCGCCCGGATGGTACAAAAACTCGTAAGAATGAGGAGATGGATGAGGTGTTTAGAAATCACTTTCAGACGCTCTTTTCTGCGGGCCATACTCATAACCCTGATGAAGTTCTCCGCTCCATTAATCCTGTTGTTACTGAAGAGATGAATTCAGAGCTGTCCCGCCCCTACACCCAAGCTGAGATCACCCATGCTCTCAAACAAATGCCACCTCTTAAGGCCCCTGGGCCTGATGGTATGCCTGCTCTCTTTTATTCTGTTTTTTGGTCTTCGGCTAGGCATGATATTGTTCCTATGCTTCTTGATATTCTCAATAATGGTGTGTCCCCTGGCCCTATTAATTCCACTTTCATCTGCCTCATTCCGAAGAAAAAAAAGTGCACTTGTCCGTCTGATTTTAGGCCCATTAGCCTTTGTAATGTGATCTACAAAATTCTTTCAAAAGTTATTACCAATAGGCTGAAGTCGTGTCTCCCCTCTATCATTAGTGAGAGTCAGTCTGCTTTTGTCCCTGGTCGGCATATAACGGATAACGCTCTACTTGCCTTTGAGATCTTTCATATGATGAAACATAATAAAGCAAAAGCTCATGGTGTTTTCGCTTTTAAACTTGATATGGCTAAAGCGTATGATCGAGTCGAATGGAGTTTTCTTGAGTCCATTATGCTTCATTTGGGTTTTAATGCTCCCTTTGTGGACTTGATTATGCGTTGTGTGGCTTCTGTTTCCTTTCGTGTTCTTGTCAATGGCTTTCCAGGGAACCAATTTGAACCTGGACGTGGGCTGCGTCAAGGTGATTTACTATCCCCGTTTCTTTTCCTCTTTTGTGCGGAGGCCCTCTCGGGGTTGCTGAGAAGAGCAAAAACTCATGAGCTGCTGCATGGGGCTCGTTTAAGCAGGACGGCACCAAGGGTTTCTCATTTGTTATTCGCGGATGATTGCATAATCTTTGGGAGGAGTAATGTGAATGAGATTGATCTGGTGAAGAAAATTATTTGTGACTATGAGGGTGTGTCGGGGCAACTGGTGAATTTGGAGAAATCTTCCATATCCTTTAGCGGAGGGGTTGTGGAAGAGAGGCAGATTGAGCTTTCTTGCCGGTTAGGTGTTTCTCGGTCCTGTGCAAGATCAACTTATCTCGGTATTCCAAGCACGATTGGTAGATCCAAATGTGAGATCTTCCAAATGTTGATTGACAGAACTCGTAAAAAGGCGAAAGACTGGAAAAGAAGATTCCTTTCGGGAGCGGGCAAAATGGTTCTTATACAGTCGATTCTCCAATCAATCCCGACCTATATTATGAGTTGCTTCGCTCTTCCCGAACAAATATGTCAACAACTTAACAGTGTAGCTGCCAGATTTTTCTGGGGTCAAAAGAATGAGGAAAGGCGAATACATTGGAGGAGTTGGAAGAAGTTGTGTACACCTAAAGGGGATGGAGGTCTGGGTTTTCGCGATATCTCCTTGTTCAACCAAGCGATGCTCGCTAAACAAGCATGGAGACTTATTCTTAATGAGAGCTCTTTATTGGCTCGTTCTTTAAAGGCGAGATACCACCCGAGAAATGATCTACTCTTGTCTAGTAATGCTCATTACCCATCTTTCGCATGGAAAAGCATACTAGCTGGTAGAGATTTACTGATGAAAGGTATCGCTTGGAAGATTGGAGACGGGGCTCGTGTTAGGATTGGGATTGATGCGTGGCTGCCTGATGGTAAAGGCCATTTTGTGACTGCAAGAGTGGAAGATAGGCATGGTCAGTTGTGTGCCAAGGACTTGATGGATTCGGATGGTAGTTGTTGGAACGATGATGTTTTGAACGATATTTTGCAACCCGGGGATAGATGGAAGCTACAAGCTCAGATCTCTATACGCCCAAATGAGAGTGACAAACCATTTTGGCCAAGAGGAAAGTTTAATACTTACTCTGTAAAATCTGGATACAACTTGGCTGTTGAGCTTAATCTCCGCGATGAAGCCTCTTCTTCACGCTATCTTGGAGATCTCTGGAAGTGGATTTGGAAGCTCGAGGTCATTCCAAAAGTGAAGATGTTTATGTGGAAATGCTTATCTAACTGCCTTCCTACGGCAAAGGCGCTGAGAAGCAGAGCTATTGAGATCGATGGCCTGTGCAGAAGATGTGGTTCTTGTGAGGAAACGTTGGAACATGCTCTCCGGGACTGTGGATGGGTTAGCACTCTGTGGGCTGTTTCCCCCATTCGTCTCCAGCCAGTGGCGCAAGGGATGGAATTTTCCATTGTGGAATGGTTTGACAAGATTAGATCCTGCCCTCACAATGAAGTTCATGCTCTTTTTGCTTCTCTTGCTTGGGCTTGTTGGTATGCGAGGAATCTACTTGTCTTTCAGAATAAAGAAATTTCACATATTGATTGTTTGAGAATTGCTGAACGTGCTCTCTGGTCTAAACCTATATATGCTGCTGCTCCTCATCACTCTGCCCCCACTTTGAACAACGAAGGGGAAGGTGTTTGCAAAATTGCTTCGGATGCTGCTATGAAGGAGGGATCGGGTGTTGGGATTGGAGCTGTACTGAGGCAAGAGGATGGTCAGCTGATGGGTTGCAGGTTTGGTTTTATGAGAGGAGCTTTTTCAGTGGTGGAGGGGGAAGCGCTCGCTTTGCTTGAAGGCCTTAAACTGTGTAGGGAGAAGGGTGTGCGGGAGGTGTTTGCAGAAACGGATTGTCAACAACTCTACTGGATGCTCGCTCGACAAGATAGAGATCTTTCCTACCTGGGTGACACCCTCGAAGAAATTCACTTATTGAAAGGTTCGTTCCAACGATTAGCGTTCAGCTGGACGCCACGTGAAGGAAATTCCACTGCTGATTCTTTAGCTTCTTTTGCTCTTAGTTCTTTGTGTTGCTTGTCTTCTTTTGATGTTCTTCCTGCTGCTGTGAACTCTCATTCTTGATTTAATGAAGTCCCCTTCTTTGTCTAAAAAAAAAAAAAAAATTGTTTTCATATATGAATAAATTATCCCAAGTTTTAATATAGTCATGAAAGCTATGAAAGTTTGGGGGAGCTTGATATGTTTCAAGCTGTCTACTTTGATAAGTAGGCAAACCCCAATTTGATGAAGAAAGAATTTTCTTAATAACACATTTTGAATAGGTGTATTCGCTACCACGATCCATGTGTTGAATTTCAACAGATCCAGTTTCAATGAGAATTGCCTCAAAATATTCTCTGCTCTTTTTACCAAAAATTGGCAAAATATCTTTATTAAGATGAGTTTGAGCCAACTGAAATGGAGATAGACCTTTTAGATCTTTTTCAATTGGGCAACAATTAATATACCCGAAATTCAGATATGGTATCTAATTTCTTCTTTAGAACCCTTTTGAAGAAATATCACATTTTGATATAATTGTATATCATATGCTATATCATCATCTTCAATTTCCTTATTAGGATCAAAATTTGTAAGACTGATTTCTTCTTCTTTGGCAGGCTTTTTAGTCAAAAGAGTAGACTTTTTAGTCGTCTGATTAGGATTTGAATTTTTTCCCAAATTCGCCATTGGTCTTTTACCCATCGCTCGTTGTTTTACAACGATCTTCCAGGCTTCTTCCCTGCAAAAATTATCGGGTTAGAAATCCTGGTAAAATCAAATTCATTACCAGACTTTCTAACCCGAGAATTTTTACAGGGAAGAAGCCTGGAAGATCGTTGTAAAACAACGAGCGATGGGTAAAAGACCAATGGCGAATTTGGGAAAAAATCCAAATCCTAATCAAACGACTAAAAAGTCTACTATTCTGGCTAAAAAGCCTGCCAAAGAAGAATAAATCAGTCTTACAAATTTTGATCCTAATAAAGAATTATAAGATGATGATATGACATATGATATACAATTATATCAAAATACGATATTTCTTCAAAAGGGTTCTAAAGAAGAAATTAGATGCCCATATCTGAATTCCGGGTATATTAATTGTTGCCCAATTGAAAAAGATCTAAAAGGTCTATCTCCATTTCAATTGGCTCAAACTCATCTTAATAAAGATATTTTACCAATTTTTGGTAAAAAGAGCAGAGAATATTTTGAGGCAATTCTCATTGAAACTGGATCTGTTGAAATTCAACACATAGATCGTGGTAGCGAATACGCCTATTCAAAATGTGTTATTAAGAAAATTCTTTCTTCATCAAATTGGGGTTTGCCTACTTATCAAAGTAGACAGCTTGAAACATATCAAGCTCTCCCAAACTTTTATAGCTTTCATGACTATATTAAAGCTTGGGATAATTTATTCATATATGAAAACAAAAATATAAAATATTCTTGGTGGATCAAATTTGATCTCGAGGATGTTACTCAACATATTCCACAATGATTTTCCATATTTTTCTTTTCATGGGGGGTATCACCAATAATATTCCCTAGGAAAATTTAACTTATCTGGAAAAAATTCCAAGAGGTTAATAATAACCTTGAAAGTCTTGAAACAACTTTGCAATTTGCAAATTATTATTTTATTCCATGGATCTTAAGATGGGATTACGTTCTTCAAACTCAAAAAAGGGATAAAAGTGAGTTACAATTCTATCCGTCATTCTTGGTCAGAAGAATTCTTATTAAATGGTGGCCAAAAGAAGACTTTTTTGGAGAAGGAAGAACTTTTGACAGAAGATGAATTCTCTCTATTAAATCATCTTCCCAAATAATTGAGAGAAGTCTGAATTATCAGACCCCTTCAAAGAATTCATTGCTTAAAGATCTTTTCCAAACAATGGATAAAGATTCAATTAATTCTTTATGGAAAGAAGTCTTTGGAAAAGAAAATCCAGAAATGATCAAAGGAGGAAATTCAACATCAACTCCTTCTTCATTAACGGTAGAAAATTTTATCTCCGATATAGAAATGCTTGACAATGAAGACTTCCAAGAAGCTCAAGATCCGTATGGCGATCTTAATAAATTTTTACTTGAAGACATCAGCCATGAATAAAGAATGGCATTGAAAAGAGGTAATGACGCATGCAATGATGTATATTAATAGTTTACTATTCACTTTTTGACTTTTGTATATTTGCTTTTGAAATTTGTAGAATATTGTCGGGTGTTTTTTGCTTTAAAAGGGTTGTAAGTCCTCAGTTGAAGGGCATCACTTGATAGAAGCATAAGTTAGCTTTCTCTTGTATTCTGTCTCTACATCTTGTAAAATTTTTTGCTCGAGTGAAGTATTGAAGAAAATCTTCATATGTAAGTATTTGTTATGAGTTTAAATCCTTTAGCATTTAATAATATTTTCTATATTCCATATGATTATATTATCTTAAATAGCAATTGTGCTAATTACTTTAAAAAATTAAAAGAAAAAATAAAATGCATTAATAATTTTATAAACTATCTTGAAAGTGTTCTGGAAAATCCAGAACTTGACGATTTCGTTACGTACGAAATTTTTACTTATAAATTAAATAGAGCTAAACAAAGCCTAAAAGCCTTTGAATACCAAGGCTCGTATTTATCTGCTGCATAAATATTGTTTGCTTAAAATAAACAAATTTTATATATATATTCTCTGATAATATAATTCCAAATTAGGAATTCTAGATACCACGCCTAGTGGTGTGTATATATATATATATATATATATTCGGTATAAACACATCTTAACCTATAAAATGAAAACTGACTAAAATATATGAATTCTATGTAGAACACGTATGAATCGTTGTGTAAATGTATGAATTGCGAAAAATAATTTTTTTGCTATTTATGGGATTCGAACTCGGGACCATGAATTGATCCAACAAGGTGATGAATCAATCGTAGATCTTGATGATCCAAGGGATGAAAATCGTTCATATTTTATATTTTAAGAGGTGTTTTTATTTTAGCCTGTCCCTATATATATAAGATTTTGGATAAGCAACTATAATTAAGTAATATATTTTTGTATTATTGTAATATCTAATGAATTAATATATATTCTACTAATATATATATATATATAATTTGCACAATTATCCTTAAAATAAAATATATAATAGGGATGCAATCTATATTTTGTGCTCAATACACTTTTTCATTAGTATAGAAGATAAATGACACTTTTATCAATAACGAATAAAATTAAGCACATAATACTTTATACAAAATGATAATTTTTTAACAACAATTGATATTTTTCTTAAATGCAAATAATACTTTCGCAAATAATTTTTTATAAAAATAAATGATAATTTGTATAAAAATATATGATACATTATAAATAACAGTTTTAATATATACAATGACACTTTTAACAAAAGAAAATGATATTTTGTCGGACCGGCAGAAGTAGGTCTGGGCCAAAAAAAGGAAAAGAAAAATCAAACCGGGCCGATCGGGTCAATCGGAACGAACTTGCCCAGACTGGGCCGCATGTACGTACCGCGTGATGTACATGAGAATTTGCCTGAAGTTGTTGAATATAACTTTTAAGCTAAAGTTTTCTTATAGAACTGGTGACGATGGATATGATTGAAAAATTATTCAAAAAGTAGTTTCTTAAGAACTCATCTAAATTTAAAAATATAAGTTATCAAAACAAAATTTTATTAACCAAGTGTCCCAAGTACTGAACAAGAAATCAAGAAGAAGTAAATTTTATATGAAAACCTATAGTTGCTAGATTTTATGTTTGTTCGTGACTTTGCATAAGATTAAACTACTAGCTAGTAAAATTATTAAATACTAATATTATGAATTATACTTATTTTTTTTTTCAAAAATTTTAAAATTTAAAAAATTATATACAATAATTTTGAATATATCAATCTGTTATTAGCTAAAAAAAAGTAATTGATAAAAAATAATTATATGCTCCAATTGGATTGAATAAACTCTAAATTAATTGATAAAAAATAATTATATATATGCTCCAATTGGATTGAACAAACTCTAATTAATACTAGCCAAAGTAAATGCTTTAGTGCATACAAATAGAAGCTAATTTTGGTGTTTTTGATTTAGATTTTTTGATACTTAAGCGTGAGAGATTTTCAATTCACAGATATATACTGACTTTATTATGTCACATTTATTATTCCTCACGCTTAGGTATCAACTTCTATTTGAGGTATTTCATATCCATGAGAAAAATCAGAAAAAATTGAAAGGTGGTGTATTTCTTTTTCAAATTTTAAAAGTCATAGGAAAAACTAGAAGTTGTTAAAAGTTCGTGTATTTTGCCGCAAATATCACTTAAAATAAAATAAAACAAAATAGGAAAAGTTGTATGATTTACCTTGTTGACTTGGGAAAGCAGCGATGAAAGATTCTAAATGTTCCTTCTCCCAAACATCATCGAGAACTATGAAATATGATTTGCCCTCCAATTGCATATGAAGCATTTCTTTAAGCTTTTGTAGTAGATATAGCTTGTCCTTCATTGACTCCTCCAATTCACGCAGTTTTTGCTTCTCAGAGCCTGGCAGGTCGAAGATAAGCTGCTTGATCGTCTCGTGTGGCGTAAATTCACTCGACACCACAACCCAACCACGGCAGTCGAATGGACCAGCAACGACGTCGGGGTGGTTGTATATTTCCCGGGCAACTGTGGATTTCCCGATCCCGCCCATGCCCTCTAACACCGCAATGGAAAGCCCTTTCTTCTCCTCACACAGAATCGATTCTTGCAGCAGCTTTTTCACATCATCTTCAACGCCCACCAGATGTTCGTCCTTTTGCCAAGGACACAACCTTCGCCGCAATTCGACTTCCCATCTCGATGCCGATTCGGCTGCCTCTCCGAGATCCTTGATGCCGTACCTCTCACGGCTTTTGTCAATGGCATCAAGCGTAGCTCGGATCGACTCAATCTCATCTCCAATTTTGTCGAGGTGGTACATACGCTTAGGGGAGCTTGTACATCTTTTGAAGAGCCCCCAATTCTTGGCACTCTCAACGTTGAGAAGGAACATCTCGATCGTATCTTGGGCATCTTGAGCCAACTCTCTAATCTCCGAGATCCAATTACACACGCTCTCATCTTCAAATTGCTTTTTGTTGGCGTCTTTGAGAAAGCATTGCATCCTCTTGAGCTCGATTTTCAGCGCCTCCACCTTTCCCTCGACACCTCGCAGGGATTTAACCTTCTGGATGAGCAGATCGCCGAGCAGTTCGACTGCAGATGAGATTGCTGCTTCCGCTGCCATGTCGATCGATCATAAAATTGTTAAATTTTGTTTGATCTAATTAATTTAGGTATTTGGCTTAAGTAATAAATCATTTTGGGAAGGATAGTGCCATAACCACCACAATTATTACCCAAACAATATTAAATATTATTTGGTTCGTGGATAAGGCACATCTTTAATAATTGTCCCCAAGAAAATGTTAAAAAAATATAAAGTAAATATGCCATTAAAGTCACCATATTATGCAAAGGAACTGAGCTTAATTATTTAAGTTAGTGGCCGACAATTTAAAGGTAGGATAGTAAAATATAAAAAAAGTAGAAGAGATAAAAATTCTTAAACGTACAACAATAAAATATAAAATGGTACAAATAAAATTCAACAAGGGACAACTGGACACCTCAAACTTCCATTAAACACCTCAAATGAGGCCCCAGTCTAAAGTGCTTCAAAGCTAATATTTTAAAAATGGATGGGTAAATTGTAAGAAATGATAAAAAAGAAGTATAAGGAGAGAATATGAGAGAGAAAAATATACTGGGGTATTTGTAAGGATAAAAGATAAGGAAAAGATGTGGGTATATATTCAAAAAAGAAAAGTGTCATACTTTTGATGGACACCCAAAATGACAAAAGTGTTAAACTTTTGTGAACTGTTGGGTATCTTCGCCTAGCCGGAGGTTCACCTCTTGGTTCCCGACCGTCCTGCCGCCTTCACTCGACACTCAAGTGTCACAGTCCAATTCTCGTCTCTTCTCCTTCTTCTTTACTTCTTAATACCTGCAACACACCAAGGAAAAACCAGCAAGTAAAAGGAACAACAGAATACTCAAAAAGATTAAGAAAGAAGAGATTCAGAGAAACTTCAGATGGGAAAAATGTGCCCTCGGGACACTTTGGCTCAGATTTTTCCCACAGTAAGCTCGGCTCTTCCAGCAGCTCAATGATCAAGGCTCAGGGGAGCAGGGAGAACAGATCGGCACTCAGATCTCAATTGCACAGTCACCAAACCCACAGTGTATCACCAAACAGGAATCCAATAGTCAGGAATCCGGCGATACATGCAATCAATCGGAGCGAGGTTCACACACACAGTCACCAATCAGGAAACCACGAACAGGAATCCGGCGACACTTCAGGAAGGAATAGCATAGCCTTCCGGTCAAACAGTGTGTAAAACTTCCTCCAATGGAAAGCAAAGCAGCGGGGATTAATAGGGGTCGAGTAAATGGTTTGTGGGAAGACAAAAAGGGGGCAGCCATTAATGGTGGGAGAAGCTCGAGAGATCAGGAGATCAGAGGTCGGGGGAGAGGAAGGGTCTCGGGGGGGAGAGAGGTGAGAGTGGCGGAGGATGAGAGAGAGTGAAAAAAGGGTGAGACTGATTTGGACTTAGGGTAAATGAGGGTGAGGGATTTTGGGCTTGGGTTTGGGCTGGGAATTAATGATATTGGGCCAACACTCCACATTCCACCTTTGGCACAATGATCATTAAGTCACCAGGGAAGAGCCTGCCTTTGAATTGAGCTTATCATCACAGCCATTTTTACTATCATCCTATCACAAAGACAAGACAATAGAGGGAGAGAAAAATATTATGCATATTAATCTCAGTCTCAACACCAGAGACCAACCCAAGGGGAAATCACCATTTCTCAAACCCAAAGGGTTATCATTGAAGACATAACAACACTCAACACAAACACTCAAGCAACATCACACATGACACACACAGAAGAGACAAACTAAAACAAGAGGCAAACAACAAGGGCGGAGCAGACACACAAGGGACCAGAGTAAAAACAGGGCAAGCACACTCAAAAAAAAACTCATCATGCAGAAAAAGAAAAAACCAAGGAAGAGACAAGCAGCCACAGAGGCTGAACTTGCCACACATAAACACAGAGACTAGATTTTTAACCATGATCTAAGTTAAAGGTTTTCTTGCAATAATTCAGTTTTGCAACTGGAGCAAATATTCCATTGTAATTTATGCCTTCCCTTTTAGTAAAGCCTTTGGCAACAAGTCTTGTCTTATATCTCACATTATCAGTTTCATGCTTGTCTTTAAACAACAATTTGCACTCAATAACAGAACATTCAGTAGGCTGTTCCACAAGTATCCAAGTTTCATTATTATTAGGTTCATTCATAACATGTTCAAGTCCAGGCTCATCATGCATTATTGGTTCAATGTCAACCTCAGGGTTTGCATCCAAATTGGGTTGGGGATCCACCTCAAAAGGAACAGTGGGGGTAAACACAAGCTCATTCTTATTTTGATCAACAACATTCAGATTCTCCACTTCACTTGGAGCAGCAGAATGTGAGGATTCAGTTAAACATGGAAAGATAAGTTCATTAAACATATCCATACTGATGCAAGTTTTAAACCCAGGAGTACTTCTATCCAAAAGCCTATATCCATTGTTCATGATGAGCACAGATGCAACACTTAGGCAAACACACTTTCTCACAGAAAGCCACAACAACCACACTTGAATAGAGTAATAGGTCACAGACCACAGAGCAGAAACGTACACACCAAGCAGAGCTCTAAAAGTTAACCCTTTCTCTTTTGCTTTCCAGAGTACTCGCACGAGGAGACCTTTTAAAGGAGAATCCAGACGAACTGGACCGTCACAAAA
Source organism: Salvia miltiorrhiza (assembly GCF_028751815.1). Taxonomy (NCBI): domain Eukaryota; kingdom Viridiplantae; phylum Streptophyta; class Magnoliopsida; order Lamiales; family Lamiaceae; genus Salvia; species Salvia miltiorrhiza. Next base: position 10,116,463 of record NC_080389.1, read on the forward strand.
TAGTCCTATCACAGGCCTTGAATGCCAATGGTTAACAATAGAAAGCACACACAGCAACGCGGAAGCACAGAAACAACAGGATCGCAAGATACCAAGACCAAACAAAGAACATGTAAAAAAGAAAAAACAGCAGGCAACACCAATCCTAATGACTAGGAGTTTCCAGATCAAGCCAATTTACCAGAGCCGCCTTTCCCAGGAAGGGGAGAGGCCGGACCTACCTCTTTCCTTGCTCGTCGGGAGCGAATCGGCGCAGCCCGAAGGGGCGGCGGGGTGAAGGAGGTGCGGTCGGAGGGTGCCCTGGCTAGGTCACCGTAGCTCTGATACCACTGTTGGGTATCTTCGCCTAGCCGGAGGTTCACCTCTTGGTTCCCGATCGTCCTGCCGCCTTCACTCGACACTCAAGTGTCACAGTCCAATTCTCGTCTCTTCTCCTTCTTCTTTACTTCTTAATACCTGCAACACACCAAGGAAAAACCAGCAAGTAAAAGGAACAACAGAATACTCAAAAAGATTAAGAAAGAAGAGATTCAGAGAAACTTCAGATGGGAAAAATGTGCCCTCGGGACACTTTGGCTCAGATTTTTCCCACAGTAAGCTCGGCTCTTCCAGCAGCTCAATGATCAAGGCTCAGGGGAGCAGGGAGAACAGATCGGCACTCAAATCTCAATTGCACAGTCACCAAACCCACAGTGTATCACCAAACAGGAATCCAATAGTCAGGAATCCGGCGATACATGCAATCAATCGGAGCGAGGTTCACACACACAGTCACCAATCAGGAAACCACGAACAGGAATCCGGCGACACTTCAGGAAGGAATAGCAGAGCCTTCCGGTCAAACAGTGTGTAAAACTTCCTCCAATGGAAAGCAAAGCAGCGGGGATTAATAGGGGTCGAGTAAATGGTTTGTGGGAAGACAAAAAGGGGGCAGCTATTAATGGTGGGAGAAGCTCGAGAGATCAGGAGATCAGAGGTCGGGGGAGAGGAAGGGTCTCGGGGGGGAGAGAGGTGAGAGTGGCGGAGGATGAGAGAGAGTGAAAAAAGGGTGAGACTGATTTGGACTTAGGGTAAATGAGGGTGAGGGATTTTGGGCTTGGGTTTGGGTTGGGGAATTAATGATATTGGGCCAACACTCCACAGAACAGATAGAGTATTAAAATAATTTAAAAAATCTATACTAATATAAAAAATATTTTGGGTACAAAATATGGATTATATATCTATTATATTTCTATTACATATTTTATTTTAAGGATATTTTTATAATGAAATATTATATATTTAGAAGAATATATATTAATTTATTAGATATTACGCTAAATATATTTAATAAGGCTTCTTTCAATACCTCAAATCGTGCTGAGATTAGACCCACAAATTGTTCCCAATTCATATTAGTATGATTCACATGTTGGAACCATTGTGCCGTCTTTCCTTCAAAGTGCATAGAGCCTATGGCCACCATTTGATGTTCATGTATGTTGGAAATCGACTTGAAATATTCCTCGCACTTTAATATTCATAACCTTGGCTGCGTGCCATAAAATTTAGGAAGGTCCAACCTTGGTAAAGGACTAGCAATTCTTGTTCCTTCAAGTTCACCTTGCACCCTATTCCTAGGGGTATGTTGTGTTATGTTATGACTTCCTCCTATAAAATCCCTTTGATTTGGCTCGCCTAGAATCGAATTTTCCTTAGAAGGTTCATCACTTAAGCATCAATAATCTTTCGATTTTGAATTAATATATAGTGAAGTAAGTTGACACACAATTCCACAAAAGTGAATTAAAATCTTGAACTAAGCGAATTCTTGTGACAATATCTCACGGCACGTGATTTCCCTAAAATTCAAATGTCTCCCTGATACATACAACCACCATGGCCACACAAAACACCTTGGGATCTCATGAGTGCTCTAGAAACCATACATAGTTTCATAGGAAATGGCCAATTCTCCACACTCATTTAGGTGATTCATCACAAGTGCTTCTCAATAGCACATCACAAATAATTTACCGAATCATTTAGAGCCAATTGCTCAACCTCAATCAACATACAACTCCCATCAAGTCCGTCTCATACTAGGACCACCAAAAATGGCTATGGAAAGTTTTATTCAACACATAAAACCATCAAGTACACCAAGTAATATAGTGTACATACCACCCTAAAAGGCTATGGTTTACGCCAATCAATCGATGTAAAAAATAGATATACCAATGAACATGAAAGAAGTACAATTTAGTTTGACCCGCAGTAGGTGTCCAACATATTCCTTTCACGTCAAAGATCTCACTCCCATTTCTTTAGAAGTTTCCAACACCAGAGTTCGTGAAACTCTTTTTGTAAATGGGTCTGCTATGTTTTTCTCCGATTTCACGAAGTCCAATGATATAACTCCATTCTTCAATAGTTGTTTCACAGCTCCATGTCTAACTCGTATATGTCTCTTCTTGCTATTATAGACATTATTTTTAGCAATTGCAATCGAGAGAATAGAGGAAGAAAGTGAGAGATTGTTTTACATGAAATGGAACAAAAAAAAAAAAAAGGGTCTGCCTTTTGGGTAGGGAGGGAGAGATAGATCTAGATGTTAATGGTTTTGAAATCCCCCACTCCACCAGGCAATGCTGTGTTTTTGTTGGGCTTGGATACACTTGGGCATTTAAGGTGTTGATGGATCGAGAAATGAGCTCTATTAAAAAAAGGTAGTTGGACTGAAATTTGGGCTCTAATTTATAGCTTAAAATCGGCACACTCAGTCCACCAATTTGGGCCTCCCATTCGGCCCACTATTTACGTCAAAACGGGAAAAAACTGCACAGGGAAAAGAGAATTTGACTATGAATGGAAGAGTAGGGGTCAAAATGAGAAACAAGAACAACACTTAAACCCTCTATCGGGGTGGGTTGGGCCTGGTGACCCAATCCCTCAAGTCCAACCACATTGCAAAAAGAAAGAAAAAAATCTGTATGTGTGTGTTGGCCTAGCAGTTGGATGTTAATGCCCAAGATCTAAGGTCCTGGGTTCGAGTCCTCCATTAATTTCTTTATTTACATATGCAATTTATGAAGAAAAAAAAAGTCCAAGGCAAAAATCGCAAGCCTATTGGACTCGACCTTACATTATGTAGAGTTAGTGGCTTTTTAGAACAGTAACTTAGATTGATTTAGAGATTAGGACAATAATTTTTGAACTTGTAAAAATAGGATACTAACTAATAAACTTTTCACCCGCAGGACAATTATCGGCCAATTATCGATTTTTTGGACTTTTCCACCGGACCAAACACATGACATCCTATTTGGAGCCGTAAAAATGATATGCTTGTCACATAATCAACCCCTCCGTGCGAGTTGTTATGTGCTTGGTCCGTTTGAAAAAGTCCGAAAATTTGATAATTGGCCGAGAAATATTCTGCGGGTGCAACACTTATTAATTAGTGTCCTATTTTTACATGTCCGAAAGTTATTATCCTAATTTTCAAATGTGGTATTGGCTTATAAATACCCGAACTTTGTGCATTTTCTGATTTTGCACCTCAACTTTAAAATTTACCTATAAATACTCGAACTTGGTATTTTTTCTGATTTTGCACCCAACGAATTTTTATCCTCAAATCGTTGCTAACATGACAGTCGAATTGACATCCCAAATCTACAGTTACATGTCCTAAATTTCATATTGACAATTTGCCTCGTTATGAACTTCAAACTTCTCTCTCAATCCGGTTGTCATTTCATTAACAATTTGGGGATAAAAATTCGTCGGGTACAAAATCAGAAAGAATACAAAGTTCGGATATTTATAGGCAGATTTTAAAGTTGAGGTGCAAAATTAGAAAATGCATAAAGTTCACGTGTTTATAAGCTAATACCCCTTTCCAAATCAATCTATGTTACTGTCCTAAAAAACACCCTAACTCCATTATGTATCACCAATATCAAAGAATTAGATAAACAAAAGGAATATTAATTAGAACCTAATTGATTATCGGGAAAAAGAGCAACAAAATCCCTCTCGAATTCTAATCGTGTGTGTATATATATACATGATATATATATATATATATATATATATATATATATATATATATATATATATATATATAGGGTCAGATTCAATGGAAACCACTTCCTTATATAGAGAATAAAGACCAAATCAGAGCCATTGATCTCACCAAAATCAATGAATCAGATTAATCCGAATTCTTCAAGTTTAGGAAATCCCGTAAATTCCTCATTTTCCAATTCTGGGAACCAACGAACATTATTATAAACTTACGAACATACTAATGTTCGTCGATCTGCTCGTATATAAAACAAATGAAGATACTAATGTTCGTCGATATGTTCGTATAAATACAAATGAACATACAAATAAACATACTTATATTCGTAAGTTCATAATAATGTTCGTTGGTTCCCAGAATTGGAAAATGAGAAATTTACGGGATTTCCTAAACTTGAAGAATTCGGATGAATCTGATTCATTGATTTTGGTGAGATCAATGGCTCTGATTTGGTCTTCATTCTCTATATAGGGGAGTGGTCTCCATTGAACTATTCCCTATATATATATATATATATATATATATATATATATATATATATAGGAAGAGGTTCTAATAAAAACCTCTGTTAAAATGAGAACTAGGAGCCTAATTTTGACCTTTTAAATATTAGATCTAATGGTTAGAATTTAGTCAACAAAAGAAACTGTGCATCTATTATATTTTACTGTGCATTTAAAAAATATGCAATTTATGCAATTGAAACCAATAATGCAAAATACTCAAGCAAATCGAAATTGTGCATCTATGCAATTGAAATTGTGCATCTGTAGTTTAATCTCAACTCTCTATTTTATTTAAATCAATGGCTTTAAATTGGTTCTTAGTTTTCATCTTAAGAGGGGTTTTTATATTAACCCTACCCTATATATATATATATATATATATATATATATATATATATATTCAGCCATTCGATCATTTTCAGCCATAAGAGGGAGAGGTTCAAGAAAGAACCATAAATAAAAAAAAAACTGAGAACCATTTTCAGCCATTCGATCATCAAGATCTACGGTGGATGCATCATCTTGTTAGATGAATATAGAACCTGGGTTCGAATCCTGAAGGGAGCATTTTTTATTTTTTTTAGTGCATTAATTTTAACAGCGAATGCATTAATTTTTACAGTGAATGCATTAGATGTGATGGTTCTCTCATTCTCACAAATAATGTAGTTCTCTCTAGAACCACGCCCTATATATATATATATATATTATTTATTTTCTCAATTTTTAGTAAAATTAATTTTAAATTGGGTTTGAATTGAGACATGCACATGTATGTAAACTATAAACAGGTCCGATCATTGATTCACATGTTTGCATAATAAGGCACAAATTTTATAAATTGATTACTTTAAAACAAAATATTATTTTACGTGTAACAAAATAGTTAAAATTTTATTTTTGTTTTTAATAAAATATATCCATACATTTTATCTGTATCGTGAAGAAAAATATATTTTTCATGTCTAAAAAATTTATTTATTCCAGTTTCGTCCATTGTAATCAATAATAATAATAATAATAATAATAATAATAATAATAATAATAATAATAATAATAATAATAATAATAATAATAGGTAAATTATGAAATTAGTAATTCATAAATGAAGAATTTAGATAAAGAAGAATTGAGGATATATATGATGTTAAAACATATTTGATATCTTTAATCCTGTATCAAACTTATAATAATCTCCATCGAGTGAAGAGTTCATATATATCACCTCATCTCATATTGATTTTTTTTATGAGGTTTCACTAAAATAAAACCTATACTCCCTCCGTCCCATTGATCTTGTCATGTATTCCTTTTATTGTTTGTCTCACTGACCTTGTCTCATTTCTATAAATTGTAACAATTAGCTAAACAATAAGAATTCTTAATTACATTATCTCTCCGACTTTATCATTTTATTACATTCTTTCTCTTATTCTATCATCTTTCATCTCCTACTTTATCAATTTTATAGAGTACTTTATTACCTACACACTTAAAACACTAATAATACTCTTCTTTATAACTGTGCTGAAACCAAATGGGACAAGCCCAATGGGACGGAGGGAGTATAAGAAGAAGCTCTTACTCTAGATGATAATAATCTTTAATTGGCGGAATGATTGAGATTAATACAATTTGAATTGCTTTGTCAATTCAATTTGACTAAATTTATTTAATTAAATACTCCTGTCATCCCATTATTGTTGGCCTATTTTTTTTGGGCACACATGTATTTAGGAGAATGAGTTTGTAGTGTAAAAGTGTGTAGAGGTGTGTGAGGCCACATTATTTGTAGTGTAAAATTATTACCAAAAGTAGAAACAGACCATTATTAATGGGACATCCCAAAAAAAGAAAAATGGACCAACAATAATGGGACATAGAGAGTATATAATTTAATTAATTTAATTTTTAAAAAATAAATTATTTCTTCAATTTAATTTGGTCATAAAATAAGTTATTTTGTACTCCCTCCGTCTCAATTCAATAGGCCACTTCCAAAAATGAGAAGTCAACACATAATGTATAAAATGTTGTCAAGTTCAAGCTCCATACAAAATGATGTTTAGAAGTTAGTTGTGATCTTACAAGCTCCAAATCATACAATCTCACAAGTTAGCTTTGATTTTTGAAGCTCCAGATAGTGATGTAAAAAAAATTGACGCATAAAAGTTCATTTTTTGTATTTCAAAGTCTAGAGAAGATGATGCTCAAAAGTTTGGTAATTAAACGTTAGATGTCATCTTTCGGGCTTTAGATGATGATATGGTCTTATAGGGTTCAGATGAGATGATGCTCATATGACAATTTAAACAATTTGTACAAAATTAATAAAAATATATATTGTCTATATACAATTGACAACAAATTAATGTGACACATTAATCCCTCCATCCAATTTACATTAAAAAAAAACCTCTAATCTTACATCGACCTCTTTTAAAACATTATTAAATGAAACTTAACATTTAATTGAGGAATATAGTTGAGATTAATATAATTTGAACTATATTACCTCAAATTAAACAAATTAAAAAAAATATATATATAAAAATAATTTATTATACAAAAATAATATTAGTATATAATTTAAATTAATTTTCCATCGAATTTCGACGGGTTACACACTAGTATAATTTTTAACAATATAACACAAACAAAAATAGAGTTAAAGAAAATATTTTGTTGGTTTCAAAAAAAAAATAAAAATTGTTAGAAAGTTATGATTTTTTTTACCTAAGTCCTATACGAGATCGATGTAGTTAGTAAAATGATATACTACATCTCACACATAATCAATATATAGGTCGATTTACAAATGAGTGATATTTTGAAAGTCAGCTCGATCTGATCCATGAACTTAAAATAAATATAACTTGATTACATAATCATCAATAAATTCACTATTCACGCATGCAGTTAGATAATGTCAAATTAATGTTTCAACAAGAACAAGACGCTCCATTTCTTATTACACAAAGACGCAGGAATAACGAAAGATAAGTAAAGTAAGCTTGAGTTTATTCAGTAACTATGTTGATGTGTTGCGGTAGATTCCCAGTCTTCAGCATGGGGCATCGAACGATTCGGAGATGTTTGAGCTTCGGCATTCCACCTTCTTCTATGATGACGCTCTTCAGTCCAGACAAATCTCGAAGGACCAGGGCTTCGAGACAGGGGAACCCATCGCACAAAACTAGCATCATTTCACCCGAGTAAGCATGCGTCTGTAACTTGAGGAAGAGCAGCTTTGGAAGCTTACCCAGCTCTGCCATCGGATCATCATCTAACCCGGTAAACATCAACGTGAGGTGAGAGAGATTTGGAGGAAACATACTCGCAGTTGGACATTTGGACATCTTACCATACAGTTTAAGTTTGGTGAGATTGGTGAGCTGCGGCACAGCTAATGCTATGTCAGTAACATACTGAAGCCCACTTAAGTGAAGTATGACAAGATTCTGCATCTTCTCCAATGAAGCTCTTACTTTGATCAACTCTTCACACTGTGTCCTTTTTGCATGAAACTGTATGCCTAATTCACGAAGATGGCAACTACTCGTTAGAGTTGATATGCACTTCATCCAATCCTTGTGCCGTATTTCTCTCAAACACTCAATATTTTTCCACATGTTTATGTTTGTCGGTCCACGTTCAATATATGCGCTGAAGTAACGTAGCCTGTCCATTTTCAACGAAACTAGTCTTGGGAAATATACGAAGCATAATTTCATGTCAAGAACCTCGAGGTTTCTAAGATGATCAAACCAGCTTGGGAGCATCATTTTTCCAGCTCCGTATATTCTCAAGCACTTCAATCCAATCAATAACCGAATAGAGTTGGGCAATCCTTTAAAGAGATAGCAGGTAAGCTCGAGTGTCTTAAGGAGTTGATAGCTCTTCATGTAATGAGATCGCATGGTAAGGATATGGTAATTAAGTAGGAAAAGAGAGCGTACATGCTTATTTTGATTCGACGAGCAAGTCTCAAGATTTTCTTCATAGACAACACGATGGCGAGGTTTATACGATGATTCTGATGAAATTTCCTTTTTCCCCTTTACTATCTCCAAACCTATTTCCTCCTCTGCTTTTCTTAAGCATACCTCGCGGACAAGATCATGGAGGCGACAACTTTTGACTTGATCATTCATGTTTAGATCTTTAATTTGAAGCATGCTTCGATTGATCAGCTCATTTAAATAACCTCTTCCTATCTCATCAATACTTCTGCTTTCTTCCTTTTGGATCAAGCCTTGTGCATCCCATATCTTTACTAGCCATTTTGCTCGGATAGTAAAGTCTTCTTTGAAAAAGGCTAGGCACAAGAAGCATGATTTTAATTGGGGAGACAAATTCTGATAACTCAACTCCAAAATTGTTGATACGCCGCTTTCAGTCCTTCCCAAGTTAGAGTTTATTTGGTTAAGAACTTGTTCCCAGCCACTCTTGGTTTTAGTTTCCATGAGTAAGCCTCCTACCACACTGATAGCTAATGGTAGACCATGGCATTTTTCCAAGATTTGATTGCCCACACTCTCGAATTCTTCTGGACATTTGCCAATTGTGTTACCAATGAATGCTTTCTTCAACAACAATTCCCAACTCTTTTCGGAGTCTAAGGGACTCATCTTGTGCACGTATTGATCATACTTTGTAATAATCTTGTTGCGAGTTGTAACCAATAATCTACTTGATTTATCTGTCCATCAGAGCAATACTTGATTAATTTAGAAAAACACAACAGTTCAACGGTTCCAGCAGTCTCAGTTTATTTTGTTTTGTATGTATGATTTGTATCTATCTTGGAAAATATAGAAGTGAAACTACGAAACACTAAAAGAAAGTCCAAATTTGTCAACTAAAGTGAACATTTTTATTCAATCATTGTCATATCATTGTAAAAGTAGATTTAGGCTCTCATGAAATAATTTTTTTTTTTTTTTTTTTTTTTTTTTTTTTTTTTTTTTTGACACTGGCTCCCATAAAATAAAGTTATTCAATATATTTCTAAACTAAACTTTTCTTATATAAAAGGTTACTATGGATAAGGCAGTACTATTCAGACGCATATTGTGGGCAGCCATAAGGCCGATGTTTTAAACAAACCGCTGATTTTCTCGTTTTCAGTAGTATCTATACTTTGGACAAATATGGATTATTTTTACGTAAATGTTCAATGTTTCTAAATTTCCTATATAACTTAATTTTCCACAGAATCTGATCCTATATGTATGAAAAAATTACTGACATGTTCAATGTTCATAGGGTTAAGTTCTATGGAAAAATAAGTTATATAGGAAATTTAGAATCGTTGAACATGCCAATAATTTTTTATAAACATACCACTAATTTTATTGAACGTTTGAAGTTTGAATCCTGAATACGGTCATCACAATTACCGAAATATTCATCAAAATCAGAAAAGACAACATAAAAAATTACCGTGCATTGGATATTGAAACATAAATATTTGGCTTAGATTACTATATTGTGCACTACGTGCAAAAAATATAACTATGTACTATTCACTTCACGTGTAGTTAAAAACCACATCATTTAGAGGATTCAACTGATGTAAGGTTAAAATTAAAAAATGGGAGACATAATTGATAATAGCATTTGCACCCGTTTAGTACACGAAAAATCTTTATATATTTTTTTATACATAAAATAGATATTAACTTGATTATGATATAGTAAAAAACTATAAATACAATTAAAAATATAATGTTAAGTGAATATACTTGTGCTAGCTATAGAAAAATAAATTATAATAATAAAAAAATTGATATAAAGAAAAAGCAAAAAAATTAGGAAAATAAAATAAGTTAAAATAAAAAATAAAAAATGTACTTATTCGAAAAAAAATTATAGTTGTAATATTTAAACAAATATAATTTTTAAAGTTGTAATATTTAAACAAATATAATTTTTATAATTAAATCAAATATATAAAATATATCAAACTAAAGCTCTTTTCGTGATCTTAATTTGATATGCATATCAAATATTTTATAATTAGCCTATTTTTACAATTTTAGAAAGAAAAAAAAAAGATAAAGAAAAAAAAATATAGTATATAAATTCGATCAAAGCAAACTCCAGTTTGTTAAATTGAATCCCAATTTGATCAAATCAAACTCCAATTAGTGAATTGAATTACCAATTTGATCAATTCAAGCTCCAATTTGATCAACTCAAACGGACGATAGCTCAGTCGAATTGGGAATTTCGAAATAGATTCCTCAATATGATGAAATCAAACTCCAATTAGCTAATTAGATTGGGGATTTCAAAATTGAGTCACCAGTTTGATCAATTGAAGCTTCAATTTAATCAATTTGAATGAGTGGTAACTCAATGAAATTGGGGATTTCAAATTTGAATCCCCAATTTGATGGTTTCAAATAGGGGCTAGCTCGATCGAATTGGGATTTCAAAATTGATTCCCCAATTTAATAAAAATCGAATTCCAATTAGCTAATTGAATTTGTTAGTTTAAAATTGTGTCACCAATTTGATCAATTCAAACTCCATTAATTTGATCGATTCGAATGGGTACCGCTCAATGGAATTAGGAATTGCAAAATTGATCAATTCGATGAATTGTCTGAAATCAAATAAAAAATTAAAAACTATGAATTGTAAATCTGAAATTAAATTTAGAAAATAATGAATAGTAATTTATGTGGGTAAAATCGAAAATTACTGAAAAAAATTAAATATAAAACCTAATAAATAATTAATTTTCACATAAATAGAATTTTTCATATATATTACACTTGGATGGCATAGAATGAAAAACAAATTAATTAGAATAGGAAAAAGTGAATGGTTACCTTGTTGATTTGGGAAAGCAGTGATGAGAGATTCCAAATGTTCCTTCTCCCAAACATCATCCAGAACTATGAAATATGATTTGCCCTCCAATTGCTTATGAAGCATTTCTTTAAGCTTTTGTAGTAGATACTGCTTGTCCTTGGTTGACTCCTCCAATTCACGCACCTTTTGCTTGTCAGAGCCCAACAGCTCGAAGATAAGCTGCTTGATCGTCTCTTGTGGTGTAAATTCACTCGACACCACAACCCAACCACGGCGGTCGAATGGACCAGCAACGACGTCGGGGTGGTTGTATATTTCCCGGGCAAGTGTGGATTTCCCGATCCCACCCATGCCCTCTAACACCGCAATGCAAAGCCCTTTCTTCTCCTCACACAAAATCGATTCATGCAGCAGCTTTTCCACATCATCTTTAACGCCCACAAGGTGTTCGTCTTTTTGCCAAGGGCACAACCGCCGCCGCGATTCAACTTCCCATCTCGATGCCGACTCGGCTGCCTCTCCGAGATCCTTGATCCCATACCTTTCGCGACTTTTATCAATGGCATCAAGCCTATCTCGGATCGACTCAATCTCATCTCCAATTTTGTCGAGATGGTACATACGCTTTGGAGAGCTTGTACATCTTTTGAGGAGCCCCCAATTCTTGGCACTCTCAATGTTGAGAAGGAAGATCTCGATGGTATCTTCGGCATCTTGAGCCAACTCTCTGATACCCGAGATCCAATTACGCACCCTCTCCTCTTCAAATTGCTTTTTGTTGGCGTCTTTGAGAAAGGATTGCATCCTCTTCAGCTCCTCTCTCAGCAACTCCACCTTTCCCTCGACGCCTCGCAGGAATTTAACTTTCTGGATGAGCAGATTGCGCAGTAGTTCGACCAAAGATGAGATTGCCGCTTCCGCTGCCATAATGATCGATCACAAAATTGCTCTCTAAAATTTTCCGATGCCAATCTTTTCACGATTTTAGGGCTTAAATATGGCAAACAAGCTAACACTTTTATTCAAAACTTCATAAGGGCGTAAAGTAAATATTCCAAACAAGTTACCATTTCTAATCTTCGTAAGGCTGTTAAGTAAATATGCCCGACAAATTTAAAGGTAGGACAGTAAAATATAAAAAAGTACTCCCTCCGTCCCAATAATCTTGTCCCACTTTCCTTTTTGGGTTGTCCCAATAATCTTGTCCCATTTCCTTTTTTGGCAAAGTTTAAGGCTTGATTAGTTAATTAAACAACATCCTAATTAATTCACTCATCCTACTCTCTCGTCTCTCTCACCCTCTTTATTTCTCACCTACACCAGCACAACGGGAAGAGAAGAAGTCAAGTCGCCTCTTTCTAAAGCCGCCGCTCACTTCCCCTCTGCAAATCCACCGGCGCCGCCGCTCACTTCCCCTCTGTTCCACCGGCGCCGCCCCCCCCCCCTTCCCCCTCTGTTCCGCCGCCGCCGCCTCCGCCTCCCCCGTTCCCCCTCTGTAAATCCGCTCCCCCATGAATGCTCCGCCGGCGCCGCCCCCCTCTTCCCCCTCTATTCATGGTGCTTCGCCTCTCCTCCTCTGTTCCGCCGCCGTCGCCGCCTCCCTCCTTCCCCCTCTGTAAATCCGCTCCCCCATGAATGCTCCGCCGGCGCCGCCCCCCTCTTCCCCCTCTATTCATGGTGCTTCGCCTCTCCTCCTCTGTTCCGCCGCCGTCGCCGCCTCCCTCCTTCCCTCTCTGTAAATCCGTCGAGCACATATCTAAGCCCTAAACTCCCTCTTCTCTTGCCTCGCCATCAGCTTCCCTTCTCCGTCTCCACCTCTCTCTCCACCTCCAAGCCCTAAATCCCCAAATCCAAACGCCACCCCTTCGATTCCGGCGACTGTACAGCCATAGGGCTGCCGCCGCGGTGCCTTCTCCTGGTTAGCGAAGACGATGGAAAACTTGTTGAAGAAATTCGTTTTTCTGTTCTTGGCTTTTCTAGATTTTGTTCTTGGTTAATGAAGATGATGAAAAATTTGTTCTTGGTTTTTTTGTTCTTGGTTAGCAAAAATTTGTTGAAGAAATTGTTCTTGGGCTAAAGATTTGATTTTTATTCTTGTTCTTTTGCTTGATTCTGTTCACTGCTCCGGATGGAGAGAGGCGGCGATGAGGCCGGTGGCTGTGCCGACGCCGGGGAGGGAGGTGGCGCAGGTGTGGCTCCGCCGCCTACTGTTGCCGGGAGGAGGTGAAGAAGAAAGAAGATAAACACAAAGATAATTAGTTCATATTTACTTTTTTTAAAACAAGTGGGACCTTACAATTTACAACACTAACTCAACACTCCTTAATCTCCGTGCCCAAAAGAAAGGGGACAAGATTACCGGGACGGAGGGAGTACTAAAAGTTATAAAATTCTTAAACGCACAACAATAAAATATAAAAAAGTACAAATGTAAAAATTCAACAAGGCATCAAAAGAAAATTCAACAAGGGATCAAAAGGGCCCATTCATCGATGCCTCAAACTTCCATTAAACAGCTCGAATAAGGGCCCAATCTAAAGTCCTCCATACCTAGGATTTTAGAAAAGGTAATCGCCTCTAAATACATTATCTTTCCTATTTTTTGAAATTGCACATCATCTTTGAAATTCGCCTCATAACACATAATATATATATATATATATATATATATATATAGGGGTGGGCTACCGTGAGAGCACATGTTAAAATAAGAAATAAGAGCAATTTTTAAAGTATGAATTTTATATAGAACACGTATGAATTCGCTGTATAAAGGTATGAATTGTGAAAAATAAATTTTTGCTACCTTTCGGATTCGAACTCAGGACCATAAATCTATCCAACAGGATTACAAATCAACCGTAGATCTTGATGATCTAAGGGCTGAAAATGATTCTTATTTTATATCTTAAGAAATGCTCTTATTTTAGCCCTTCCCTATATATATATATATATATATATATATATATATATATATATATATATATATATATAGGGTTAGTATCCTGTGAGAATTTAGAATTGTGTGAGAACTAAGAACCATCTTAGACCCTAGATTAATATTAATCCAGCGGTTGAGATTATTAGTTAGGCATTAATTTGTATTTACAATTTAATTGGAAATCAACCGTTTTTAATGAATAAGGGTAATAGTGGTATTTGAAACAAATGTAAATACCGTGTGAATTGAAATGATTTCAATGAATCCCTAAATTACCGCTTTGACTCAAACTAAAAAAAGAAAGAGAATCCTCTTGGCTTTATTCACTGAAAATTCTAGCCTATGAACATTAGTCTCATTTAATAGTTTTCATATACCATTAGAGAGAACCATCTTTCATATTCAAGGTTTGTATCGCCGGCGTCGGAGAAGGCTACTAGAGAGGATATTTGTATTGTCGGCGTCGGAAAAGGTCTGTATCATTTTCGAAAATCACCGCTGCTATTTTTTTTTTAACGACATGAACATGCCGACGGAATTTTCGATAACATCGAGAGACCCTTGGCTTACCGGTGCTTTCCGGCGAAGCGTCGATAATGTTGAAAAATGTTTGATTTTCTGATGCGTTTAAGATTTTGGTATATGTTTGTGAATGGTTTCCAGTATTTTGGTGAGGCTTTGTCGAAAAAGCGAACCTTTGAACAAAACTTGTTCAAAGTGTAGTATATGTTCATTGATTTTGGAATATGTTCATTAGATATTGGAAATTATGCACAGTATATGCTCATTCATACAATTAGTGAAATGTTCATTTGAATATGATTATTATTCACGGCAGTGTGGTTTTTATTCAAAGTGTGATGTTGGATATTATTTATGGTGTATGTTAATTCATGTCAGTAGTGAAAATGTTCATGGGGTATTGTTCACGGTATATGTTCATTCATGACACTAATGATATAGGTTTTGACACATGAATAAATGGAGTGAATAATTTTACAGTGATGAAATCAATGAACGCATACTTATATTATTGGATGAACAGGGTGTGGTTTGGTTGATGTTTGATATTGTTCATTGATTATTCAGTTGTTGTTCATATGCTTCATATACATGTAATTTGTCTGTTCATATGCCTTAACATTTTGTTCGTGAGATGTATTATTTAATAATAATGTTTTGATGTTCTAATAACCATCTAAATTCATTCATTAAGTGTTGATTCTCGTTCACTATTATGTACGTTGTTTAATAACAATATTATTTGACTTACAGATCATTGAAACATTCGTCTAAATATGAGGACCGTCTCTGGATTCATGTGGAAGAGAGCTATGAGATTATATCCTTATGCATCGATTCTATATTGTGACTACAACTGTGTCAAAGAAGAAGTCGCGTAGTCCGCAAATGTGAATTATCGCAAACTGTGCATGGTTCCTAAGTTCAAGGCTAATTAAGTTTTGCTATTGTTTTATTAATGAACATTGAACGTTGTGAACAATACAACATTGTCATATTTGAGATTCTTATTTGTTGGGGTTGTTAATCTTATATTCGTACTATGAGTTTGAACTTAAATCTTCAAGTCAATTAACTGAAAGTATTAATTATTAGATTTATTAACAATGTTCAATGATTACATGACATTGGATTGTATATGAAATTACTGTTCACAAGCTTATTCATTTAATATTTTAATTTTTTTATTATGTTTATTGCAAAAATTGGTATTCATGATATTATGCTTGTGTTCATCTGTCACATGTGGGCTGTTCATTTGGTCTTCATTAAGCATTTGGTTTTTTATGAGAAAGAATAATATACACGTTATAATTTTTTTGTTCACTGGTTAATAAGATTTGTTCACACCTATATGTTCATTTTCTTCATGTTATTATTTTGTTCAATAATTTGTGTTTAATTTCAAAGTATATGACATTATTGCTCATAAGGTTATTCATTTGGTCTTCATTAAGAATTTGATTTTTTGTGAGAAAAGAATAAATGTGTGTTATAACTTTTTTGTTCACGGGTTAAGTATTTTTGTTCATGTTTATATTCTTTTTGTTCATTCATGTTACTGTTTCGTTCACGGGTTAATATGGTTCATTCATGTCAAAGTTGTAATAGCGGGTATTTTTCATAAAACTTACCCACGCGGAACTAAAACCCAACATTACCCACGTGAAATTAACACCCAACAAACACCAAAAGGATAATATATATATGTATGGAAAAATATCATTCAACTCCGAACATGAATATATCAATAACAGTAACGCATATTGCAATAAAGAACGTGAATATGAAAAACGGTGGTCAAAGTTTTTCAAAAAATAATTGTAAAAAAAAAAATTCAAAGTACTCACCTTCGTGCGGCCAAAAAAATATATGTAAAAAAATTATAACAATCTATGTGTAAATGTTAACACCAAACCAACAATTTAAAAATAATAAGTGAGAACAAAACATCCTTCAACTCATAACATGAATATAAAAAGTAACAAGAATGCACATTGCAATTAAAGGCATGAACATGATTTTTGACATGTTGAATTAATTCGAACGTGAATGAATAAAAATCTCATAAAATATGGTATCTGGTGTATGCTTATCGTATTGCTTTATGCGAAAGAATCAAGTTTGCTAATGAAATATTTAAATATAACATGAGAAATGATTCAAACAAGATTATGTCTAATGGTTAATATTGAAAAATTTACCGATAAAAACCTTTAAATATAAGTTAGTGGGTGATTGGAGATAAAGTTTCTAACGTGATTTGGTTTAAATCCCACCTTCCTTAATTAAAAGATGTGCTCGCATGATTTTAGGAAGAGTACGGTTACACAAAATGATAGATTGACTAAATGGTCCTTTTAAACGAAAATAAAGCTTGGACAAGTTAATAGATAATGACTGTTAGATGGAAAGGATCTACGATTGTGATTAGTTCTTAGTTCTCACAAAAAATTGGAGTTCTCACATGATCCTCTCCCTATATATATATATATATATATATATATATATATATATATATATATATATATATATATATATATATATTTAATTTAACAATCTTAATAAGAGAGGAGTGGGAAGAGGAATAGTACTGTAGAAAGAATAGTGATGTGCTGGCATTTTTGTAATTTTATGTTATTTGGAGGCTCATTTGAAACTATTGATTAATCTCACCATTTTCTCCTCATAGCCGATAAGATCAGCTTTCTCTTTCTCCCTCTTTACTTTCTATTCTATGGTTTCTCTTCTCTCTTTAGAAATTCTACTCCAAGAAATCAAATCTTCTTCAAATTATCGGTGCAAACTCAGATCAAAATCAACCCACTTGAGAAAGCCATTACAGCAGCAAAACCAAAGGTGAGCTTATCTTCTTAAACCTGTTTTTTATACTTTTTTTGATTAGCCCTAGAACTATATAGTGATCACGAAAGCTTGAAACGAGTATAATTTTAAGAAGTCAAAGAGAAATCAAATTATAATGAATTATTTTAAGAAATCAAAGAGAAATCAAAGAGGAAAGGGTGCTCCCTGTTTTACAGAAAATCATGTCTTGATCAGAGTTTGAGTGAGCTGCGGCTAGGTTTCTGGTGTTGATGGTGCTGATCAGAGGTGGCTTTCTTGGCTTCTGGTTATCGGAGAAGGATGGTAGACGATGGGGAACGGCGAGTCTTGGCTGAGTTAGAGCGAGTTGGGGCTGGGTTGAGTGGGTTGTTGTCTGCAATTGACTGCTGATTTATGGGTCGAGGCGAGGATTGTGGGTCAACGATTTGGAACGACGGTGAGGTGTAGTCGGATGGCTGTTTTTCAGATTATTCGCGAGAAATTAAGGGAAAGGGAAGAAGAAGAAGAGGGAAGAATAGTGGTTAGGATTTACTTACTGTTGCGAACATGAAGTGCAGAGAGAAATGATCGAAAGTGTGAGTGGAGGAGATGAGAAAATGGAGAGAGCTAAGGAACAGGGGTAGTATATTGTGAGGGATTTTGACTCTCTATTTTTAATTGATAATAATGGAATATAATTGATCTGGATCATGATATAGTGCATGAAATATAGTTGGGCTTGATGATTAGGATTGGGCATTAATCATTTATCTCTTGTCGCCTTGAGCTACATAAATTTGGTTATATAAACCTAACTATAAATATATATAGCCCAAAATTATCATGCAAAATATTCAAACAAACCACATCTCAAATCAAAATCCTACCTTTTCAATTTTCATATGGTACTATTATACATATTTTGGGGATAGTTTAGTTTTCTTAATTATCTGATGTGGGTGAGTTACTTGCTCTGGTCTCTTCTTTATGTTTTGAGCATATACAAATCTTCTTTAATATAATATTACCTCTTATATATATATAGATTATTCAATCACAGCTTCTTATTAGTTTGTTCTAAAATCCAATGAGATTACATGAAATGCTCAAATTTATGAATATAACTGGGGAATACTTAGCTACCTATTGGGTTTGACTTAATTATTAATTTTAAATTGTTTATTAGACACGTGCTCGTTCAATGACATCCACTTCTTCAAAAGTTGCATATTCTTCCACGGGAGTAGTGAGCACTACCTTGCATTTGAGTTGGGGTTCATATTATTAAGTAGCATTTTTTGATACATTATTAAGTAGTATTTTTTGATAAATACTTGACATCCTTTTCTTTGTCGTGTAATGATGTTTATAGGTTGATAAAAACTGACCCTGTTGCGCTAGCGTTTCGCGTTCTTTCTATTTGATCTGAGGTAAGCTAATAATAAGAATCTAAGAAGTAGTCGTCGTCCGACCATTTTGATTTTAATGTAGTATTTTTGTCATGTGTGCCGTATTTTAACAAATTATTTAGTTTGTTAGTTTAGATAAAATTTTAATATTTGAACAATAACTTTACCAAGTAATTCTCTATAATAACAAAATTCAATTATATCATGAGCATGTCTACCATTAGGCTATTTTTCTCTTGTGCTCATCATTTATGCGAGACATTTTGCCTTCTTATGTAATCAGAAAGCTATTCCGCCTCTCCAAATTTCAAGGTGCATTTATTTTTGTGTTGCTTTTTATTTGTGTTGTAATATTTCATCTTCACGATTTTGCACTCTTCCATTGTTGTTAGATGTGCATGGTCGTTTAGTTATAGTTCTCATTTATAGGTTTAGGGGACATGGTTCATTACTCTAGGATTAGGCCCATATTGGTTTTCTGCCTCTAGCCTTTTTGGATTTTTAAGGTTTCATTACTTTGTGCTACTGGAAGATTGTTATCTTTGGTTTCTGATTAGTTTCAATTGATGCTCTCTCGGTTTGCTTGCTTATGCTCCTACCAAGGTTCTTAGTTTATTGCAACGGTGGGAGTCAATATCTTAATTTGTTCTTATAATAGTATTCTTTTTTGTATTTTATTTTGTTAAATGTTTTATTATTTGATCGAGACATCAAGTGACTTCTCGTGTCTGAGTTCGGTCTCAGTTTTCAGATCTTTTGTTAAGGATAAAAGAGGATGTGTACTTTCAACTAAAGGTTACTTACTCTCAAGTTTTCTTTATATATTTTTTACGCATTCTTACTGTTAATTTATTTTTTCTGTGTCTTTGTTTTAGACCTGAATGGTGGCAAGAGGCTTAAACTTAGTTTGTCACCTCTATTTGCGTTGCCAATTAGTTTTAGGTCGTGTTCACTCGGTCTTCTTACTCGGTCAAGGCATTTGATAGGTTCAAATTTATTTATGTTGGTCAAGTTAAGTTTAAATTTACACGATTTAATTTAACATAGAGGTTTTGTGGATGCTAATGTGAGTTCTTGATACAATTTATTGATCCACCTCTGGGATTTGGTAATCTTTTAACATTATCTGGGTTCATTACTTTTAATTTATTTATTTATTGTGGTTGGTAATTTTCATATAAGACTCCGAAGAAATCAAAGAGGTGTGATATTGTAGGTGAGATTGGTTTAAGTATTCCAATCCTACAACAAACAAGTTATGATTTCACTTGTTTTCTTCATTTTAGATCTCTTTAAAACTTGTAAGAATTTATTGCGTATATGCTCAAATAATGTTTTTTTGTCTCTTAACAATCATATTATTTTCATTTGCCAGACGGTGCTTCTGAAAATGGCCAAGTATTGTTTGAGTTCTTGGCAAAATCTTTTACTTTTTGATGTTGATTGTGAGTAAATTGTCTTGTATTTTTCACTAGATCGGATTTGTTACTCTAGGATTAGGACTTGGGTTATTGCCTCTTGCCTTTAGGTTTGCTTGTCTTTGCTCACATCGAATTTATTTGCTGTAACACTTTCATCGGTTTATTGCACCTTCGGTGATTCACTACCCTACTTTGTTCAAAATAGTATTTTTGTGCTTTATTATCTTTTCATATTTTGTTATATCACTGACCAAATTACTGAATTCTCAATCGTGACTTTGGTCACGTTTTTTAGATATCTTGTTGTGGCAAAAAGAGGATGTGTGCTTTCAAAGAAGGTTACTGATGAGCTTTCTTTGTTTTTTTCTTTTTTTGGGGCTCATTTGTATCGGTTGCACACTTACCTTTAGTTTATTGGTTCTATGTCTTTGCTTTAGAGTATGGTGCATGGTAATTTTAATTAATCTATAATGCATGTTGTGAGCTGTGTTATCACACCTGCCATGTATTTCTCAATTCTTTGTTGGTTATATTTATTTTGGTGTGAATTTAATATTAAATCTCTATTCAAATGTCGTACACGGCCATGTGACAACTTCAAAACGTTTACTTTTTAGTTTACCTCATCCATCTGTTATGGCTATGCCAAATATTTTCGGCCGTGAGTGTTCACCTGCTCTGACTATTCGGCCAAGTAGCATGAGATGTGGATAATTATATTTGTTGTGTGTATAGATTTGCACAATTCAATTTATCATTATGTGAGATTGTTTAGTAAGTGTTGTTGCTATTAATATTTTTATTAACTGTGGTTTGTAATTTTCAAATAAGGCAGTGATAAAAAGAAAGATGTGTGTTGTTGATGTTGACACTGGTGGGTGTTCCAATCTCATAGGTGGGCTGCATGATCTAGGTTGCCGTTACATGAATGTGCTAGCACTTGTTGCGAAATATGGACTCCGAGGTATTTTTCTCATAATGACTTGTAATACAAAGTGAGTGGAAATTCAAAGTTGATCATTTCCTATTGAAAACAGTCATAATAGAGTTGATTAGCATGCAAGAGTTTTCAGAGCAAAAATTGAGTACTTGGAAAAGGAAATTGTAAAAGACATCCACATGTTCATCCACATGTGGTCAAATTTAAGAAAAGAGGACATACACATGTTCATTGCAATGGTTTCCGAGCAAAATAAAGGTGTGTGTAAGGTGAATATTCTACATAAAATAATGATGTTAATAGTTGAATGACGTCATCAACGATATAGGATAGTATGCAAATACATTATTGTTTGTCATCATCATCATCATTATTATTATTATTATTATTATTATTATTATTATTATTATTATTATTATTATTATTACTTTTCAGACAAAATAGTCCCACAAACACCAACACTCAAACCAAGGGGTGGTGTAACAATCAAGCGAAGAATATTGGACTCATAAAGTGAAAAATTCGATGAGACTTTGAGGTAACTTTTGTATGTACTTGTACAATTCTATCTATGACTTTTAGTCTATTACACCATGTCGATGATATTTTATTAACATTTTGAGGTTGTCTTTTGTGTGTGTGTGCCTCAATGTAGCTTCCGATTGAATGCATTGTGTATATATGATGCATAATGTCTTAAAAATATTTAAGTAGTTTGTATATATATATATATATTTTAATTGCACATGGTTAGCCAACCACCAAACGTGCAAATGATGTGGACACGGGAAACGCCACACATACACGCCAGATTTTTTTTTAATTGATGTGGCAGCCATGTAGAAAATTATAATTTTTTTTCCCTATTAAATTCGAATTTCTAGATTTTTTATTAAGGTACTAATTTCAAAATTAGATAAAGGACCCAAAATCAGTGTGTTAATTAAAAATTTTGGAAATTCGAATTTAATAGAAAAATAATACTCCCTCTGTCTATCAAAAGTATAACACTTTTGGTGCATGACACAGGTTTTAATAAAATTGGTGGTGATTTTTATGCGGTAGAGAAAGGATCCCACCAATTTTCGAAATGAGTGGTTCAAATTAAATTGAGGGTGATTTTTTTGTAAATGAGGGGTATTTGTAAGGATAAAAGATAAGGAAAAGATGTGGGTACATGTTCAAAAAAGAAAAGTGTCATACTTGTGATGGACACCCAAAATGACAAAAGTGTTAAACTTTTCGTGGACGGATGGAGTATTAAAATAATTTAAAAAATCTATACTAATATAAAAAATATTTTGGGTACAAAATATAGATTATCTATTATATTTCTATTACGTATTTTATTTTAAATATACTTTTATAATGAAATATTATATATTTAGAAGAATATATATTAATTTATTAGATATTAGTACACTAAATATATTTAATAAGGCTTCTTTCAATACCTCAAATCGTGCTGAGATTAGAGCCACAAATTGTTCCCAACTCGTATAAGTATGATTCACATGTTGAAACCATTGTGCCGTCTTTCCTTCAAAGTGCATAGAGCCTATGGCCACCATTTGATGTTCATGTATGTTGGAAATCGACTTGAAATATTCCTCGCACTTTAATATCCATAACCTTGGCTGCGTGCCATCAAATTTAGGAAGGTCCAACCTTTGTAAAGAACTATAGCAATTCTTGTTCCAACACGTTCACCTTGCACCCTATTCCTAGGGGTATGTTGTGTTATGTTATGACTTCCTCCTATAAAATCCCTTTGATTTGGCTCGCCTAGAATCGAATTTTCCTTAGAAGGTTCATCACATAAGTATCAATAATACTTCGATTTTGAATTAATATATAGTGAAATAAGTTGACACACGATTAATTCTACAAAAGTGAATTAAAATCTTGAACTATATAAGCAAATTCTTGCGACAATATCTCACGGCACGTGATTTCCCTAAAAGTCAAATATCTCCCAGATACATACATCCACCATGGCCACACAAAACACATCGTGATCTCATGAGTGCTCTAGAAACCATACATAGTTTCATAGGAAATGGCCAATTCTTCACACTCGTTTAGGTGATTCATCACAAGTACTTCTTAATAACACATCACAAATAATTTATCGAATCATTTAGAGCCAATTGCTCAACCTCAATCAACATACAACTCCCATCAAGTCCGTCTCATACTAGGACCACCAAAAATGGCCATGGAAAGTTTTATTCAACACATAAAACCATCAACTACACCAAGTAATATAGTGTACCACACTAAAGGGCTATGGTTTACGCCAATCAATCGATGTAAAAAATAGATATACCAATGAACATGAAAGAAGTATAGTTTAGTTTGACCTTCAGTAGGTGTCCACCATATTCCTTTCACGTCAAAGATCTCACTCCCATTTCTTTTGAAGTTTCCAACACCAGACTTCGTGAAACTCTTTTTGTAAATGGGTCTGCTATGTTTTTCTCTGATTTCACAAAGTCCAATGATATAACTCCATTCTTCAAAGTTGTTTCACAGCTCCATGTCTAACTCGTATATGTCTCTTCTTGCCATTATAGACATTATTTTTAGCAACTGCAATCGACAGAATAGAGGAAGAAAGTGAGAGCTTGTTTTACATGAAATGAAAAAAAAAAAAGGGTCTGCCTTTTGGGTAGGGAGGGAGAGATAGATGTTAATGGTTTTGAAATTCATCCAATGCATGAAGAGTTGCATTTGCACTTCCCAATCCCCCCCTCCCCCAGGCAATGCTGTGTTTTTGTTGGGCTTGGATAAACACTTGGGCATTTAAGGTGTTGATGGATCGAAAAATGAGCTCTATTAAAAAAAAGTAGTTGGACTGAAATTTGGGCTCTAATTTATAGCTTAAAATCGGCCCACTTACTCCACCAATTTGGGCCTCCCATTCGGCCCACTATTTACGTCAAAACGGTAAAAAACTGCACAGGGAAAAGAGAATTTGACTATGAATGGAAGAGTAGGGGTCAAAATGAGAAACAAGAACAGCACTTAAACCCTCTAACGGGGTGGGTTGGGCCTGGCGACCCAATCCCTCAAGTCCAAGTCAAAAATCGCAAGCCTATTGGACTCGACCCATACATTATGTAGAGTCAGTGGATTTTTAGGACAGTAACTTAGATTGATTTGGAGATTAGGACAATAATTTTTGGACTTGTAAAAATAGGACACCAACTAATAAACTTTCTATCCGTAGGACAATTCTCGGCCAATTATCGAATTTTTGGACTTTTCCACCAGACCAAATTAACACATGACATCCTATTTGGAGCTGTAAAAATGATATGCTTGACATAATCAACCCCTCCATGCGAGTTGTAATGTGCTTGGTCAGTTCGAAAAAGTCCGAAAATTCGATAATTGGCCGAGAAATGTCATGCGGGTGCAACACTTATTAATTAGTGTCCTATTTTTACATGTCCGAATGTTATTACCCTAATTTCCAAATGTGGTATTGGCTTATAAATACCCGAACTTTGTGCATTTTCTGATTTTGCCCCTCAACTTTAAAATTTACCTATAAATACTCGAACTTTGTATTTTTTCTGATTTTGCACCCAACGAATTTTTATCCCCAAATCGTTGCTAACATGGCAGTCGGATTGACATCCCAAATCTACAGTTACATGTTCTAAATTCCACATTGACAATAAACTTGCCTCGTTATGAACTTCAAACTTCTCTCTCAATCCGGCTGTCATTTCATTAACAATTTAGGGATAAAAATTCGTCGGGTGTAAAATTAGAAAGAATACAAAGTTCGGGTATTTATAGGCAGATTTTAAAATTGAGGTGCAAAATCAAAAAATGCATATAGTTCAAGTATTTATAAGCTAATACCCATTTTCAAATCAATCTATGTTACTGTCCTAAAAAACACCCTAACTCCATTACGTATCACCAATATCAAAGAATTAGATAAACAAAAGGAATATTAATTAGAACCTAATTGATTATCGGGAAAAAGAGCAACAAAATCCCTCTCGAATTCTAATCGTGTGTGTATATATATATACATGAGGACTCTACCAATTCTCATATTATCAAACTCAGTTTGTTTAGATAGAATTTATTTATATCTCTCTTCTCGCCCGTTAAATTAAACCCCTAGCTACCATATTCAAACACGTAGTAATCATGAACAAGAATACTGTAACAGAGATACATGGCACAATGTGATATTTTTATTGTTAATTTATGTTTTTTATTAATAATAATGAACCTATATATATATTTTTTTTAAGCGAATAATTAATCTATATTAGTTTGGCACATGTTAGTTAATTTCTTGTTAAGAATGATCGCGAGATGTTAAAGAGAGAAAAATCTTTCTCCCGTTAAATTAAACCCCTAGCTACCATATTCAAACAAGGTTTTGCTTATCAAAATTCAACAAAATTAGAAGATTTAGCATGTTCAGATCTTAATTTAAAATTTGTGCAAACAGAGTGCGTCTAGAAAGTAATTATAAAATTTCATAAACAAAAGTTAAAGATTATAAATCTAGACACTAATTAAGCAATGATCCATTGATGCAAAAAGACAAGTTGAGCACATTCTTATACAGGCAATAAATTGGCATTCCATTCTTTTCATATACACACACAGGTGCAGACACAGTAGGAGAGGCTTAAGCCCTTACCAAACTTTTTCTTTTGTTTTTTGTATTTTCTTTTGTCAAAAAATTAGCTTAAAGTAATGTTAGCTATTGAGCCACACCAGTAAAGACATAATCTAATACGCTATGTACACGTTGTAGAGAACGTGAAACTCCAATTTCTACAATTTTGATATCTGATATCTGTTGCGATGGTTTCCATATGATGATGGGCTGAAATTTAGAGAGAGAGAAATGGTTGCCAGAAATATGGTTTGAGAGAGGAAGAAGAAACAAATAACCAATGGACATATTTTTTCAAGAAACAAACAACTAAGGGTGTGTTCTCTTTGGTTGTAAATTTATTATGGGAAAAGGAAGGATAAACAAAATTTCACACTTTAAATCTTTCCTTTCTTTTCCCACATTTCCTATTTGACCCTTACTCATTCCTCATTTACACTACAAAGGAGGGATAATATTATCCCTCCAAAAATGGTGTGATAATATTATCCCTCCTTTGTAGTGTAAATGAGGAATGAGTAAGGGTCAAGTAGGAAATGTGAGAAAAGAAAGGAAAGATTTAAATGGTGAAATTTTATTTATCCTTCCTTTTTCCATGATAAATTTACAACCAAAGAAAACGCACCCTAATGGTTATCCATGATGGTTATCCGATCCATGGTTAAGAACATCCAAGAGGGGCTCAAACTAAATTAGTGATGTCTTGGACAATTTAAGTCTTGATAAGCTTTTGGTTAAGTGAAGTGAAATCCAATAATTTGTTCCCGACTTCTAATCCCTAGTCTAGTTTTTTTTCTCTTGATGTAACTGTTAATTAATTTTATATTTATTTTCTTTAATTTAGAGGGCGTTTAATATCTGTAAATCAACTTATATTTCGTTTTTGGTCATTCATCTGTATGAGTACCCATTTCTCTTTCTATATGAGAATTTGAAATATATTTAACCAAATTAATTATAAATAAAATTATTGTATTTGGAAGTGAATTATGATATAAAGCAACATGAGAATCTTCTTTATAATAGGAAAATGAGTTATTCTATGTGGCATATATACCAAATTAAAGTGTTTCCTTTCAAAATCTCTCAAATCTCATGCATTTGCAATGATTTACCATATCTCTATTATTTATTAATTAATTAATTATTACATTCCATATTTCCATATAAAGATTCATTAGTCTTAATAAATATAATTAATAGTAAACACACACACACACATATATTTATATATAATATTAACTTTACACATAATCTAAATTAATAAATTTTTTTATTTATTT
The DNA here is from genome assembly GCF_028751815.1 of Salvia miltiorrhiza. Taxonomy (NCBI): domain Eukaryota; kingdom Viridiplantae; phylum Streptophyta; class Magnoliopsida; order Lamiales; family Lamiaceae; genus Salvia; species Salvia miltiorrhiza. The sequence continues at coordinate 10,143,865 of NC_080389.1, forward strand.
TATCTCGGTAAAAATTAGATTTACATGTCTGATAAGAAAACAATTACTCCCTCCGTCCCGCTCCAAATGTCTCCTTTCTTTTGGGCACGAAAATTAAGAAATGTGTATAAAGTAGATAAAGTAGGTATAAAGTAGATAAAATGAGTTGGCGAAAATTATTTAAATATTAAGTATAGAGAGAGAGTGTTGCCAAAAAAGGAAATGAGACATTTGGACTGGGACGGAGGGAGTATAATTTGTATATGATAAAGGATTTTAATTCAATGTTCGTAATTAGATGTATATTTGTTATTAATACTCCCTCCGTCCGCGATATCGTTTCCACATTGTGGATGGCACGGGTTTTAAGAAAAGTGATGGATAGTAGTGGATATGTAGTGAATGGAGTTTGGGTCCCACTATTGTTGTGAGTGGAAGTTTGTGAACCCTACTTCTATAAATGGAAGTGGAAACGATCACTACAAAAAAATCGTATATTACCGACGGCGAAATGCCGTCGGTAACAAAAGACGGCCGCCGGTAAATAGTGTTACCGGCGGCGTTACCGGCGGCAACTCGCCGTCGCTAAACGGTTCGTCGGCAACTCCATTACCGACGGCGATCGGCCGCCGCCGGCAATTAACGGCGGCGAAGCCGCCGGCATTTCCGCCGTTAAATACCGCCGTTGAACGGCGGAGACTTGCCGGAAAATTACCGACGGCGTTTGCCGTCGGTAATTAGCGGCGGCGAGATCACCGTCGGTAATTTCCACCGGACGGTGGTGGCGCACACGCCGGAGTTGTTCAAGGTATTACCGAGGGCAAAATGCCGTCGGTAATTACCGACGGCATTTGCCCTCGGTAATATTTTTTAATTTTTTATTTTTATTTTTTATTTTATTTATTTATTTTATTTATTTATTTATTTTATTGTATATCCACAATTTATTTCGGTATTTATACAGTATTGCATAATTTAGACGAACTTCCCAGTCGGTCACCCATCTTAGTTGTGCTCTAAGTCAAGCACGCTTAACATTGAAGTTCTTTTCGAATGGTCACCAGTACAGAACACTCGTATTATTGATATATATAGTATCTATTAATTCATTTAAAGTCTACTTCAATATACAATATCATATATATTCATAACCTTAGAATATGTCGAGATGATATACAAAAAATGTTGTTAATTACGGATTGGGCTCGTTTCCGTTCTTATTTTTATGTCGGAAAAATATTTATTAATTAATTTATTATTAATTTTCGATTTTTTTTTTTTTTTATCAATCTAGTTTATACACCATTCATAACCTTAGTGTTGATTGATGAGTGATTCTTACTAAGAATCTTGAATTCTTAGTAATAATATTGGATTAGTGATGATTGATGAGTGAATCACTAATCAAATTAACATTCTTAAGTTATAATTAATTATAAGATTCTTACTAAGAATCTTGAATTCTTAGTAATAATCTTGGATTAGTGATGATTGATGAGTGAATCACTAATCAAATTAACATTCTTAAGTTATAATTATAAGATTCTTACTAAGAATCTTGAATTCTTAGTAATAATCTTGGATTAGTGATGATTGATGAGTGAATCACTAATCAAATTAACATTCTTAAGTTATAATTATAAGATTCTTACTAAGAATCTTGAATTCTTAGTAATAATATTGGATTAGTGATGATTGATGAGTGAATCACTAATCAAATTAACATTCTTAAGTTATAATTAATTATGAGATTCTTACTAAGAATCTTGAATTCTTAGTAATAATCTTGGATTAGTGATGATTGATGAGTGAATCACTAATCAAATTAACATTCTTAAGTTATAATTATAAGATTCTTACTAAGAATCTTGAATTCTTAGTAATAATATTGGATTAGTGATGATTGATGAGTGAATCACTAATCAAATTAACATTCTTAAGTTATAATTATAAGATTCTTACTAAGAATCTTGAATTCTTAGTAATAATCTTGGATTAGTGATGATTGATGAGTGAATCACTAATCAAATTAACATTCTTAAGTTATAATTATAAGATTCTTACTAAGAATCTTGAATTCTTAGTAATAATATTGGATTAGTGATGATTGATGAGTGAATCACTAATCAAATTAACATTCTTAAGTTATAATTATAATATTCTTACTAAGAATCTTGAATTCTTAGTAATAATCTTGGATTAGTGATGATTGATGAGTGAATCACTAATCAAATTAACATTCTTAAGTTATAATTATAAGATTCTTACTAAGAATCTTGAATTCTTAGTAATAATCTTGGATTAGTGTTGATTGATGAGTGAATCACTAATCAAATTAACATTCTTAAGTTATAATTATAAGATTCTTACTAAGAATCTTGAATTCTTAGTAATAATATTGGATTAGTGATGATTGATGAGTGAATCACTAATCAAATTAACATTCTTAAGTTATAATTATAAGATTCTTACTAAGAATCTTGAATTCTTAGTAATAATATTGGATTAGTGATGATTGATGAGTGAATCACTAATCAAATTAACATTCTTAAGTTATAATTATAATATTCTTACTAAGAATCTTGAATTCTTAGTAATAATCTTGGATTAGTGATGATTGATGAGTGAATCACTAATCAAATTAACATTCTTAACTTATAATTATAAGATTCTTACTAAGAATCTTGAATTCTTAGTAATAATCTTGGATTAGTGTTGATTGATGAGTGAATCACTAATCAAATTAACATTATTAAGTTATAATTATAAGTTACTTACTAAGAATCTTGAATTCTTAGTAATAATATTAGATTAGTGATGATTGATGAGTGAATCACTAATCAAATTAACATTCTTAAGTTATAATTATAAGATTCTTACTAAGAATCTTGAATTCTTAGTAATAATGTTGGATTAGTGATGATTGATGAGTGAATCACTAATCAAATTAACATTCTTAAGTTATAATTATAAAATTCTTACTAAGAATCTTGAATTCTTAGTAATAATCTTAGATTAGTAATAATCAATGTTTAAATTTTCACTTGTATTTCAATATATATTTGATTTCAATGTTTTTGTATTTTTATCTTTGATCAATTTATTAGATGATAAATGAAAAAAAATGAAAAAAAAATGAAAAAAAAATGAAAAAAAAAAATTAAAAAATAAAAAAAGAATTAAAAAAAATAAAATTAATTACCGACGGCATTTGCCGTCGGTAATTAGCATTTGCCGTCGGTAATTAGCGGCGAAAAAATGCCGTCGGTAACGTTGGCCGGACGGCGGTTGTGCTATCGCCGGATGTCACCGGCGGTGGCAATCAGCGGTGGCCGATTGCCGCCAGTAAATACCGACGGCAAATGCCGTCGGTAATAAATAATATATATGTATATTAATATATATTTAAATTAGCGACGGCGTAACCGCCGCTAATTAGCGGCGGCCGTTTTGCCGTCGGTAATTCGCCGGTAATAGTCAAAAGGCGGGTCGCCGTTTTTGCCGCCGCCGTGCCGTCGGTAATTGCCGGCGGCGGCGCCGCCGTCGGTAGTTTTCGTCGCTATTTGCGCGTTTTTTTGTAGTGGATATCGCGGACAGACCGAAATGACAAATGTGGAAACGATATCGCGGACGGAGGGAATATATATATAGGGTTGAGTTCAACAAAGAATTATATTTTATTCATCATGAACAAATCTATATATTTTACGAACAGATCAACATAACTAATGAACAGACGTATTTAGTAAAAATATAGAAAAACTCGCCACCAGCAGGATTCGAACCCGAGTCAAATTGTTGTTCATGCGGTACATTGATCTGTTCATTAAAATTATAGATCTGTTCGTTTTTATTTTACGAATTCTCTATTCTCCACAATATTTAGCTTCTTTGTTGAACCCTTCTAGGGAGTGGTTCTATTGAGAAGCTATATATTGTTGAGAAGTTGAGAAGCAATCTAATAGATGAACATGTCAATACATTTTGATGAACATGACAATTAGACCCCAAATCAATAAATTCTTTGAACATACCAAATAGAACTGACGAACATACGAATCTATTTAATTTGTTAAAAAATACGACATCGCTAAGGATCGAACCCCAGATCAAACCCGCGTTCATAAAAATATATTGACATGTTCATCTATTAGATTTCTTCTCAACTTCTCAACAATATATAGCTTCTCAATTGAACCACTCCCTATATATATATATATAGGGGAGGGCTAAAATAAAAACACTTTTTAGCATATAAAATAGGATCCAACAACAACCCTTAGATCTATTTAATCTGATGGCTGAGATTAATCCTAAATATAAGCCGTAAAGTTCACGGTTTATTAACATAGGACAAATCAGTAAATTCAACTTTTAACCAAACTGATTTTCCTTAATTATAGTGGTATCAATTATTATGTTTATTATTTCCATATACGATTAAACATTAAAGATTTCATAATCTTAAACCTACGCATTTTTTAGTCAACACTCTTCAAAATCATTTTATGATTGCAACATATTTACATAATATTTTTTGAATTCACATAGTATACGCACTAATGTTGCATGTTGAACAAATTTTTGTTTATTCAAATTCGTACGTCATTGTGTAGCAATTCGTATTACAACATTTTGTCGTTCTTTCCATATCTAATAAAATCTTTAAACTCTATCTCCTAACCTAAACTTCAACGAGCAGTATTTTTTTTCTACAGATTTGTATAGTGACGTATTGTATACACATAATCTCATGAACTATGCATAAATATATTACAAACTCATTATTTCCGTAAAACAATTCTCTTATCAATTACGCATATTTGAAATTCGTAATAGCATTACTTATAATTCGTGACTACATTAAAAACTTCCCAAGTTACAACATTACTTTCAGATTGAGCATAAATTAAATTCGCAAAGTATTAAATATAATTCGTAACAAAAGAACTTTCAATTCATGCATAGAATGAAAATTTTCCATGAATTATAATAAAATTAATAACTTCACACCTCTGAAATTCGTAACAACATTACTTATAATTCGTGACTACAATAATAATTTCCCAGAGTACATCATTACTTCCACTTCGAACATAAATTAAATTCGCAAAGTATTAAATATAATTTGTAACAAAAGTACCTTCAATTCGTGCATAGAATGAAAAAATTCCATGTTACATGAATTAGATTGTGTAAGTTATGAACCACACGCAGATAGTTTTTCTTGTTTTTTTTTTGTCTGTGCTCTTTGGGTTCCTTAGGTTTCTTTCGTTCTTTTAATAAAATTTTCATTTCATCTATTGTTCTGATTTATAGTTCTAGAGGCATTGAGTGTTTTTGTCATTTTTATGGCATGAAATAATATAGTCATTGATGACACACACAAAATAATTTAAAATTCTGAATATTTGTCCTTTCAATTCATAGAAAAATAAATTATAATTCGTAACAACTATTTAAATTATTTTATCCTACCATGTGTAAAAAATATTTTTTTCTAAAAAATCATTCGTGTATAATTCGTTGCACAATAAAGAATAATTCGTAATAACACGTGTTCCATAATTAGTAATAATGAATAATCTCATTATCTAATGAATCTCAAATCCTCAAAATTATGGAATAATTTTCACCATTTGAATATCTATTGCACACAACTACCCAATCAATAATAAAATAACCTTCATTTATTCAGTTGGAATATAATATAAAACATCTAGATGCATCCTCAAAATAGGTATGAACGTGAGGCATAAAAATATCCACCAACTTATCATCTAAACTCTTCCTAAAATATTCATCCTCAAGTAGTGCAACATCAACAGAGTTTATAAAACATGACATATCATCTCTATGCTTCACATAAAACCTCCACCATCTTTGTCAAATTTTCCAATGGCGACAGTCTCCTGACCTCAGGTAAAGGAATTGGTTCCATCAACACGCCATCGCCAAACCCACCAGAATTAATTCCCACCGTCTCTCTATCTCTAAGCTTCTTGCTACTCCAGTTCCTAAAAAGTGGAAAATCCCTACGCACATTGCAATTTGCCCAACGAACCTTATCCATATAGAATATCTGTCAATGACATGTAGAATCAAATTACAAATCTCAATATATCAAACTACGAATCAGATAGGTTACGAATTTCAGTAAATCATATTACAAATTAGATAGTAAGCATAAAAGGACTACTTTATGTCAAATAGCAACCAAATAACACCTAAAATTAAATTTGACATTAAGCATAAAGTGACTACTTTTATGCATCAGACAGTAAACATAAAAGGTTTACCTTATGTCAATTAGCAACCAAATAACACCTAAAATCTCATTACGAATGTCAATAAATCAGATTACAAATTAGACAAGTTACAAATCTTAATATATCAAAATATGTATCAGATAGTAAGCATAGAAGGACTACTTTATGTCAAATAGAAACCGAATTACACCAAAAAAATACATTACGAATGCAAGTAAATCAGATTACGAATCAGACAGGCTACGAATCTCCGTGTTTCTCTTTTCCCTTTGATTTGTTGTTGGCTGCGAATAAAATTCTCCAAATCAAAAAATACACAACAAATTAACAAAAAAGTAGACAATACGAATCGTAACAAATAGAACTAAATTCGTAACAAAAATCCACTGTTACGAACCTCTAGTCCCATTCTTCGTCTTCCCCACATTTTATATGATACTATATTATCACATCTCCCTGATAATATATTCTACAACTGTAAACTTACAATTCGTAACCAAATAATAGTGATTTAAACTTATACAAATTTGTTCATCTACACTCATCTACGCATCCCATGAACTCATTTATTCAAGTAAATCCAAATTCGCACCATACCTATGATTAAGATAAACATGCGCACATAAATCCAAAATGAAAAAAAATCGATTACTGGAATCAATCGGAAACTATACCCCCAAAACTCAAAAACCCAAATTTGGACCACACACATAAAAAAATCAAAGCATAATAAAATCAGATGAAGACATAAGACCCACAATCGTTTCAAGACAAGGGGGACATTCTAAAATTTGACTAATTCTTCACATAAGGAACCGATTATTCACAACAATCCAAGAAATTTAATAGAGAGAGAGAGAGAGATTGCAGATGGGTTCCGCTGTAAAACAAACCACGAATCTTCACCCACTTTAAAAAAAAAAACAAAGAAACAACCCACTGTAACGAACCTCAAGATCCACCCTTCGTTTTCGCCATTTCGTCTCTTCAAAAACCCTAGATTCGCCGCCTTCTCTATGCACTGGGACTGAAAGCTTGTGGATGGGTAATATTTTCGTAGCTATTAATTTGAGAGAGAGAGAGAGAGAGAGAGAGAGAGAGAGAGAGAGAGAGAGAGATTTTCAAAATATCAATTAAAGATGCTTGAAAATTCAGAATATCTTCAATGAGATGTGTTGTGTAATATTAATTTGCTCATTAAAATCATTCTCACATGAATCATTTATGATATGGAATAAAAAAGTCTTTCCATAAAAATGGGCGACAGAATCGGAGTAAACAGAGACAGACGGAAGGTCAATTTTATTCCAGACAATTATACCCTTCGTCAGTTTATTGTTACGAATTACAAGTGTATATTGAAAGAATCATCCATCTAATAAATTTAAATCCGGGCCGTTAATTTAAGCTTGATGGGCGGACGGATTTTATACATATTTTATACACTTAAGAGTGTTTTCATTGTAGCCCTACCCTATATATATATATATATATATATATACCCTATATATATATATATATATATATATATATATATAGGGTCAGGTTTTATTGAGAAGCTCAAATGTGTTGAGAAGTTGAGAAGCAATCCAATAGATGAACATGTCAATTAGTTTTTATGAACGCGGGTTTGATTTGGGGTTCGATCCTTGGTGGTGGCGTATTTTTTAACTAATTAAATAGATTCGTATGTTCGTCAGTTATATTTGGTATGTTCAAAGAATTTATTGATCTGGGGTCTAATTGTCATGTTCATCAAAATGTACTGACATGTTCATCTATATATATATATATATAGGGAGAGGTTCAAGAAAGAACCATAAATGAAATAAGACCGGAGAACCATTTTCAGCCATTCGATCATCAAGATCTACGGTGGATGCATCATCTTGTTGGATGAATGCAGATCCTAGGTTCGAATCCTAAAGGGAGCATTTTTTTTTTAATTTTTTTAGTACATTAATTTTAACAGCGAATGCATTAATTTTTACAGTGGATGCATTATATTTGATGGTTCTCCCGTTCTCACAAATAATGTAGTTCTCTCTAGAACCACACCCTATATATATATATATATATATATATATATATATATAGGATCAGCTTCAATAGAAACAACTTTCCTATATAGAGAATAAAGACCAAATCAGAGCCATTGATCTCACCAAAATCAATGAATCAGATTAATCTGAATTCTTCAAGTTTAGAAAATCCCGTAAATTCCTCATTTTCAAATTTTGGGAACCAACGAACATTATTATGAACTTACGAACGACCAGTTTCGACTAACAATGCAAATTAGATATCAAAAAGCATTTTATTAGAACGACCAGTTTCGACTGCGAATGAACGATATTAGCAAAACACGAAACCAGTATTTCAAATACAGAGCAACCAACACTGAAGGATTTTATTTAAATCACATCACACTTTTAATCCCTTACAATCAACTTTAGACCCTAAAGCTCCTACTACATTCTACTCTACCATCTGCCAACATCCAAGGATTAAGGAAAAGAAAGGAAAAAGGGATAAAAAGAAAAAGGTGTAGACACTCTACTGTAGCAGCAGCAGCTCCCCCCCTACTTCCCTCTTCTCTACGGCTGGAGCAGCTGCAAGGCCTCCCATCACCTCCCAATTGCTACCCCTTTCCACGCCCATGCAGCCCAGCCATGCCCAAGTACAGCTAGGCTGTCATTCAGCCACCCTACCGGTACACCCTTCCCATAAGAGTACTCAAGATCGCAGCCAACAAATCTTCCTTTGATAGCCTCATTTCATCAGGCAAGAACTTCATTAGCCTCATTTCATCAGGCAAGAACTTCATTCTCTCTTCCTTTTTGAAAGGAGAAACCTACCAAGGAGAAGAGGAAACTGCCATTGCCTTGCATTCATTGCTCTGCCCACATTCAAGGTGAGATCTTGTGTTTAATTTGTCCACCCCCACCTTGATTCACCTGCAATTACTGAGACAACAGCACCAACTTTATTTCAGTTTCAGTTCATTCAATATTCCATAACCGAAGAGTAAGAGTTTTCATTCAATCTCTGCCAAGACTTCAAGGTAAAACCTTATCTCTAAATCCTCCACTTCCTTCCATTTTAAAATCTACATTTATTGAAAGGAACAAACAATGATTCTATTTCAGCTATTTCCATTCAATATTCGACAACAACCAACCAACAAAACCTTCAAGGTATTGCAGCTATTTCAAGTTCCAGTTATATGCTTCACATTCTATCAGTATGAGTTCAGCTTTAGACGTGCTAGATATGCATTGAACAGCATGATCATTTCAAAGAGATAAATGCATAATCAGTTCACTTCTATATAGAACCAACAGCATGTAACCCTACACCGATTTACGCTTGAGGACCATAGCCATTTACTTAGCACACACAACACCTTTGATTCGTACAAATAGAAAGAATAAAAGTAGGACTTAGCTTCTGAAAAGGGGGGAAGCAGCTGACTGCTCTGCTCAACGTGGCTCCGATTCAGCGGCGGCGAGCGAACGAGGCCAGTCGCCGGACAAACGGGCAGAATCTGGCTTCGATAACAGCCTACGGCCGCGGTGGGCGGCGTCGGAACCAAAGAGAACCGCGACTCGAACCAAGAGAGAAAGAGAGGTCGGGGGCTGGGTGACGAACGACGACTGTAAGTCGCCGGATTTACAGAACCACGGCGGCGGCGATTTCGATTTAGGGGAGGAATTAGGGCACGCCCTTTTTGCCTTGGACGTGTACTATCAGCGAGAGAGGGGATACGAGGAGAGAGGCAGGCACGGCCTCGCCGGACTAGGGCTCGGCGGCAGCCAACGCCGACCAGAAGCGGATCGAGAGAGAGATGTTGAGCGGCGTCTGTTTTTGGGAGAGAAGTTAGGCGTTTTTGAGAGAGAAAGAGAACCGTGAAAATGAGGGAGAGTGAGTGTGTTGGGCCACCTTTTTGGGCCTTGTATTTCTTTAACTTGGGCTGAAGTTTGGTTTAGTAATGGGTCAAAATATGAGCTAAGCTGGGCTGCCTTAATTCTTTCCAGTGGGCCGATTTTTATTTGAGATTATTGGGCTGGAGTTCTTCTTTTAACTAGGCCCAGATTTCCTCACTTTTCTTTTGATGGGGGCCTTTAATTAGATTTAGAGTCATTATTCTTGGGCTGTCATTTCTATTAATTCAAGCCCAACTAAAGACTAGTTCAAGATTTATTTAGTGATAATGGATTTAACTATCTCCTCATAATGGATTAATTAGAGCAGTTTATTAATTAGCAAAACGAGCTTTAATCCTATAGTTGGATTATTATTAGAAATTTCTCGGTTTATTATCTAATAATAATAATAATAAAAAGGAATATGAGCCATGCATAATTATATTACGCATCCTCATTTATTTGAGAATTTCCTCGAATTAAAATCTTACTTTATTTCCTCGTATTAAAGGTCAAGCACAAGAGTTTAAGGCTTAGCCGTGAGTCTCTACTACTACCAGGTGAGCTTTCTACGTATAAACTAAAACCATATATTAGAATTGCTAAGACTTTATGCTTATGAATTTAAATGATATTGTCAATGCCTAAATGTTTTATGTTTTATTATTAATTGCCTATCTGATGTTAATCGAATTCGAATTCTGGATGGGACCGCAAATCCTTTCGGAATTAGTGTACACCTTTGTGATCGTGAGTCATCTAGCGGGTTGGCCGATCATAGTGTCCGTAGAGGGAGGCCTCCCTCTCGGCACGAGTTACTGATATGGTGATTAATGATATAAAATGCCTGCGCGGGTTATTGATGAAAGAAATGATATTATTTTTGGTAAATACGAGTCTTTGAAAGAAAACCCTCGTATCTTACTACTGTTGAAGGCTTGACAATAAAATATTATGCATGTATGTAAATTTCGGTAAGTGTCCACTAAGTACTCCCGTACTTAGCCCTGTATGTATTTATAAATGTGTAGGTTGAGCCGTGATCGGAGATGTAGTGTGCAAGCGGAGCTTTTGTCAATCTATGATGAGAACCTCAGAGTAGAGTATATGTCTTCATACATATACTCAAATTGTTGTCTTTCCGCTGCAAACACTGATTATGCTAAGATATTATGTTATCTTGTCAAACCATTATGTATTATTAACAATGTACTCAAACTCGTTGAGTACCTCTTTTGGATAATATTATGTACGGTCCCCTTGTGGCCTTCTTTGGTATCTAGTTAAGTTCAATTGTTTCCCTTATACAAAGTCGAGTCATCAAGAAGCTAAACATGCCCATTTCCTAATCCCGCTCCTAAATCCCCTCCCTTAGTCGCGGTTTCCCCGAATTTGCTATCCTTAGTAAATGCGGTCGTGACAGTTCGAATTCTGAAGGGAGCATTCTTTTTTTTTTTTTAGTGCATTAATTTTAACAGCGAATGCATTAATTTTTACAGTGAATGCATTAGATTTGATGGTTCTCCCGTTCTCACAAATAATGTAGTTCTCTCTAGAACCACACCCTATATATATATATAATATTTATTTTCTCAATTTTTAGTAAAATTAATTTTAAATTGGGTTTGAATGGAGACATGCACATGTATGTAAACTATAAACAGGTCCGATCATTGATTCACATGTTTGCATAATAAGGCACAAATTTTATAAATTGATTACTTTAAAACAAAATATTATTTTACGTGTAACAAAATAGTTAAAATTTTATTTTTGTTTTTAATAAAATATATCCATGCATTTTATCCGTATCGTGAAGAAAAATATATTTTTCATGTCTAAAAAATTTATTTATTCCAGTTTCGACAATTACAATTAATAATAATAATAATAATAATAATAATAATAATAATAGTAGGTAAATTATGATATTAGTAATTCATAAATGAAGATTTTAGATAAAGAAGAATTGAGGATATGATGTTAAAACATATTTGATATCTTTAATCATGTATCAAACTTATAATAATCTCCATCGAGTGAAGAGTTCATATATATCACCTCATCTCATATTGATTTTTTTATGAGGTTTCACTAAAATAAAACCTATACTCCCTCCGTCCCATTGATCTTGTCATGTATTCATTTTGTTGTTTGTCTCACTGATCTTATCTCATTTCTATAAATAGTAACAATTAGCTAAACAATAAGAATTCTTAATTACATTCTCTCTCCGACTTTATCACTTTCTCTCTCCGACTTTATCATTTTATTACATTCTCTCTCCTATTTTATCATCTTCCATCTCCTACTTTATCAATTTTATAGAGTACTTTATTACCTACACACTTAAAACACTAATAATACTCTCCTTAATAACTGTGCTGAAACCAAATGGGACAAGCCCAATGGGACGGAGGGAGTATAAGAAGAAGCTCTTACTCTAGATGATAATAATCTTTAATTGGCGGAATGATTGAGATTAATACAATTTGAATTGCTTTGTCAATTCAATTTGACTAAATTTATTTAATTAAATACTCATGTCGTCCCATTATTGTTGGCCTATTTTTTTTGGGCACACATGTATTTAGGAGAATGAGTTTGTAGTGTAGAAGTGTGTAGAGGTGTGTGAGGCCACATTGTTTGTAGTGTAAAATTATTACCAAAAGTAGAAACAGACCATTATTAATGGGACATCCCAAAAAAAGAAAAATAGACCAACAATAATGGGACAGAGAGAGTATATAATTTAATTAATTTAATTTTTAAAAAATAAATTATTTCTTCAATTTAATTTGGTCATAAAATAAGTTATTTTGTACTCCCTCCGTCCCAATTCAATAGGTCACTTCCAAAAATGAGAAGTCAACACATAATGTATAAAATGTTGTCAAGTTCAAGCTCCATAGAAAATGATGTTTAGAAGTTAGTTGTGATCTTACAAGCTCCAAATCATACAATCTCACAAGTTAGCTTTGATTTTTGAAGCTCCAGATAGTGATGTTAAAAAAATTGACGCATAAAAGTTTATTTTTTGTATTTCAAAGTCTAGAGAAGATGATGCTCAAAAGTTTGGTAATTAAACGTTAGATGTCATCTTTCGGGCTTTAGATGATGATATGGTCTTATAGGGTTCAGATGAGATGATGCTCATATGACAATTTAAACAATTTGTACAAAATTAATAAAAATACATATTGTCTATATACAATTGACAACAAATGTGACACATTAATCCCTCCATCAAATTTACATTAAAAAAAAAAAACTCTAATCTTACATCGACCTCTTTTAAAACATTATTAAATGAAACTTAACATTTAATTGAGGAATATAGTTGAGATTAATATAATTTGAACTATATTACCTCAAATTAAACAAATTAAAAAAAAATTATATATAAATAATTTATTATACAAAAATAATATTATATAATTTAAATTAATTTTCCATCGAATTTCGACGGGTTACACACTAGTATAATTTTTAACAATATAACACAAACAAAAATAGAGTTAAAGAAAATATTTTGTTGGTTTCAAAAAAAAAATAAAAATTGTTAGAAAGTTATGATTTTTTTTACCTAAGTCCTATACGAGATCGATGTAGTTAGTAAAATGATATACTACATCTCACACATAATCAATATATAGGTCGATTTACAAATGAGTGATATTTTGAAAGTCAGCTCGATCTGATCCATGAACTTAAAATAAATATAACTTGATTACATAATCATCAATAAATTCACTATTCACGCATGCAGTTAGATAATGTCAAATTAATGTTTCAACAAGAACAAGACGCTCCATTTCTTATTACACAAAGACGCAGGAATAACGAAAGATAAGTAAAGTAAGCTTGAGTTTATTCAGTAACTATGTTGATGTGTTGCGGTAGATTCCCAGTCTTCAGCATGGGGCATCGAACGATTCGGAGATGTTTGAGCTTCGGCATTCCACCTTCTTCTATGATGACGCTCTTCAGTCCAGACAAATCTCGAAGGACCAGGGCTTCGAGACAGGGGAACCCATCGCACAAAACTAGCATCATTTCACCCGAGTAAGCATGCGTCTGTAACTTGAGGAAGAGCAGCTTTGGAAGCTTACCCAGCTCTGCCATCGGATCATCATCTAACCCGGTAAACATCAACGTGAGGTGAGAGAGATTTGGAGGAAACATACTCGCAGTTGGACATTTGGACATCTTACCATACAGTTTAAGTTTGGTGAGATTGGTGAGCTGCGGCACAGCTAATGCTATGTCAGTAACATACTGAAGCCCACTTAAGTGAAGTATGACAAGATTCTGCATCTTCTCCAATGAAGCTCTTACTTTGATCAACTCTTCACACTGTCTCCTTTTTACATGAAACTCTATGCCTAATTCACGAAGATGGCAACTACTCGTTAGAGTTGATATGCACTTCATCCAATCCTTGTGCCTTATTCGTCTCAAACACTCAATATTTTTCCACATGTTTATGTTTGTCAGTCCACGGAAAAGCCATGCCCTGAAGTAACGTAGACTGTCCATTTTCAACGAAACTAGTCTTGGGCAATATACCATGCAAAATTTCATGTCAAGAACCTCGAGGTTTCTAAGATGATCAAACCAGCTTGGGAGCTTCATTTTGCCAAATCCGTGTATTCTCAAGCACTTTAATCCAATCAATAACCGAAAAGAGTTGGGCAATCCTTCAAAGTCAATGCGGTTAAGCTCGAGTGTCTTAAGGAGTTGATAGCTCTTCATGTAATGAGATCGAATGGTGGGTATATAGCCATTATGTAGGAAAAGAGAGCGTACATGCTTATTTTGATTCGACGAGGAAGTCTCAAGATTTTCTTCATAGACAACACGATGGCGAGGTTTATACGATGATTCTGATGAAATCCCCTTTTCCCCTTTTACTATCTCCAGTCCTATTTCCTCCTTTGCTTTTCTTAAGCAAACCTCGCGAACAAGATCATGGAGGCGACAACTTTTGACTTGATCATATATGTTTAGATCTTGAATTTGAACCATGCTTCGATTGATCAGCTCATTTAAATAACCTCTTGCTTTCTCATCAGGTGTTGTGCTTCCTTCCTGATGGATCAACCCTTGTGCATCCCATATGTTTACTAGCCTTTTTGTTGGGATAGTAACGTCTTCTTTAAAAAAGGCTAGGCACAAGAAGCACGATTTTAATTGGGGAGACAAATTCTGATAACTCAACTCCAAAATTGTTGATACGCCACTTTCAGTCCTTCCCAAGTAAGAGTTTATTTGGTGAAGAACTTGTTCCCAGCCACTCTTGGTTTTAGTTTCCATGAGTAAGCCTCCTACCACACTGATAGCTAATGGTAGACCATGGCATTTTTCCAAGATTTGATTGCCCACACTCTCGAATTCTTCTGGACATTTGCCAATTGTGTTACCAATGAATGCTTTCTTCAACAACAATTCCCAGCTCTTTTCGGAGTCTAAGGGACTCATCTTGTGCACGTATTGATCATACTTTGTAATAATCTTGTTGCGAGTTGTAACCAATAATCTACTTGATTTATCTGTCCATGAGAGCAATACTTGATTAATTTAGAAAAACACAACAGTTCAACGGTTCCAGCAGTCTCAGTTTATTTTGTTTTGTATGTATGATTTGTATCTATCTTGGAAAATATACAAGTGAAACTACGAAACACTAAAAGAAAGTCCAAATTTGTCAACTAAAGTGAACATTTTTATTCAATCATTGTCATATCATTGTAAAAGTAGATTTAGGCTCTCATAAAATAAAGTTTTTTTTTTTTTTTTTTTTTTTTTTTTTTGACACTGGCTCCCATAAAATAAAGTTATTCAATATATTTCTAAACTAAACTTTTCTTATATAAAAGGTTACGATGGATAGGGCAGTACTATTCAGACGCATATTGGGGGCAGCCATAAGGCCGATGTTTTAAACAAACCGCTGATTTTCTCGTTTTCAGTACTATCTATACTTTGGACAAATATGGATTATTTTTACGTAAATGTTCAATGTTTCTAAATTTCCTATATAACTTAATTTTCCACAGAATCTGACCCTATATGTATGAAAAAATTACTGACATGTTCAATGTTCATAGGGTCAAGTTCTATGGAAAAATAAGTTATATAGGAAATTTAGAATCGTTGAACATGCCAATAATTTTTTATGAACATACCACTAATTTTATTGAACGTTTGAAGTTTGAATCCTGAATACGGTCATCACAATTACCGAAATATTCATTAAAATCTGAATCCAATACACACACAGAAAAGACAACATAAAAAATTACCGTGCATTGGATATTGAAACATAAATATTTGGCTTAGATTACTATATTGTGCACTACGTGCAAAAAATATAACTATGTACTATTCACTTCACGTGTAGTTAAAAACCACATCATTTAGAGGATTCAACTGATGTAAGGTTAAAATTAAAAAATGGGAGACATAATTGATAATAGCATTTGCACCCGTTTAGTACACGAAAAACTTTATATATTTTTTTATACATAAAATAGATATTAACTTGATTATGATATAGTAAAAAACTATAAATACAATTAAAAATATAATGTTAAGTGAATATACTTGTGCTAGCTATAGAAAAATAAATTATAATAATAAAAAAATTGATATAAAGAAAAAGCAAAAAAATTAGGAAAATAAAATAAGTTAAAAGAAAAAATAAAAAATGTACTTATTCGAAAAAAAATTATAGTTGTAATATTTAAACAAATATAATTTTTAAAGTTGTAATATTTAAACAAATATAATTTTTATAATTAAATCAAATATATAAAATATATCAAACTAAAGCTCTTTTCGTGATCTTAATTTGATATGCATATCAAATATTTTATAATTAGCCTATTTTTACAATTTTAGAAAGAAAAAAAAAAAGATAAAGAAAAAAAATATAGTATATAAATTCGATCAAAGCAAACTCCAATTTGTTAAATTGAATCCCAATTTGATCAAATCAAACTCCAATTAGTGAATTGAATTACCAATTTGATCAATTCAAGCTCCAATTTGATCAACTCAAACGGACGATAGCTCAGTCGAATTGGGAATTTCGAAATAGATTCCTCAATATGATGAAATCAAACTCCAATTAGCTAATTAGATTGGGGATTTCAAAATTGAGTCGCCAATTTGATCAATTGAAGCTTCAATTTAATCAATTTGAATGAGTGGTAACTCAATGAAATTGGGGATTACAAATTTGAATCCCCAATTTGATGGTTTCAAATAGGGGCTAGCTCGATCGAATTGGGATTTCAAAATTGATTCCCCAATTTAATAAAAATCGAATTCCAATTAGCTAATTGAATTTGTTAGTTTAAAATTGTGTCACCAATTTGATCAATTCAAACTCCATTAATTTGATCGATTCGAATGGGTACCGCTCAATGGAATTAGGAATTGCAAAATTGATCAATTCGATGAATTGTCTGAAATTAAATAAAAAATTAAAAACTATGAATTGTAAATCTGAAATTAAATTTAGAAAATAATGAATAGTAATTTGTGTGGGTAAAATCGAAAATTACTGAAAAAAATTAAATATAAAACCTAATAAATAATTAATTTTCACATAAATAGAATTTTTCATATATATTACACTTGGATGGCATAGAATGAAAAACAAATTAATTAGAATAGGAAAAAGTGAATGGTTACCTTGTCGATTTGGGAAAGCAGTGATGAGAGATTCCAAATGTTCCTTCTCCCAAACATCATCCAGAACTATGAAATATGATTTGCCCTCCAATTGCTTATGAAGCATTTCTTTAAGCTTTTGTAGTAGATACTGCTTGTCCTTGGTTGACTCCTCCAATTCACGCACCTTTTGCTTGTCAGAGCCCAACAGCTCGAAGATAAGCTGCTTGATCGTCTCTTGTGGTGTAAATTCACTCGACACCACAACCCAACCACGGCGGTCGAATGGACCAGCAACGACGTCGGGGTGGTTGTATATTTCCCGGGCAAGTGTGGATTTCCCGATCCCACCCATGCCCTCTAACACCGCAATGCAAAGCCCTTTCTTCTCCTCACACAAAATCGATTCATGCAGCAGCTTTTCCACATCATCTTTAACGCCCACAAGGTGTTCGTCTTTTTGCCAAGGGCACAACCGCCGCCGCGATTCAACTTCCCATCTCGATGCCGACTCGGCTGCCTCTCCGAGATCCTTGATCCCATACCTTTCGCGACTTTTATCAATGGCATCAAGCCTATCTCGGATCGACTCAATCTCATCTCCAATTTTGTCGAGATGGTACATACGCTTTGGAGAGCTTGTACATCTTTTGAGGAGCCCCCAATTCTTGGCACTCTCAATGTTGAGAAGGAAGATCTCGATGGTATCTTCGGCATCTTGAGCCAACTCTCTGATACTCGAGATCCAATTACGCACCCTCTCCTCTTCAAATTGCTTTTTGTTGGCGTCTTTGAGAAAGGATTGCATCATCTTCAGCTCCTCTCTCAGCAACTCCACCTTTCCCTCGACGCCTCGCAGGAATTTAACTTTCTGGATGAGCAGATTGCCCAGTAGTTCGACCAAAGATGAGATTGCCGCTTCCGCTGCCATAATGATCGATCACAAAATTGCTCTCTAAAATTTTCCGTTGCCAATCTTTTCACGATTTTAGGGCTTAAATATGGCAAACAAGCTAACACTTTTATTCAAAACTTCATAAGGGCGTAAAGTAAACATTCCAAACAAGTTACCATTTCTAATCTTCGTAAGGCTGTTAAGTAAATATGCCCGACAAATTTAAAGGTAGGACAGTAAAATATAAAAAAGTACTAAAAGATATAAAATTCTTAAACGCACAACAATAAAATATAAAAAAGTACAAATGTAAAAATTCAACAAGGCATCAATTTTAGATATAGTAATTGCACGTGTTGATGTTGCACAATTAATAATATAATGTTATTTTAGATATTTTTGCATATCAATTTTTTGTTGCACATATTTTATTATTATTAATGTTTTAGTTTATTTTGCTATTTCATACAGATTTTATGCAACTTGATTTGGATATATACCACGGATGTGGAAGATGTTTACGTTCCTGAATGTGATGATTCTTTGAAACCCAAAATAGGTCAAACATTTGCCACTCTTGAAGATGGTATGGATTTCTACCGTGCATATGGAGCTGCTCGTGGATTCACTATGCAATTATAATTAGTGCAAAATGCAATTTTGAAACTCTAATGTCTATTTAATTTTTGAAAACCAACTATCCAATTTCATATATGCATTTTCGATAGTCAACTATGCAATTTAATCTATGAAATACAAACCAATAAATGACCTATGCACTCCATCCAAGAACAATGCAATTACAATTTCATCTTGTGCAACACAATTAGGATTGTGCATTTAAGAATCTATGCAATCACCAACTATGCACCAAATATAAAAACTTATGCAATTACGATCTATGCAATTAAGAATATATGCAATCATCAACTATGCACCTATATAAGAACTTATGCAATCTAACTGTACAACACAAATGTGATGTTGTGCACTTGAAACTATAAGCAACGAAATAAATTTTGCAATTTCAACATCTCAACCCCCACTCAATACAAAAACACATTTAATTACACAATAGATTCAATGAACTCCGAAAAAAAAAATATTCCCCATCTAATCACAATGAACAAGCCACAAAATATAATTTATGCATCTTAAATTTCTAACTACGCATCAAAATATGCAACTAATAAAAAAAATGAAACTATGCAACACTACAAGAATATAAGGGTTTTAGCCACACATAATTAGCCACACATAATTATGTGTGGCAATATACCCACACATAATTAAATATGTGTAGGTAAATTCATTAGACAATTTTAAATAATTAATGACATTTAATTATGTGTAGGTAAAAATATTTAGTCACATTTATTTTTTTATTTTTTATTTTTCGTTTAACTCTTAATATATTTAATGATGACGTGGAAATTTTAGCCACACATAATTTGTCACACATAATTATGTGTGGCAAAATACCTACACATAATTGAATATGTGTAGGTATTTTCATTAGACAATTTTAAATAATTAATGACATTTAATTATGTGTGGCTAATTTTTTTTACTCACATTTATTTTTTAAATTATTTTCTTGTTGAACTCTTAATATCTTATATGCTTACGTGGAAAATTAACAAAAAATATTAGCCACATAATATGTGACACATAACTAGATATGTGTGGGTAAATTCATTAAATATTTTTAAATAATTGGTGACATTTATTTATGTGTGGATAAAAATATTTAATCATTTTTATTTTTTATTTTTAAAATAATCTAAATCTCAAATTTTCTTACGTGGATTAATATGTTATATAATCTCTAGTTATTATTTATTAATATTCAAAATATTTCACTTTCCCACATCCTTTTTTTTCGAAAACCATTTTCCCACATCCTTAACGTGAAATATTTCATTTACCCGCCCTGTATTGCGCCAAAAACTCCTTCAAAAAAATGAAGGACGGGCGGTTTCGATGTAGAGGATGAGAGCAACCATCATGAAGTACTATCTAGCAACATACAAACAAACCCTAGCACCACCACTTCAAGCTGCATATTGTTTCATCAAATTCACCCCAAACCCACCAATCAAACCCGAAGCTAATCCCGCAAACCAACCCAAATTAGCAATTCCCAATACGCGAATACCCTGTTCCACTAAAACCAGACAAACAATCCCCCGGGGAAAAATTTCTAGCAGATTGGATGGAGCGGCGAAGATGAAGATTTAGAATAAAATATTGTGGAGAAATATTTTCAGGCAACTTAGGCTTTGGGAAAATGTTTGGAGGCGTATTCTGGTTATTTTCAGGCAATTAGAGAAGTGGCGCCAACGGTGAAGCAGTTGTTGGTAGAGAAGGTAAATTGTTTTAAGGAGAACTTTTTTCCTTTTATGTCATTTAGAATTTTGAGAGGTGGGGGTCAGTGTAGCTAAAGGGAATCGGGTGTTGGAATGGATTTCGCTGTAATTTACATTTGGATTGAATTTATATTTGCTACATTCCACATACTTGACATTATCAGTAATCATGGTATTGTGTTTATGATGCTTCTTATGGTTTAAGCACTTGAATGTGCCGCTTTTTTTTTTTAACTAAAAGTATCTTTCTATCCTCATATTTCAGATATTGAGAGAAATTATATCACATAGCGCAGTTGTAGTTGATAGTAGTTATAACATCTAATTTTATAGAAGTCTTGTGACTTGGTAAGCTGTTTAATGTGGAAAATTTGTGTATAAATTCTGAATTTCAGGAAAAGACAATCTTGAAGAAATTGACTAGCCAACTCCTTATATTTTGATGCTCAGACTTCTCAAGGCTGCTCAATTTGACACAAAGGTATAGGATCAAGTAAAATTTGTGAAATATTGTACACTTTGTTGGAGATTATGACTTGATACTGTGAATTTTTCTTTCTAAGACTTTGAGTATGTTTGTGTATCTTTAAATGTATATGTATTTAAAATACCAGCTGCTAAGTATGCTTTGGTTTTTCTAAATTTAGCTACACTGAATAAGAGGGTGCTTCTAATTTCTTCCGACATTTTAAAACATGACATTTTTACTTCAGACTTTGATCTTTGATAACTATTAGTAACCTAAAGATATCCCTACATCATATATGCATACACAGTATGGAAAAGTATACATTTCAAGCACTGGTAAGTAACTTTTCAGTTTCTTAAATAAGCTTTTCAATATTAATGCGTTGATGATGATTCCTGGAAGTTTGAAATAGGATACTTGCACTCTGATATGATTTATATGCAAGTATGAGTATTTATGTCTGCTGCAAGTCAGACTCTTTCATTGTTTGCTTCATGGATATGCATATTTATTAATTTTGTTTCTTTTACTTTCTATTAGGCCGTAGATGTCTATAAATCATAAATGGGTTAGCACTTTCTAATTCCTGATGCTCTTAACGTATTACATTAACTTTTGACTTATGCGTGGTCTATTTCTACTTAAGGTTGGATGATGGATGGATCAACAAATAGTTTGACCAATTTTATACAATCTAACAATAAGTTTGCTAAATAAAGAACTAGAATATTAGTTAGATTTTACATTTCTTACTCTAGTAGAGTTTATGTATTGTGCTTTTATTGCATAGAGATGAAGTTTATAATCATTTCATTGCCAATAGGATTGATTCAGAATAAGAAAAACAGAAAGAGAAATACAAGCAATGAAATTTAACTGAAATGAATGACTGAGTTTCTAGATCAAGATTTCTCTCGTGATTTAATGCATAGTGAAATCCTCTGCTAACATTCCTTTTCCCCACTTTGACTTTTATTTGCTTTTCAACTATAAATATTGAGTCTGCATAATGATATTAATGTTTTATTTTCTAGAGTGGTTCCTCTTTGATGACATATTATTATTTTCTCAATTATATATTGAACAGATGTTGGGTTGCTATAATTTTAAAAAGTGTGAATTATTTGTTTGTATCTTACCATGTGTATTCTAATAATGTTGTGTTTCTATGATTTTAACAGGAATAAAGGATGGAATTGTCAATATGAAGTTAACCAATAATTGCAATGTACGTTGGTTTGCTTGTGGTGAAGGAGGAGTTTGAAAGAAAATCAAAAGTGTTTGATGAATTGTATAATTATTTAGACATGTAAAGCTTTTTGTAGTTGTCATGTAAATATTGTGTACTTTAACATTATTAAATATTAATAATGAAATATATTTTTTTAAATCTTGTTATTTTTTAATGCGTTGCACTACACTTAATTTAGGATTTTTTAAACAAGTTAGGATCATATTATATTTTACTAATGTAAAATGTAATATGATAATAATATTATATATCAAATCAAAATTAAAATATTTATAATTTTAAAGAAGTTTTACCTACACATAAATTATACATTTACCCACACATATAAATAGCCACATATACATACATGTCAGCTTCCACGTCATTTCCACCTCATCATTATATTTTACCAAAACATTATTAACCACACATAAAATATATATTTGGTGACATATATATGTGTAGGTAAATGTTTAGTGTTTTACCTACACATATATGAATGTGTGGGTAAAATCCTTTCTTTACAAAGTTTTACCCACACTCGTTGACATTTAAATTATGTGTGGGTAAAAAACAATATTCACACATAAGTACATTTTTAGCCACACGTCAATGTGTGGCTAAAACCCTTGATTTCTTGTAGTGCAACTCAAACAAGCAACTATGCAAACTAAATTTCAAAGTGAATATGAATGTTAAAAACTACAAAAACCCGGATTCGGTTGTCGCCGGTACTAAATCTGTCGACAGAAAGCTAAATCGTCCCCGTCAGATGCGTTATTCACCTCCCTCGCCGTCGCCGCCTTAGCCCAAAGATGCACAGGAACGCGTGCCTTCCTCCGTTGGATTTAACGTCTCTCGTCGTCGCCGTCGCCGGGTTTTCAACAGCACAGCGAATCAACCGACGTCTGGTTCGATTTGCATCCGCCAACGTCTGGTTTCAAAGTCGCCGCCCACAACTCGCCGTCGATTTGCACAGATCGACAGTTCGAATTGCACAGACGTCGCCACCTTCTACAGATCGATGGTGCCCCCTTTCTTCCTTTCTCCCTAAATTGTCGCCTGAATTGCACAGACGTCGGACCAAACTCTCCCTCAATCGCCGTCGTCGAATTCTCTCTCGTCTACTATGGTGTGCAAACCCTAGGTGAAATTTACAAAGTGAAAGTGAATTACCAAAGTGAAATACGTCTAAAATATTTAATGGTTGTATTACATTGTTACCCTTTTAATTTATTTTACATTTAAATTAATAATTAAAATGTGCATCTGCAGATTAATCTCATCCATCTATTTTAACTAAATCAATGGTTGTAATTGGTTCCTAGTTTTCATCTTAAGGGGGTTTCTATGTTAACCTCAACCTATATATATATATATATATATATATATATATATATATATATATATTTAATTGCACATGGTTAGCCAACCACCAAACGTGCAAATGATGTGGACACGGGAAACGTCACACATACACACTAGATTTTTTTTAATTGATGTGGCAGCCATGTAAAAAATTATAATTTTTTTTCCTATTAAATTCGAATTTCTAGATTTTTTATTAAGGTACTAATTTCAAAATTAGATAAAGGACCCAAAATCAGTGTGTTAATTAAAAATTTTGGAAATTCGAATTTAATAGAAAAATAATACTCCCTCCGTCTATCAAAAGTATAACACTTTTGGTGCATGGCATAGGTTTTAATAAAATTGGTGGTGGTTTTTATGCAGTAGAGAAAGGATCCCACGAAGGTGATATGAGTACGAAGGTGTGGAAGAACCCTATTCCAAACAAAGTCAAGCTTACCGGATGGAGAATTTTGAAGAACAGAATTCCGACGTGTGACAATCTCTTGAGAAGAAATGTGATGTTGTGTGAAGTCGAGGTGGGATGTAACGCCTGTTTTCATCGGCAGGAATCCACGAACCACGTGTTGATCCACTGTCCAAAGACCTCAAAGGTATGGGAAGCAATCTTTCAATGGCTCGGAGTTAGCATGGCGCAGCCATATGACGTGCCCTCGCACTTTCAGTTCTTTACTAGTTTGAGTGGCCGGAAAAGAAATAAGAAGCTCTTGATGGCTCTTTGGTGTTGTACTACTTGGCTTATTTGGAAAATGCGTAATGAGAGTAGATTTGAGAACAAAAGATGGGAGAGTGGAAACTTGCTTGGAGAAATCAAAGCTAGAGTGTGGAGTTGGGGTAGAATTTTTTGTTTTGTTAATGATGGAGTTGGGATTCATAGGTGGATGTCGAATGATGAATCCCCGTTGATTTTGTAATCTTCTTGGTACTACTGGTGCCTTTTCGTTCTATAATATTTACTTTCCTTATCAAAAAAAAAAAAAAAAAAAAAGAGAAAGGATCCCACCAATTTTCGAAATGAGTGGTTCAAATTAAATTGAGGGTGATTTTTTTGTATATGAGGGGTATTTGTAAGGATAAAAGATAAGGAAAAGATGTGGGTACATGTTCAAAAAAGAAAAGTGTCATACTTTTGATGGACACCCAAAATGACAAAAGTGTTAAACTTTTCGTGGACGGATGGAGTATTAAAATAGTTTAAAAAATCTATACTAATATAAAAAATATTTTGGGTACAAAATATAGATTATCTATTATATTTCTATTACATATTTTATTTTAAATATACTTTTATAATGAAATATTATATATTTAGAAGAATATATATTAATTTATTAGATATTAGTACACTAAATATATTTAATAAGGCTTCTTTCAATACGTCAAATCGTGCTGAGATTAGACCCACAAATTGTTTCCAACTCGTATAAGTATGATTCACATGTTGGAACCATTGTGCCGTCTTTCCTTCAAAGTGCATAGAGCCTATGGCCACCATTTGATGTTCATGTATGTTGGAAATCGACTTGAAATATTCCTCGCACTTTAATATCCATAACCTTGGCTGCGTGCCATCAAATTTAGGAAGGTCCAACCTTTGTAAAGAACTATAGCAATTCTTGTTCCAACACGTTCACCTTGCACCCTATTCCTAGGGGTATGTTGTGTTATGTTATGACTTCCTCCTATAAAATCCCTTTGATTTGGCTCGCCTAGAATCGAATTTTCCTTAGAAGGTTCATCACATAAGTATCAATAATATTTCGATTTTGAATTAATATATAGTGAAGTAAGTTGACACACGATTCCACAAAAGTGAATTAAAATCTTGAACTATATAAGCAAATTCTTGCGACAATATCTCACGGCACGTGATTTCCCTAAAAGTCAAATATCTCCCAGATACATACAACCACCATGGCCACACAAAACACATCGTGATCTCATGAGTGCTCTAGAAACCATACATAGTTTCATAGGAAAATGGCCAATTCTCCACACTCGTTTAGGTGATTCATCACAAGTGCTTCTTAATAACACATCACAAATAATTTATCGAATCATTAAGAGCCATTTTCTCAACCTCAATCAACATACAATTTCCATCAAGTCCGTCTCATACTAGGACCACCAAAAATGGCTTGGAACATTTTATTCAACACATAAAACCATCAAGTACACCAAGTAATATAGTGTACCACCCTAAAGGTCTATGGTTTAAGCCAATCAATCGATGTAAAAAATAGATATACCAATGAACATGAGAGAAGTACAGTTTAGTTTGACCTGTAGTAGGTGTCCACCATATTCCTTTCACATCAAAGATCTCACTCCCATTTCTTTTGAAGTTTCCAACACCAGACTTCATGAAACTCATTTTGTAAATGTGTCTGCTATGTTTTTCTCCGATCTCACGAAGTCCAATGATATAATTCCATTCTTCAATAGTTGTTTCACAGCTCCATGTCTAACTCGTATATGTCTCTTTCGGCCATTATAGACATTATTTTTAGCAACTGCAATCGAGAGAATAGAGGAAGAAAGTGAGAGCTTGTTTTACATTAAATGAAAAAAAAAAGGGTCTGCCTTTTGGGTAGGGAGGGAGAGATAGATGTTAATGGTTTTGAAATTCATCCAATGCATGAAGAGTTGCATTTGCACTTCCCAATCCCCCCCTCCCCCAGGCAATGCTGTGTTTTTGTTGGGCTTGGATACACTTGGGCATTTAAGGTGTTGATGGATCGAGAAATGAGCTCTATTAAAAAAAAGTAGTTGGACTGAAATTTGGGCTCTAATTTATAGCTTAAAATCGGCCCACTCACTCCACCAATTTGGGCCTCCCATTCGGCCCACTATTTACGTCAAAACGGGAAAAAACTGCACAAGGAAAAGAGAAGAGTGATTCTATTCATAGCCCCTATTTTACTCCTTATAGCCCCTTGTTAAAATATTAATAATAATTAATTAGAGATTTACTATTTTACCCTATTTTGTATAGTCTCTAAAAAGTATATTATCAAATTTTAAATTAACAATTTAATTCCTCTATCGTGATCTAAAAATATTTATAACTCATATCGTAATCTCATAAAGAAACACGTTTATACATTCGAATAATTTCTCTAATTTTTTCTTGTCAACCAATTGCAGAACAAGAACTACACTCCAAGAAAAAAGATTTCCAGAAAAATGAAAGAATGTGTAACCAACCTGCAATAAACTATGACCAATAACCTTTTTTTTTTTTTTTACTTCATTCCATAGAATTCTGCAAATATATGGTTTCTTACAATTAAAAGCTTCACCAACAGCAGAGAGGTCAACACAAACACTAACAGCCTAAAAACCACAAACCACAAACCTCAAACAACCAACACTAACAGCCTAACAACTAATTCCTCCAGTCTCCCTTAGAAGCGCCACCGCCGTAGCCACGGTCGCCGCCATACCCACCTCCACGACTGCCACCGTAACCGCCCTCATGATGGCCATATCCCTCACCACCGCCGCCTCCATAGCCACCGCCACTCTCGCGGCGCCCGTAACCACCACCACCGCCGCCTCCATAGCCACCGCCACCGCCACCCTCACGGCGCCCGTAACCACCACCGCCTCCTCCACCCTCGCGGCGTGGGCCAAGGAAACCTCCGCCGCCTCCACCGCCGGACTGAGCCTCGTTGACGGTGATTTTACGGCCGTCCAATTCCTGTTCGATCATCCCCTCGATCGCATCCCTCATGGACTGCTCATCCTTGAATGTCACAAAACCGAATCCTCACCATCATTGACAATCTTCGATTCGATGACTTCGCCGAATTAAGAGGAGGCCGAGAAGGCTGACCGAGCGACTGATCGGTGGTGATGAATGGGGGCTATGAACTAATACATAATATTAAGAGTAAATACTCCATATGAATGGGGGCTATGAATGGTGGTGATGATCGGTGGTAATAAATGAGAGTAATACTCCATATGATTGGGGGGCTGTGAATTGTGAATGGTGGTGATGATCGGTGGTAGTAAATGGGAGTAATACTCCATATGATTGGGGGCTATGAATGGTGGGGATGATCGGTGGTGATAAATGCGAGTAGTAAAAAATAAATTGAATTGATGAATTAATTTAAATTTTAATAATATAATTTTTAGGGGCTATACAACGTAGGTTAAAATAGTAAATCTCTAATTAATTATTATTAATATTTTAACAAGGAGGCTGTAGGGAGTAAAATGGGGGCTATAAATAGAATCACCCAAAAGAGAATTTGACTATGAATGGAAAAGTAGGGGTCAAAATGAGAAACAATAACAGCACTTAAACCCTCTATCGGGGTGGGTTGGGCCTGGCGACCCAATCCCTCAAGTCCAACCACATTGCAAAAAGAAAGGAAAAAATTCCGTATGTGTGTCTTGGCCAAGCAGTTGGATGTTAATGCCCAAGATCTGAGGTCATGGGTTCGAGTCTTCCGTTGCCCGGTCTTTAAAATTTCTTTATTTGCTTATGTAATTTATGAAAAAAAAAAGTCCAAGTCAAAAATCGCAAGCCTATTGGGCTCGATCCATACATTATGTAGAGTCAATGGATTTTTAGGACAATAACTTAGAGTGATTTGGAGATTAGGACAATAATTTTTGGACTTATAAAAATAGGATACCAACTAATAAACATTCTATCCGTAGGACAATTCTCGGCCAACTATCGAATTTTTGGACTTTTCCACCGGACCAAACACATGACATCCTATTTGGAGCCGTAAAAATGATATGCTTGCCACATAATCAACCCCTCCATGCGAGTTGTTATGTGCTTGGTCCGTTCGGAAAAGTCCGAAAATTTGATAATTGGCCGAGAAATATTCTGCGGGTGCAACACTTATTAATTAGTGTCCTATTTTTACATGTCCGAAAGTTATTATCCTAATTTTCAAATGTGGTATTGGCTTACAAATACCCGAACTTTGTGCATTTTCTGATTTTGCACCTCAACTTTAAAATTTACCTATAAATACTCGAACTTTGTATTTTTTCTGATTTTGCACCCAACGAATTTTTATCCCTAAATCGTTGCTAACATGGCAATCGGATTGACATCCCAAATCTACAGTTACATGCTCTAAATTCCATATTGACAATAAACTTGCCTCGTTATGAACTTCAAACTTCTCTCTCAATCTGGCTGTCATTTCATTAACAATTTGGGGATAAAAATTCGTCAGGTGCAAAATCAGAAAGAATATAAAGTTCGGGTATTTATAGGCAGATTTTAAAGTTGAGGTGCAAAATCAGAAAATGCATAAAGTTCACGTGTTTATAAGCTAATACCCCTTTCCAAATTAATCTATGTTACTGTCCTAAAAAACACCCTAACTCCATTATGTATCACCAATATCAAAGAATTAGATAAACAAAAGGAATATTAATTAGAACCTAATTGATTATCGGGAAAACGAGCAACAAAATCCCTCTCGAATTCTAATCGTGTGTGTATATATATACATGAGGACTCTACCAATTCCCATATTATCAAACTCAGTTTGTTTAGATAGAATTTATTTATATCTCTTCTCTCCCGTTAAATTAAACCCCTAGCTACCATATTCAAACACGTAGTAATCATGAACAATAATACCGTAACAGAGATACATGGCACAATGTGATATTTTTCTTGTTAATTTATGTTTTTTTATTAATAATAATGAACCTATATTTTTTTTTGAAGCGAATAATTAATCTATATTAGTTTGGCACATGTTAGTTAATTTCTTGTTAAGAATGATCGCTGGATTTCGTGCAAACAGAGTGCGCCTAGAAAGTAATTATAAAATTTCATAAACAAAAGTTAAAGATTATAAATCTTGACACTAATTAAGCAAGCAATAAATTGGCATTCCATTATTTTCATATACACACACAGGTGCAGACACAGTGGGAGAGGCTTAAGCCCTTACCAAACTTTTTTTTTTTGTTTTTTGTATTTTCTTTTGTCAAAAAATTAGCTTAAAATAATGTTAGCTATTGAGCCACGCCAGTAAAGACATAGTCTAATGAGAACTTTGAAGGCCGTCGGTGCGGATCTTGGTGATAGTAGCAAATATTCAAATCAGAACTTTGAAGGCCGAAGAGGGGAAAGGTTCCATGTGAACGGCACTTGCACATGGGTTAGTCGATCCTAAGGGTCTGGGGAACCCCGACAGATAGCGTGTTCAGCGCGTGCTCCGAAAGGGAATTGGGTTAAAATTCCTGAACCGGGACGCGGCGGTTGACGGCAACGTTAGGGAGTCCGGTGACGTCGGCGGGGGCCTCGGGAAGAGTTATCTTTTCTGTTTAACAGCCTGCCCACCCTGGGAACGGCTCATCCGGAGGTAGGGTCCAGCGGCTGAAAGAGCACCGCACGTCGCGTGGTGTCCGATGCGCCCCCGGCGGCCCTTGAAAATCCGGAGGACCGAGTGCCGTCCGCGCCCGATCGTACTCATAACTGCATCAGGTCTCCAAGGTGAACAGCCTCTGGTCGATGGAACAATATAGGCAAGGGAAGTCGGCAAAATGGATCCGTAACTTCGGGAAAAGGATTGGCTCTGAGGTGTAGAGAACGTGAAACTCCAATTTCTCACGGTCAAACTAGAAAATTTCTACAATTTTGATATCTGATACCTGTTGCGATGGTTTCCATATGATGATGGGCTGAAATTTAGAGAGAGAGAGAGAAATGGTTGCCAGAAATATGGTTTGAGAGAGGAAGAAGAAACAAATAACCAATGGACATATTTTTTCAAGAAACAAACAACTAATGGTTATCCATGGTTAAGAACATCCAAGAGGGGCTCAAACTAAATTAGTGATGTCTTGGACAATTTAAGTCTTGATAAGCTTTTGGTTAAGTGAAGTGAAATCCAATAATTTGTTCCCGACTTCTAATCCCTAGGATAGTTTTTTTTCTCTTGATGTAACTGTTAATTAATTTAATATTTATTTTCTTTAATTTAGAGGGCGTTTAAAATCTGTAAATCAACTTATATTTCGTTTTTGGTCATTCATCTGGATGAGTACCCATTTCCCTTTCTATACGAGAATTTGAAATATATTTAACCAAATTAATTATAAATAAAATTATTGTATTTGGAAGTGAATTATGATATAAAGCAACGTGAGAATCTTCTTTATAATAGGAAAATGAGTTATTCTATATGGCATATATACCAAAATAAAGTGTTTCACATGCATTTGCAATGATTTACCATATCTCTATTATTTATTAATTAATTAATTATTACATTCCATATAAAGATTCATTAGTCTTAATAAATATAATTAATAGTAAACACACACACACACACACACACATATATATATATATATATATATATATATATATATATATATAAAATATTAACTTTACACATAATCTAAATTAATAAATTTTATTATTTATTTTATCTCGATAAAAATTAGATTTACATGTCTGACAAGAAAATAATTACTCCCTCCGTCCTGCTCCAAATGTCTCCTTTCTTTTGGGCACGAAGATTAAGAAATGTGTATAAAGTAGATAAAGTAGGTATAAAGTAGATAAAATGGGTTGGTGGAAATTATTTAAATATTAAGTATAGAGAGAGAGAGAGTGTTGCCAAAAAAGGAAATGAGACATTTGGAGTGGGACGGAGAGAGTATAATTTACATATGATAAATGATTTTAATTCAATGTTCGTAATTAGATGTATATTTGTTATATATATATATATAGGGGCGCGCTCCAGTGAGACCCCCTATTTTTCGTGTAACATGAGTACAATGAATAAGACATATAATACTAATGAACAAAACGCATATCTAATGAACAAGATGTATATACTGATGAAAAATAAAATTTAAAAAATTCGTAATGAATAAGACATATATATTGATGAACAGGGTTGTATATACTGATGAATAACAAAATTTAAAATATTCTGCTCCCTCCAGGATTCGAACCCTGCGAAAAAAAATCACCCTCCAGATACAATATCAGCCATAGGATTGATAAAATAAACGCACCAGATCGTGCCCTAAATCTCACTAAAATTAGGGGGTCTCATTGGAGCGGCCCCCTATATATATATATATATATATATATATATATATATATAGAGGAATGTTATGCTACATACCTTATGTGAGCACCACTCACGTTTAGCCCTCGTTAGCATTATCTTTTTTGTTTTAGACATTTATTTTTATTCTAATACTTCATAAATTGTTATTAGGATCATTAATTTTATAAATAACATAAAAATCAAAGTCCAATTTGTTCATATTCCCTTTAACTTCAAATAATTAATAAAAAAGACAAATTAGACTTTGATTTTTATGTTATTTACAAAATTAATGATTCTAATAACAATTTATAAAGTATTAGAATAAAAATAAATATCTAAAACAAAAAAGATAATGCTAACGAGGGCTAAACGTGAGTGGTGCTCACATAATGTGCTCACATAAGGTATGTAGCATAACATTCCTCATATATATATATATAGGGAGAGGTTCAAGAAAGAACCATAACTAAAAAAAGAACGGAGAACCATTTTCAGCCATTCGATTATCAAGATCTACGTTGGATGTATCATCTTGTTGGATGAATGCAGATCCTGGGTTCGAATCCTGAAGGGAGCAATTTTTTGTTATGTGCATTAATTTTAATAGCGAATGCATTAATTTTTACAGTGAATGTATTAGATTTGATGGTTCTCACGTTCTCACAAATAATGTAGTTCTCTCTAGAACCACACCCTGTATATATATATATATATATATATATATATATATATATATATATATTATATAGGGTTCAATTCTAGGGAGAAGCTGTAAATGAGATTAATGAACTTTTCAATAAATTTTTTGAACTTTTCAATATAAATGACGAACTCACAAATCTATTTAATTTGTTAAAAAAGATGCTACAACCAAGAATTGAACCCCAGATCAACCACGAGTTCATAAGAATTTACAGTAAAGTTCATCAAATATATAGCGTGAATAAATCATGTCCGTTAGATTAAAATAAGATCAACGGAGATGAGATTACTTCTCTCTTCTTTCTTATATTTAGGCCTTCTTCATTGAACCTTGGCCTATATATATATATATATATATATATATATATATATATATATATATAGGGTAAAGTTCTATGGAAACACAAAGTTAGATGGAGAAAGGAGACGTATTCTGGTTCGTTAGATCAATCTTGATCAAAGGCTGAGATTAGAAGTGAATATAATTAAAATTGGTAAGATTCATATATCCCTAAAATTACTCATTTCCACTTTCTCTCTCCCTCATCTCTCTCTCTCTCACGTTCTGTCCATCCCCTCTCTCCTCTCTCTTTCTCTCCCTCTCCCTTTCCCTGTCACCGTGAACCACCCAAACCCGCGCCGCCTAGGGTTCGAATCCCTCAGCGCGGCGCCGCCTTTTCCACTATCTTTTCTTCTCCCTCTCTGCCGCCCCCTGTCACCGTGAACGCCCCAACCCGTGCCGCCTCCCTCCGTCCTCTCTCTGTTCTCCACACCACCACCGCCGCCTTCGACCGACCTCAAGTTCAGCCACCGGCGCCCAAATTCAGCCCCACCGCCGCCCAAGTTCAGAGCCACTTCGACCGCCGCCTCTCTCCGTCCTCTCTACGTTCTCCACACCACCATCGCCGCCGCCTCGATTCGTCCACACCACCACCGTCGCCTTCGATCGCCCTCAAGTTCAGAGCCACCGTCGACCGACCTCAAGTTCAGCCACCGCCGCCCAAGTTCAACCCCCAAGTTCAGAGCCACCGCCGCCCAAGTTCAGCCATCGGAATCTTCAACTGCCGCCTCCCTCCGTCCTCTCTATGTTCTCCACACCACCATCGCCGCCTTCAACCACCGCCGCCTTCGACCGCCCTCAAGTTCAGAGCCACCGCCGCCCAAGTTCAGCGGGAGAACTTTTGAAGTTGTACATATAATTCTGTGAACTTATACATATAATTTTATTGAACTTGTACATATATTTATGTGAACTTTTGATTTTCTGGTATTCTGAACTCCGGCGGCCGCCCCCTTCTCCGTACATTGAACATTCGCCGGAGAAGAGGAAGGGAGCGGCAGATTTTACAGATAATTTTATTGAACTTATACATATAATTCTGTGAACTTTTCAATTTGTGGTATTGAACTTCTGAACTCCGGCCACCGCCCCCTTCTCCGTACCTTGAACATTCGCCGGAGAAGATGAAGGGGGCGGCAGAATTTACAGAGGGAGATGAGAGAGAGAGAGATGAGAGAGGGAACGAGAGAGAGAGAGAGAGATGAGGGAGAGAGAATGGAAAGTGAGTAATTTTAGGGATATACGAACCACATTGCGTCTCCTTTCTCCATCTAACTTTGTGTTTCCATTGAATCTAATCCTATATATATATATATATATATATATATATATATATATATATATATATGGTTAGCTTCAATGGAGACCACTTTCCTATATAGAGAATAGAGACCAAATCAGAGCCATTTATCTCATCAAAATCAATGAATCAAATTAATCCGAATTCTTCAAGTTTAGGAAATCCCGTAAATTCATAATTTTCCAATTCTGGGAACCAACGAATATTATTATGAACTTACGAACATACTAATGTTCGTCGATGTGTTCGTATAAAAAATAAATGAACATACTAATGTTCGTCGGTATGTTCGTATAAAAACAAATGAACATATAAATAAACATACTTATGTTCATAAGTTCATAATAATGTTTGTTGGTTCCCAGAATTGGAAAATGAGGAATTTACGGGATTTCCTAAACTTGAAGAATTCGGATGAATCTGATTCATTGATTTTGGTGAGATCAATGACTCTGATTTGGTGTTCAATCTCTATATGGGGGAGTGGTCTCCATTGAACTCTTCCCTATATATATATATATATATATATAGGGGAGAGTTTAATAGAAACGCAAATATAGGTAGAGTATAGAGTTTTAATCTCAGCCGTTGATCTTATCTATTCTAACGGTCAGCGTTCGTTCGTTCAACGTTCAACACGAAATTGTGTTGAACATGAACAGGGTTCGAATCCCTCAGCCCCCAAAAGTTCAACAAATTATTTGTACGTTCAACAACATTTACTACCATGTTCGATGTTTCTAATGTTCTTGTATAAGCTTTGTTTCTGTAGAATGCAACTTTATATATATATATATATATATATATATATATATATATATATATATAATATTTATCTTCTCAATTTTTAGTAAAATTAATTTTAAATTGGGCTTGAATTGAGACATACACATGTATGTAAACTATAAACAGGTTCGATCATTGATTCACATGTTTGCATAATAAGGCACAAATTTTATAAATTGATTACTTTAAAACAAAATATTATTTTACGTGTAACAAAATAGTTAAAATTTTATTTTTGTTTTTAATAAAATATATCCATACATTTTATCTGTATCGTGAAGAAAAATATATTTTTCATGTTTAAAAAATTTATTTATTCCAGTTTCATCCATTACAATAATAATAATAATAATAATAATAATAATAATAATAATAATAATAATAATAATAATAATAATAATAATAATAATAATAATAATAATAATAATAATAATAGGTAAATTATGAAATTAGTAATTCATAAATGAAGAATTTAGATAAAGAAGAATTGAGGATATGATGTTAAAACATATTTGATATCTTTAATCCTGTATCAAACTTATAATAATCTTCATCGAGTGAAGAGTTCATATATATCACCTCATCTCCTATTGATTTTTTTATGAGATTTCACCAAAATAAAACCTATACTCCCTCCGTCCTATTGATCTTGTCCTGTATTCCTTTTTTGTTTGTCTCACTGATCTTGTCTCATTTCTATAAATAGTAACAATTAGCTAAACAATAAGAATTCTTAATTACATTTTCTCTCCTACTTTATCATCTTCCATCTCCTACTTTATCAATTTTATAGAGTACTTTATTACCTACACACTTAAAATACTAATAATACGCTCCTTAATAACTGTGCTGAAATCAAATGAGACAAGCCCAATGGGACGGAGGGAGCATAAGAATAAGCTCTTACTCTAGATGATAATAATCTTTAATTGGCGGAATGATTGATATTAATAAAATTTGAATTGCTTTGTCAATTCAATTTGACTAAATTTATTTAATTAAATACTCCCGTCGTCCCATTATTGTTGGCCTATTTTTTTTGGGCACACGTGTATTTAGGAGAATGAGTTTGTAGTGTAAAAGTGTGTAGAGGTGTGTGAGGCCACATTTTTTGTAGTGTAAAATTATTACCAAAAGTAGAAACAGACCATTATTAATGGGACATCCCAAAAAAAGAAAAATAGACCAACAATAATGGGACAGAGAGAGTATATAATTTAATTAATTTAATTTTTAAAAAATAAATTGGTGTTATAAAATAAATTATTTCTTCAATTTAATTTGGTCATAAAATTAGATATTTTGTACTCCCTCCGTCCCAATTCAATAGGCCACTTCCAAAAATGAGAAGTCAACACATAATGTATAAAATGTTGTCAAGTTCAAGCTCCATACAAAATGATGTTTAGAAGTTAGTTGTGATCTTACAAGCTCCAAATCATACAATCCCACAAGTTAGCTTTGATTTTTAAAGCTCCAGCTAGTGATGTTAAAAAAATTGAAGCATAAAAGTTCTTTTTTGTATTTCAGGGTCTAGAGAAGATGATGCTCAAAAGTTTGGTAATTAAACGTTAGATGTCATCTTTCGGGATTTAGATGATGATATGGTCTTACAGGGTTTAGATGAGATGATACTCAGATGACAGATGAGGTCTTAACTTAATTCTTATTTGTCAATTTAAACAATTTGTACAAAATTAATAAAAATATATATTGTCTATATATAATTGACAAAAAAAGTGACACATCCCTCCATCAAATTTACATTAAAAAAGAAAAAAAGAAAACCTCTAATCTTACATCGAAAAACATTATTAAATGAAACTTAACATTTAATTGAGGAATATAGTTGAGATTAATATAATTTGAACTACATTACCTCAAATTAAACAAATTCAAAAAAATTTATATATAAATATTTTATTATACAAAAATAATATTATATAATTTAAATAATAATTTAAGATAATATTACGTCTAATTTTTAACAATACAACACAAACAAAAATAGAGTTAAAGAAAATATTTTGTTAGAAAGTTATGATTTTTTTTTTACCTAAGTCCTATACGAGATCGATGTATCTCACACATAATCAATAGGTCGATTTACAAATGAGTGATATTTTGAAAGTCAGCTCGATCTGATCCATGAACATAAAATAAATATAACTTGCTTACATAATCATCAATAAATTCACTATTCACACATGCAATTTAGATAATGTGAAATTAATGTTTCAACAAGAACAAGACACTCCATTTCTTATTACACAAAAGACACAGGAATAACAAAAGATAAGTAAAGTAAGCTTGAGTTTATTCAGTAACTATGTTGATGCGTTGCGGCAGATTCCAAGTCCTCAGCATGGGGCATTTACGGATTCGAAGATGTTTGAGCTTCGGCATTCCACCTTCTTCTATGACGACGCTCTTCAGTTCATGCAAAACTCGAAGGACCAGGCCTTCGAGGCAGGGGAACCCGTCGCACAAAACTAGCATCGTTTGACCCTCGTAAGCGTAATACTGTAACTTGAGGAAGAGCAGCTTTGGAAGCTTACCCAGCTCTGCCATCGTATCATTACGTAGTTCGGAAAGGCTCAACGTGAGGTGAGAAAGATTTGGAGGAAACATAGTTGCAGTTGGACATTTGGACATCTTACCATCCAGTTTAAGTTTGGTGAGATTGGCGAGCTGCCGCACAACTAATGCTATGTCAGGAACATATTGAAGCCCATGTAAGTGAAGTATGACAAGATTCTGCATCTTCTCCAACGACGCTTTCACTTTGATCAACTCTTCATGCTCTACACAAAAATCATCAAAACGTATGCCTAATTCACGAAGATGGCAACTACTCGTTAGAGTTGATATGCACTTCATCCAATCCTTGTGCCCTATAAGTCTCAAACACTCAATATTTTTCCACATGTTTATCTCTGTCGGTCCACGGCGAATCCATGCACTGAAGTAACGTAGCTTGTCCATTTTCAACGAAACTAGTCTTGGGAAATATACCAAGCAAAATTTCATGTCAAGAACCTCGAGGCTTCTAAGATGATCAAACCAGCTTGGGAGCTTTATAACGCCATATTCGTGTATTCTCAAGCACTTTAATCCAATCAATAACCGAAAAGAGTTGGGCAATCCTTCAAAGTCAATGCGGTTAAGCTCGAGTGTCTTAAGGAGTTGATAGCTCTTCATGTAATGAGATTGAATGGTGGGCATATCGTAATTAAGTAGGAAAAGAGAGCGTACATGCTTATTTTGATTCGACGAGGAAGTCTCAAGATTTTCTTCATAGACAACACGATGGCGAGGTTTATACGATGATTCTGAAGAAATCCCCTTTACTATCTCCAGTCCTATTTCCTCCTTTGCTTTTCTTAAGCAAACCTCGCGAACAAGATCATGGAAGCGACAACTTTTGACTTGATCATTCGTGTTTAGATCTTTAATTTGAAGCATGTTTCGATTGATCAACTCATTTAAATAACCTCTCGCTATCTCATCAGTTGTACTGCTTCCTTCATGTTGGATCAAGCCTTGTGCATCCCATATCTTTACTAGGCTTTTTGCTGGGATAGTAAAGTCTTCTTTGAAAAAGGCTAGGCACAAGAAGCATGATTTTAATTGGGGAGACAAATTCTGATAACTCAACTCCAAAATTATTGATACGCCGCTTTCAAACCTTCCCAAGTAAGAGTTTATTTGGTTAAGAACTTGTTCCCAGCCACTCTTGGTTTTAGTTTCCATGAGTAAGCCTCCTACCACACTGATAGCTAATGGTAGACCATCACATTTTTCCAAGATTTGATTGCCCACACTCTCGAATTCTTCTGGACATTTGCCAATTGCGTTACCAATGAATGCTTTCTTCAACAACAATTCCCAGCTCTTTTCGGGCTCTAAGAGACTCATCTTGTGCACATATTGATCATACTTTGTAATAATCTTGTTGCGAGTGGTAACCAATAATCTACTTGATTTATCTGTCCATGAGAGCAATAATTGATTAATTTAGAGAAACACAACAGTTCAACGGTTCCAGCAGTCTCAGTCTATTTTGTTTTGTATGATTATATGATTTGTATCTATCTTGGAAAATATACAAGTGAAACTACGAAACACTAAAAGAAAGTCCAAATTTGTCAACTAAAGTGAACATTTTTTTCAATCATTGTCATATCATTGTAAAAGTAGATTTAGGCTCCCATAAAATAACTTATTCAATATATTTCTAAACTAAACTTTTCTTATATAAAAGGTTACGTTGGATAGGGCAGTACTATTCAGACGCATATTGTGGGCAGCCATAAGGCCGATGTTTTAAACAAACCGCTCATTTTCTCGTTTTCAGTAGTATCTATACTTCGGACAAATATGGATTATTTTTACGCAAATGTTCATGTTTCTAAATTTCCTATATAACTTATTTTTCCATAGAACCTGACCCTATACGTAACACCCCAAATATTTAGATTTATTATATAAGTTTGATTATTAGTATTTTCTGTTATAGCTTATTATTTTTAGATAATTTTATGATACATATAGATATGTAAGATTAATTTTTTTTATATCTAGTTTGTTGTCTTTTATTATTATTATTATTATTATTATTATTATTATTATTATTATTATTTCGATTCCTATTAGAACTAGAACTCTTTTAACATCTTTATTCTTAATTTTATTAGGAGATATACATATGATACAATCTTTATACTTATCAAGCTCTTTGAAAAGTAGTATAAATAGAGACACAATTATTTACCCTACCAACTCACACATACGTAGCTCTAAATATTTTTCCTCACGTGAAGTCAGAGTTTTTTTAAAAAAAATTTGGTAAGTCTTTAAACTCTTTTCAATAAACTGTAGTATTTTATTTTTCACTTACGAACAAAACAAGAAGAGTAATAAAGTGAAGTTTTATGTTCTAATTGGTAATGATGATAGTTCAGATTACCCTTTTCTTTCTTTTGATTTTTTTTATGGTTTCAAAGTTGTATTAAATATTTGACGTAATATTAATTTACTTGTTAACATTAGTCCTTTTATTTTGTTTCATTATTTTTCCAAATCACAACAAAAAGTGGCGGCTACTCTTTTTAACTAAGAATTGTTATTTATCCTTTCTTGTAAACTCATTTAATAACAGTAGTTGCGAGTTTAGATTAAGTGATTTAGTTCTATAATAATTTGTATAATAATTTCTCCAATTACAAAACTCGTTTAATTCTTAAAGTTTTCATAAGATTAGTATGTCTGCATAACTTTTATCTTTTCCTATAATCATATATATACATACAATTACATAGATTTGAGATAGAATTTCATTAATACTTAAGCTTGGATTATTAATTTGAACTTAGGTTAATATTGGATTAATATTAGACAGGGTTTATTTTTTTACTCATTTAGACTAATAATATTAATGACCTTACGAGAATAAGTTTCTAAGATTTAAATTATTATTTTTAGTTCATTGTTTAGGCCCTTATACACTATTATTTGAATTTTATGTGATTAGGTGCGGTGCATTTAAGTTTTCCATTCCGGAATTTGTAGACTTTATTGTCTACGACATTAAGGTGAGGGATTTTACACTTATTCATATAGTTATATATATTTTTATTACCTCGTTTGATTACTTGTTTACGTGCATCTTATGATTATGTTGTTATGTGTGATCATGGGACCTAAGTCATTGATCTATGATGTTATGTGTGATCATGGGACCAAAGCCATTGATCTATGATGCTATGTGCGATCATGGGACCTAAGCAATTGATCTATGATGTTATGTATGATCATGGGACATGGGACCTAAGCCATTGATCTATAATGCTATGTGCGATCATGGGACCTAAGTCATTGATCTATGTTGTTATGTACGATCATGGGACCTAAGCCATTGATCTATGATGCTATGTGCGATCATGGGACCTAAGCCATTGATCTATGATGTTATGTGCGATCATGGGACCTAAGCCATTGATCTGTCTTGATAAGTTGATCATGGGACCTAAGTCATTGATTTATGTATGTGTTTGGTCATGGGACTTAAGCCATCGACTCAAACTATGATTATGTTTGTCAAGGGGCTCCGGTCTCTTGGCGTATATATGTTTGCAAGTATGATAATGTGATTTGATTACGTATGTGACGTATATGAATATTTTCTTATGTTCCTCACTGAGTATTATTTCAATATGCTCACCCCTTATCTTTTCAGTTTTGCAGTTTCAGAATCGAAGTGGCCATGGAAGTGGAAAATGTCTAGGGATAAGGATTTTACATTGAACATTTTAGTTGAACTTGTTAAGTTTTTTTTTTTTTTTTTATGATACTACTTTAGTTTTGGCAAGTTGACTTTGAAATTAGTTTAAAATTTTCTTTATAAATCAAGAAATTATTATTTTACTATCTTTTGTTCTCTAATTTTTTTAAAAAGTAAAGTTTATGAAAATTGGGGTGTTACACAGTGGTATCAGAGCGGGTCTACTTTCCTGTAGACTCGTTTTTTTTTTTTTTTAAGATTTTCTTTTGAAAGATTAAACAAGCCTAGTCATTCGAAACTCATGCGCTGCATCGACTCCAAGGTTTGTGTTCTAATTGTTCAGGTACATATTTGGCCGTTATGATGTTTTACTTGATATTTTTTATGATGCTTTTATGTTGTAGTCCTACTAGATCCATTAGACATAGTTAGAATTGTGAAATTGCTTAGATGACACAAATGAAGCATGACTAGAAATTTCGAGGATGAAATTATTTTTAAGTGGGATAGGTTGTAACACCCAAATATTTAGATTTATTATATAAGTTTGATTATTAGTATTTTCTGGTATAGCTTATTATTTTTAGATAATTTTATGATACATATAGATATGTAAGATTAATTTTTTTTTTTTATATCTAGTTTGTTGTCTTTTATTATTATTATTATTATTATTATTATTATTATTATTATTATTATTATTATTATTATTTCGAAACCTATTAGAACTAGAACTCTTTTAACATCTTTATTCTTAATTTCATTAGGAGATATACATATGGTACAATTTTTATACTTATCAAGCTCTTTGAAAAGTAGTATAAATAGAGACACAATTATTTACCCTACCAACTCACACATACGTAGCTCTAAACATTTTTCCTCAAGTGAAGTCAGAGTTTTTTTTTTTTTTTTTAATTTGATAAGTCTTTAAATTCTTCTCAATAAACTGTAGTATTTTATTTTTCACTTACGAATAGAACAAGAAGAGTAATAGAGTGAAGTTTTATGTTCTAATTGGTAATGATGATAGATTACCCTTTTCTTTCTTTCGATTTTTTTTTTATGGTTTCAAAGTTGTATTAAATATTTGACGTAATATTAATTTACTTGTTAACATTAGTCCTTTTATTTTGTTTCATTATTTTTCCAAATCACAACAAAAAGTGGCGGCTACTCTTTTTAACTAAGAATGGTTATTTATCCTTTCTTGTAAACTTATTTAATAACAGTAGTTGCGAGTTTAGATTAACTGATTTAGGGGCCGTTTGATAGTGTATTTGGGATGTGTCAATATATGCAAAATATGGGATTCGTTTCCTAGAAAAGGTCAATTTAGTATATTGACTCTGGTGTTTGTTAGCAATTTATAAACTTTGTATAACAAAAGTTACTTGTTGACAGCTATGTACGAAAAGTCGGCTAATTGGATGAAATTACCCTTTAAACCCCACATTAATTTCAAAAATACAAGTTTTGAAATAATTTCAGGGGCAAAATGGACATTGGGAAAAATAAAATGGATCATTGTAGCATTCAAGGAAATGGAACCGATGCCCCCCATGGGTTTCATTAAAGAGATGGAATAGTGAATAAGGGCGGGCCGCGCCTTGTAGAACGGGCCTCCACTGTGCCGAAAAAATGCTACCAATCAGCGATTTCACTCTTGATAACTATACAGCAAGGGTTCTACTTAGCTATCAAACGACCCCTTAGTTCTATAATAAGAAAGCTAGACATCAAACGACTTTAGAAAAAAAAAATCGGTAGGGTTTCCTGTTGCCGCCTTCTAGGCGGCATTTCTTTCTCTCCGTTAGGCCGGCCGGCTCTGGTTTTCTCCGGCCGGCGGGATGTCTGCTCTTACCATCTTCGAGTTCCCTCAGTTGGGAAGACCCATGGCGGATAGGGTCCTCCCCTTACGTGTTGTCTCTAACGGGATAGTGTTTTCCGCCCATGATTTCGAATCTGACAGTTCGTGCGCTCCTTTGACGGGGGTTCCTCCTCACTCCGTCGACGCGGCTGCTGTTCGGGATGGTTCCTTATTCCCGGAAGTTCAAGACGTTACGAACTTTCAATCAATACCTAGGGTTTCTCAGTTGATAACGTTGGATAGTTCTCTTACTTCAACCACGACGAATACTGCTAAGGTTTCGCCGAATGTGCTGCATGGTGTTTCTGCCGAACAGTCGGAGTTGGTGTTCGACTGGAGTTTCTTTTTGGCGAAAGTTGCCGCGCAATCTCAGCCTGATTCGTCTTCAGCGGCGGATATTAATACTAGGGTTTCTGTTAGGGCGGCGGCGGCTGTTGACTCTGAGAGGCCACCCCAGGGTTTTGCCCCCACGGATTCCTTGCTAGTTGGTTCCACTTCGGTTCGGGGTAATGATTCCAATGGAGTTCTGGTTTCTGATATTCCCCGGCTGGAGTTCTCTTCACTGACGGGATTAGCGGGAATCTCTGAGGGGATTTCAACGATCCCTCCTACTTCTAGGGTTACGACTGCTCCTATCACTGGAACTCTAGTTTCTGATATTCCCCGGCTGGAGTTCCCCTCGTGGACGAGGTTAGGGAGCAACTCCGAGACGATCTCCACCTTTACTCCTGCGGTTAAGATTACACATACCACTACGCGACCGGAAGAGCAACAACATACGCGGGGATCGCTACCTAAAGGGAAGACTTTTGCCGAATCCCTTAGGACTGCTACTGGGCGGCCTCCCGATGTTCCGGCACACGACTTCGCGGTCTTGAGGCCGACTATGGTGGAGGACCGGCC
The DNA here is from genome assembly GCF_028751815.1 of Salvia miltiorrhiza. Lineage (NCBI taxonomy): Eukaryota > Viridiplantae > Streptophyta > Magnoliopsida > Lamiales > Lamiaceae > Salvia > Salvia miltiorrhiza. The sequence goes on from NC_080389.1 coordinate 10,188,307, forward strand.
CTGTCTCACTATTTTCTCAGCTTTCCGACAACGTCAAATCAAGTCCTTTCAGCATGCCATCCACGGCCGGATCCTTCTCAGAAAGGGGCAGTCACCGAGATTTGCTACCGACCTTTATGTGGAGCTCTCGACAATCTGGAAGCCTTCTTCTAACTGGGAGGTGATACCCCTCGGTAAGGGTTTTTTCACGTTCAAATTCTCATCACAAGAAGACTTTGCAGTTGCCTTTGCTAGGAATGCTTGGCGTCTGCGTGCCGGGATACTTTTTCTACAAGTCTGGACCCCGAATTTCAATCCGCACAAGCTGGAGTCCTCCATGGCTCAGGTTTGGGTTCGTATTTTCAATTTGCCCCATGAGATCTGGCACCCGGAGGTCTTAACTGGCATTGCTCGACATGTCGGTACCCCTCTTCTTATTGATGGGTTGTCTGCTAGAGGGTCTGTAGGTAACTTTGCTAGAGTGCTGGTCGAAATTAATGTTGCTATTGATAGCCCTTCGTTCCTTGATGTGAAATGTGACGAGGACACGTTCGAAATTGAATTTAGATATGAAGATCTGCCTCTCTTCTGTTGTCTTTGTTCTACTATCGGACATTCTACAGATAGCTGCTGGAAACTTTCCCCGGAGGCTGAGGCCAGTACGATGGAACCATCTTCTCCGACCCAAACTTCGGGTCAGGCCTTTGGCCGGCGTGGTAGGGGACGCTGGAACAGGTTGAGACGCCAGCGAGCTAGGAGTCGCTCGGTCTGGCGGCCAAGATCTAGGGAGACTAATGATAAGAAGGTGTTGAATGCGGAGGTCCCTAAGACGTCTGAGGTTGAGGCTGATCACGATTCGAGAGCGGTTACTTCAGGAATTGCAACATCTAATCACTTTGAGATCCTTGAAGATGCCACTGCGATTGATCAGGGAAAGGGACCGAATGAAATGAGCATTATCAAGGATCACAGGCCGGATTCTTCTCAAAAGTTAGAGTTATTTGGCGAACACCTAGGAGATGGTCAGTGCATTTTGATCTCGGACTTAAACGCTAGCAGCTCGGACCGAAGTATAGACCAGAACACGATGTCTTATGAGGCCAGCGCTGAGCCTTCTAGACTGCCCGAGCAGTGCATGCTGCCAGTGCAACGCCGGACTCCTGAACAAAGTCGAAACTCTGAGCAGAGCGGAACGCAAGTGCAGAGCCTGTCGTCTGAACATCACACGACGCAGGAGCAGAGGAGCCGGTTGTCAGAGCAGAGACAGATGTCGGTGCAGAGCCCGATTTCGAAGCAAGACCGTTTGACTGAGCAGGACAGGATACCTGAGCAGCGCCGGGGGACTGAGCAGAGTTATGGGGAAAGTCAGAGCAGCTTAATCTTGGAGGTCAGAGCGGAACCTAATCTAAGGACTGGGCAGTGCTTTGAGCAGTTCAGTTCGAGCCCGAATCCAAGAGTGAATACTTCTCCGGGGTCACAACAGCAGAGCCCCTTCAATGGTCACAACAAATCGGCGTCTACTCCTGGTCCGAATCAGCATGAGTCCTCGGATGAGATGCCTCTTCCGGCGGTTGATCATTCTGACTCTGTGATGGATCTGGCTTTGGTGGTGACGCTAGGAAAGGCGATGGTGGAGGATTCTTCCATACCTCGCGGCCGTGGGCGTCCAAAGGGTACTACCAAGAAGGGGAGGGTTTCCGATTCCTCTATAAAGCACCAACTACGGCGTATAATCAAGAATGCTATGGATATGAGTAAGAGTCGTGCTGATGGTGCCGTTTTGCAGGGCGCAGGTTTTGTCACTTCGTCGCCGGTGGAGTTCTTGAATAAAGTGCAACATGCTCAGGATGGAGGTGCGATTATGCAAAATTTTGTGATTCATTCTTCTACCGACGCTGCTAGATCTATGTCGGCGGTGGTTTCTAAAAGATGGGGAGATATGTTGGATGACGAAGACTCTTTGGATGAGGATGAATCTCTAAATATTTTCTCTTAGTTTTGGTTTGTTTGTTTTTCGTTTACCTGTGGTTTCTCGCGGGTGTTTGTTTTGACCTTTGTCTTTCTTTTTTCATTTTAATAAAATTTCTATTTCAGCAGATTTAGTTCTATAATAATTTGTATAATAATTTCTCCAATTACAAAACTCGTTTAATTCTTAAAGTTTTCATAAGATTAGTATGTCTGCAGAACTTTTATCTTTTCCTATAATCATATATATATACATACAATTACATAGATTTGAGATAGAATTTCATTAATACTTAAGCTTGGATTATTAATTTGAACTTAGGTTAATATTGGATTAATATTAGACAGGGTTTATTTTTTGACTCATTTAGACTAATAATATTAATGACCTTACGAGAATAAGTTTCTAAGATTTAAATTATTATTTTTAGTTCATTGTTTAGGCCCTTATACGCTATTATTTGAATTTTATGTGATTAGGTGCGGTGCATTTAAGTTTTTCATTCCGGAATTTGTAGACTTTATTGTCTACGACATTAAGGTGAGGGATTTTACACTTATTCATATAGTTATATATGTTTTTATTATCGCGTTTGATTACTTGTTTACGTGCATCTTATGACTATGTTGGTATGTGTGATCATGAGACCTAAGCCATTGATCTATGATGTTATGTGTGATCATGGGACCTAAGCCATTGATCTATGATGCTATGTGCGATCATGGGACCTAAGCCATTGATCTATGATGTTATGTGTGATTATGGGACCTAAGCCATTGATCTATGATGCTATGTGCGATCATGGGACCTAAGCCATTGATCTATGATGATATGTGCAATTGTGGAACCTAAGCCATTGATCTATGTTGCTATGTGCGATCATAGGACCTAAGCCATTGATCTATGATGCTATGTGCGATCATGGGACCTAAGCCATTGATCTATGATTTTATGTGCGATCATGGGACCTAAGCCATTGATCTATGTTGATAAGTTGATCATGGGACCTAAGCCATTGATTTATGTATGTGTTTGGTCATGGGACTTAAGCCATCGACTCAAACTATGATTATGTTTGTCAAAGGGCTCCGGTCTCTTGGCGTATATATGTTTGCAAGTATGATAATGTGATTTGATTACGTATGTGACGTATATGAATATTTTGTTATGTTCCTCACTGAGTATATTTTCAATATGCTCACCCCTTATCTTTTCAGTTTTGCAGTTTCAGCGTCGAAGTGGCCATGGAAGTGGAGAATGACTAGGGATAAGGATTTTACATTGAACATTTTAGTTGAAATTGTTAAGTTTTATTTTATTTATTTATTTATTTTTATTTTTTTATGATACTACTTTAGTTTTGACAAGTTGACTTTGAAATTAGTTTAAGATTTTCTTTATAAATCAAGAAATTATTATTTTACTATCTTTTGCTCTCTAATTTTTTTTAAAAAGTAAAGTTTATGAAAATTGGGGTGTTACACTATATGTAAGAAAAAAATTATACTGACATGCTCAATATTCATAGGGTCAAGTTCTATGGAAAATATTGCGAACTATTTGCAAAAAATATAAGAGCAATTATATAAAAGTATCCATTTTCATATTGTAAAATTAAATTTTAGCCTATAAAATAAAAATATTAAAATCTGGCTAGTTTTTTAGTGAAAAGACAAAAATACCCTTTTCTTTAGAATATTAAAAAATGGCCAGTCAACCTCTAATGCGTTCTCTCTCTCTATGCTCTCTGACTTCTCTCGCTCTCTCTCTCCCTCCCTCATTCCTTCTCTCCTCCGGCGAAGCACCGCCGCTCCGATCACCGCCGCTTTCGCTTCGTCCACCGCCGCCAGAACATCAAGGCTCGAGTTTCCAAGGAGCAGCAGCCGCTTCGCACTTCTCTCCCTCCCTCCTTCTTTCTCTCCTTCGGAGAAGCGCCGCCGCTCTCGCTTCGTCCGCCGCCGCCAGAACATCGAGGCTCGAGTTTCCAAGGAGCAGCCGCCGCTTGCGCGCTTCGTCATTTGTGTTTCCACCTCCGCCTCCAATCGCAGGCCCTACGTTCTGGATCTCCAGTGCGTATCTCACATCTGTTTTTGTGAAGATTGAACGAGGCGTTCGTTCTGGATCTCAGCGATTTTCCGGCTTTGCCTTTGGCTGTTTCAATTTGGACGTTGATAATGAAACAACGTTGGACTTGAGGGATGCGTAGCGTGATTGGATCTGTTCCAATCTCCCCCACAGCTGGCGTTTGAGCTTCGATTTGGAGTGGTTGAGCAGTGCATCCGAGAGCAGGAACTCGAGCTTCGATTTGCTGCTGTGGGCGACATGGAGCGAGCCGTAGGGCGTGGTGGCAATCGCCGACGGTGAATCGCGGCCGCTGAGCGGCAGGATTAGGGATTTCTCGAGGTTGAAGGCATCGAATTGGGCAGGGTTTGATTGGGAGTTGATGAGGAGATTCTCGATGCATAGCGGCAGCGGCGCGTTTTCCCAGGCAAGTAAAACCCTAGTTACATATCTGAATAATTTTGGGGATTTTTGTCTTAATTCCTTGAAAAAAACTTTTGATTTGAGACGTTTGTGAATGATTTTCGTTCTAAGATCTGTTGAGATTGTTGATTTGGAGATTGAATGCTGAGATTGTTGATTCGAAGGAATTGTTGTATTTTGATTGTAGATTGAATTGATTCGGATAATATTTTGTTGTATTTTGATTGTTGATTTAGAGGAATTGATGCATTTTGATGGTAGATTGAGTTGTTGTATTTTGGTGTTGTACAACAATTTTTTTAATGTTCTTAAATTCACAACCAAATTTATGAATTCACAATTTAATGTTCTTGAATTCACGACCACATTTATCAATTCACAACTAGATTTAAGAATTCACAACCAGGTCGATGAATTCACAACTTAATGTTTTTGAATTCACAACTAGCTCGATGAATTCACAACTTAATATTCTTGAATTTACAACCAAATCTATAAATTCACAATCAAAATAAATTACAGTTTTAATTGTGAATTCAAACTTTAAAAACTCAAATTTAACAACTACTTGAATTCACAACCAAAATAAATTCTAGTTGTGAATTAAATTCAGGTTGTGAATTCGACTGATTGTGAATTCACAACCAACATAAATCTGGTTGTGAATTAAATTTTGGTTGTGAATTCGTTTGGTTGTGAATTCACAACCAAAAAATTCTAGTTGTGAATTAAATTTTGGTTGTGAATTCGACTGGTTGTGAATTAAATTTTGGTTGTGAATTCGACTAGTTGTGAATTCACAACCAAAAAATTCTGGTTGTGAATTCACACTGGTTGTGAATTGCGGGATTTTTTAAAGGAGTGATGTGAAGTGGACATTTTTTTAATTTTTAATGTGGAAGAGTATTTTGGTAACAGTTGCCATTTTTTAATATTTTTATCTTAGTGGACAATTTTTAATTTTACAATATGAAAGTGGCTATTTTAAAAATCCACTCAAAATATAACTATGTACTATTCACTTCACGTGTAGTTGAATACCATATCATGTAGAGGATTCAACTGATGTAAGGTTAAAATTAAAAAATGGGGGATATAATTGATAATAGCATTTGCACCCGTTTAATACACGAAAAATATTTATATATTTTTATACATAAAATATATATTAACTTAATTATGATATAAAAAAAATATAAATACAATTAAAAATATAATGTTAACTGAATATACTTGTGCTAGCTATAGAAAAAAAATTATAATAATAAAAAATTTGATATAAAGAAAAAGCAAAAAAATTAGGAAAATAAAATAAGTTAAAAGAAAAAATAAAAAATGTACTTATTCGAAAAAAAAGGGTTAAGTACCAAATCCCCCCAACGTTGGGGCCCCTATCGCGTATAGGACCCTATAGTCAGGGTAAGCGCTGTTTACTACCTCAACGTGGCTAAACCTAAGCAAATCCCCCCCGCGTTTTAACGGTGCTTGACACCGTTAGTTTTTTAATTTTTTTTTAAAATCTAATTAGAGTGAGCCCCTCTTTGCTTAGGGATTTGGCCGCTGAGATTCAAGCTCGGCAGCGTTTCCTGCAAGGAATTCAAGCTCGGCAGCGTCCTCCGATCGAGCTCGGCAGCGTTTCCTACAAGGAATTCAAGCTGAGATCGAGGATCGTGAGCTTCTCCATGGCTCCGATTTCTCGAGGAATCGGATCGGTGAAGTTGTTGTGGCTGAGAACGAGCTGCTGCAGGTTAACGAGATCCCCAATTTGCTTAGGGATTTGGCCGCTGAGATTGTTCTGCGACAGGCACAACGTTTTCAGAGATGCGAGGTTCGAGATTGTGGAAGGAATCTCTCCGATTAGGGTCGAGATTGTGGAAGGAATCTCTTCGGAGGTAGGGCAGTTTGAGGAGAGAGAGGGAGATTCTCGCAGAAGATTCACAAGGCGGGGAAACGACGTCGTCGCCGACGTGAATCTTGGTGACGTGGAAGACGGAGGGAGACGTTGGCGGAGGGAAACGACGTCGTCGCCGACGTGAATCTAGGTGTCGTAGAGCCACTGGCAGAGGGAGACGTTGGCTGAGCCGGAGGAGGCGGAAGAGAGGCCGCAGAGAGGGAGGAGTAGGCGGCGGAGGAGATGAGAAGGGAGCAGGCGGGGCGGTCGGTGTCGACGAGGGAGGGAAGAGGGGCTCACTCTAATTAGATTTAAAAAAAAATTAAAAAACTAACGGTGGTAAGCACTGTTAAAACGCGGGGGGGGGGGGGGGGAATTTACTTAGGTTTAGCCACGTTGAGGTAGTAAACAGCGCTTACCCTGACTATAGGGTCCTATACGCGATAGGGGCCCCAACGTTAGGGGGGTATTTGGTACTTAACCCCAAAAAAAATTATAGTTGTAATATTTAAACAAATATAATTTTTAAAGTTGTAATATTTAAACAAATATAATTTTTATAATTAAATCAAATATATAAAATATATCAAACTAAGAGCACCCGCATCGCGGGTGCTCGAGTGAGTACTCGAGTGAGTTCGAGGAGAGGAGTGGCTTCGAGGAGTGCAATGCGGGGGGGAGGTCCTCGAGGAGTACCCGAGTTATCGGGTATCCTCGAGTGATTTTCTTTTTTTTTTTTCTTTTTTTTTTAATTTTCTTCTTCTCTTTAAAAATTTCTCTCTCCTCTTTAAAAACTAAAAAAATCAAGTAGGCTATCAAGGAACCCCAATGCAGCACTACCTACTCAATAACACAACCACTATCAAATAGGCTATCAAGTAGGCTATCAAGGAACCCCCAATGCGGATGCTCTAAAGCTCTTTTCGTGATCTTAATTTTATATGCATATCAAATATTTTATAATTAGCCTATTTTTACAATTTTAGAAAGAAAAAAAAAGATAAAGAAAAAAAATATACTCCCTCCGTCCACGAAATGAGTACCCATATTTCCTTTTTCGTCCGTCCACGAAATGAGTACCCATTTCCCTTTTTGGCAAGTGTACCCCACACATCTCTTTAATTAATACACTCAAAAAGTGGGACCCTTAAACTATTCACACTACACTCCATACATTTCTTAAAACTCGTGCCGTCCACAAATGGGTACTCATTTCGTGGACGGAGGGAGTAGTATATAAATTTGATCAAAGCAAACTCCAATTTGTTAAATTGAATCCCAATTTGATCAAATCAAACTCCAATTAGTGAATTGAATTACCAATTTGATCAATTCAAGCTCCAATGTGATCAACTTAAACACACGATAGCTCAGTCGAATTGGGAATTTCGAAATAGATTCCTCAATATGATGAAATCAAACTCCAATTACCTAATTAGATTGGGGATTTCAAAATTGAGTCACCAATTTGATCAAATTGGAGCTTGTATTGATCAAATTTGATTGTTTCAAATTAAATCACCAATTTGATCAATTGAAGCTTCAATTTGATCAATTTGAATGAGTGGTAACTCAATGAAATTGAGAATTTCAATTTTGAATCCCCAATTTGATGGTTTCAAATAGGGGTAGCTCGATCGAAGTGGGATTTCAAAATTGATACCCCAATTTAATAAAAATCGAATTCCAATTAGCTAATTGAATTTGATAGTTTAAAATTGTGTCACCAATTTGATCAATTCAAACTCCATTAATTTGATCGATCCGAATGGGTGGTAGCTCAGTGGAATTAGGAATCGCAAAATTGATCAATTCGAATATTCGATATCACCAAATTGGGGATAATGAATTGTCTGAAATTAAATAAAAAATTAAAAACTATGAATTGTAAATCTGAAATTAAATTTAGAAAATAATGAAGGGTTAAGTATCAGATTGCCCCCTATTGATGGCGTCCCTATCGCGTTTAGCCCCCTAAAGTCAGGGGGGAGAGCTGCCCACTACCTCAACGTGGCTTTTTGGCACCAATTTCCCCCCTCGCCTTTCGACGGGGGCAGCTCTCCTCCCTGACTTTAGGGGGCTAAACGCGAGGGGGACCCCTATCGATAAGGGGGAAATTGGTGCCAAAAAGCCACGTTGAGGTAGTGGGTAGCTCTCCCCTGACTTTAGGGGGCTAAAAGCCATAGGGACGCCATCGATAAGGGGCAATTTGGTACTTAACCCAATAATGAATAGTAATTTATGTGGGTAAAATCGAAAATTATTGAAAAAAAAATTAAATATAAAACCTAATAAATAATTAATTTTCACATAAATAGAATTTTTCATATATATTACACTTGGATGGCATAGAATGAAAAACAAATTAATTAGAATAGGAAAAAGTGAATGGTTACCTTGTTGATTTGGGAAAGCAGTGATGAGAGATTCCAAATGTTGCTTCTCCCAAACATCATCCAGAACTATGAAATATGATTTGCCCTCCAATTGCATATGAAGCATTTCTTTAAGCTTTTGTAGGAGATATAGCTTGTCCTTGGTTGACTCCTCCAATTCACGCACCTTTTGTTTGTCAGAGCCCGGCAGCTCCAAGATAAGCTGCTTGATCGTCTCTTGTGGTGTAAATTCACTCGACACCACAACCCAACCACGGCGTTCGAATGGACCAGCAACGACGTCGGGGTGGTTGTATATTTCCCGGGCAAGTGTGGATTTCCCGATCCCGCCCATGCCCTCTAACACCGTAATGGAAAGCCCTTTCTTCTCCTCACACAGAATCGATTGTTGCAGCAGCTTTTTCACATCATCTTCAACGCCCACCAGATGTTCGTCCTTTTGCCAAGGACACAACCGCCGCCGCAATTCAACTTCCAATCTCGATGCCGACTCGGCCGCCTCTCCGAGATCCTTGATCCCGTATCTCTCGCGGCTTTTGTCAATGGCATCAAGCCTAGCTCGGATGGACTCAATCTCATCTCCAATTTTGTAGAGGTGGTACATACGCTTCGGGGAGCTTGTACATCTTTTGAAGAGCCCCCAATTCTTGGCATTCTCAACGTTGAGAAGGAAGATCTCGATCGTATCTTGGGCATCTTGAGCCAACTCTCTAATCTCCGAGATCCAATTGCGCACGCTCTCGTCTTCAAATTGCTTTTTGTTGGCGTCTTTGAGAAAGGATTGCATCCTCTTCAGCTCTTCTCTCAGCAACTCCACCTTACCCTCGACGCCTCGCAGGAATTTAACCTTCTCGATGAGCTGATTGCCCAGTAGTTCGACCAGAGTTGAGATTGCTGCTTCAGCTGCCATATTGATAGATCTGAGATTGTACCAATCGCTTTGGTTTCTTCAAAAGTATGCAGTATGCATTCATTTAAATTGTGAAAGTCAAGGCAGTGGCAACAACTTGCTAATTTTTAAATATATATTCTTGTTTTAGGAATTGAATTGGCCAGTGATATATTTAAGGGTTATTCTTAACAGTTAACACATAGCTCGAATTTTGACGCTACATTGATTTTGGAGCCAGAATTTACAATTATATACTCCCTCCATCCCACGAATCTTGAGTCACTTCTTTTCGGCACTAGAATTAAGAAATTGAAGATTAATATTTTACGTGTGTATGTAATAAAGTAGAAAAATGATTAGGTAAGTGTGTACGTATGTAATAAAGTACTCCCTCCGTCCACGAATTAAAGCCCTACTTGCACTTAAATTTTTGTCCACCAATTAAAGCCCTATTATGCTTTATGTACATTTTTACTCTTCTTCTTTTCCTATATTTACTATCCTTTGCCACTATTAATTGACCCACCACACAACACCTTTAACACTTTAGTCAACTACTTTATCACTTTAGTCAACTACCATTATATTTCATCCACAACACATTTTTCTGCTTTCTTAGTCTCTGTGCCCATCCTCAAACGAGGCTTTAATTCGTGGACGGAGGGAGTAAGAAATTACACAATTAATTAAGATAAGTTTAATTAGAATCTCTTATTTTTTCTCTAATTCTTACTATATATAAAAATGACTCAAGATTCATGTGACGACCGAACAAGAAAATTGACTCAAGATTCGTGGGACGGAGGGAGTACAACAAATATGATCTGTACTTATATCTGTTGTTCAGTTTAGCGTTCAAGTTAAAGTTTGCAGCCAACTGAGAATGATGTGTATAAGTGTACTGTCGGAAGCTAATTTAGCAAAAAAAAAAAAAAAAAAACCCAAATTTAATAAGAAAATCAAGTTCCAAAAGTTAAGTCAGATGGTTCGATGTCGGGTCAATTATACAAAACTCAATCTCATGATCAGATCTCATATGGCTAGTGTGAATTCGTGATATAATTTTTTTTAAAAAAAATTATGCCAAACCAGCTTTGGGCCATGCACGTCAGTTTCAAAAAATTTGACCCAAGGTATCAATTAAACAAATAGATAAGTACAAATTATATTTGTAATAATTATATAACACTTTTACCGAGGTAGCATCAACCATCCTTCCACTAGGAAAAGAAAAATAGACAATTAAATGACATAGTAGAGTAGTTGGCCTGCCAAGGCTGACTTCAACTTAATTTGTTTACAGGGGTGATTACTGTAGCATTAATATTTTAGCATTCAATTACTTTCAGACAATATAATGAAACAAATTCAATCGCTCTAATGATAAATCTTGGATTCACGTGTCATTGTCTGTGTGTGTTATTCCTTTAAAATAAGTATTTGACTTAAACTCGTCTTTGAAAAATTAACAAAGAGATAGAAAGTGGACAAACTGTTTGTCACAAACATAACACAAAATTTAATAAATCAATGCAAAATGCTAAGCAATTAAGATGAAAAGTGGATAAACATAACTCTGGCTTAGCTTTTTTCAGTTTGAATGGCGTCACATGATGACGTATGTGATTAACACATTTTATTTAACTATGTTATTTGGTGGCATAAGAAAATGGGTTAATTGTAGTTTATGGCCCGAACTTTGGAGTCATTTGTAAATATGGCCCGAACTTTAAAAAATATAAAAAAAATAGCCTAAACTTTAAAATTATTTGTAAAAATGGCCTGAACTTTGAAAAATACAAAAAAATAGCCTGAACTTTGAAATCACTTGTAAAAATGGCCTGAACTTTGGAGTCATTTGTAAAAATGACATTAACTTTAAAAAATACAAAAAAATGGCATGAACTTTGAAGTCATTTGTAAAAATGGCACGAACTTTATTAATACAAAAAATGACTCAATTTTTATCAAATGTTTAAAAAGGGAATGAGCTTACACTTTCGGAATCGAATTATGACAACGTGGAAAGTCCGACATTGACGTGAAAATTATATGAAAATTATAAATTCGCTTGGAATATTTATAATAAAGTACGATAATTAATTCTCTTATCATAAGAATTTTAATCTCGTCAAATAATTTTTTTCTCGTAAAATATTATTGACAACACGAATTTTTTAAACTTCGAGTACATAAAATTCATATTACGCACAGACAGAATTTTCACATACCTTTTAGGTCATTTTAGATTTTGTATTATGAAAGATCGAGCCATTTTAGATTTTTTAAAATTCAGGTAATTTTTACAAATCTTCATAATTCAAATTATTTTTGGTATTTTTTTAAAGTTCAGACCATTTTTACAAATTTTCAAAATTCAAATTATTTTTGTATTTTTTTGAAAATTCGTGTTATTTTTACAAATGACTTTAAAGTTTGGCTATTTTTACGAATGACTTCAAAGTTCATGTCATTTTTCGTATTTTTAAAAGTTCATGTCATTTTTACAAATGACTTTAAAGTTCAGGCCATTTTTACAAATGACTACAAAGTTCATGCCATTTTTCTGTATTTTTAAAGTTCGGGTCAGTTTTACAAATGAATTCAAAGTTCAGGCTATTTTTTTGTATTTTTTAAAGTTCAGGCCATATTTACTGTTAGTAATTGATGTTGCTACAAATACAGCAACTCAACTCAACACAGCAATGCAGAAAACGCAGCAACAAACTCTCAACTCTCAACTTTTAACACTCAAGGTTGTGAAGAGAATTAAACAAGAAAGCAACGAAAAGAAGACACCAGATTTTTACGTGGTTCGGTTGTTAAACCTACATCCACGGAAGATCACCCAAGAACTTTCACTAATCAAGATCAGAGGTTACAAAGAATTACACAACAAAGAGCTAGAGATGATAGCTTCTCAAGCCTGAAACAAGACTGCTTTTCTCACTCTCTTTTCACTCTTCTTCTCAGAGAATTCTTCTAACTTCTAACCTGATCTAGGAGGATTACATCAAGTATTTAAACTCATAAAATGGTCAAGTAACGAGCTCACAAAACCAGCTGCAAGATGCTCTGCTCAAAAAACGAATTCTGTTAGTTTGTTAAAACAAACTAACTTCCGGTTCTTTCACATAAGCCCTCCAACTGTTGTTAATTGCATCCAAGTCCTTACTTAACTAACTGCAATTATGAATTCACAATCTACAATTCTCCACCTTGAATCATCAGTGCAGTTCTACAGCAATCTTCACCTTCAACCTGCTACATCACTTTGACAGCTTACTCTCATCATGAGAGTTAAGCCTAACCAGCTCACAGCAATACTCAAACTTGTTCTTAGGTAATGCTTTAGTAAGCATATCTGCAGCATTATCCTCAGTGCCTATTTTTACTATTTTAACATCACCTTTCTCAACTATATCTCTGACAAAATGCATCTTCACTTCAATATGCTTAGAACGTTCATGAAAAACCTGATGTTTAACAAGATATATTGCACTTTGATTATCACAGAATATAGTAACAGGCCCTTGAACAATTCCCATCTCTTGCACCATACCTTTAAGCCACAATCCTTCTTTAACTGCCTCGGTGACAGCAATATACTCTGCCTCAGTTGTGGAGAGAGCAACTACAGACTGAAGCATCGATTTCCAACTGACAGCAGAGTTGAACAAAGTGAAGATATATCCAGTTTGAGACTTCCTGGTATCAATGCTCCCAGCATAATCTGAATCAACAAATCCTTGCAAGGCCTCTCCATCTTTATCATTCTGTTGTTTATACAGAATTCCAACATCCAGAGTTCCCTTCAAGTATCTCAGAATATACTTTAGAGCCTCCCAGTGAGCTTTTCCTGGATTAGACATGTACCTACTGGTCACACTGATTGAGTGAGCTAAATCAGGTCTAGTACAGACCATAGTATACATAATGCTCCCAACTAGATTAGAATAAGGAACTTTTTCCATCTCCACCTTCTCTCTGTCAGTTTGTGGCCTTTGCTTTTCATCCAATTTGATATGTTGTGGAAGAGGGACACCAATTGCTTTAGCTTCATGCATCCTGAATTTCTTAAGAACTTTACTAATGTAATCAGACTGAATGAGAATAAGCTCTGACTTCTCTCTATTCCTCTTAATATCCATTCCTAAGATCCTCCTTGCTTCCCCCAAATCCTTCATATCAAACTCTGAATTTAAAGCTTTCTTAACTGCATTCACTTCCTTCATTGATTTGCTAGCCACTAGCATATCATCAACATATAAAAGTAGATATACAAAACTACCATCCTTTGCTTCCTTAAGATATACACACCTATCATAAGAAGACCTCCTGAAATTTATGCTCAACATAAACTCATCAAACCTCTTGTTCCATTGTCTTGGACTTTGCTTAAGTCCATACAAAGACTTCTGTAACAAGCATACTTGTCGCAGCCCGCCCTAACTAAGGATAGTTAAGCCGAGTGATCTACGACTAGGGATGGGGTTAAAGAATAAGGGGAAGAAAGGGGCGTCATTTGGAATCGTAAAACTTACTCAACTTAAGAAAACTCGTCATAATTTCTCATTAATACTCATTTAAACAGTCTATGAAAGACAACATAAAAACTTGATAAATATCATTAATCGAGTTATACATCATATGAAACCATTCTTTTAAGACTCAAAGTATGACATAACATACTATAACATCAACAACATCTTGCAGCGGAAAGTAGCTAGACATATGTATGAAGACATATTCTAGACAGGTTAACTATTTATTAACAACCCTGGAGACTCCGCTCATTGCAGCACCATCACCACATCAGCTCAACCTGCACATTTTTGAAAAACATATGCAGGGCTGAGTACAAAAGCACTCAGTGAACACATGCCAAACATCTCATCTCATCTCATGCTTATAAAGCTGTAAATATTGTCATTGCCATTTCATATGCATAATACAAGGAATTTGTAGAAAGGCCTTGTATTAGCTAAACTCATTTTCATTTCCTCAAAGTTGTCTGCGCAGACTTTTCTCATCAGGTAAGTATCATATCTGTTATAACATCAAGTACTGAGAGGGAGGCCTCCCTCTGCAGCACTGTGATCGGCCAACCCGCTCGATGACTCACGACCACCTCAGTGTACACAAATCCTTACTAGTATCTACACTAGCATAGGACCGAATTCTTCATCTCAAGCAGATAGATAACATACCAAAACATCAAAATTTTGGCAATGCAATAACTTCAATATAACATCCTTCATATAATAATTTCCTTCATTTCATTTCATTTCATTTCATAAAGAACCTTTCATCATTTGATCATTTTCATAAAATCAAAACTTAACAATTATATCATGTCATTCATTTCATTTCGTATAAGAGGCCTGTATGCAGGGGATCTCTATATACGTGTTTAAGAAAGCCCACCTCGTTGTGTCTCTGTATCAATGAGTAACGTCACTCTCTCCCTCAAGTCGTTACTTCCCAAAAGGACCTTCATCGTTATGAAGAATCAGTGAGAAGTTATTAAAGAAAACTCGATTAATAATCTAATCTCTTTTATGAAACATTAGTATCTCTAATGTTCATCTCTCTTTTGACCTCAAATCCTAATTTCACTTAAGAAATTATAATGATTATTTGATGATACATCAAAGTATTCACTAAAAATTTCGGCATGACCTATTCATACATAACGTCAGCCACGAGATTTCAACGCGTGAATCTCACTATGTGAACTCGTCTCTCGTCTCAAAACTTAACATCTTGACATCTCTTCAACGCAATCAACAATTCAAAATCATCAAAACTCTTTATCAGTAAACTATCATTTATACTCGAAACCAATTGTTCGAGTGTCAGATACCAACATTTATGTGCGTTAATCATAACTCTCACACTCACTCCATTTAGACACATAATCGATATCAAACTTAAAATAATAAATCATATCTTAACAATTTATCATGCTCATAATTCTCAATTAAATCTACAACTTAGTAATTAAAATACTAAATTCCAACTTTAATTAATTAACATGCTTCTCTAACTTATTTATCTCATTTAAACTAATAAATCTAATCCGTGCTAATTTCTCATACTTAGCCATTTTATATGCATTTCTCATGCAACTCAAAAAACCTCGATAACTTACTAATCATGCTCATCTCATAAATACTCAAATAATTCATAAAGTCTTACTAACATTGCATTAACTGATATGCACTGCTAGTTCACTTACATGACTTCACATACGCCACATATCTCAACTTAAAATCGAGCATCGCTCGTCTCTGGCCTTATGACTCACGGCCTTCATCAAATTTGAACCTCGGTGTTCAAATTAATCTAAGTAAATTATACGTGCAATATTTAATAAATATAAACACATATATAAACTCAAATCATTCAAATAAAAATCAAATATTCACATCCGGGCATCAAACCATTCGGTCCTCATGCTTCTCGTTTCTAACATTCCTCGAAAATTCCCAAATTAATCTAGCATGCTCATGTGATATCGTAGAACACATATATGCAATAATATTCATCATGCAACGTCCCAAACTTCACGAATTTAAATAATCATATTCTAAAAACTTATACAATTTTCGAGCTTGGAAAAATACGAATTTAATATATATCGATCCTAGCATGCCCCTAAGCACAAATATCATGTCAAAACGATCAAACAAAAATCGAAAGACAAGCTAACGGACGAAAAACGGGGCTGCCCTCATGGGTTTCATAGCTACGGTTCGTTCCGTTCTTACTCCCTTCATTAAACATGCTCAACATCTACCCAAGAACAACATACTAAAATTTCACGACGATCCGACGTCGTTTCAAAATAAAGTCGAGAATCGACGTTTTTCGACGTCGACGAAAATCGAAAAGAAAACCATCAAAACGTAGGTAGAGATGTTACCTACTTAGATATGTGATCGAAAAGATGATCGGGGCTCGTCTCGGCACTCAAATCGGAGCTCAAAAGCTCCAACACCATTGAAATGGTGTTACGTGAAGTGTGTGTGTGTGTTTCTAATGTGTTTTAGTGTGTGTGTGTTGTGTGCAGCGTGAGTTAAAGAGATAGAGGGATGGGGGGTGGTTAAGGGTAGGGTAGGTTAGATATTTAGTCGTTAAATATCTCGTCTCGTCTCGTTTCGTCTCGTTTTAACGACTAACTACCCGTACTCTTCGTTACTCGCCCTCTTAACTCCTACTCACTTTCATTACACTCGTAATTCTATATAAATATAGAAAACGCAAGCTTGTTCTCGAAATTCTGATAAACGAGATCTGCACGTTTATCGAGAAATCCCGATTCACTATTCACTCGTCGTCCAAAAATAAAAACTTTCATTATTGGACTCGTATCGAAAAACTAAGAATATTTCTCGACGACGTGCACGTAAGATTTTGAAAGTCGACAAAAAGACGAAATAGCCGTATTTTACTATTCATCGTCAAAAAGTCAAAAATTTCAAAAACGTCTTAACGGACTCAGATTTCACTTCCGAGTTCACCGTTCTCATTCAAATAATTATCTAGAATTATTCAAATACTCAAACTCAAATACGGATATAAAATCCCACATCATCCTCACATCATCAAAAGAACATCTCAACATCTTTAAAATATAACAACAAAACTTCATATAACTCTTCACCTCTTTACAAAGTAAATCAAACAAGGGATCTAAACCCTAATTACTCAAAATCAAGCAATTAAACACGTCATCAAAAGTCCGGGTATTACATACCCTCCCCCTTAAAATAAATTTCGTCCCGAAATTTGTACCTCCTGTAAATGTTTCGGGTACTTCTCTCACATCTTATCATCAAGCTCTCTTTCCACTTCTTTCTAATTATAACGTCTCCACTGGACTTTAACCAGTGCAATCGACTTATTTCTCAATTGTCGAATCTTATGATTTAGCATCATCTGAGGTCTCTCTCTCTCTCTTCATAACTCAAGTCAATTTCTAAGATCATTTCTTCTTAGTAAACCACATGGTTTGGATCGAAAATGTATATCCTTTCAATTGTGACACGTGAAACACGTTATGCACATTTCCAAAGCTAGGTGGCAAAGCCAACCTGTACGCTATTGGACCTATCTTTTGCAATAACTCATAAGGACTTATAACTCTGGGTCTAAGCTGTCCTTTAACTCCAAATCTATTCATCCCCTTTGAGGGTGAAACCTTCAAGAAAACTTCGTCTCCTATCTCGAAACTTTGTCTCACATCTTATAGGCAAACTCAATTTGTGGCAACACATTCTCCCGATGTACTCCTCTATCAAGGATAGTAGTTCTTATCATATCTTCTATCGTCTGCTATGCTAAAATTCAGCCTTGTACCCAACTCTTTCTGTAACTCATCCAAAAACGTGATGATTTTTTTTTTCTCTGAGGTGATCTTACATCGGTACTCAAAGCAATCTTATAATCTCACGAACGTACAATTGTGCTAACTTATCTGGTCCATACGCGATTAGGATCGGTATGATAAGTGCAGATTTTGTTAGTCGATCTACAATCACCCAAATTGCTATATTTCCTCTTTGACTTTTGGGTAAAGCTATCACAAAATCCATCGCTATGTGATCTCATTTCCACTCGGGAATCTCCAACGGTTTTAACTTCCCATAGGGTCGTTGGTGTAATGCTTTCACTTGCTGACAAGCTAAGCATCGCTCTACAAACGAAGCTATGTCTCGTTTCATTCCGTCCCACAAAAATCTCTTTTTTTTCACAACCTGATAAATCTTTGTGCCTCCTGGGTGGGCGGTGTAAGGCGTGTCATGAGTCTCACTCATGATCGTATTCTTAAGTTCATCATCGCGGGGAATGCATATTCTCCCCTCAAATAAGATAGCATTGTCTGATGTTTTTTTTTTTTTTTTTTGTAACTCTTGAGATCTCCTGCTCTTATCCTTTCTCGTAACTTGTTCATTGTCTCATCTTTCCTTGTGCTTCAATCACCATTTTCCTCAAACTAGGCATCGTCGCAACAATACTCGATATCGTCACCGGTGGTTTTATCATCTCTATCCTCATCATGTCAAAGTCCTTTATAAGCTCATCCTCTCTCGTGAGAAGACATCCTAATTTTGACGAGACCTTTCGGCTCAATGCATCGGCTACTACATTGCCAACATCCTTTACTAATTTGAGCCATCTCATTTGCCTCATGTTAATATCCTTATACTCGAAAAAGTAATTCAAAGTTTTGTGGTCCGTGAAAATCTCACATCTAACTCCGTAGAGATGATGTCTCCAAATTTTTAGGGCATGCACAACGGCTGCAAGCTCTAAATCATGCGTTGGATAATTTATCTCGTGGGGTCTAAGTTGTCATGATGCATAGACTATAACTCTTCCTTCTTGCATCAAAACACATCCTAGCCCATTCTTTGACGCATCTGTGTAGATGGTATACTCTTTATCCATTTCCGGGACTAGCAGCACTGGTGCTGTAGTCAATTTCCTTTAAGCTCTTAAAAACTCTCTTCACACTCCTCTTTCCAATTGTACTTAGCTTCTTTTCTACGTAATTGTGTCATCGGTCTTGTTATCGTGGAAAATCCTTCAATAAACCTCTGATAGTATCCTGCTAAGCCTAAAAAGCTGCGAATCTCGTTAGGCGTAGTTGGTGATCTCCACTCATGTACAGCTTGTACCTTGGCGGGGTCAACTTTAATTCCTTCGGGTGATACAATATATCCTAGAAAAGTTACTTCGTTCAACCAAAACTCGCACTTGGTGAATTTGGCAAAAAGCTTCTCAACTCTTAGTGTTTCCAACATCGTTCTCAAATGTTTTGGCGCTCCTGCTCATTCTTCAAATAGATGAGAATATCATCTATGAAAACTAGGACAAATTTATCCAGTTATTGATGAAAACTCGATTCATGTGATCCATGAAAACTACTGGTGCCTTCGTCAAACCGAATGGCATAACTATGAACTCATAGTGCTCATACCTCATTTGAAAAGCTGTCTTAGGTATATCCTTCTGTCAAAATTTCAACTGGTGATAATCTGAACTCAAGTCAACTTTCAAGAAAAAACTCGCTCCTCGTAATTGATCAAACAAGTCATCTATCCTCAATTTATTCAGTTCTCGATAATCTTTGTACCTTCTCAACGTGTCATCCTTTCTTTTGACAAAAAGGACTGGTGCTCCCCACGGGGATACACTAGGTCTAATAAAACCTAACTCTAGCAGTTCTTGTAGCTGAATCTTCAGCTCTTGTAGCTCCTTAGGCGACATTCTATAGGGTGCCTTCGACACTAGTGCTGATCCAGGTTCTAGGTCGATAGTGAACTCCAACTGTCTTGTTGGTGGCAATCCTGGTAAGACCTCGGGAAATACATCTCTATATTCCCTTACCACTGATACATCCTCCAAGTTTTTACTGGATTCTCCTTCATCATTCAAGTACACTAGGTAAGCTTGCGCTCCTTTCTTCTTTACCAATTTCGACGCCTGAAGTGCCGAAATGATTGGAACTCTCTTCTTTCTATCAATGCCGTGAAAACATGTATGTTCCTTCCCAGGTGGTTGGAAAGTTATCTGTCTCTTCTTACAATCAATCGGGCCAAAGTTCTCTGCTAACCATTCCATCCTTAGAATAATGTCTACGTTCCACATAGGCATTAAGTGCAAGGTTCTTGCTTTCATCTTTAGTGATCCTAACTCAAGCTCTAAGTTAGAAATCATGTGAGAAACTGTAGTAGCTCTTCCTACAGGAGTGATTACTCTCAACTCGAGACTAGCTTGTTTTGGTTCGAGTTTGAAGGTAACATGCTTCAACCAATTAAAGAATGCGAGGCTCCTGTATTAAATAAGATTCTAACTGGTGCATCCAATAACCTGCCCATACTACCTTAAAGTCCTGCCTTAAATCGGCACATAAAACTCAGATATCTCTTCATCAGTATCCATCTTCTGATGAGCAAATCGTGATAGCTCACAGAATTCTCGATTATACTCTACAACCGATTTCTTTCCTTGCATCAAACTTCGATAATCAGCCTCTCGCTGCTTACTGTACTCCTCGGTACATACTTCTCAAGAGTAGTCTTCAATTGTTCTCAAGTATAGTCTACCAGTTGCTCAGGTGTTAAAGTCCTCTGACGTGCCTCTCACTAGTCTTATACATCAAAAGAATCTAATAGGATAACTCAAAAGTTGTAAGGGTCCAACCCTAGAACGACATCAAAACAAATTGTTCAAGAGACTCAAATGAATGACCAGAGGGTAGAATGAAGTAACTACCAGGTCGAACAAAAATGACCTAGAGTAAGAACCCATCTGGCTTTTCAACCGAAAGTTGAAACACGTGGGTTTATAAACCCAAAACACGTCTACTGAGATTTGGATCATGCGGACTGGCCAGGTCCAACATAATCACTCCCCAGTCACACGGGATATACTATCCCGAACTTGGAAATTTTTGGGTCTTCGAAACCCTCAACATACTATACATAACAAAACTTAAGTTCGCACCAGCAAGCTAAAAGCTTAAACTCAGGGTCCTATGTTCTATACTCGTGTTCCGAATGCTCAACATTTTCAACTCTCCTCTCATGTTGCGGTAGTGGTGGCGGAGTATTATCCCGCCTATCCCTCACATCACACTCTTGACGACATCTTTGAGGCATTTTGTAATCACAAAAGAAAAACTCAACTCGACCAACGCTCTAAGCATCCTCGAAACTCAAGTTCAACTCAACAACTCAAACTCTAAGGAAACCCTCATGGTCACCTTAACATTCATCTGTAAGGCAATAAGCACTCACGAAATGCTAACATAAAGACCACTCGGGTCCACCCAATATATCCATCAGTAGAATGCCTCTTTTTAGAGGACTTACATAAAGGGGTTATATAAACCCTACAAAAACCATAGTATCTATCGTAATGTCCCTTCTAAACCGACACCATTAATACTACTATGTCTCGGTCTGAACCTCCTACGGTAATTGCTACCAGTTAACTCATCTAGTTGCTACTTTAGCACACTAGGAACATCCATCTATCTAACATCAGTAGGGTACTATATTCGCATACTCATCTATCATCATGTCAAAAGCTCAAGTATCAGTATCTCCTAAGTAAGTTATATACATCGCAAAGTAATTGAAAACTAATAAAAACAAGGGTGTACCGCTCATACTCTCAAGATCATCCTTAGGTCTAGCCTACATCGGCTTCTCTTCTCATTCTCATCAACTCTAGCCCTCCTCGGCTACTTCTCATCCTCATTATCGTTTATCATTTTATCATCTTTGGTAACTGATACTCAAGAATCGACTCGATATCTACTACACTCTTCTGGAGTCCCTGGTAGAAAACAGGCATCCGGTCAATATAATCGCATAGAAAATCTGGATATCTGTAACAAATCCCATCTCTTGTGGGTCCAGCGCTCAAAACGACACGTCCCATCATATTGAGAGGATTTCTTCCTTGCTCAATCCTACCACTCGATTGGTAGCACGGGGACTAGGTGCACAATGCCATCCAGTCTAGTAACAACCATAAGGCGTTCATCCTTTCATAGTCTATGAACATGTGTTTGAAAATCTGCTAGGGTATCTCTGTACCACATACTGTATGCCTCGTCCTCGTATCCGATCTTCCCTGAGTTCGATCTCACAGCAGTCCACTTTCGTGCAATGCCAACAGTCCTGGCCAACCTATAAGGAGAACTTAAAGGTGACTCTAGGAACTAACTCTACTTGGCTCCAGCAACAGAAATAAACAAAACATAACTTAGCAAAACTCCCACTAAGTAGTACTGTTATCTTAAAACTCAAGCTTAAAACATCTAAATTCTCATCTCGTCCCATCTTTACATAGTAGGTAACCTCTCTAAACAATGATATTAGATCCCTTAATCTAAATCATCGCGACTCAGTAAGATAACTCAAACAATTCTCTCTCAAAGCCATCTCCAAAGACTATGGCTCATGATACCTTCTCAAGTACCATTCAGGTTGCGTGAGCAAAACTAGCGTCACAAAACATCTCAAACATATAGTACAATATCTCATTGCAGTATGCTAATAACTCATCATTAATCATGCTATTATACTCAAGCTCATAACTCTAACTCATAACTCAAACCAACAAGTACTTAAAGCAATTGCTAATTCTCTCAAGTTTTAGCTCTAAGTTCTCATTTCATCCTTCTACTTAGTAGAAAATCTCTCTTAACAATGACATTAGATTCCTTCATCTAAATCATCGTGACTTATCACAACTGCTCAAACAATTCTCATCACAAAACATCTAAAATACATCACATCATAACTCATAATTATGCATCATCAATCATATAACATCATATGATATAACTCTCTCATGATTCATCATGTAACATCAACATCATACTCTTACAACATAATAACTCATTATTAATCATGTTGTCATCCTCAAACTCAAACTATGCATCTTCAAAGTATAACATCATAACTCATCATATAACCTCAACATCATGCTCTTCAAAATTTAACGTCAAATAAACTTTGAAATTTTACATACCTCGTTGAGCCTGGTGTGATGGTGCGTTGAGCTCACGGTTGTTAATAACTATTAGCCTAGTGACTCATTCTAGACTAAACTCAAGACTTCAAATTCAGAGCTTTCCTTCGCTCTGATACCACTCTGTCGCAGCCCGCCCTAACTAAGGATAGTTAAGCCGAGTGATCTACGACTAGGGATGGGGTTAAAGAATAAGGGGAAGAAAGGGGCGTCATTTGGAATCGTAAAACTTACTCAACTTAAGAAAACTCGTCATAATTTCTCATTAATACTCATTTAAACAGTCTATGAAAGACAACATAAAAACTTGATAAATATCATTAATCGAGTTATACATCATATGAAACCATTCTTTTAAGACTCAAAGTATGACATAACATACTATAACATCAACAACATCTTGCAGCGGAAAGTAGCTAGACATATGTATGAAGACATATTCTAGACAGGTTAACTATTTATTAACAACCCTGGAGACTCCGCTCATTGCAGCACCATCACCACATCAGCTCAACCTGCACATTTTTGAAAAACATATGCAGGGCTGAGTACAAAAGCACTCAGTGAACACATGCCAAACATCTCATCTCATCTCATGCTTATAAAGCTGTAAATATTGTCATTGCCATTTCATATGCATAATACAAGGAATTTGTAGAAAGGCCTTGTATTAGCTAAACTCATTTTCATTTCCTCAAAGTTGTCTGCGCAGACTTTTCTCATCAGGTAAGTATCATATCTGTTATAACATCAAGTACTGAGAGGGAGGCCTCCCTCTGCAGCACTGTGATCGGCCAACCCGCTCGATGACTCACGACCACCTCAGTGTACACAAATCCTTACTAGTATCTACACTAGCATAGGACCGAATTCTTCATCTCAAGCAGATAGATAACATACCAAAACATCAAAATTTTGGCAATGCAATAACTTCAATATAACATCCTTCATATAATAATTTCCTTCATTTCATTTCATTTCATTTCATAAAGAACCTTTCATCATTTGATCATTTTCATAAAATCAAAACTTAACAATTATATCATGTCATTCATTTCATTTCGTATAAGAGGCCTGTATGCAGGGGATCTCTATATACGTGTTTAAGAAAGCCCACCTCGTTGTGTCTCTGTATCAATGAGTAACGTCACTCTCTCCCTCAAGTCGTTACTTCCCAAAAGGACCTTCATCGTTATGAAGAATCAGTGAGAAGTTATTAAAGAAAACTCGATTAATAATCTAATCTCTTTTATGAAACATTAGTATCTCTAATGTTCATCTCTCTTTTGACCTCAAATCCTAATTTCACTTAAGAAATTATAATGATTATTTGATGATACATCAAAGTATTCACTAAAAATTTCGGCATGACCTATTCATACATAACGTCAGCCACGAGATTTCAACGCGTGAATCTCACTACGTGAACTCGTCTCTCGTCTCAAAACTTAACATCTTGACATCTCTTCAACGCAATCAACAATTCAAAATCATCAAAACTCTTTATCAGTAAACTATCATTTATACTCGAAACCAATTGTTCGAGTGTCAGATACCAACATTTATGTGCGTTAATCATAACTCTCACACTCACTCCATTTAGACACATAATCGATATCAAACTTAAAATAATAAATCATATCTTAACAATTTATCATGCTCATAATTCTCAATTAAATCTACAACTTAGTAATTAAAATACTAAATTCCAACTTTAATTAATTAACATGCTTCTCTAACTTATTTATCTCATTTAAACTAATAAATCTAATCCGTGCTAATTTCTCATACTTAGCCATTTTATATGCATTTCTCATGCAACTCAAAAAACCTCGATAACTTACTAATCATGCTCATCTCATAAATACTCAAATAATTCATAAAGTCTTACTAACATTGCATTAACTGATATGCACTGCTAGTTCACTTACATGACTTCACATACGCCACATATCTCAACTTAAAATCGAGCATCGCTCGTCTCTGGCCTTATGACTCACGGCCTTCATCAAATTTGAACCTCGGTGTTCAAATTAATCTAAGTAAATTATACGTGCAATATTTAATAAATATAAACACATATATAAACTCAAATCATTCAAATAAAAATCAAATATTCACATCCGGGCATCAAACCATTCGGTCCTCATGCTTCTCGTTTCTAACATTCCTCGAAAATTCCCAAATTAATCTAGCATGCTCATGTGATATCGTAGAACACATATATGCAATAATATTCATCATGCAACGTCCCAAACTTCACGAATTTAAATAATCATATTCTAAAAACTTATACAATTTTCGAGCTTGGAAAAATACGAATTTAATATATATCGATCCTAGCATGCCCCTAAGCACAAATATCATGTCAAAACGATCAAACAAAAATCGAAAGACAAGCTAACGGACGAAAAACGGGGCTGCCCTCATGGGTTTCATAGCTACGGTTCGTTCCGTTCTTACTCCCTTCATTAAACATGCTCAACATCTACCCAAGAACAACATACTAAAATTTCACGACGATCCGACGTCGTTTCAAAATAAAGTCGAGAATCGACGTTTTTCGACGTCGACGAAAATCGAAAAGAAAACCATCAAAACGTAGGTAGAGATGTTACCTACTTAGATATGTGATCGAAAAGATGATCGGGGCTCGTCTCGGCACTCAAATCGGAGCTCAAAAGCTCCAACACCATTGAAATGGTGTTACGTGAAGTGTGTGTGTGTGTTTCTAATGTGTTTTAGTGTGTGTGTGTTGTGTGCAGCGTGAGTTAAAGAGATAGAGGGATGGGGGGTGGTTAAGGGTAGGGTAGGTTAGATATTTAGTCGTTAAATATCTCGTCTCGTCTCGTTTCGTCTCGTTTTAACGACTAACTACCCGTACTCTTCGTTACTCGCCCTCTTAACTCCTACTCACTTTCATTACACTCGTAATTCTATATAAATATAGAAAACGCAAGCTTGTTCTCGAAATTCTGATAAACGAGATCTGCACGTTTATCGAGAAATCCCGATTCACTATTCACTCGTCGTCCAAAAATAAAAACTTTCATTATTGGACTCGTATCGAAAAACTAAGAATATTTCTCGACGACGTGCACGTAAGATTTTGAAAGTCGACAAAAAGACGAAATAGCCGTATTTTACTATTCATCGTCAAAAAGTCAAAAATTTCAAAAACGTCTTAACGGACTCAGATTTCACTTCCGAGTTCACCGTTCTCATTCAAATAATTATCTAGAATTATTCAAATACTCAAACTCAAATACGGATATAAAATCCCACATCATCCTCACATCATCAAAAGAACATCTCAACATCTTTAAAATATAACAACAAAACTTCATATAACTCTTCACCTCTTTACAAAGTAAATCAAACAAGGGATCTAAACCCTAATTACTCAAAATCAAGCAATTAAACACGTCATCAAAAGTCCGGGTATTACAATACTTGAGACTCCTTCCCTGGAATACTAAAGCCTTCAGGCTGATCCATATAGATAGTCTCCACTAGTTCACCATTGAGGAAAGCTGTCTTCACATCCAGTTGATGTAATTCAAGGTTAAACTGAGCTACTATTGACAATAGAAGCCTGATTGAACTGTGTTTTACAACTGGAGAATAGATCTCATTAAAATCTATCCCTTCTTGTTGAGTAAAACCTCTAGCCACCAACCTAGCTTTATACCTCAATGTTTCCTTTCCATCAATGACTTCAATTTTCCTTTTAAACAACCATTTGCAGCTTACACACCTTTGTGTCTTAGGTTTAGGAACAAGTTTCCAGGTCTTGTTCTTGATCAGAGAATTGAATTCCTCATTCATAGCTTCAATCCAGAACTCTGACTCTTTGCAAGATATAGCTTCTTTGTAAGTCTTGGGTTCTTGGTAGCTAATTTTCTCAGCAGCTGTTAATGCAAATGATATCTGATCTGCTTCAGCAAATCTGGCAGGAGGTTTGATGCTTCTTCTGATCCTGTCTCTTGCAAGTTGATACTCATGTAGATCATTTCCTCCTTGGTCTGAATCATCATCTCCTTGTTCAGCATCAACTTCTTCCTTAACAGCCACAATCTTACTTGCATTTTCAGACTTAGTTTCAGCCTTTGAAGACTCCACCTCAAAATCTGTATCAGAGTTCTCCCCCTTAAAAGGCATGATCTCCTCTCTGAAGATTACATCTCTGCTGATCAGAGCTTTTCCTTTTCCAGCCTCAATACACCATAGTTTGTAGCCTTTTACACCACTAGGGTATCCTATCATTACACATTTCAGTGCTCTTGGTTCCAACTTATCTTGCTTTATATGCATATAAGCAAGACAACCAAATTTCCTCAGATTTGTGTAATCTGCTGGCCTTCCAGTCCATCTCTCTTCAGGGGTCTTGAACTCAATTGCTGAAGATGGACATCTATTTATGAGATAGGCTGCAGTAGCAACAGCTTCTCCCCAAAACCTTGCTGCCATTCCAGAGCTGGATAACATACACCTGACTCTCTCTAAGAGGGTCCTGTTCATCCTCTCAACCACCCCATTTTGCTGTGGATTTCCAGGAACAGATTTGTGCCTCTTGATTCCTTTTGCTTTACAGTAGTCTTGAAACTTTTCAGATACAAATTCTAAACCATTGTCTGTTCTTAGACATTTAAGTTTAGAATTCTTCTCATTTTCAACTAGGCTGCACCACTCAACAAACTTATCAAACACATCTGTTTTATTTTTAATCACATAAACCCAAACTTTCCTGGAATAGTCATCAACAAAAGACAAGAAGTAGTTTCCTCCACCTACTGTGGTGGTCTTAGAAGGACCCCATAAGTCAGAATGCACATATTGAAGTGGAGCAGTAGAAGTATGTTTGCCTATTGGATATGACAGCTTTTTACTTTTACTTAAAACACATGCTTCACAGTCATGCATTTTAATATCATGTTGTAGCTTTAGAGTGCCTTGTTTCTTAAGTTCAGTAAGTCCTTTTTCACTAACATGACCTAGTCTAGCATGCCATAGCATAGTATCATTATTAGCAATGTTCTCATTTTCACCTGTTATGGTAGATGCAATCAAATGATATAAACTATGCCTTCTCATGCCTTTCATGATAGTTCTAGAACCCTTAATCACAAGCAAACTATCTTTATCAGATTTAAACTCATAGCCTTTGGCTTGCAGAGAACCAAGGGAAATCAAATTTCTCTTGAGACTGGGAATATACCTGACCTCAGTTAACTTTCTGATGGAGCCATCATGAAGCTTGAGTTTTACTGAGCCGATTCCCTTAACAGTGCATACTTCATCATTTCCTAATATCACTGATCCCAAGCTTTCTTCCTGCAAATCACAAAACCAGGATTTAGTTGGACACATATGGAAGGAACAACCTGAATCAAGAATCCATTCAGATCCAGGTTTGGAAGAAATTATGTTTAAAGCTTCTGCTTCTTGAATTTGTTCTGCAATGTCAGCAGTATCAGGTGCAGCTCCCTTTTGAGCTTGCTTCCTCTTCCAACTATAGCAATCCTTCCTTATGTGGCCAGGCTTTTGGCAGTAATGACACTTCCTGTTGTCCTTGGAGTCATCATCCTTTCCCTTTGAATTCTGCCCAGACTTTTGCTTATCTTTCCATGGTTTCTTTGACTTTCCCTTTGTGAATTTTCCTTTGACATTTAGACTCTCATTTGGAGCTTCTGGTTTGGAGTCTGCAGCTTTCTGGAGTTCCTTTGATTTCAGGGCATTAATCACTTCTTCAAGAGTAATGGAAGCCTCTCTTCCATAGAGCATGGCATCTTTTAGGTTATCATATGATTTGGGTAAAGCATTCAGGAGAAGAATGGCTTTATCCTCATCTTCAAGATTGACTTCAATGTCTGCAAGATCATCAACTGCCTTATTGAAGTCATCTAACTGATCCAAGATTGCCTTATCATCTGTAATCCTATAGGAATACAGTCTCCTCTTCATGTAGAGCCTATTTGCCAAAGATTTGGTCATATAAAGGCTCTCCAATTTCTCCCAAACTCCTGCTGCTGTCTCCTCTTTGGCAACCTCACGCAAGACTTTGTCTCCCAAGCAAAGTATGATAGCACTGTGAGCCTTTTGCATCATTTCAAGATGCTTTCCACCATCTTCTTCACCCTTAGGGAGTTTCTTGGTTGTTAGAGCACCAAGAAGTCCCTGCTGAGTAAGAATCGCCTTCATCTTCAATCTCCAAAGGGAAAAATCATTTTTCCCTGTGAATTTCTCAGTTTCAAATTTCGCTGTTGACATTTCAACAAACAGTTTCCAGTCGCCTTAGTATGAATCTTTGACAACTTCACACACTGAGCTCCTTCGATCTGCCTTCTGTTGGATCTTGCAAGAATCCCTTGCTACGCCTTCTCTTCGGTTCCCACAGACGGCGCCACTCTGTTAGTAATTGATGTTGCTACAAATACAGCAACTCAACTCAACACAGCAATGCAGAAAACGCAGCAACAAACTCTCAACTCTCAACTTTTAACACTCAAGGTTGTGAAGAGAATTAAACAAGAAAGCAATGAAAGAAGACACCAGATTTTTACGTGGTTCGGTTGTTAAACCTACATCCACGGAAGATCACCCAAGAACTTTCACTAATCAAGATCAGAGGTTACAAAGAATTACACAACAAAGAGCTAGAGATGATAGCTTCTCAAGCCTGAAACAAGACTGCTTTTCTCACTCTCTTTTCACTCTTCTTCTCAGAGAATTCTTCTAACTTCTAACCTGATCTAGGAGGATTACATCAAGTATTTAAACTCATAAAATGGTCAAGTAACGAGCTCACAAAACCAGCTGCAAGATGCTCTGCTCAAAAAACGAATTCTGTTAGTTTGTTAAAACAAACTAACTTCCGGTTCTTTCACATAAGCCCTCCAACTGTTGTTAATTGCATCCAAGTCCTTACTTAACTAACTGCAATTATGAATTCACAATCTACATTTACAAATGGCTCAAAAGTTCGGGCCATAAACTACAATTAACCCTAAGAAAATTGCATTAGTTGACTAATTTTGAACAATTTAATATATAGTTGATTGTTTCACAATCTCTTTCTCTTAAATAGAGATTTTTCTTTTGGACCATATTTCGATTGTTAATAAATTATAAGAGATCATTATTTAAAATCAATCGATCGATCTGCGAGTTATATTTAGTTTAATCTGCGAGTTATATTTAGTTTAATTTGTACTCCCTCCGTCCCACGAATCTTGACACGTTTTTCTTTTTGGGCCGTCCCACGAATCTTGACACGTTTCTATTTTGGGTAATAACTATTACCTTCTATCTCCTACTTTATCACTTTTATTACATTCTCTCTCTTACTTTATCACTTTTATTGCATTCTCTCTCATACTTTATCAATTTTATACTTAATTAATTACACACTTAAAACACTAATCTACAAGTCCTTAATTCCCGTGCCGAAACCAAACGTGTCAAGATTCGTGGGACGGAGAGAGTATAAATTAGTGTAATTAATTCTATTGGCGTATTAAATATAGAAGTTGAAATCACCAATGGCCATATTAAATGGTCTCGTCAACTCTATCACAAACAATTAGGAATCTATTCTATAAAAAATGATGCCTACTGGCCTAGTAGTACTAGTGGTTATATATATAATATATATTTTGTTTTTTTTTTTGTTTTATGAGAGCGTGGTTAGGTAATAATTAAATGTCTGATTAAATCTCAGCTAGCAAAAAGTTATGAACTTGTTATCTAAGTACAGAAAAATAAAGTCAACTTAAAGGGATGTGTTATCTAAATTTCGAATATGAAAAGCCAGTTTTCATGTGATTAGATTTGGTGTTGGTATTTTTTACATAGACTAGCTCACACAAAATATTGACAACTTGAGGATTTACTAATTAAAGTACAAAAAATATTGATTGGTGGAAATTTAATAGTATTGAGACATACTTCGTTGCATCCGAATGCACATGTACAGTGCAACTGTCATAATTAAATCTTAATTGTGATTAATAAATCATAATTTGGACTTAGCCCACTGGCCGTCCTCACTTAAGTGAAGTGACCCGGGTTCGATCCCTCTTGGGAGCGAATTGGAGATTGGAGATATAGGATGGATTTGGTGAATGGAGAGATAAGGTGGTTCTTGGAGTGGATGGGGGAACTAATTACTAACATCTAACATGACTTTGCCCGATCAAAAAAAAAAAAAAAAAAAATCATAATTTGGACTTAATATACCCTAATTTGAAACTAATAAAGCTTGGTTAAATTTAATTAAAATAGATATTCATTGTATGCACACAAGGTTTTACCAATAACTTTTGTCCCACTAGACCTGAGTCAATATGCACCACTAATTTGATACTTCAACTATAGGTGATTAATTCTTGGAAAACTATGTGACGAGTGCAGATTGCAGCATTTCCCCTTAAATTGCCAGCCTTTTTCAATTTATTTTTCAATTTATTTTTCTGTCCAAATTGCAGCATTTCCCCTTAAATTTTAATCCCTTAAAACTAGTTTAATGTATGAATTTGAAAGCTAATATACCTATAAAAAATCTATAGTTCTAAAGGAACATTTCACCATTATTATCTTGTACAATATTAAAATTTCTAACTGTTGCTCGACTATGGTTACACACGGTGTTTGAGTGGGGAGACTTTACACCCTTAAATTTAAAGCCTCTCTCTCAAAAAACATAAAAAAATAAAATAAAATAAAATAAATCTCAAATTTAAAGGTATTTTTGTAACAGCCCGGCTCCAGAGTTGACGACTATCCCCACAGACCAACACAAGTCCTTTATCAGGGATTGCTCCAAGCCAAGCATGCTTAACCTTTAAGTTTCTTCCACATGGGCACCAGAAAAGAAGATGCATGTTGTTGATATGAGTACCACCTATCAAATCATTTAAGCTCTCCTCGAATATGCAGTCTCATACCTGCATATTCTCGGAATCCCTCTCGTTCGGGTGTGTTTCGGTTCATCCCTGCGCCCTTTCGCTTGGAAGTCTTAATCGGAGCCGCTCCTTGTCCGTGCCCCTTTGCACCGGCGATCACTCTGTATTTCGTTACCGGGCGTCACAATTTTACGTTGAAAAGTTTGGTAAAAACTAAAATGTAACACTTGTTTGCTGAAGGTTCTTAACCAACCACCGGAATAACAAAAAAATAAAGTAAGATTGACTTATTAAGTTAATAAGTTGTGTTCGGACAGATCCCAAATCTCCCGATTCGGCTAGTCATGTCAACAGTAAGTTTGGTAGGAAATCAAATGAAATACTAAATAGTTCATTAATTATCGTGCCATGCATACTTTAATGTTTGTATGCAAAATCAGAATTTGATGAAAGTTCGATAATTTATCGGCAATTAACCCTAGTTTCAAGGTAGAATTTACTGGTAACTTGCTTGACGCTCATGAATACATAGTTTAGAAGTAATTGGTAATTCAGATAAATTTACAAAATATTTCTTCAACTCAACTATATATACTTGCAATCAGTAGATATTTGGAGATTATATATCTTTCCTAGCACTCTTCCACTCTTCATTCATGTGTTAGAGCCATAAATTGGTTGTCCTTGTACTATTATACAATTTAGATATGTCAAAAGTTACAGATTCTAGCACTAGGGTTGGCATCCACTGAGAATGATTATCCATCGTGAGAAATAAAAATAACGAATAAATCAATAAAATCCAGGAATAAATCAATGCAATACACAAATAGTTGTATTCGTGGACTTTACAACATTTTCTTATTCATGGATTTCACCGCATTAATGAATACAAAAATTCACGTCGTACAATGGTTTATTCATGAATTTTATTGATTTATTCATTATTCTCATCTTGCACAAAAGATGTCATTCTCAGTCACTACAAAAAAAGTTCCTATTAGTGACATAAGGCTTGGTAGCTAATATTCGTGTCATAAAAATTAGTGGCGTTTGAAAGTGTAACTATTAGTGATTAGTTATATCATCAAATGTCACTAATTTTTGTGACACACATAATAGCTACCAAACCTCATGTCACTAATGGAACTTTTTTTTGTAGTGAGTGCTCTCTAGAACTGAATCTAAGTACGAGTAGCTAGGTTATCCTGACAGTAAATTTGATGTATTCCGGTAGATTCTCAATCTCCAAATTGGGGCATTTATGGATCCGGAGTTGTTTGAGGCGCGGCATGACACCCTCTTCCACGTCGATACCTCTCAGTTGATACAAGTTTTGGAGGGAGAGAGCTTCGAGACAGGGGAACCCATCACACAATACTTTCATCCTCCATTCTTCATTAGAAATACGCCGTCTAGATAACTTGAGGTACTGCAGCTTCGGTAACTTCCCCAACTCCGGCATCGGATCTTCAATTAGCTTTGCATACTCCAATGTGAGGTGAGAAAGATTCGGAGGGAACTCACTCGCATCACAACATTTCAGCATCCCACCATCCAGTTTAAGCTTCGTGAGACTACTGAGATGGGGAATAAATTTTGAGTTCATCAACGTTGAAGGATTGAATTCTAGGTGTAGTTCCACAAGATTCACCATCTTCTCCAACGATCTGCTAAACTCATTGTTTCCTTCTGTTCCAATCATATGTATGCCCAATTCGCGAACATGACAACTAGCCGTTAGTTTCGAGCTGCATTCAAGCCAATCCTCAAGTCTGATCAGTTTCAAACTCTCAATACTTTTCCAGTTCTCTGTTTTCATTGCTCCTCCATAAACACTATGTACGTGAAAGTGACGCAGTTTTTCCATTTCCAGTGCAACGTCAGGGAATTTTACAAACTGATTCTCCACGCAAAGAATCTCGAGGTTTTTAAGGTTATCCAACCAGCACGGGAGCCGAGTACATCACGAAATATATTGTGAGATTTATGTATTCTCAAGCACTTCAATCCAGTCAATAATCGAATAGAGCGAGGCAGTCTTTGAAATGCAAAGCCGTCAAGGTCGAGCATCTTAAGGAGCTGAAAGCTCTTCCAGTAATGAGATGGAGTAGACATATAAACATTACTATCACCATTGACATTAAGTAGGAAAAGAGAGCGAAGATACTTATTATGATCCCGTGATGAAGTCTCAAGATTTTTGCCATAGACAACGCGATGGCGAGGTTTATACGAGGATTCTGATGAAATCCGTTCCTCCCACTTTACAATCTCCAAACATATTTCCTCTTTTGCTCTTCTTAAGCATATCTCACGAAGCAGATCATGAAGGCGACAATTTTCTACGTGGTTATCGATTATTACATCTTCAACTTGAACCATGCTTCGATTAATCAGCTCATTTAAATAGCCTCTTCCTATCTCGTCAATTGTTCTGCTTCCTTCCTGTTGGATCAAGCCTTGTCCAACCCATATATTTATCAGTCTTTTTGCCGGGATAGTAGCGTCTTCCTTGAAGAAGGCTAGGCACAAGAAGCATGATTTCAGTTGCGGAGACAAATTGTGATAACTCAACTCCAAAATTGTTGATACACTGCTTTCAGCTCTTCCCAAATAAGAGTTCATTTGGTTAAGAACTTCTTTCCATCCACTATGAGTTTGTGTTTCCACAAGCAAGCCCCCTACCGCCCTGATGGCTAATGGTAGACCGTGACATTTTTCGAGTATTTGTCTGCCTATGCTCTCCAATTCTTCTGTACAATTTCCATCAACACTGCCAATAAATGCCTTCTTCAATAGCAATTCCCAACTCTTCTCGGAATCTAAAACATTCATCTTATGCACATATTGACAGTACTTTCCAATAACGTTGTTGCGAGTTGTAAGCAATAATCTACTTGTTTTATCTGTCAATTTAATAACTAATTCAAAAAAAAGAAAAGAAAAAAGAACACAACAATTCCAGCATTCCCTATTGAGGCAACACCCTATTCAGGCCAAAAACATATAGTAATAGGAATTATAGCCATATATATAAAAATATAGAAATAATAGCCGTTTTGCTACTATCATGCCCTTACATACTAGCACATTTATACGAATTTTGTGTATAACCAAAATTCACTGTTACATGAATTCGTGTAACAATGTAACATTGTTACATTGAATTTGTGTGTAATCAAATTCGTGTAAGTGTGTAAGGGCATAATAGTCCAAAATGACTACTATTTCCATATTTTTATCTACGTTACTATAATTTTCTTTTGCTATATGGAAAAAGCTAGAATGAGATATCATCTCTTTCCTAAAATTTCTAGCAAACAATAATCATTGTACGACATGCAACTACTTTTCATAAATCAAAGAACATTAGTGACAATAATTAGGCATGCATAAACATACCTTGTTCATTAGGGAAAGCAGTCCTCAAATATTCCCAATGTTCCTTCTCCCACACATCGTCTAAAACTATGAAATAAGTTTTTCCCTGCAGCTGTTGATGAAGCATTTCCTGAAGCTTTCGCAGAAGGTACAGCTCGTCTCCGGTCGTCTCCTCCACTTCACGCAGCTTACGCTTGTCAGAATCCGGCAGCTCCAAGATCAGTTGCTTGATAGTTTCTCGAGGCGTAAATTCACTCGAAACCACAACCCAACCACAGCACTCGAATCGACCAGCAACGACTTGGCGGTGATTATATATTTCTCGAGCAAGCGTTGATTTACCGATCCCACCCATGCCCTCTACAACCGCAACCGAGAGCCCTTTCTTCTCCTCATCGAGAATCGATTCTCGCAGCAGCTTCTCCACATCATCTTCAATGCCCACCAGGTGCTCGTCTTTTTGCAGAGGAGAAAGCCGCCGCCGCGATTCAACTTGCAACCTCCGCGCCGCCGGCTCCGCCGCCGCGGACTCTGAAAAATCTTTAATTCCGTACCTCTCGCGGCTTTTGTCAATCGCGTCAAGCCTAGCGCGGATCGACTCAATCTCATGCCCGATTCTGTCGAGGTGGTACATTCGCTTTGGGAAGGTAGTGCATCTTTCGAGAAGACCTCGATTCTTGGCATTCTCGACATTGACGAGGAAGATTTCGATTGTATCTTCCGCGTCTTGAGCAACTTCTCTGATCTTCTTTATCCAATTACGCACCCCTTCGTCTCCAGCTTGCCTTTTGTTTGCCTCTTTGAGAAAAGATTGCATCCACTCCAGCTCTTCTTTCAGCGACTGGATATTTCCCTCCACGCCTCGAAGGGATTTCACCTTCTGGATCAGCAGATTGCCGAGCAGCTCCACCGCCGATGAGATCGCCGCCTCCGCTGCCATGTCGATCGACTTTTACAATTTTTTATTTTTTATTTTAATTGAAGAGATATTTAATTGGTGGTTGAAATGGTGATGGATGGGTGGGTAGGATATATTCGAGATAAGGTGCATTTTTGGTCCATCGTGACTTTAGAGTAGTGTAGGCCCCACCAAGATGGTCACAAAATTTCAAAAAACTATATTCTTTTTTTACTTAAATGAGGTTTATATATGAGGCAAAATGGAGAATACCCATTCTCAAAGACAAAAATAAAAATGTACCCACCATTTACCAAACATATAAAATCTACCCATTTAAGACAATTCTGCCCTTATGCACATTCTGGTGCATTGCTCACCAAACAAGTGTCGAGCATGTCGAGTGTGTCGAGCAATATGCACTTCAACCTTTAAACAAATGATTCTCTATAGTTCATTATTAATACAATTCCTCGTTCTTTATTGGAAATAGTCTGTTAAGACTTTATCAGGCCCAATATGCTTCCGTAACAATTCGAAATAATTTAAAACATAAATCAACTTTATACCTTTCGCCGAATGGTCACCTTCGGGAGTCAGTTCTCGTTGCGTTTTACGGACCTTCTGCCCTCCAGGCTTCGTCCAACCACGCACTCGCAAGAGATGGTTGCAACCTTCCTCCTTCACTGTGTTTCGACGTCTAATACTATGTTGATAAATGTAGGAAAAAATTTTACTAACCCGGAAAGTTGAGGGAAAACAAAAGCGTTTATAGAGGAATTATAAAATACTTATTTTATTTTCATAAAATTATCCATTAGGGAGGAGACAAACTTGTTTAGCTACTCATTAGTAGCTAATTCTTGTATACATAAAATAAAAAGGAAACTAAACTAGAATTGAAAAACTTTGAAAAACAAAATTTAAAAAATTCAAAGATAATTTTCTAGAGAGAGTGAGTTGTGTGAGAGAGTTGTCAATTTCTCGATGATCTCTTCCTCTCCAGAGCTTGCGTTTATATAGAGGTTTGATCCCCTCTACAATTGCTTGGTAGTTGGCCTTGGATTCCTTCTTCGTGGCCAACTAACTTGGATGGTGACGGCTACCTTCTTTTGTCGGCCATAATTGCCGACACTAGTTAGTGCCTTCACATGGAGTTGAACCTTCCTTTATCCTTTTGTGATAATGGTTGGTGAGGTCCAGCTGTTTTTTTCTTCCACTCAGCCTTGTCTCCTGCTTTCGGTGAGTGGTTCTTTCCTGGTCTCATACTTCATTATTCAGCTAATAATGTTGTGAGGGGCCTGCAACTTTTCCACCATCCTTTGTCTTCTTTTGATGAGTGGAACTCCTGTAGAATTACCCACTTCGGTCAGTGGGTAGTTGGTCCGCATTATTATCCACCCACTTTCGTCGTTTTTCCTTCAGTGGGTGGTCCTCTTGTCCTGAGTCACATGACTCCCTTTTCTTTGTCGGGCCTTTTACTTTTTTGGTGCCCGAGGTGCTCATCCACGTGGAGTCTTGTGCTCCTCATACTCGTCGGACCGGAACTTCTTTTTGTTAGGCTTTGGAAAGAAGCCTTTCCCGAACTCCGGTTCCTTCTGCATGGGGCACTCCGCGCAGATATGATCCACCCAATGGCCTAGATGAGCCATGTTGCAGAACTTGTGATGGGTCTCTTTGCTTCCCGCTATCTTGTTACACCACAGAGTCTGCCTTTTTTCTTTCAAAGGCCTTCTCCGCGAAGCTCGTGGTTGTTCCTGTCATAGTGTTTAACAAGAACGATCCAAGTCCCGAATTATGAGAGAACTTGAATCTGTACTTTACTTTGTCCATCTCCGTGAGACAGACCCATAGTCCCCATGCACGTCTTGTGGAGATTTGATCCTCCGTAAAGGTAGTGACGATGGAGATTTGATGATCTGGTGCCTTAACTCGGTTTAAGGCCTCCGTATCGGGTCTCCGAAGCTTAATGAAATGGAAAGCTTCGTGATTGCCCTTTCCTACGGGTTCTGGTGCTGCACTGATGAAGTACAATTCCAAAACATCTCCCCTGTTAAGGGATGAATTGTTTGCCCAAGCATCATAGACGTTTTCTTGGATCCACCTTGGTAGACCCTTGATTTCGCTGAATGCTGGCGCTATCGTATAAACTGAGGCTACTGCCCCAAATTCATACCACTCCTTGACCTCCCGAGGATTGGCTCCGGTGGTCATCCAGATACGAGGATATTTTCCTCCAACATCAACCCGGCTATATCCCGGATTAATTCCCTTTCTGGTATTGAGTTTCTCCCATCTGGACTGGTACATCTGCCAAACAGGAGATATTTCAATAGTGTTAGTATCAATCTTAGATTTGCCGGTCAATGGCCTAAGATTGATCTCTCCCTCTTTTACCCCAGAGGTGGAGGGTTGACATGTTGTTTCAGGCGGTGAAGCCTTAGCAACATCTTTTTCTCGAGGATCCGGTTTTGACACCTTAGCCTCAGAACTTGTGCTAGGGGTATTTGAATCCCCTGCTACCGGTAATCCGGCCGGTACGGAAATGCCTGCTTCGATCATAGGAGCCATGATCCCGCGCAGGAGCGGCTTGTGGGTTGCCTCATTAAGATTTATCATCTTCTTGAGACATTCTCGTATACGGTTAGACACTTTGGATTCATCATCCGATTGTATCCTTCCCGCTTGTTTGGCATGGAGTACGCACTCTTGCCATTCTTGTTGTAGCATCTCCAGGTTTTCCAGGAGCTGCTTCTGGTTTAGCATGATGGCGTCAACCTCAGTTGGCTCCATCCCTTGTTAAGAAATCTGCAAGAACATTATCATCAGATTTCAAAATGACAATATCAAATTCATAATATTGGCATTCAACTTGCCACCTAAGTAATCTAGCCTTTTCAGGTTTAGATTCTATTTTCTTGGTTAAGAAAGCCTTAACGTTAGTGTTATCGACTTTCAAAACAAATTTTTTTGCAAGTAGAAACAACTGCCATTTTTTAAACGCCTTTCTAACTGCATAGAACTCCTTCTCGTTGATGTGCCATCGCACAGCTTCACTGTCAGAAAAGAGACCGCTACAGTATCTGCAGGGTTATTCTCCATAAGAGGTGATTTTTGTGAGTACGGCTGCCCACCAGAAATCACTCACATCGGTGTAGAGGACCAGGTCATCCTCGTCTTGTGGTATTGAAAGTTTTGGGAGATTTTTACAAATCTCCTTCAACTTCTTCATACCCTTCCGATGTTCCTCCTTCCATATGAATGGAACATTTTTCTTCAGTAGTGGAGTGAAGACTTTTCTGTGTTCTGCAAGGTTTTTGATGAACATCCCTGCAAAATTGACAACTCCGAGAAAGCTTTGGAGCTGCTTCTTTTCCTTGAGATTTTCCGGGAAATTCTGGACCTTTTCCACAATATGGCCTTGTAGAATTATTCCAGATTCATCGATCTCAATCCCCAGAAACTCCATCTTCTGGGTGGCTATGACTGCCTTCTTTTCAGACAGCACTAGTCCTTCTTGTTGACAAACATCCGCAAAGATCTCCAGATGCCTGACATGTTCATGAATGTTCTTTGATGCAATAAGAATGTCATCAATATAAACAAACTTAAACGAAGAATAATCCTTGAAGAGATTATCCATCTTTCTTTGGAATATCTGAGGCGCGTTGGCTAACCCCATCGGCATGACATTCCAGACATAATGTCCTTGTGGAGTTGAGAATGCTGTGAACTTCTTACTCCCTTCTTCCATGCGAATCTGGTAAAATCCTGATTTGCAATCAAACTTTGAGAATACCTTCGCACTTCTGATGCAGTTGATAAGGTGTTCTCTGCTCGGGATGAAATATCTATCAAACTCAAGAATGTCATTGATCCCTTTGTAATTAATGACCAATCTTGGTTTTCCTCGTTTGATCTCCCCATGATTCTGATTTATGCTTAAATTACTCTATTTTTAAGGGTTTGTTTGTGCGTATCTGGAAGTTGGTGCGTTTTATGGTGTATTTTATGCTTTGCAGGAGATTTAGGCTTTCGAGATGGAAGAACGCAATTTTGGAGAATTTTGGATAAATTTGGCGTTTTCTAGGTGTTCTGGTCTCCCGAGGCGGAGAAATCACCATTCCTCTGGTTAAAGCCCAGATCAGCGAAGTCGAAAGCCAGAGCAGATGCACTCGCCAGAGAAATTGAAGACCAGAGCAGCGAAGTCAACTTGCCAGAACAGAGGAATCACCCATTCCTCTGCAGAGAAGCGCCAGCATCAGAGAAGTAAAGTCCATCGCTCAATAGTCAGAGAAGTGAAAAGATCAGAGAAATCACCATTCCTCTGGCGTCAGAGAAATCAATCTCCATAGTAGCGAAGTCATCACTAGAGGAGTCAACAGTCTGAGCAGCCAAGTGAGAGTCAGAGCAGAGAAATCTTCATTCCTCTGGCGGTAGTATTCTTCTGGCGCGACCCATTCCGCTGGTGACCCATTTCTCTGGCGAGGTCAGAGAATCATCCGTTCCTCTGGCGAGAGCTGCGAATTCGGCAAGATTGGGAGTATTTTCCAGAGTGCGCATCCAGCTGGAAAGTTGCCTTATTTTACACGATTCTATTACTTTTAGAATTCTACTTTGCATGGCAACTTCCATGGTGATCCAAGGAAATCTGAGAACTATAAATAGGTCCTCTTTTGACCTATCTAGATACCGAGCACCCGAACATTCATATTTCAGTTTTATAGGTTTAGAATATTTTAGCTTTCCAGTTTTCAAGGCTTGGATCAAGATTGAAGATTCAAGTCGCTACAATCGTTTTCATTCGGTTTTTATATAATTCAGTTTTTCCAATTGTGTTATTTTTAATTATGTTTATGTTTGATTTTATTATGTTTGGCTAGTTTCGTTTAGCTGATTCTAGGGTTTGTAAATAGTTGATTGAATTTATGTGATTTATTTGTTAATACCTTTGTGCCTTCCAGTTTATGATTCATAATTCCTGGTGCTTAATTTCTTGTGAATTATCTGATCAATAGTTTGCATGTTTAGCTATTCGGTTTGAGACCTAGCGGAGATAACTGTTTAGCGGATTCAGGAATGTATGATATGATTTTAACCTTGAGACCTAGCGGAGATAGGTGGATCATAGGGAGCTATTCTTAGGAGCTATTGGGAGTTAGTAGATTTTCTTGAGACCTATAGATAATTTACTAATCTACGATCGTTGCTGCTCTAGCGAGAGTAATTGATTAATTAAGTGATCTCTCATCATAACTGGATTAAAATGGTACATAGGATTAATAGATTTATTGCGTAGATTTAATTAATGAATTTACTACCCTATGATCAGTTGTCTTTTAATATTTGATTTTTCCTACGTGCTTTTATTTATCGTTATTTGCGTTTTAGTATAAGTTAATTAAACTTTCTTTATTTTCGTTTGCCTGTCTACTGTTTTAGTCTGTTTAGGAGATAGCTAGAGTGATTTCGATTTTTCAGTCCATGTGGATACGATACTCGATTACTTATTATTTGCTACAATTGTCTGTGTTAGTTGCAGTTTTTGTTGCTAAGAAAATAGTGATCAACTTTTTGGCGCCGTTGCCGGGGACTGTTAAGAAGTTGCTTTAATATTTTCGATAGGACTTTATAGTACTATAGGTTTTATTTGTTTTTATTTTTCTTTTCTAACTTTTAAAAGGTGTGTTTCTGTAGGTTGCGTATGAACACTAGATCTCACGGAAATCCTCTTTTTGAGTTTGACCCTGAAATCAACAAGACCTTGTGCAATCTTAAGAAGCAGAACAATCAAGTTGAGACAGATACGATGGCTACTCCTGAGCAAATCCAAATTCAAATGCGAGCTCTGCAAGAGCAATTGAAGAAGCTGACTGATAAAATGGAGACGAGAGAGGCTCAGAAACAATCAGCCATCAATGAAGCGTTCATTCCGTAGTATGTGTATCAGGAGCCTCCACGAGTGAACGTTAACAACTTTGAGCTGAAAACGGGATTGATCACGATGGTCCAACAGAGCTAATATGGTGGACAAGCGATCGAAGACCCCAATGCGCACTTGGCGCATTTCCTGGAGCTGTGTAGCACGGTGAAGATGAATGGTGTCCCCGATGACATTATCTGTCTTCGTCTTTTTCCCTTCTCACTGCGGGATAAGGCGAAGTCGTGGTATCATACGCTGTAGCTGGGAGATAATATCATGTGGGAAGATTTAGCTCATGTATTCCTACGCAAATTTCATCCGCCTGGCCTTACATTGAAATTGAAGATGGACATTGTGCAGTTTCAACAGTACAATGGAGAAAAGCTAGCGGAGACTTGGGAGCGGTATCAGGAGAAGCTCAGAAAGTGCCCAAGCCATGGTTTTGATGAAGGCACGCTTGTGATAATGTTCTACAATGCCTGCGGGGAGCATACAAGGATGCACATGGATACAGCTGCAGGTGGCTCTCTACTCCAGAAAAGTAGTTCTGAAGAATGGAGCATTATTGAGAGTATGGCTTCTACGAGCTACCAATGGCCATCTGAGCGAGTACAATTGAAAAAGGTAGCAGCTGCGTCAAGTTCTGATCCTATGGAAGCAATGGTTACTCAACAGGCAGCGATGGCTACACAGCTGGCAGAGCTGACTACAAAAATTGGAGAGTTGAATGTTGGACGTCATGAGCAAGCTGTGATAGACCCGTCAGGCATGGAAGATGCCAATTATGTGAATGGCAGAAATTATGGAAATTTCCAGCGAGGACAGCCAGGAATGTATAACAGAGGTCAGCAATATCAGCAGCAGTTCCAACCAGGAGGACGCCCGCATCCGAATCTTTCTTATGGCAACCCAAATAATGATGTGCAACCTCCACCAGGATTTTCTGTTTCTAGTGGGGGAGTCATCAATGAGCTAAAGAAAGATTCAATGGAGGACATGATGAAGCAGATGCTCATGAAGATGACTGGGATGGAGACAAATGTGGGAACTAAAATTTCTAACATAGAAAATAAATTCTCAGCACTCTCCAAGCACGTGCAAATGTTAGAGAATCAAGTTGGTCACATGGCTAACCAAGCAGCTGCAAAGCACAAGCCGGGCCACTTTCCTAGCAACACTGAAATTAATCCCAAAAATCAGTGTAATGCAATTGATTTGAGAAGCGGAACTTAGTATCAGAATCATCCAGAGCAGCGGAATCAGCCAGAGCAGCGGAATCAGCCAGAGCAGCGGGATGGCAAGGAAAAAGGTGTCGAGATTGTTGAGGAGGATGATTTGGAGACGATTGTGTGTGATTCACCGCCTACTTCTAAGGTATCGTCGAATACCTCTGCTGTTAAGAAGCCTATTCCTACTCCTATGTTTCCCAGGCCAGAGTACAAGCCTGTAGCACCCTTCCCGAATAGCCTGGCAAAGCCGAAGATGGATCACAAGTTAGCCAAGTTCATGGAGATGTTTTCAAAGCTTCACATCAACATTCCTTTACTTGATGCTTTGAGAGATATGCCAGGCTATGCCAAATTCCTCAAGGATGCAGTCTCCAACAAGAGGAAGTTGGGGAAATATGAGACGATTAATCTTTCCGAGGAATGCAGTGCAGTGCTACAAAGGAAGCTACCATTGAAGCAGAAGGATCCTGGCAGCTTTACTATAGCTTGTGTGATTGGAGGGCAGAACTTCTCCCGCGTTCTTTGTGATTTAGGGGCAAGCATCAATTTGATGCCTCTCTCTATTTTCAACCGGTTGGAGATTGGAGAT
Source organism: Salvia miltiorrhiza (assembly GCF_028751815.1). Taxonomy (NCBI): domain Eukaryota; kingdom Viridiplantae; phylum Streptophyta; class Magnoliopsida; order Lamiales; family Lamiaceae; genus Salvia; species Salvia miltiorrhiza. Next base: position 10,232,401 of record NC_080389.1, read on the forward strand.
ATCAAGCCTACCTCTATTGTATTACAGATGGCAGATCGTTCCATAACATATCCCAAGGGAATTGTGGAGGATGTCCTAGTGCAGGTGGAGCAGTTTATTTTTCCTGCAGATTTCGTAGTCTTGGACATGCCGGAGGACAAGAATACTCAATTGATCTTAGGACGTCCGTTTCTAGCCACGGGCTGTGCGTTGATAGATGTGCAAGAGGGAGATCTGACTTTCCGCGTCAATGATGAAAATATGACATTGTCCATTTATGATGCGATGAAGAAGCCCGTTGAGCCACAAATCGAGGATTGCAATTCAATTGAGTCTGTAGTGGATTTTCCTGCAGCCGTGGTGGATCCTTTGGAGGAGTGCATCACACAGTCATTATACCCTTATTCCAATCTAGACGAGGTGTGTGATGAGATCTTAGATTATATTGCAGAGCTGGAGGCCGTAGAGAGACATCCCATCGATCCTGTGCCTTACATGGATATTCACAAACCTATTGATGGGGGAAGGAAGTCGGTGGAAAAAGAAAAAGAAAAAGAATTCCCTGCGCCAGCGGAATCAGCCAGGCCAGCAGAATCATCCAGGCCAGTAGAATCATCCAGGCCAGCGGAATCAGTCGGGCCAGCGGAATCATCCAGAGCAGCAGCCGCACCCAAAATTGAGCTAAAACCGCTTCCTGAGCACTTGAAGTACCAATTTTTGGGTGACAATGAAACTTTTCCTGTTATTGTATCTGCCTATTTATCTCCGTTGGAGTTGGAGAAGTTGATGCGAGTTTTAAGGAAATACAAGTCTGCTATAGGATGGTCTATTTCCGACATCAAAGGAATTAGTCCTTCTATTTGCATGCATCGTATCTTATTGGAGCAGGAATACAAGCCTAAGGTGCAGCCGCAGCGACGTTTGAATCCGGTGATGCAAGAAGTTGTGAGAAAGGAGGTGCTCAACTGGTTGGATGCAGGAATCATTTATGCCATCTCTGATAGTGAGTGGGTGAGCCCAACGCAAGTTGTCTCTAAGAAGGGAGGCATGACTGTGGTATAAGATGAAAGAGATGAGCTCATAGCTACGAGGCTGGTCACAGGATGGCGCGTGTGCATTGATTACCGAGCTTTGAATGCAGCCACACGAAAGGATCACTTTCCTTTGCCGTTTATTGATCAGATGCTTGACCGTTTGGCAGGATATGAGTACTACTGTTTCTTGGATGGGTACTCGGGCTACAATCAGATTATGATAGCCCCGGAGGATCAGCATAAGACCGCTTTTACTTGTCCCTATGGCATCTTTGCCTTTAGGAGGATATCTTTTGGTCTCTGCAATGCTCCTGCCACTTTTCAACGCTGCATGATGGCGATTTTCCATGGGTTGATTGAGAATATTATGGAGGTATTTATGGATGACTTTTCTGTTTTTGGCTCCTCCTTTGATAATTGTTTGGAGAATCTTGCTCAAGTGTTGCAGCGTTGTGAGGAGACGGCACTCGTGCTCAATTGGGAAAAGTGCCACTTCATGGTTCGTGAGGGCATTGTTTTGGGGCATAGGGTCTCTGCCCAAGGTTTGGAGGTGGATCGTGCTAAGATCGTGGCCATTGAAAAGTTGCCGCCGCCTACTTCTGTGAAATCTGTGCGGAGCTTTCTTGGGCATGCAGGATTTTATAGGCGCTTCATCAAAGACTTCTCCAAGCTGTCCAAGCCACTTTGCGCTTTACTAGAGAAGGATGTGAAGTTTGAATTCACCGATGAATGTCGCGTCTCCTTTGAGAAGTTGAAAGCCGCGCTGATCTCTACGCCAGTGTTGATCACGCCGGATTGGAGTGCTCCGTTTGAGTTGATGTGCGATGCTAGCGATTGGGCCGTGGGAGCTGTGTTGGGGTAAAAGAGAGATAAGTTATTCAAGGTAATTTATTATGCTAGTAAAACTTTGGATTCTGCTCAGAGGAATTACACAACCACGGAGAAGGAGCTGCTAGCTGTGGTGTATGCTTTTGATAAGTTCCGTTCTTATTTGATTGGAACTCATTCAATTGTCTACACTGATCATGCCGCCATCCGCTACTTGTTCACAAAGAAGGACTCCAAGCCCCGCTTGATTCGATGGATCTTGTTGCTTCAAGAATTTGATATGGAGATTCGTGATCGAAAGGGGTGTGAGAATGTGGTAGCCGACCACTTGTCTCATTTGGAGAATCCGATCGAGGGGGATGATCCGAAGATGGCCATCAATGAGTCTTTTCCCGATGAGCAAATTTGAGCGGTGCTTTTTAAGGATCCTTGGTATGCAAAGTATAGTAATTACTTGGTTATTGGAGCTCTTCCCGAGGGGTTGTCGTACTATCAAAAGAAGAAGTTCCTCCATGATGTCAAGTTTTATTATTGGGAGGATCCTTACCTATACCGGAGGTGCGCCGATGGCTTTATTCGACGATGTGTTAGGGAGCATGAATGGCTGAAGATCATTGAGGAGTGCCATAGCTCACCTAGTGGAGGTCACTTTGCTGCCAACCGCACTGCCATGAAGGTAAATCATAGTGGATTCTATTGGCCTTCAATTTTTGCAGATTGCCATGCTTTCGTGAAGTCTTGTGATCGATGCCAGCGCATGGGCAACATTACCAAGCGGGATGAGATGCCACAGAACATCATTGTAGAGGTGGAGCTATTTGATGTGTGGGGAATTGACTTCATGGGTCCTTTCCCTCCTTCATGTGGTTTCTCCTATATATTGCTTGCGGTGGAGTATGTGTCTAGATGGGTGGAAGCGATTCCCACTGCCACCAACGATTCCAAAGTAGTCATTAAATTCTTGAAAAAGAATATTTTGACTCGGTTCGGAGCACCGAGAGCGTTGCTTAGTAATGGGGGATCGCACTTCAACAACAAGTTGCTAGCAAGTGTTTTGGCGAAATATGGAGTAAAGCACAAGGTGACGACCCCATATCATCCTCAAGCTAATGGGCAGGCGGAGTTGGCCAATCGAGAGATCAAGCAGATTTTGGAGAAAAGTGTGGCCAACAAAAAGGATTGGGCGAAGCACCTAGATGATGCTCTTTGGGCATATCGCACTGCCTACAAAACTCCGATTGGTATGTCTCCCTATCAACTTGTCTTCGGCAAGTCATGTCATTTACCTGTTGAGATTGAGCACAAGGCATATTGGGCAACGAGGAGAATCAATCTGGAGTTCAAGGAGGCTGGTCATACAAGGCGTGATTTATTGACGGAGTTAGATGAATGGAGAAATGAGGCCTATGAGAGTTCCCGCATCTACAAAGAGAGGGCCAAGAAATTCCATGATTTGAGCATCCGCACCAAGGAAATCAGGCTAGGAGATGAGGTACTTTTATACAATTCGAAACTACGTTTGTTTTCTGGCAAGCTGCAATCAAGATGGACAGGGCCATATGTGGTGCATAAGAGCAATTGGAATGGGACGTATGAGTTGTTTGCCGCTGATGGCACTATCTTCACTGTCAATGGTCATCGTCTCAAACCATACTTCAAGTCAAACGTGGATCGTGGTCTTGAAGTTGTCAAATTCAATGATCCATGAATTTTTGAGGTATCGTCGAGCTCTAGACGTTAAATTAAGCACTTGTTGGGAGGTAACCCAACCGTTTTTGTTTTGTTTTTCTTTCTTTCAGTTTCGTTTTGTTTCTTTTTGTTTTGTTGTTTTGTTTGGGTTTTTGTGCGGTGTTGAGCTTGGAAGTTGCGAGATTTCGCGCCTTGTTCATACTACCGCTGTGGGTCTTGTGTTTCTCTGCCAGATTTCTGGAAATTTTCATGTATTCCTCTGGTGCTTATGATCCCTCTGGCGCTTATGATCCCTCTGGCACTCATGATTCCTCTGGCGCTGCCCCTTTTCTACTTTTCACTGCCCTACCCAGCGCCGCCACTCTCCACTCTGCCCACGGTCACAAACCTCATTTCGCCGCCTCTCACGATGGTTCAGCTTTCAAATGCCGATATTCAGGGACGTTCTCTACACTCTTCGCATTTCTTTTATGCCATGAGGACATGGCATGCTTTAAGTGTGGGGGGGTGTTTTGTTGCTCATATTTTTCAAAATCTGGGTGAGATCAATCTTTCTACGCTTACTTTTTGGTCTCGAATCTTGCTAATTTTTATGAATTTATGGAAGAGAAGATGGTTTTCAATGTGCATTTCGGGTTTGTGTTTGTTTGGTGGTTATTCTTATTTTACTTTTAATATATGTTTCTTGATTGTGCAAAGAATTATGAGTTTTGTTGCAACACTTTTGTAAGTTAGTAAAACGTGATTTGTCCGGTAGATGCTAGAAGGAGTGTTGTCAATGTGGTGGCCTACGATCATATCTTATCTGTGAAAAATGAAAAAGTTGGACGAATTGCCAACTCTGAAATTGCCAGCTCTGAAACATCTGGCCTGTTCTAAAAAGCGGCAGCTCTGAGTCTCTGCTCCTCTAGTCTAACTATGAGCATGAAAAACCACATGAAAAGACTTTAGATTACATCCAAATGGTTTTATTTCATGAATTATGGCTCAACTGTTGAAAATTCTAAGCACACAAAGTGTGAAAATTGGTGATATTGATTATAAAGGTGATCACATTAGGGAATTCACTTCTAGCGGAGAATTGGGTCTGATCGAATTACTTGCATTATTCTTTTGTTGCTTCTTAAACTTTGAGTTACTTGCATGACCGAGAGATGTGTGTTGATTGTAAAGTTTTGAATTGACTTTGTGAATGATTGGATGGAAATTAACATTGTTGAAATCAATCTCTTCCTAGGATTCATATAGATTTTGCTTGAGGACAAGCAAAAGGCTAAGTGTGGGGGAGTTGATTTATGCTTAAATTACTCTATTTTTAAGGGTTTGTTTGTGCGTATTTTAAGATAATCTTCTGGAAGTTGGTGCGTTTTATGATGTATTTTATGCTTTGCATGAGATTTAGGCTTTCGAGATGGAAGAACGCAATTTTGGAGAATTTTGGATAAATTTGGCGTTTTCTAGGTGTTCTGGTCTCCAGAGGCGGAGAAATCACCATTCCTCTGGTTAAAGCCCAGATCAGCGAAGTCGAAAGCCAGAGCAGATGCACTCGCCAGAGAAATCGAAGACCAGAGCAGCGAAGTCAACTTGCCAGAACAGAGGAATCACCCATTCCTCTGCAGAGAAGCGCCAACATCAGAGAAGTAAAGCCCAGCGCTCAATAGTCAGAGAAGTGAAAAGATAAGAGAAATCACCATTCCTCTGGCGTCAGAGAAATCAATCTCCATAGTAGCGAAGTCATCACTAGAGGAGTCAACAGTCTGAGCAGCCAAGTGAGAGTCAGAGCAGAGAAATCTCCATTCCTCTGGCGATAGTATTCTTCTGGCGCGACCCATTCCGCTGGTGACCCATTTCTCTGGCGAGGTCAGAGAATCATCCGTTCCTCTGGCGAGAGCTGCGAATTCGGCAAGATTGGGAGTATTTTTCAGAGTGCGCATCCAGCTGGAAAGTTGCCTTATTTTACACGATTCTATTACCTTTAGAATTCTACTTTGCATGGCAACTTCCATGGTGATCCAAGGAAATCTGAGAACTATAAATAGGTCCTCTTTTGACCTATCTAGATACCGAGCACCCGAACATTCATATTTCAGTTTTATAGGTTTAGAATATTTTAGCTTTCCAGTTTTCAAGGCTTGGATCAAGATTGAAGATTCAAGTCGCTACAATCGTTTTCATTCGGTTTTTATATAATTCAGTTTTTCCAATTGTGTTATTTTTAATTATGTTTATGTTTGATTTTATTATGTTTGGCTAGTTTCGTTTAGCTGATTCTAGGGTTTGTAAATAGTTGATTGAATTTATGTGATTTATTTGTTAATACCTTTGTGCCTTCCAGTTTATGATTCATAATTCCTGGTGCTTAATTTCTTGTGAATTATCTGATCAATAGTTTGCATGTTTAGCTATTCGGTTTGAGACCTAGCGGAGATAACTGTTTAGCGGATTCAGGAATGTATGATATGATTTTAACCTTGAGACCTAGCGGAGATAGGTGGATCATAGGGAGCTATTCTTAGGAGCTATTGGGAGTTAGTAGATTTTCTTGAGACCTAACGGAGATAGATAATTTACTAATCTACGATCGTTGTTGCTCTAGCGAGAGTAATTGATTAATTAAGTGATCTCTCATCATAACTGGATTAAAATGGTACATAGGATTAATAGATTTATTGCGTAGATTTAATTAATGAATTTACTACCCTAGGATCAGTTGTCTTTTAATATTTGATTTTTTCTACGTGCTTTTATTTATCGTTATTTGCGTTTTAGTATAAGTTAATTAAACTTTCTTTGTTTTCGTTTGCATGTCTACTGTTTTAGTCTGTTTAGGAGATAGCTAGAGTGATTTCAATTTTTCAGTCCCTGTGGATACGATACTCGATTACTTATTATTTGCTACAATTGCCTGTGTTAGTTGCAGTTTTTGTTGCTAAGAAAATAGTGATCAGATTCCTCACCAGAAATCCAGGACTGCTGTAAGGTGAATTCCCTGGTTCGATCAGCTTCAAATCAAGGTGTTCCTTGATTATACTCCTCATATCCTGTTGATCTTGAGTGTTCATCAGGATAGGTCTGAACCTTACGAACTCATGCTTCTTTCCAGTTTTAACTTTCAAGGAAGCTTCGAGCTGGTTCTTGTCCCACCATGCCAAAGGATTCTCGTGATAACACTTCTGGATCCTCCTTTTGACGTCGGCTATGGACACATGTTCTTCTTCCTTAATATCTTTGTGTGATATCAAGGATACTTTGAGGATTTGTGTTTCCTCTTTAGAGAGATATGGGAATCCCTCGATTCTGCATTTGAGCAGAACATCTCCGAATCTCCTTTGATCCTTCATTTGTGGTCTCCGGAGTCTGCCATCATCACCACGCTTGCTGCGGAATTTTAATGGCATTGATCGATTAAAAGCTCCTTCGAGCATTTGCACAATGATCTTGTGATCACAATTGGTTGTGAACACCAACCTCCTGGCCTCATTGTCATGTGTATACCTTTTGAATGTTTGCAGAAAATTATTGCTGAATAATATATCTGCTCCGGTATCGTGGAAATATATCGGTGGAGTCTTGACCTTGTACCAAGGTGTCTGTCCTGCGCCGCTGATCAATATTTCCGTCTGTTTTACTCCCTTTGATAGGAGCAAAATCTTTTTGGAGAAATCCCTTCCCGCAATTCGAGGCAGTTCTTCTTCAACTTCTGCTGGAAAGACTCCTCGTTTTGCTGTACAGATTCCTACTCCTGAATCCACATAAGCAACAAAATATTCTGCTTTGAACTTCTCGTATAACATCCCCACAGAGATATATATTGAGAATGGACTTTTCATTGGATCATCAATCGTTTGTTTCCGATTGTGATCTCCATCCCACTTGCTTTCCATGACCATGGCTTATAGTTGTCAAGGAAATTACGTCCTAGGATCAGGACTTCAGCTTCTTGTCCGGCTTGGCCTTCGACTTGGATTTCAAATCCTCCGACCTTCAGAATTCCGATGTATCGGTTGCTTTCTGGATTTGCCAAATAATACGTGTTACAAGGAAACTGATTTTCCCTTGTGGTTGTATCAAATCTTGTGGAAACCCTTCTCCATCCTTCAGGACATTTGAGTTTTATCCTCATGTCTGGAACTGGTGTTTCCTGAATCGCCCTTCTCTCATAGGATTGAGAAAAACTCCTTGCTAAAGGCCTTGAAGTCAGCCTATCTCCTTGGAATGATAGCCTTGGTGCTCCCAGTCTGAGACTCTGATCATGGTTTAGCACCTGCTTGTCTCCTACTTCGATATGAATTTCCCTAATCTGGGGAATTTCCACTCGGTTCGGATTGACTGCCTTGGCTACTTCTTTGAATATTTCTGGTACCTCAATAAATTCCTTTCCCAGAAATAATTATGTGTGGTGGGAATTTGATAGGGCATACGATACTTGATATGTAAGCGAGTATGGCCTATTTCCTCCCGTCATAAGATCCTTCCTCTTGTAGTCCTGATAGAGTGTCAGGGCTCGGCTGAAGGATGAATCATGTAGATTATAAGCGATTTGCGGGTATAACTCGGTTATAATCTTCTTGGCATAAAGATTGCCTGAGAAAGCTCCCAGAACTGCATCTTTTGGATCTCTGATCCTCTTGTCGCAAAGTGCAACATCAATCGGTGTATCTGTCCCGGGTGAAAGGGCAGATTTGATTACCAACTGAATTGCTCCAATATGAATCCATTTCATCGTACTGGCGACTTCTGGCTTCATTCTTTTGAGATCCCGCCGTATATTTTCGGCTGGAACAAGTTGGATCTCCACCTGGTTGCTTGTTATCTCAATTGGAAGCGTCAACTCTCGACTGGTAACGCCGAAATAGACATGATGCCTCCTTTTGAATGGACTCAAGCTATGTAACACTTGATTCATTCTTCCACTAGAAAACCCTTGGTATGTTTGTACCTCCTCGGTTTCTTTCTTGAGTTTTTTCACGAGCTTCTTCACCACTTCTTCCTGTGGAATCAGAAAATGGTCGGTAAATCGCATCTGATCCTCCTTCTGAGTGTGAAAAACCTCGTGCTCTTCTTTAGTCTGACTCGTCTCCGATTGATCCATCGGTCAAATCCGAATCATCAGAGCTAAAGACTTCTTCTTGTTCATATATGCTCTCGTCAGAGGATATATCTTTGAATTGATACACAGGTATCAATTCCTGGTGGTAGAGAGCATCTTCGATATCCGGTGTGGATTCGAATCTCCTTATCCCTTCATTTTTTGGGCAATTGGTAGAAATATGCCCCTTTGCACCGCACGTCCAGCAGTTGCAATCCTTGAAACTTTCATTTGTTTTGGCTTGGGTACGCCTGAAAGTTTTCCTTATCGGGATTCACTTTTGGGATGAAAACCGGCTTCTTGATGGTCCGCTCCGTTGGCCTGATTTGTAGGAGCGTGCCTTTTGTCTGGTCCACATAGTTCTTGGCTTCCAAGAACTCCTCCTTGATATTTTTTCATAGGGTTGGTACCTATGTTTCTTTCTGCTTTTCCGTTGATACAACAACTCAGCTCCAATCTCTGTTGGAAGATCAATGTTGTCGCATATCAATGGAGATTTTTTGTTGAGTCTTCTCAATTTCTTGAGATTTCTCTGGTCCGCTACCTTCTGGCACCATTCCGACAGCTTCCTGTGAACATATGACATCCTTCTTGATGCACTATCAAGAGGATAATCTCCTGGTGACACGTACTCGTTGATGAGCATCTCCCTCCATGGACTCGGAAACTTTGTGAAGAAGAGGTCATTGGCGGTTTGATCATCAACTACCCCCATATGGACATATAGGGTGTACAGGCACAAAAATTCATCGAGAGCTTTTGGCTCTAGCACCACCAATCTTAGATTGTAAAGTGCCTGTCGATATTTTTTGCGCTTCTCCTCTACTGATCCTTCGAAAAAACCCATTCCAAGAAAATGGATTTTAATCTGATGGGTGGCCACTTCAAGGATTTCGGAAACTGATGTTTTGGTAAACAGCTCATTCTTCTCCTTGGTTGCCGCTTTATCCCAGAATTGTTTTGCCATGCCGGCAAAACTTGCCTCGAAGATTTTGACAAATTCCTCTTTGTCATATTCTATCGTGGCAATCACGATCTTCATTGCTGAAGCCCATTCGTCGATGAGTCCTTCCCAATCTTTGAAACTGGCTTCATCGAGGTTGAGAATCAATCCGTATGGATGGATTGGTTCAAGTGTGGCCTTTCCTACATGTCACGACCGGCCTTAATTAAGGATAATTAATCCGGGAAAACCATGACTGGGGAAGGGAAATTAAGAAGCGGGTTTAGAAAGGGGCGCATAAAAGAATACTCAAAGAGCTTGAATATGCGTGAAATATTCCTTAAAAAGGAAAAAGGCATAGTTCGCATAAAAAGGGTACTCAAAGAACTTGTATACGCGTTATATTCCTTAAAAAGGAAAAAGGCATCGTTAGGGGCTTGGCTAAAACATTATCAGAGTTTGCAACGGAAGGCGTAACTGAAATAATCAGTGTTTACAGCGGAATGCATAACTGAGATACATGTATGAAGACATGTATCCTTTCTGAGCCTACTTTAAGTTCGACAAAAACTCCACTCAGCAACAACACTTCATCGCCCATCACAGCTCAACCTGCACAAACATAAACATCGAAAGGCTAAGTACAAGAGTACTTAGTGGGCAGTTGCCAAGCATATAACATAACATCATTAACAATTTCACAATATCGCATAAGAGGCATGAGTTTCTTTCATATCCTTTGCTCATTAAACATTTCCAAATTCTTAAATAGTATAAGGGCATTCTTCATCATCAATCTTCATTAACAAACATCGTGTCGTGGAGAAGGCCTTCCCCAACGAACACGGGCATCGCACCGTGAGAGGGGACCTCCCTCAGCGGTCACGGCATCGTACTATTGAGGGAGGCCTCCCCCAATAGACGCTGTAACACTGGCATACTGGCATCGCGCCGCGAGAGAGGCCTCCCTCAGCGGACACGGGCATCGCGCCGTGAGGAAGGCCCTCCTCAACGGACACGGCATCGTACTGTTGAGGGAGGCCTCCCCCAACAGACGCAAGCATCAAACATAAGCATAAACTTATCAGCGTAAAGCATTCAAGCGTAAATAAGTGTAATCAAGCGTAAATTACATAGGGCGTAAATAGTATAAACAGCATAGCGTAAATCATTTAACGTGCAGCATAATAAAGCTTAACTCATTTCAGCGTAATAAAGCATACCATACTTGAAGATCCAATTTGCATTTTAAAGCATAACACTTGCATAGCATTTTATTTACGCGTAAGAAATTGCCCACCTGATAGCAAGGTTTTGCTAAGGTACTGTGACTTCTTGAATAGTTCTTACTCTCGCGCTTGACCTTAATCACGAGAATATAAAATAAGACATTGCCTCGAGGAAAATTCTTAATTAATGAGAAAGCGTAATTGTAACTATGCATGAATCTTGTATGCATGAACTAATCTTCTGAGCGATAGTCGGAAATTTATACTGTTAATCCTCGTTAATAGATTTAGCTAATTCTCGTCTAACGCGGTCGAATAAAACTGTGATTCTTCCTTTCCCATCGGAATATTCTAATAAATCTCGCCTTGTATTTGATCAAAATAAAAGAACTAACTCGGCTTCAATCGAGGTGTGACCTTGTAGAAATTATCGGGCTTTTCGATAGAAATAAATAATTGAAAACATTTCTCTTGAGTTAAGAACACCAACAATATTCTTACTCGTCTTTCTTTAATAATTGGATTTATAATTAAAACCAATTAAATACTTTTATTGCAAGTAAAAATGCAATTTCATGTCATGCTTAGCATATAATAAGTAATTTACTTAAAATATGCACATAATAATAATACAATATTATTATGTAATCATCTTTTGAGAAAAATAATTAATTAAACTAAATAAATAGTCAATTAATAAGTATCCATTTTTTTCTTTGAACTGCAGCCCAGTTAAATAATAAGGTAGCCCATTTCTTTAAAAAAATAACATAAGCCCAATGTTTCAATTTAAATCAGGGCCCAAAGACTTTAATAAAATCGGCCCAAAGACTTTAATAAAATCGGCCCATAGCCAAAGCCTAATACCATTTAAACACAAGCCCAAATTCTATTTAAAAATCGGCCCATCACTTATTAAAAATCGGCCCACGACTCGGCCCAAAATAAAGAAATAACCCGGCCCAATGTAATGGCCCAACGAAATATAAATGGGCATATGGAATAATAGTCCATCATAAACTTTACATTAGCCCAAATCTTTAAACAATTAGAGCCCATCAGCAAATTAAAGAAAAAGGCCCAAACTTAAAATAACTCGGCCCAATTAACAAGGGAGTGGCCCAAAACATAGCCCAATTTCTCTCTCTCTTTCTAAACTCTCGATCTCTCTCTCATTCTCAAATTCAAGGCCGCTCGTCCTCCTTCTTCTCTCTCTCAAAAAATGTCGGTTCTCTCTCTTTCTCAAGGGGCCGCTCGCTCGCCCCTTCAAAATCGATCGGCCTCTTCTCATCTCTGGTCGGCGTCATCTTCCTCAGTTGTTCAGCCGTCATCGTCTCTGATCAGCTTCGGCTGCCGACGCGTCAACCTCAGCGCCGTTCTCTCTCCTCAGCGCAGAGCACCCAAAATTGTGCCCTGGGTCTGAATCGTCATCGTTGCCGCCGAAATTGGGCGGTTATTCGCCGCCTGGGAGCGGCGTTGCTCCGGCCTGGAGCCGCCGCCGGCTGGAGTTGCTGCTGTTCGTCCGGTGGTCAGTGCCGACTGCTGCTGTTTCGCCGGAGTCGCGGCCTGCTGGACTTCGTCTGCCGCTGTTTTGTGAACCGGCGGGAGTCGCCGTTGGCGTCGCGCTGCCTTTGCCCTAAAATTGGCAAGGCTGTTGCTCGACGCTCCGCCTCCTCTATTGGGAACTACCGCCTCCCTGTAACGTCGTTGGAAGCTGCTCCGTACTCGAGCCCCTGCTCTTCTTCCTCAGAAATCAGCCGTCGCCGCCACTGAAGAATCGGCGAGGTCTCCGTGCTCCCCTCATTGTTTTCGTCCGGCAGGTAGCCAGCCAGAGGCTGCCACCGCCACCGCCAAGGGGCAGTCGCCCTCCTCCTCGTTTATTGAAACAGGTACAATCCCTTTCCCCCAAAAGCTAAGTTCGATCCCCAATTTTTGTGTAAAAGGAATTCTTGTGGTATCTAATACTCTATGAATCCCATAAGTGTTATTGCTATTTTCTTTTCTGAAACAGTGAGATGTAATACTCTTGATCTCTCTATATATATACATATCGGTTATGCTAGAGATTAAAACTAGGCACTGTGATTTGCTAATGTATCAAGAATTTTCCTTGCTTGCCTCGTGTGATAAGAAAATATAGCATAAACTGATTTCGATTGCTAAGTCCCTGTGTGCATATATATATACTCGTTTCCTGTTTAAGCTTCTAGTTGCTAAGGTGAATGATGTTAACAAGATTCATGTTGATATCCATGTTCTATGCTTGGGTATTATGACAGTGTATGTGGCTTGAATAAATTGAGAAAATAAACTGAGATAGTAGTATATACCTGTAATTGTTTGTTGTTGATGGCTGTTGTTGTTGATTTGTATGAGATGAACTGAAATAAGGTTGCTACTTTAACAAATACAGGTGAGTAAAGAATGAATGGAGGTAGGTTGCTGCTGAATTGTTTGCTTGAAGGAGTGTTGGCTAGTAGCCTTAAAGAATCGAGATGGTGGAGGTGGTTTGAATAGGTGGGGAGCAATAGGTAGTGGGGTGGCAGCACACTTATTTTGCTTTCCACTAACTTTATGGACATTTCTATCTCTCTTCTTTAATTGTTGTGCCAACTAGAGTGAGTGGCAGTAAGGTGGCCACGTAAATTCAACCTTGTAATATACTATATGATTTTCCCCAAGCTGGGAAGTAGACTGTATTCGTGAACTATAATAATATACTGGTTTCTATTCTCTATCATCTGTTACTGTATCTGTTTGATATCTTTTTCCTTGCCTGCTAACTTGATAAACTATAATATAACTTAAATTAAATTCGTAGATTTAATCTGCTTTGCTGTCGGAATAAGTAGCACTAATAAAATATAATTGCTTCTGTTTCTCGATTAATAAATAATTTGACTTTGCTAAGTCAGTTATAACTTGGAAATAATAATTATTGAATAGCTCAATAATCCTCGTCGCATTTTTCTCATGCATACAAAAGCATACGGCTAAAATAATACTCCATCTCTGATAAAAAAAATCAGGACTATAAACTGGATTCATTTATAAAAATTGCATTTACTGGTTTTAATCATAATTAAAAGAGCGGGCTACTACATACTACCCCTCTTAACAAAAATTTCGTCCCGAAATTTGCATATCTCTGCTAAAACAGTTCGGGGTATTTTTCCTTCATATTGTCTTCAAGTTCCCGCGTAGCTTCTCTTGTCTGCGGTGTCTCCATAAGATTTTCACTGATGTGATTGAGGCTGATTTCGCAAGTGTCCATGTATTGCTGGCAAGAGGGTGTGGGTGTTCCCAATTGCTGAACCTCGTTGTCTATTGGGGCATTGCGTGGAGTAGTGACCTTTTTTGCCACAATTGTAACAACCGTTAGTTCCAGCCCGACAGACACTCCTATGCATCTTACCGCAATTTGGGCAAGGTGAAATTCCTTTATGACCTTGGTTACCTCCAGTTGACTCGAGGTTAGTCTGTGCCTCGTGCCTTGGTTGAATAAACTGTTCGGCCCGTTCATATTCTTGCCATACTTGCTTATTAATCGAATTGATATTGTCTTCATTGTTGTCCCACTTGCGCTTCCCTTTGAGAGTATGCGAGGCTGCTGGTGGATCGTTTGGCGTTGAGATCAATGGTGGGGTTGACTTGTCCGACGGCATTGCAGCTTCAACGTCAAGTGCCCTGTTCAGAGACTCCGTGTATGAAAGTCCTCCGTGGCTTGCTAGAGCCATCTTAATTTCGTACCGCAGACCGGCACAAAATTTCTCTGCCATCTTCTCATCTGTGTCCACTTGTTGCGGAGCAAACCTAGACAGGTTGCAGAATTCCTTGTTGTATTTAACCACATATTTCTTTCCTTGTTTCAACTCGTAGAACTCAGCTTCTTTCTTCTTCCTATAGCTTTTCGGAATATATTTATCATATAATCCTGTCTTAAAATCTTCCCAAATGTAAATTGCCCATTGTTCTGGTGTCAGAATTTTTCGACGTGCTTCCCACCAGAAGTCAGCCGATCCTGTTAGCTGGAATGAGACGCAAGATAGGCGCTCCTCATCAGTACAACGTAGAAAGTTGAAAATGCGTTCCATTGCACACACCCAAATCTCAGCTTCAGCTGGTTCACTCGTTCCGTCAAACGTAGGTGGATTTTGCCTTAAAAAGAGTTCTTCTACTCTCCTAGTTGGGGGCGGAGGGAATGGGTTATGTCCTCGAGCATCTTGTGGTTCTTCTGGTACAGCGTTACGGTTTCTGCGATTGTTATTGTTTCTCGCAGGGCGTCCTCTATTAGGCGGCATTCTGATAGCAGAGATGTGCCAATTAGTACACTCTAGCATAATCTAATACAAACCTCTAAAGAATTCTTGTAAAGGTCAACTTATTCTAACTTGTAAACAAGTCATAACTCCAATGACAGCATTGATGTAGTAAGCTCTAAGGGTCCTTAGCATCTCAAATCCATGAGTCATAACAATTCTTAAGCATATAATATCACATCATCTAAATTGGATACTTAAACATAAGTCATGGAGATTTATAGTGGCTATAATATCATCAGCTTAAGAAAATTTTTTTCTATACGTATCACTTATCTTGCTTCCTTCACTATAGCCACCAAAAGATACAGTCGAATTTCTTCTATGTTTGCTTCTATGTTCTGTCGTAGTGGTGATCTCATATCTTAATAGCTCTATGTTCATAGGGATTCATTCCATAGGCATACTTAATCGCGCTTGCGTAAATCATTTCATTCAATAACAACATAACATAGTTATTAACAGTTACTCACTTTGCTATTACGATAATTTTCACTTTTTGTAAACATTAACTCAAAACTTGAAAGAGCATACCATTCTGCTTCGTTGAGTGTGATACGATGAAGTGTTGAGCTTTGTCGATTGAACTCTAGACACTTTAGTGATCCATTCTAAGTTTGGCTTAAATAAACTCTTAGGCTCAGAGCAAACGAACTGCTCTGATACCACTCTGTCACGACCGGCCTTAATTAAGGATAATTAATCCGGGAAAACCATGACTGGGGAAGGGAAATTAAGAAGCGGGTTTAGAAAGGGGCGCATAAAAGAATACTCAAAGAGCTTGAATATGCGTGAAATATTCCTTAAAAAGGAAAAAGGCATAGTTCGCATAAAAAGGGTACTCAAAGAACTTGTATACGCGTTATATTCCTTAAAAAGGAAAAAGGCATCGTTAGGGGCTTGGCTAAAACATTATCAGAGTTTGCAACGGAAGGCGTAACTGAAATAATCAGTGTTTACAGCGGAATGCATAACTGAGATACATGTATGAAGACATGTATCCTTTCTGAGCCTACTTTAAGTTCGACAAAAACTCCACTCAGCAACAACACTTCATCGCCCATCACAGCTCAACCTGCACAAACATAAACATCGAAAGGCTAAGTACAAGAGTACTTAGTGGGCAGTTGCCAAGCATATAACATAACATCATTAACAATTTCACAATATCGCATAAGAGGCATGAGTTTCTTTCATATCCTTTGCTCATTAAACATTTCCAAATTCTTAAATAGTATAAGGGCATTCTTCATCATCAATCTTCATTAACAAACATCGTGTCGTGGAGAAGGCCTTCCCCAACGAACACGGGCATCGCACCGTGAGAGGGGACCTCCCTCAGCGGTCACGGCATCGTACTATTGAGGGAGGCCTCCCCCAATAGACGCTGTAACACTGGCATACTGGCATCGCGCCGCGAGAGAGGCCTCCCTCAGCGGACACGGGCATCGCGCCGTGAGGAAGGCCCTCCTCAACGGACACGGCATCGTACTGTTGAGGGAGGCCTCCCCCAACAGACGCAAGCATCAAACATAAGCATAAACTTATCAGCGTAAAGCATTCAAGCGTAAATAAGTGTAATCAAGCGTAAATTACATAGGGCGTAAATAGTATAAACAGCATAGCGTAAATCATTTAACGTGCAGCATAATAAAGCTTAACTCATTTCAGCGTAATAAAGCATACCATACTTGAAGATCCAATTTGCATTTTAAAGCATAACACTTGCATAGCATTTTATTTACGCGTAAGAAATTGCCCACCTGATAGCAAGGTTTTGCTAAGGTACTGTGACTTCTTGAATAGTTCTTACTCTCGCGCTTGACCTTAATCACGAGAATATAAAATAAGACATTGCCTCGAGGAAAATTCTTAATTAATGAGAAAGCGTAATTGTAACTATGCATGAATCTTGTATGCATGAACTAATCTTCTGAGCGATAGTCGGAAATTTATACTGTTAATCCTCGTTAATAGATTTAGCTAATTCTCGTCTAACGCGGTCGAATAAAACTGTGATTCTTCCTTTCCCATCGGAATATTCTAATAAATCTCGCCTTGTATTTGATCAAAATAAAAGAACTAACTCGGCTTCAATCGAGGTGTGACCTTGTAGAAATTATCGGGCTTTTCGATAGAAATAAATAATTGAAAACATTTCTCTTGAGTTAAGAACACCAACAATATTCTTACTCGTCTTTCTTTAATAATTGGATTTATAATTAAAACCAATTAAATACTTTTATTGCAAGTAAAAATGCAATTTCATGTCATGCTTAGCATATAATAAGTAATTTACTTAAAATATGCACATAATAATAATACAATATTATTATGTAATCATCTTTTGAGAAAAATAATTAATTAAACTAAATAAATAGTCAATTAATAAGTATCCATTTTTTTCTTTGAACTGCAGCCCAGTTAAATAATAAGGTAGCCCATTTCTTTAAAAAAATAACATAAGCCCAATGTTTCAATTTAAATCAGGGCCCAAAGACTTTAATAAAATCGGCCCAAAGACTTTAATAAAATCGGCCCATAGCCAAAGCCTAATACCATTTAAACACAAGCCCAAATTCTATTTAAAAATCGGCCCATCACTTATTAAAAATCGGCCCACGACTCGGCCCAAAATAAAGAAATAACCCGGCCCAATGTAATGGCCCAACGAAATATAAATGGGCATATGGAATAATAGTCCATCATAAACTTTACATTAGCCCAAATCTTTAAACAATTAGAGCCCATCAGCAAATTAAAGAAAAAGGCCCAAACTTAAAATAACTCGGCCCAATTAACAAGGGAGTGGCCCAAAACATAGCCCAATTTCTCTCTCTCTTTCTAAACTCTCGATCTCTCTCTCATTCTCAAATTCAAGGCCGCTCGTCCTCCTTCTTCTCTCTCTCAAAAAATGTCGGTTCTCTCTCTTTCTCAAGGGGCCGCTCGCTCGCCCCTTCAAAATCGATCGGCCTCTTCTCATCTCTGGTCGGCGTCATCTTCCTCAGTTGTTCAGCCGTCATCGTCTCTGATCAGCTTCGGCTGCCGACGCGTCAACCTCAGCGCCGTTCTCTCTCCTCAGCGCAGAGCACCCAAAATTGTGCCCTGGGTCTGAATCGTCATCGTTGCCGCCGAAATTGGGCGGTTATTCGCCGCCTGGGAGCGGCGTTGCTCCGGCCTGGAGCCGCCGCCGGCTGGAGTTGCTGCTGTTCGTCCGGTGGTCAGTGCCGACTGCTGCTGTTTCGCCGGAGTCGCGGCCTGCTGGACTTCGTCTGCCGCTGTTTTGTGAACCGGCGGGAGTCGCCGTTGGCGTCGCGCTGCCTTTGCCCTAAAATTGGCAAGGCTGTTGCTCGACGCTCCGCCTCCTCTATTGGGAACTACCGCCTCCCTGTAACGTCGTTGGAAGCTGCTCCGTACTCGAGCCCCTGCTCTTCTTCCTCAGAAATCAGCCGTCGCCGCCACTGAAGAATCGGCGAGGTCTCCGTGCTCCCCTCATTGTTTTCGTCCGGCAGGTAGCCAGCCAGAGGCTGCCACCGCCACCGCCAAGGGGCAGTCGCCCTCCTCCTCGTTTATTGAAACAGGTACAATCCCTTTCCCCCAAAAGCTAAGTTCGATCCCCAATTTTTGTGTAAAAGGAATTCTTGTGGTATCTAATACTCTATGAATCCCATAAGTGTTATTGCTATTTTCTTTTCTGAAACAGTGAGATGTAATACTCTTGATCTCTCTATATATATACATATCGGTTATGCTAGAGATTAAAACTAGGCACTGTGATTTGCTAATGTATCAAGAATTTTCCTTGCTTGCCTCGTGTGATAAGAAAATATAGCATAAACTGATTTCGATTGCTAAGTCCCTGTGTGCATATATATATACTCGTTTCCTGTTTAAGCTTCTAGTTGCTAAGGTGAATGATGTTAACAAGATTCATGTTGATATCCATGTTCTATGCTTGGGTATTATGACAGTGTATGTGGCTTGAATAAATTGAGAAAATAAACTGAGATAGTAGTATATACCTGTAATTGTTTGTTGTTGATGGCTGTTGTTGTTGATTTGTATGAGATGAACTGAAATAAGGTTGCTACTTTAACAAATACAGGTGAGTAAAGAATGAATGGAGGTAGGTTGCTGCTGAATTGTTTGCTTGAAGGAGTGTTGGCTAGTAGCCTTAAAGAATCGAGATGGTGGAGGTGGTTTGAATAGGTGGGGAGCAATAGGTAGTGGGGTGGCAGCACACTTATTTTGCTTTCCACTAACTTTATGGACATTTCTATCTCTCTTCTTTAATTGTTGTGCCAACTAGAGTGAGTGGCAGTAAGGTGGCCACGTAAATTCAACCTTGTAATATACTATATGATTTTCCCCAAGCTGGGAAGTAGACTGTATTCGTGAACTATAATAATATACTGGTTTCTATTCTCTATCATCTGTTACTGTATCTGTTTGATATCTTTTTCCTTGCCTGCTAACTTGATAAACTATAATATAACTTAAATTAAATTCGTAGATTTAATCTGCTTTGCTGTCGGAATAAGTAGCACTAATAAAATATAATTGCTTCTGTTTCTCGATTAATAAATAATTTGACTTTGCTAAGTCAGTTATAACTTGGAAATAATAATTATTGAATAGCTCAATAATCCTCGTCGCATTTTTCTCATGCATACAAAAGCATACGGCTAAAATAATACTCCATCTCTGATAAAAAAAATCAGGACTATAAACTGGATTCATTTATAAAAATTGCATTTACTGGTTTTAATCATAATTAAAAGAGCGGGCTACTACACTACAGGAGTATCCCGCATCTGAGGCCGACGTCGTCTGGTTCGTTGATATTGGCTCGAATCTTCTTGAGCCCTATCTCTTTTTGACAACTCTGCTTGCGGATGCTCAGCTTTGGGCACCTCTCTTTCTTGGTTCATCTTCAGATCAACCATATTCAGGTTAGCAAAAGATTCTGCTAACTCTTGTAGATCTTCTAATTCGATTCGATCAAGGTTATCCATGTTGTTTCCCTTTCACGAGTCGAATTATATCCACCGGCTGCAACTCCTTGGGTGCTGCATTGAGTGGTAGTGGATACGTCAGGGCTTTAGACCATTTATTCCGAATTTTTCCGGAACATGGTTTCCGTCGTTCGATGTCCTCCACCATTTTCAAGATATCACGCAAGAGGTTTAGTGTTTCCTCTTGTTTGAGTGATATTTTGCACATTTCCATTGGTAGTTCATACAGCTTGACGCCATAATACTCCACCGTTCTTTGAATCTCCCGCAAGTTGACGTTGTCGGAAGAATTTGGCTCAATCTTTTGGTAGCTAGGATAAGCTACTCCTGCTTTGTCCTTCTGCTCCATCAAATGTGTAATTGATGGAGGTTGGCTCTTGCTCGTCGGTTTGCCGATTTGGCCTCGGCATTCTCTAGTAGGGCATCAAGATATCCCTGAATGTTCGTAATGATCTCACGAATAGTCTCCTCGTCCTCGGTAATGTTGATCATAAGGGATCGCCAATACCATCGTAATTCGCCTAGTAGGCGACTATCCTCTCTTTCCAAATATTGGAAAGATATTCTATATACAAGATATCTCGGACACTCGTCCGGATCCATATAAATTCTTATGGAGTCTCCTCCCACATAGGTTAATCTCATAGGTAAATTATAAAATAAATTAAACATAATATAATTCCTCTATAAAAACCCGCTCTGATACCAATTTAGAAGCGCGGATTAATGCATATAATGAAGTAAAGAGAATTCCAAGAATTACTTGTCCAATAGCAAAATTGGAGTGACAATAGCAATTTGGACATAGTAATGTTAAAGGTGGAAATAGCCAAAGGGTAAAGTTGTCCTAAGTGGGTACGTTTTGTATGTTTTAAAATAGGTGGGTACATTTTAGGTTTTGTTTTTAGGAATGGGTATTTTCAACCATTAACCCTTTATATATTATAATTAACATCAAATATATTATAATTAACATCAAATACCGCACGCAAGCGGAACGTCTACGCTACTTAAAGGTGGGAAATATACTACACCGCATGCAAATAGGACCACTATACTGCATGCAGGTGAAAAAAAATACTACACCGCATACAGACGTGATTAAACCTAAGACCTCTTATAATTAAAGGAGAGTGTTTTGGTGCCTCTGCTACTCTTTTCACTTCAATTCATGATAAATTGGGTAAAAGCATGGGGATCACTAAAATTTAATATAAAAATGTCTATCTTTTCTT
Source organism: Salvia miltiorrhiza (assembly GCF_028751815.1). NCBI lineage: Eukaryota > Viridiplantae > Streptophyta > Magnoliopsida > Lamiales > Lamiaceae > Salvia > Salvia miltiorrhiza. The sequence continues at coordinate 10,253,761 of NC_080389.1, forward strand.
ATTTCTCTTTTTCTTACGAGAGCGTGTTCTCTTTGGTGGAAAATATATATTTTCATAATTTTTCACTATTTTCATATGTTGTTCACTGTGGATATTTCTTCCCGGACAACATGAACTTTTTTTCCCGAACAGTCCTTTGCCTTCATTTTTAATTCAATTTATGAAATTATTATCATGAAGTATTGATGTGATCATATTTTTCTATATTTTTCATTATAGAGAACGAGATAAAATAGATGAATGTGATAAAGTTTTCCATCTTTCCTTAATCACATTTTCTTTGCTTTGAGATATAAGGGAAGGATAAGCTATATTTACCATATATACTTCGTTTGTTTTGATGTATAAACAAATTAGGGCAGGTTACATAATTTTTCGGCATCCCCTTTATCCCTGAGGAAATGGATAACTTTATATCTAAAAGAGGGTGGTATAATTTTATACAAACTTATAAAGAGTGGATAAATATATTATCCTTCAAACCAAATAAAATATAATAAATGTGGTCCCCACTTTAAGTGATAAATTTATACTTCATTATATTATCCTTCAATTTAGACGAATAAAAGCAAGCACACCCTAATAGCAAAAGTCCTTTATAATGTACCTCCTTTTACTGTAGAATTAATGGGTCTCCACTTTAAATATTCTTTCATCTTTGCAATATATATGCCACACGGCCCACACCGCGTCGTGTTTCATATTGAGACCAATTTCACTTTCTTTAGCGTTTCCGCGAATATATTTATGTACGACTAGAGAAAGCATACATTGCACGTTTAATTAATGTTATTTTATTTAAAATAAAAAAATTAAAATATAACATTTATTTATATTTAAAATTTTTAATTAGCAAATTGATCTATTTGATTCTCTAAATATGGTAAAACCTCTTTAAAATAATATTCAATAAATTAATAAACTATTAATTTCTCTAGTTCCTACTTGGGTCAGTTAAAAATAATCAATTGTAATAAATGATAAAATAATAATCCTTTAGAGAATCCTATTATAAATATAGGTCTTACTAATATTATAAATTAATAATTATCAAAATATATATTACAATTATGAATACGATGGTAACTTGTTAAAATATTAACCTATTGTTGAATCATCTTCAACTTTATCATTACTGAAATCTGGAGTAATATCAGTCACAATGAATTGATATATACATTAATACATGTATTTGTTTAATTTAAATAATATCTTTCATTTATTTTTACACATTATAACTTGATTTAAAATTATAATTTTTGAAATTAAAAAACACTCGTTAAATTAAAAAAAATTATTAATTTATTGACATATTAATAAATTATTAATTTATCGATATATTAATATCTCTCTAAATTTATAAAATCCTTAGATCCTAAAGTTATTAATTGATAGAGGTTTTACTATTATATATATATATATATATATATAGATATATATATATATATATATAGGGAGAGGTTCAAATAAGAACCACTAATAAAATAAGAACGGAGAACCATTTTAAGCCATTCGATCATCAAGATCTACGGTGGATGCATCATCTTGGTGGATGGATGCAGGTGCTGGGTTCGAATCCTGAAGGGAGCAAAAAAATTATTTTTTTCGGATGCATTAAATTTAGAGTAAAATTTTGGAATAGCCAAAATGAATCATAAAACACAAATTATGGCCACTCATTGAAAAAACATAAATTTTGGCCATTTTTATAGCTTTGGGACGTTTTTGCCCTTAATTGGGCGGACTGGGTAGGGTTAAGAGCGCGGGTCGCGTGCCGGGTAGGATCAGGCACGCGGGTCGGGTTAGACACTTATGACACTATTAGTGCCATAAGTGCCAACGAAATTTTTTTTTACTCCCCCTGCCCTGTCTACCCCCCAGACCCCCGACCCCACCCACCCCCAAGCCAAAAAAAAAAAAAAAAATTTACTCCCCCTAGATAAAAATAAATCAAATTTTACTTTTGTTATTTTATTTTATGGCACTAATAGTGCCATAAGTGCCAACGAAAATCCAAAATAAAATAAAGTAAAATGGTCTTTTTAGCACTTACGGTACTATTAGTGCCATAAGTGCCAAACATGCAGAACAAATATAGAAACAACAACATCATCTAAACCCTAAATGGAACATTTAAACCCTAAGGGGCCGTTTGATTTGCGGTTTAGGATTGATTAGGATTAAAATTATCTTGAGAAATTAGTGTGGATTTATATTATTTCATGGGTGTTTGATATCATGGCTACTTAATCCTATATTATGTTTGATATCCATAGGATTATGTGTGGATTATATTATCTAATACCAAAACTATCCTCACATAATTTTAAAAATATCATGTATGTCCACCATTACTTGGGCATTTGCATCGATATGCGTGAGGAAGGGTAGCAGAATTTTTATCCAACTTCTCAGTATTAAATTTATCCCAGGGGGGTGGGCGGATTATTAGTAGGGGTTAATCCCACAAAATAACATGGAGAAGTAGGATTAAGTAGGAGTTGACCATATTAACTGCACATGATATCAAACATCACACTAATCTGTATTAATTTAATTTATCCTACCTATAAACCCATATCAAACAGGCCCTAAATAGATAATCTAAACCCTAAATGGATAATCTAAACCCTAAATGGAATATCTAAACCCTAGGAGAAGTGTTTAAAAAGCTCATTTTGGCTTGGGGGTGAGTGGGGTCGGGGGTCTGGGGGTAGACATGGCAGGGGGAGTAAAAAAAAATTCGTTGGCACTTATGACATTAATAGTGCCATAACTGCCTAACCCGACCCGCGTGCTTGATCCTACCCGGCACGCGACCCGCGCTCCTGACCCTACCCAGTTCGCCCAATTAGGGGTATATTAGGCATATATTGCCTAATTAATGGCCATAATTTGTGTTTTTTCAATTAGTGGCCAAATATTGTGTTTACATGTTCAATGTGGCCATTTGACACCATTGTTTCTTAAATTTAATAGCGGATGCATTAATTTGTATAGCAGATGCAGTAATTTTATTGGTTCTTATGTTCTCACGATAATTGTGGTTCTCACTATAACCGCACCCTATATATATATATATATATATATATATATATATATATATAGGGGAGGGCTAGGGTGAAAACACCTCTTAGTGTATAAAATAGGAACTAATCTTAACCCTTAATCTAGAAATCTGGACGGTTGAGATTGTGAATTATTTAGCTATCTAGTTCGAAGGTCATATACGTATGATTCACACCAAAGTTTTTTACAAGGGCTTTTTTGGTATAGTATTTTTCGAATGTTTATCTGCAACAATTATTCCCCGAAAATTGTGCTCAATAAATAAGGAAAATCAGATTTTATATGATTGCTATGGAGAATTAATTTAAAATCAATAAAATCGTATGAACCAATCATTTTAGGGTTTAGTTTCTACCATTTTTTGCAGACAATTTTCTTCATATTTCGTCTGCAGATTCATTCCGCAGAGAACAAAAATTTATAACCCCCAAAAAAGTAGGCGAAACTAATCCCATGTTTTAATGGTGAAAACGAAATCGAAGAGCTCCGGTGAGTGAGTTGTGATGTGCGATTTCTCTAATGGTTTAAAGTATTTGTATATTTGCTTACGAATTTGCATGTTTGCTTGATTCATGGACTGTACTTGTACAATTTTTAATTCGCATGAATTAGTTTGTTAGTTTAAATGGTTTTGTCAGATTTATAATTTAATAAACAGATTAATTGGTGTCAGAACAATGTTGTGTGAGATGTCATTTTATTTTTTGTAGTGGATCTACACATATTAGTTTTTTTAAGGAATTCATCTAATTGCAACTTTTCTATTAGGTTTGTTATTTCTTTTTTCAATATATGTGTATTCTTGAGATCTCTGAGATTGTAAGATATGAATTAATCGAAACTTTGGGTTTATTTTCTGGTGTTTCCCCCTTTTTTTTGTAGATGACATGTCACAATGATGATTTTCGGGGGTATTAATGCGAATTTAATAATATTCATTTGTGTAATCATTATCTGATGATGTCCACAATGTGAATCGGGACATCATTTGTTCATGAACATATATGTGTTTTACCAGAATTGCAACCATGAATTAGAACTCTGTACTTTGTGTGAACCCATTCAAAGGAAGATATTGCTAAATTATGAGTTTTTTGAATTACTGATATTAATTATGAATCAGTTTTGTTCTTGATATGAATTTGTTGTATGAATCATTCTTACATGTTGGCCTTGAATCAATTTTAGATGTTGTATGAATCCATAATTATGAAATTGCATATACGAACTTTATTAGCGTGAACCATGTTGTAATCTGAAAATATTTTGTGTCGTGTCTGAATTGACATCTGTTTTGTGTATTCTAATTGTTTAGCTGATGATTGCCAGCTCATTAGGTAGTAATTGATTAGAAATGGTTACAAGTTTGCGTGGGTGATGAGTGTGAACCCAACTGATATTAGATATGCGTTTGTGTGAGTGTGATAAATTTATATCTTTGAGGTTCTGTGAAGCCACAATATGTGTGCATAACGAAAGAAATTTGCGCGTGAATTGCAGCAATAGTGCCCAAAAAAGGGGAATAGTAATTCGGGAGAGGGACGTTGAAGGAGATGCAAGTAGACAGACAAGTGAAGGTTTGTTTATGTGACTTGTCCAGTATCAAGTTTGTTTTATGCAAGGAGTTCCTCGTCTTTATGCAGCACGAACTAAGCATAGGAATGACCCATTGCTAACAGAGTTGAAGCTTGCAATGATAGACGGTATGTTAAACTGTTATTAATTTAAGAGTGGTTTAGGTTGTACTTTTTTTCTATATTTAGGTGGTACTTTAATTTTTGCATTATGTGGTTACATGTTTTTGGTCATGTTTGTGTATTTTTTGAATTATTTAGTTGTTTGAATGAATTAGGAGTTTTGAAAAAGAGTAAAGAAATGAAGGTTGCAAAGCAGTCTGGTGAAGATAATTCAGACACTTCAGTTGATGTTGGAGGTCTACCGTCGCTGTTATAAAAAAGACAAGGTACGAGAAGCGCAAAGCGGTGATGGTGAATTACAAGGAGTGGGTTGTCAGACGTCCAGAAGATTAGTCGTCCTTGTTGAACGAGATGAACGAGCATCAAAAGCAGTGGCGACATTAGGATTTAATTATTTGTTGGATCTTCCTATCCAGGATCTACCCGAGAAGCTTAACTACTGGGTGATGGATAGTTACAGACTATTTGTGCTTTGGTTTCGCATTTGGTGTGGTAAATTGAATTCTTAGTGATACATTGGAGGTTTTGACGAATATTGTTGATTATTCTAGATTATTTAGTACATTATGAAATTATGATGAATGTATGGTCATTTATTTTGTACGAAGTAATAAAGATTGAATATTTTCAGTTTACGAAGATAAAATGCACAAACTAATAGGTTACAAAGCATGAAATACTGTCCATGGATTTTTGTATGAAGTACTAACTATGGGGTGAACTGCTTCCCATGTTTATACGAATTAGATTTGAGTTGGAGATATAGCAGTGAGGCAATTGCATCGATCATTAACTAAAGTGGACTGAATTATCATTGTAGGACATGAACTGAATATCAATGTATGACACACAAAATTTAATAAGAAGTATAAGCTAAAACACTCAAATAGCGTCAAACTAATAATTCTTAGATTCATAAACATTAATGCACGTTATCAAAAACTGATATGTTAGTAATTCATTCAGCATCAAGTTCATTTTTTTTATTGGGGGGGGGGTTTAAAGTATATCGACAGTTCAATTGTGTGACTGTGAAAAATATATTAATAATCGAGGAACTGGTATGAATTGGCGGCACATGTGGTACATTTGTTACATACAATTGCATGAATATTTGAGTTCATCGGCATGAATTGATCTCTAGTTTTTATTTTTTATTATTTTTTGTTGCTGTGAAGAGATGTAAATACTAACTTATAATGATTCAATGCTTGTTAAATAGCAATTTAAGGACTGCCATGTATCTAATGGTTCCACAGTATAAGAGCTTAATTCAAACTAAATAGTTAACAACAACAGTCATAATCAATGGAAGTTTTTTTTTTTTTCAAAGCATAAAAAATATCCAAAAACCCAATGTCTAAGATTGAAATGTGAAAAACGAAAAATTGTTCAATAGCAATGAGATAATGAATTGACAACGCAGTAGTGGTAGTCACTCTTCGTCGCTCTCTTTGTCAACTGCCTTCCCGCAATTACATGAGTCATGCCGAACAAGACGATTGCATTTCCTGCAATTTCTCCTCGGTTTCTTCCCCTTTTCAGAATCAGAAGTTAAATGGAAATGAAACATGATATATTAAAAATATAATGAAATTATCTACATACATTTGTGGTTACTATTATAATATAACATATCGTGCTTTTCTAGAGGACAATCCAGAATTTGGATACAATTGATATGCATGCAATCAAATAACTACTATCATATTACTAATTATATTAAATATGAATAATTAGTTTGTTATGTATGAATCACTGGAAAAGCTTATCAAATAATTAGAGTTATTTTGAATCATGAATTACAAATTTATTGTGTATGAATTAATTAAAAAACATATCAACGTGCTAGATATGCAAATGGGACATAATCTAAGATGTGAATAGAGAACTAATATGGCTACAATATTCACACCATAAATGAATCACAAAATTGATTGCATGAATTATTTTAGCAGTTCCTGAATCGGATTAAAATAATTTTCGATCCATGTTATATCAAAACGTAATTCATGCAATTTAATTTTCGATTCCTGATGTATCAACACGTAATTCATGCAATTTAATTTACGCTTTGTTCTATAATTGCAACATATTTCATGAAACTTATGGTGTGAACCACTACTTCATTATGAATGAACTAGTACATCCTCCCGTGCGATGCACGGAACATGACATAATTTTTTTATATTTTATATTATATAAAATATCAAAATATTACTCCCTCCGTCCCACGAGTCTTGACACGTTTTCCTTTTTGGGCCGTCCCACGAATCTTGACACGTTTCCTTTTTTGGCAATAATTATTACCTTCTCTCTCCTACTTTATCACCTTTATTATATTCTCTCTCCTACTTTATCACTTTTATTACCTTCTCTCTCCTACTTTATCAATTTTATACTTTATTAATTACATATTTAAAACACTAATCTACAACTCCTTAATTCTCGTGCCGAACCCAAACGTGTCAAGACTCGCGGGACGGAGGGAGTAGTATTTATGAGTTAAATTAATTGATAACAAAAATATAATTTATAGTATTAGTTAAATTGTTTAAAACTAAAATATAAATTAAAAAAGTACTATAATATAAATCATAAAAATTACTATTGACTTTCAGATACTTCATTTTATATATATAACATATCGAAATTACAAAATTATAGAAAATGACTTCAGCAAACTATTAGCATGAGAATACAAATGACTAAAAGATCAGAGAGAATGCAACTCTTGCCTAAGTAAAAATACGATACCTAAATATCGAAATCATAATCATAAACAAAACCTAAAACTTCTAAGGTAATAAATTACATATTCATGATGTAGAATTTAAGAATTTAGAACAATGCCATAGCTGAGCCAAAAGTATATTAAAAGCACAATACATAAATATGGAGAAACAAAAAATGTTGAAAGCAGAATACATTATCTATGGAGAAATTTATCTTTCCCTTTTTTTAAAAACAAAGCTCTTAGCTACAGTTTGTAACTACATAGAATAAAAATTAGCAAAAGACCACATCAAAATTCAATATCATAAGCAACCTCAAAAATCTTAGAAAAATAGAACAAACAACTCAAAAATTTAAGAGCATAAAATGAATATGAAATTAATCTCTCTATTTAATCCCCCTCCTCGCCCTCTTGCTCAGCAGTGTTGAAGTAGCGCAATTCATACACATTTCTTTCTTTGTTGGAAGAAATCACACAAAGCAAATCTCGCACATTATGCTTCTTCAAGTATTTCTTTGTCAAATACTTCAAATACGTTGTGGAGAAGGTGGAATTGGAGATGATGGTGATCTTGTTGGTGAGGACTCGAACTCACAGGAACCGCTAACATGGTGATGACTTGAACTTACAGGAACCACTACTTGCATTGGCCTTCTGTTCATACAACAAAAATTGGATATATCTCAAGATTATTAACTATTTCATAGTACAATATCTTTGATTATTTACATCTCAAGAAAGTTATAATGAAACTACTTTGTTGCCTTCTTTAAATGAATATATGCAGATGAGATCCTCTCTTCCAAAATCGTTCATATCTATATCTAATGTTGTTGCATTCATGTTTGATAATTTATTCACTTGAAAGGCAATGACATACCAGTTTGTTGCATCCATATCAAACATTGACCATCACTCAAAATTTGAGAAAATCAAAGGATTGAGCTTCGATTAACATCAGTTGTACTGTTTCTTCAAATATCTCCACACATGATTAAATGCATCAGAATTTAAACTTACCAAAATATGAAAGTACCGCAAGTCATGAGATATCTGCAAATCAAAGAAAACACAACTTTATCTAATTAAGCATCTAAATTTGTCATTCTTTTTTTCTTTTCTTTTTAAAAAAAAGAAAAGAGAAGAATTTAAAGAAAAGCTTACATTCCACCATATAGCTCACGGAGAAGAGCCATAGTGAATTAGTAAGTGCCTTCTTACCAGTACCAGGCGGCCCTTTCAACAAAATATGTGGAAACATTTCACTGTTTGCCTGATAACACAATTAACAAAACCAAAATCTGAATGAGTTAAGCAAAAAGAGGACCTAATAATGGAGACATGAAAGAAACTGACGAGCTGGTAAAGAAGCTGAGCTTCATTCTTGTGAAACAGCCGCCGACCTTAATTCTCTCATGCAGAAACTTCTCTAGCGAAGCGATTCCACGATCTTATTCTCCACCGGCTTCGAGCAATCGATCACGAAGCTAACCCCCTTCTTCTTCCCGCCCTTCACCGCTGCAGCTGTCGTGCCTTTTGCTCATCATCGCGCAGTACTTTTCTTTTTCGCAGGTGTGGAATCAAATCGAACAACAGAGTGCTTTTCACCATCGACATACATCAGGCGCCAACCTAATCACACACAAGAACACATTGATAAATTAGTCCAAAAAAAATATTCCTTCACAAGCTCGACAGGAAGAAAATGTGAGATATTACTTGACAGAAGTCATGACTAACTCCACAGCCGCTGATTTGAGGCCTTTCTCGGAAACCACGACAAGAACCAATTAACTAATATGGCGAAGAAAACGTCAACAGAGGTATGAGAAACGACGAATATATGTGGCGAAGCTCCCTCATTGTGTTGGATGTTAGGTTTCTTCAGTTTCTGAATCTGTATAGGATTGAGTATTTGAGCTGAATGATTCGGTCTCCTTCGCCGCCACGATTTTCTCGGATAGAAAAAATCGAGAAGAGGATTTATGCGATTCATTTATTATGTGGCTCGATCACGCGTTACTTCTGCCTCTGCAGCTTTTAAGGGATTGTTGATGCGGCGGCCTATGAGGAGAAGTGTGGGCTGCTGCGGGTGCTGTCTAGCGGCGTGGCGTCGCCGGATGGTGGCTGGCGGCGTGAGGCAGAGAGAAGTGGTTGATCAAAAGAGTTGCAAATTTTTTCTTCGGCAAGAGAAGTGATTGAACAAAAGAATTTTAAATACTGAAATTCTCGAGAGAAGTAGTGGTTGATGAACAGAGTATCAAGTAGAATTTTTCAGTTTTAATGAATCGTGGGAGGGAGAATCATTAGATAATATGAGAAAGATAAAAAATACGTGGGATAACAATCATGAAAGAACGTGGGAAGAATAGATTGTACGTGGGATAGAGAAAATATGGCGGTAAAATATTACCGATAAACTGCTGTTTTATATAATACTCCCTCCGTCCACAATTTAATGCCCTATTTGGGTGTGGGCACGGAGACTAAGAAAGCTGAAAAAGGTGTTGTGGTGAAATATAAGGGTAGTTGACTAAAGTGATAATGGTAGTTGACTAAAGTGATAAAGTGATAAAGTGTAGTAAATATAGAATATAAAAGTGAAAAAGGTGTTTGAAGGTGGGTCCATTAGTGGCAAAGGGTAGTAAATATAGAAAAAGTAGGAGAGTAAAAGGGTACAAAAAGCAAAACAGGGCATTAATTTGTGGACAGTTTTTTAAAGCCAAACAGGGCATTAAATTGTGGACGGAGGGAGATATAGATTAGAAAAAAAAAAAACTTAGCCAAATCATAATAGATATTCTGAATCCGTATTAACGCTATATATAAAATAAGGGGAGCATAGTTTAAACTGTGAGTATGAATTACTAACATGTATGCATGAATTATTTAAACAATTCCTGAACCAATCGTAAATATGAGGAATTCGTGTTCTATATTTAGCGCAATTCAAGGAATTTATATTGACAAGCACCTAGATACTAAATATATAGACATGAATGCCTACAACAGTAAATTGAGTAGAACGGCGTACCAGACGACCCATATATATGGATCTTCAAGCAACGACGAGATTAAAGAAATCTCAAGTTTTCTGGGTTTTCAGTATGTAAACAATTGCACTGCATATTTAAAGAGATTACACGCTTAGGTTATGATTTAAGTTAAAAAAAAAAGATTTGTTTTGATATGGAAATAATATGCTAATAATTAATCATATATTGGTAACCGATTGTGAAAAGTTAAAATGACATCAATATCCTCTAGCATCCTATGCGTGTATATGTAGGCTGAAAACTATGATGAAATCTGGCCATACGATCTAGAAAAATTAATGGGTGAGATCTGTTCCTATTTTATACAAAAAAAACTGTTTTTATTTTAGCCCACCTATATATATATATATATATATATATATATATATATATATATATATATAAAGTAGCATTCATACTGAATTTTCGAACACGTACATATAAAGCTACGATAACATTTATATATAATTTAGCGTATGCATGATATATACCCTATTTATTTATGTAATAGTAATTTATTGTTATTTTTATTTATCTAGTTATGTAGATAGATTCTATTGATTTTTTTTAGGATTCTAAAGTTACAGATATATATCAAATAGATTTTGGATAAGATAATTTAAATAATTAATATTCCCTCCGTCCCGGCTTTTGGTATCCAGTTGAGAACAGCACGAGTTTTAATAAAGTGATTGATGTGTTATGAGTGGAATAAGGGTCCCACATTTTATGTGAGAGTTAAAATAATTAAAGTGGAGTAAGGGCCCCACCTACTTTTACCAAAAATAGAAATGGACACTAAAATATGGGACGGCCAAAAAAGGAAAGTTGGATACTAAAAGCTGGGACGGAGGGAGTATTATTTTTGTAGTATTTTAATATCTAATGATTTAATATATTCTTCTAAATGTATAATATGTAATTTACACAACTACCGTTAAAATTAAATATGTAGGGATATAATAGGCAGTCTATATTTTGTGCGTATTACACTTTTTATATTAGAATATAGTGTAGATTTTATATATGGGTCTTGTGTATATTTTTTTATATGAGTTTTTTTTAAATATTATTAATTTAAAAGTTATAAAATATTTCACTCGTTAGGGTATATATGAATATAACTTAACTTTTTGTAAATTATTATATTTATGATAAAATATTTTACAATATCAGTATTAAACTATTGTATTTAATAAAACATAAATATTCATATAATTAATAGGTAAACTAAATTTTATGAAATGATATTCTTTTATAAAAGATATAAACTAACATGGACAAAAAACTTAGATGTAAAACAAAGTTATCGAGCTTATAGAAGGAACTAAAAGTGGAACCCTAAACGTGTATTTTTTTGACCACATATATATGATCTTGTGGCATTCCTGAGAGACCATTAATGGCGGACACATATGAGGGTAGGGGGCCGGGCCCCCACCAAGTATTTTTTTTTATATTTTATTCATATAAAATGATACGGGCCAAGATGGTGATGAGACAGACGTGAGCGATGAGGAGTCGGAGGATGGGCCTCGCGAGTTCGATACGAACGAAGAGCTGGACGATGAGGCTGTCCGCGATGGTGGAGGGAGGCCTAGGCGCGAGCGTAAGGAACCCGTGAGGTTCCGTGATTTTATTAAATAATCGGGCTTGGCCCATAATTTTTGTATTTATCGAGTCGGGCTTATTAATGCTCCTTTTCGGGTTTTCTTATTGGTTCTTTCCCGAATCGTAAGTGTCGAACCAATCAGGGTCCTAGTATAAATAGTGGGATTAGGGTTGTTATACGCATGAATGAAGAAGAACCCTATTTTCCTTTCACGTTGCTTATTTTATTCTCGCAAGTTTCTCGACGTGATCGACGGGGAAAGCCCGCGACTGTCGAAATCGTGTTTTCTCGAGTGCTCTATCGAATCGTTCTTTGATAAGGGAGGCGAGACCTTATCAACTGGTGCTTTCATCGATCCTCTTCCTTCCGTCTCGCGATGAACCCTAACCCTCATCGGGTGTTTCCTCCCCATTCGAGGGCGCCACCGACGTCCAACATGGTGGTCTCATCGGCGTATACTCAGCCACCACACTCAGCGCCGCCGTTGACTCCCCAGGTTCCGGTGGAGACTCTCATCTCCGTTCTGCAGCGGCTCGAGGCGAAGCTCGATGCCTCCGACCACCGCACGCCGCTACCATCATCTCGTCCGCTCCCGGAGCCGCCGTCTGAGATGCAGGGGTCCGGTTGGGCGCCACCGTGGCCATCGGGGTGCTTCCAAACACCATCGCCGGCAGTTACGATTCCGGTGCCACAACCGGTCACGATGGCTTGGCCGCCGCAAGAGGAGAGTCGGCGGGGATTCTCCGGGCAGCACAGCGGGTACAATAATCGCTCTCACGAGCCACCGGGACCCACGGCTTGGGATTCGACGAGAGAGCAGTCCAACCGCGCCATCATCCCCACTCACACAGCGTGGGATCGTCCGGTGGTGCGTAGTGGGGAGAATTCGGTCCCTCGTTCGTCATGGGAACCGAGTCAGCCGCGGGGGGGGCCCTCCCACACCTCGTCCGAGCCATCCCGCTATATGCGTTTGGATCCTCCGATGTTTGATGGCTCGGACGCGCAATCATGGGTAACGAGAGTTCAATACTATTTCGATTACATTATGTTACCACTTGACCAACGCTTACATAGTGTTATTGTTTTGTTTTCGCCCCCGGCATCGGACTGGATTTTTGCTTATCGGGAGACTAACCCTCATGTCTCGTGGCCTCAATTCTTGGACGATGTGCGCCGTCGCTTCGATCCCAACTACTATGTGAACTATATCGAGGTGTTATCCAAGCTTACTCAGACGGGAGCGTTGTTGGATTATAACAACGAGTTCGAGAGATTAATGAATCGCACACACGGCCTCACTGAATCAGTGCTCATTCCGATGTATATTGGCGGTCTTCGGCAACCTATTCGTGGCCAAGTTCGCTTGCAGCATCCGCGTTCTGTGGCTGCAGCCATGTCACTTGCTTCCGAGTTCGATAGTATGGGGGAGCGAGGGAATCAGACGGGGAATACGGGGTCTCGACGGCCGTGGACGGTTCGGGACTCTCGGGGATCGACGTCGGGAACGGTCCCTACGGCCCCGACCTCGGAGGTTTCAAAAGCGGCAGCAGCTGTGGGCACCGGGAACCGCCCTCGCGAGTTATCCAAGCTGCCTATTATTCGTCTAACATCAGCGGAGAGGACGGAGCGGAGTCGGCAGGGGCTGTGCTGGTATTGTCCGGAAAAGTGGAGCGCCGGTCATGCTTGCAAGAAGCCGGTGTTGGCGTTTATGGGAACTGACGAGGCTCTGGCGGAGTTGGAGACAGGGGAGGCCGAAACCACGGGGTCGGAGGTAGTGGCGGAGGACCTTTCGCATTTATTGAGCATTGACGGCTGCTCCCGATCACCCTCGATCGAATTCCAAGGGGCGCTGGGTGCGAGGGATGTATCTATATTGGTGGACACCGGGAGTACGCACAATTTTGTGCACCCTCGGATTGCAGAGCGATGCCAACTTCCGTTGACGCCGATTACCCCCTTTCGTGTTTATATGGGAAACGGCCAAGCTTTGTCGTGCTCTTACAAATGTGAGAGGGCTGAGATTCGGATTCAAGGGAATGGTTTTCACGTCGAGTTATTTGTGCTTCGTTTACACGGGCCCGATTTGATTTTGGGAATGGATTGGCTTCATTCGCTTCGTCGTGTTACGAGTCACGATTCTGCGTGCCCACCAGTTCTTCATTAAGCTTTCCAAGTGCTCTTTTTGTTGCACGACCGTGGATTACTTGGGTCACATCATTTCGGAGGGCAATCTGAAAGCTGACCCATCCAAAATAGAGGCGATGGTGGCATGGCCGACTCCCAAGACAGTGAAGCAGTTAAGGGGATTTCTGGGTCTCACAGGCTATTATCGTCGCTTCATCTCGAAGTATGCATCAGTGGCGTCCCCGTTGACTGAGTTACTGAAGAAGGACGCGTTTGAGTGGTCCCCAGAAGCGGCTGAGAGTTTCGCAGCTTTGAAGGAGGCCATGACGTCGGCACCGGTTCTCAAGCTCCCGGATTTCTCGAAAATATTTGTAGTTGAGACCGATGCCTCGGGATTCGGTATTGGGGCGGTGCTCTTGCAGGACAGTCATCCCTTGGCTTTCTTCAGTAAAAAGCTGGGTCCGCGACGTCGAGTTTCGTCAACATATCACAAGGAGTTGTACGCTATCGTTGAAGCCGTCCAGAAGTGGAGACAGTATCTGTTGGGGCGTGAATTTATTATTCGCACGGATCAGAAGAGTTTGAAGGAATTACTTCAACAGGTTATTCAGACACCCGATCAGCAATTGTACGCGAGAAAATTGATGGGATACAAATTCCGGATCGAGTATAAACCTGGAGCGTCAAACAAGGTGGCAGACGCACTTTCTCGTTGTGAGGAGGATACTGATGAAGCCGCGACCAATGCGACTCTTTTTTTGGAGGTGGCCCAACCCATTCCCGACATTCTAGAGTTACTTAGGGTGGAAGTCAAAACTTTACCGGAGTTTAAAGAGCTGCGTGAGGCTTTAGTGGCGGGCTCGGCGCCCCGGGGTTATCGGTTGCATGACGGACTGCTTTATCGCGACCATCGTTTAGTGGTGTCACCTTCATCGGAGACAAAAACGGCAATATTATATGAACATCACTCCACGCCATCAGCCGGGCATCCGGGAGTGGAGAGAACATTCCGTCGCCTTGCTTCTTCATTCTATTGGCCGAACATGCGTCGTGATGTAAAGCAATTCGTGGCTGGTTGTTTCGAGTGCCAAACGACAAAGTATTCCACCCAAAAGCCGGGCGGGCTTCTACAACCGTTACCTATTCCTTATCAAGTGTGGGAGCACGTCTCTATGGACTTCATTACCGGCTTACCGCAGTCTCGGGGTTATACAGCAATCATGGTGGTGGTAGACCGCCTTTCGAAGTATGCTCACTTCGCGCCTCTCCCGACACGATTTGACGCTTGGAGAGTAGCTAATGCCTTTGTGGACACGGTGGTGAAACACCATGGCTTTCCGGCTTCATTAGTTTCGGATCGTGATTCGGTGTTCCTTAACGAGGTATGGGAACACTTGTTAAAGCTGAGTGGAACGAAGCTTCACTTTACAACGGCATATCACCCGGAGTCCGATGGCCAGACTGAGGTGAAGAATCGGGGACTCGAACAGTATTTGCGAGCATTCGTGGCCGATCAACCGGCTAAATGGTCGAATTTCTTGCCTTGGGCGGAGCTTGCTCTTAATTGTTTCCACCATGAAGGATTGGGGACTTCCCCATTCCATGCATTATACGGTAGAGAACCACCTCCACTAGTAGCGCCGCGGCCTTCGGCGACGTGTCCGGCGGCGGTAGCCGAGGTGATTAAGAGTCGCGGGGAGTTGATTGTGTGGCTCCGCCGGCATCTGGAGCGTGCGCAGCAGCGCATGCGGGACACGGCCAATAAGCATCGCCGCGAGGTGAGTTTTAGCGTGGGAGATCGGGTCTTGTTGAAGCTCCAATTATACCGGCAGCATTCGGTTGCTAAACCTTTGTCAGTTAAGTTGGCTCGGAGGTACTACGGGCCATTTGAAGTGGTGGAGCGGATTGGTGAGGTGGCCTATAGGCTGCGTCTGCCCGAGGAGAGTCGGATTCACGACGTTTTTCACGTCAGTTTATTGCGGCCTTACGTGGAGGGAATGGCGGTGAAACCGGCGGCGTTTCCAACGTTCTTTGCCCGAGGAAAGGCCGTGGCACGGCCTGTGAAGCTGCTGGACCGCCGAACTGTGCAGCGAGAAGGTGAGATGGTGGATGAGTGTTTGCTACAGTGGGAAGATGATGGAGGAGCGGTGCCGACTTGGGAGCCGCTAGAGGTGGTGCAGCGTTGCTTCCCGGCTCTACTCCTTGAGGACAAGGAGGTTATTAAGGGTGGGGGAGTTGATACGGGCCAAGATGGTGATGAGACAGACGTGAGCGATGAGGAGTCGGAGGATGGGCCTCGCGAGTTCGATACGAACGAAGAGCTGGACGATGAGGCTGTCCGCGATGGTGGAGGGAGGCCTAGGCGCGAGCGTAAGGAACCCGTGAGGTTCCGTGATTTTATTAAATAATCGGGCTTGGCCCATAATTTTTGTATTTATCGAGTCGGGCTTATTAATGCTCCTTTTCGGGTTTTCTTATTGGTTCTTTCCCGAATCGTAAGTGTCGAACCAATCAGGGTCCTAGTATAAATAGTGGGATTAGGGTTGTTATACGCATGAATGAAGAAGAACCCTATTTTCCTTTCACGTTGCTTATTTTATTCTCGCAAGTTTCTCGACGTGATCGACGGGGAAAGCCCGCGACTGTCGAAATCGTGTTTTCTCGAGTGCTCTATCGAATCGTTCTTTGATAAGGGAGGCGAGACCTTATCATAAAATTTTCAAATTATATATCAAATTTTTAGGTAAATTTTTATTCAAAAGCCCTTATCATCAAATTGAATTATAGACAAATTGTCTTACAAATATCTCAAACTCGAATTGACAAATATAGTCGCTATCGAAACTATTTTTGGGGTCCGCCTTGAAGACCAGGGTTTAGTATCTACTTCCGCCTCAACTGCCAAAAAAAAAGAGAAGAAAAGAAAAGAAAACAAAAACTCACTTCGTCCACAAAATATCTTTCTAATTATTCATTTTTATCGGTCCACAAAACATCTTAGTCAATTTTGGAAACAACTATAATAATTTTCACCGTTACAATTCCAACATATTTACAAACGTTGCTATAATGGACCCACAATTTTTGAAAATAAACCCCATTAACTATCATTACTTTTTTTAATTTTTGAAATCTTTTCTTCACTCACTAAATACACAACTTATTTTTCTTAAAATTTGTATCCACTTCTTTTTGGAAGATGATTCGTGAACGAAGGGATAGTATATTTTGCATCATCGCATATATATGCACCAATAAATTCATGATGTAGACCTTGTAGCTAAAGAACAAACTTTAGAGTGAGATGCTCATTTGATCCTTAAAATATATGTATACTAATTAAAAAAAATCTTACTATTTATCTATTTTATCTTATTATACTTATTTAAATTAAGAGCTAATGTAATTTGATATATTATATTTATCTATTATTTTTAAAAAAATTTAAGAATAATTATAAAACATATATAACAAATTTAATCATATATTTATCATGTTAAATAATGAGTTAGTTGCCTATAAATTTACTAAACTTTCATCAATTTATGATTTTACGTACAAATTTCAAAGAATGGCGTTGTAATTACTAAACTATTGATATAATATGATTTTACTACCAATCAAGATTTCGATCAATCTTATTGTTGACATGACTAGTTAAATAATTGACGTTGTTTCATATATAAGAAATGATTTTGCCATGTCAATTATTCCACTAACTATGTCAAAAATAAATTTAGTTGAAATTTTGATTAATAGTAAAATAAGATCAAATCAATAATTTAAAAATTACCATGCCACATTTTGAAGTTTATATGTAAAATTAAAATTGGGGTATTAGCCTATAAATGCTCGAACTTTTTTCATATTCTCGTTTTGCACCCCAACTATAAAATCTACTTATAAATACCTTAATTTTGTATTCTTTCTGACTTTGCACCCGATAAATTTTTACCCTCGAATCATTGCTGACACGCGGCAGCCGAATTGAGGGGGAAGTTTAAAGTGCATAATGAAGCACATAAGTTTGTTGTCAATATATGATCTAGAACATGTAATTGTAGGGTTTGAGATGTCAATCCGGCTGCCATGTCAGCAACGAGTTGGGGGTACAAATTCGCCGAGTACAAAATCAGAAAGAATACAAAGTTTAGGTATTTTTGAACATATTTTAAAATTGAGGTGTAAAATCGAAAAATGGAAAAATGTCGAGTATTTACATGCCAATACCCTATTCAAATTTGATAAAACTTCGATAGCTTAGCAAACTAACCCTTGAAAAAATGGTTACCTACTATTACAACTACTCCTAGTCGGTCACATTGAAAGTTTTGAAATTTTGGGACCATGTTGGTGGGACCTATACTACGCTACCCTCACCATCTGGACTACTCCAAAGCCACACAATATCACCATTAACATGATGCAGAAAGATGAACACCGCACCTTTTCAATCAAGGAAAGAGAAAGGAAAAGAAAAAGTGGAATCTAGTCGATATTTGTATGGGGTAACAATTATGAGGTTGGTAATCCGCGCGATTTATTACTTAAACCAGTAAGGTACATACGAACCAAATTTAGAGAGAAGAATTCCCGGCGGAAACAAAATCAAAGTGATCGGCGGGAGATGGCGGCGGAGGCGGCGATCTCATCTACGGTGGAGCTGCTGGGCGATCAGCTCATCCACAAGGTGAAATTCCTGCGCGGCGTTCGCGGGCAAGTCCAGCTGCTGAAGGAGGAGCTGAAGAGGATGCAATCCTTTCTCAAAGACGCCAACAAGAAGCAAGCGGAAGACGAGAGCGTGCGTAGCTGGATATCAGAGATCAGAGATGTGGCTCACGACGCCGAAGATACGATCGAGATGTTCCTCGTCAACGTCGAGCACGCGAGGAACAGGGGGCTTCTGAAGAGATGCATCAGCTTCGCGAAGCGCATGCGCCACCTCGACAGAATTGGGGGCGAGATCGAGTCGATCCGCGCTCGACTCGCCGCCGTCGACGAAAGCCGCGAGAGGTGCGGGATTCGGAGCCTCGAGGAGGCGGCCGATTCGACGCAGTTTTCTCTTCGGCAAAAAGACGAATACCTGGTGGGCGTGGATGAGGATGTGAGGAAGCTGCTGCGGGAGTCGGTTTTAGATGAGGAGAAGAGAGGGCTCTCGGTTGTGGTCATAGATGGGGCGGGTGGGATCGGGAAATCGACGCTTGCGAGGGAAATATACAAGCACCGCGACGTCGGGGACGGCCGATTCGAGTGCCGCGGTTGGGTGGTGGTTTCGAGTGGATGCACGCGGGAGGAGACGATGAAGCGGCTGATCTTGGAGCTGCCCGGCTCGGACAAGCAGAAGCTGCGGGAAGTGGTGGAGACGGCGGAAGACGAGGCTTATATTCAACGGAAGCTGCGGGAAATGCTGCATCAGCAGCTGCGGGGCAAAAATTACTTGATAGTGTTGGATGATGTGTGGGAGAAGGAGCATTGGGAATATTTGAAGACTGCTTTTCCTAATGAAAAAGGTATGTGTAGAGATCTAATAATTTATGCCACAAATCTTGAATGAATTAATGCATGTAGTGAGCCTCGTTTTGGCGTTTTATGGACAATATGGGACAAAGGTTAAAAAATTAATATTATTAAATTATATTATGTTTATATTTTTATTTTCTGTCCAAAATAGAATGAGTAACTAATAATAATAATAATCTATATACCTGTTATAAAAGAGTAAACCAAAATAGAAGGGAGTCTTATTTTATAAAATTTGATTTGTCTATTTTATCCTTTATATATACTTAATTTAAGGTTAATCATGTAATTTAATATATTATACATATAATAGATTTAAAATATATTATAGTATGGTCCATTAGAATTCTTCATCCACTTAAGTTTGTATTTTTTATTCTCTAAATTTAATAATTTATAATTACAATACAAGGAACTTATTTAATAGTTTTATTAGAAGTTTAATTTTGCTAGATTCTTTGAAATTAAAATTAATTATGTTAAGATGAAATTTAGAAAATGAACATGAATTTCACCTCAATCATATGCTCGTGTTTCTTTCTAGCGACTACAAAATTAGGTGATGTTTAATTAAATAAAATTAACTTTTTATATAAAAATTAGATGAGTTTTTTCAATTTTATGAGTTTATAATATTAGAATTTACAAAAATTGGTTCAAAGAATATAGTACTAAAATAATAAATATTATTATAAATTGAAATATAAATCTATACTCAGAAAAAGTATAGATTAATTTTTTTACGTGCGAAATACAAGTCATCTCTACTAATACATAAATTTGGATATCAATTTTTTTTTTGTAAGTATAAGAAAAAAATAATTTTTAAAGCCCCTTTCAACCTTGGATTCTTGGCGATGACAACTCTTATCTAAGCGTGTAGCTATGTATAGTTGAATTAATATTTATCGCTAAAAAGACAGAACCGTGGAATTGCTTTGTATTTTTGAATTAGTGTTTACTCTTCCCAGATAAAACAAGTAGATTATTGGTTACAACTCGCAACAAGCTTATTGCTAAGCACAGTGAATATGAGCACGAGATGAAGGGTTTAGACCCCGAGAAGAGTTGGGAATTGTTACTGAACAAGGCAAATATTGGTAGCAGCAATGGCAAATGTCCAGAAGAATTGGAAACCATAGGTAGAGAAATCGTGGGAAAATGTTGTGGTCTACCATTAGCAATCAGTGTTGCAGGAGGCTTACTCGTGGAAACACAAACCAAGAGTGGCTGGGAGCGAGTTCTTAACCAAATAAACTCTTACTTAGCAAGAGCTGAAAGAGGCGTATCAACGATTTTGGAGTTGAGTTATCAGAATTTGTCTCCGCAGTTAAAATCATGCTTCTTGTTTCTAGCCTTTTTCAAGGAATACTACAGCATTCCTGTGAAAAGGCTAGTAGATATATGGATTGCACAAGGCTTGATCCGACACGAAGGAAACAGAACAACTGATGAGATAGCGAGAGGCTGTTTAAATGAGCTGATCAATCGAAGCATGGTTCAAATTGATCAGGATTTCATCCACGATGGCCGGGTAGAAAACTGTCGCCTCCATGATCTTCTCAGCGCCTTATGCTTAAGAAAAGCAGAGGAGGAAATAGGGTTGGAGATTATAAAAGGTGATGACGGTTTTTCACTAGCAAAATCCTCTTATAAACATCGCCATCGTGTTGTCCACGGCCGCGTAAACCATGAGACTTCGTCATTGGATCAGAACAAGCATCTTCGCTCTCTTTTTCTACTCAATGCTGGTGTTAATGACAACATCTGTGTGAATACTCCATCTCTTTACTGGAAGAGCTTTCAACTCCTCAAGATGCTTGATCTTGACGGCTTTAGGTTACAGAGCTTGCCCGACTGCTTTCGCTCGTTGATTGGATTGAAGTACTTGAGAATACACAGACAAAGCTACTCTTCGAGCAGTCATGTATTGAAGCTCCCAAGCTGGCTGGATCGCCTTAAAAAACTCGAGGTTCTCATCGTGGAGAATGACACTGTGGTATTCCCAAACGTAGCGCTGAAAATGGAAAGACTGCGTCAATTTCATGCACGTGGCGTGGAGGGAAGGGCGATGAGCATAGAGAATTGGGAAAATATCGAGACATTGAAACTGATAAGACTAAAGGATTGGATGGAATGCAGCTCGAGTTTAACGGCTAACTGCCATCTCCGCGAGCTGCACATGTTGATGGAAGGCGATCACGAGCTGAGCAGGGCGAAGGCGTTGCTCGAGAAGATGACGAATCTCGTGGAGCTACGTCTCGAGTTTCATGTGTCGTTGTCTCAAATGGAGAAGATAATCCCCTGTCTCGACAGCCTCACTACACTTGAAGTGAGCGGCTGGATGCTCGAGTGTCCTGATGCGAGCGTGTTCCCTCGGAATCTCTCTCGCCTCACGTTGTCGAACCTGAACGACGATCCGATGCAAGAGCTGGGGAAGCTGCCGAAGCTGCGGTACCTCGTGTTGTCTAATTCGAAGGAGAATTATGTGGATTGGAGGATGAAAGTTTTGCACGATGGGTTCCCCTGCCTCGAGGCCCTCTCGCTCCAACGCATGGATGATCTGAGAGGAATCGACATTGAAGAAGGTGGAATGCCGCGCCTCAAGCGACTGCAAATCCATGATTGTCCGCATCTGGAGACGAGGAATCTTCCTAAACACATCATCGTATCAGCTGCATAACTTAACCTCGAGTGTATGCCTCATTTTAGGTTGTGACTATCATTTTTATATCATACAGAGTGTAGTTCAAACAGGGAGAACAATAGTTCCTGGACTCGGTCCAAATCCGTCAATCCAAATCCTTTTTCTAGGATTTGGATCTTGTAAAAGATGAATTCTATCGATATGGACCGGATTTAAATTATTCCTAAGATTTTCGGATTTTGACCTCGAACAAAAGTTCTGAGACCCAGATCCGACCTGTAGATCCAGTTATTAATATTTTTTTTTTCAATGTAGAATAGAAGACACATTGTTCCACTGTTATTGAATATTGTGATGAAAATAGAGATAAAATTGATTTTAATGATATGGTAATTAATTTGTATCCCTTCGTACATATATAATTGAAATAAATGTGTATCTCATTATTCTACTAGTAATATGTTATTCAGTACTTAATTATTGTATTCTTATTTATTTTGAATTTTTATAATATTTTTATGGATTATAGTGTACTTATTTATTGTTGAATAATTGTTGAAACTTTAGAAAATAATGATGATATTATTTTTAGTCAAATTAAAATTTTTAAATTTATTTTAAAAGAGAAAAAAAATATGGATCCACATTCGGACCCCAAACCCTGTAGATCTTATGGATCTAGACCTCGATCTCATTTTTTTGGGTCCAATAGATTTGGACTGGATCCGGACCTAGGTAAAAGAATTTGAATCTGAATATGGACCAAGCAGGGTTCAATCCAGATCCAGCCCATTACTATCTCTAAGTTCAAAGTACTAATTTGCATATCCCCAGATTGAATATCATATAGATAGTTGGGCTTCAACTTTCATATATCCAAATAGCCCCAAAGCCTTATGGCTTGATTTCATACATTATGTTTTGGGCTTGTATCTGTTTCAAAAACTAGACATATATATATTCAAGTATTACTATTATGTGTAAGTGTACATGTCCAGTAAGATGATAGACCCTCATCAATATCACAATTGGATCACTCAAACCCACAATCTAATAACCGAAGAGAAAATATCTTATCAATTACACTATGCTTCCTTATTTTCCTACGCTTCTCCACATGTTTGCTAAGATACCAGACCTACTAGTTGATTTTTCCAGTGTCAAACAATGGTTTCCTATTTTCCCAATGTCAAAAAATTTGTTAGGAGTATTTTTTTTTCTAATGTCAAATAATTTGTTGATTTTCTTTAAGTAAAATCAATAATGATGCCAAGTATCTATTTATAGGTTATTTGTAATGTATTGGAATTATTTAATGTATGAATATATTGTAAGTTTTTATTAAAAAAATTTGAATCACTAGAAAAAAAAAATTACTTATTTATTACTCCCTCTGTCCCCCAAAATAACTTCCTATCTTTTATTTTTGGGCCGTCTCCCAAATAACTTCCTATTCATTTTGAGACACTACCCCACCACTAATTCCAATACTAATTATAACACATTTGCACTGCTTTCAATACTAATTATAATACATTTTCACCACTAATTTCAATATATTCAACAATTTTTTTCTTAAAACTCGTGCCCCACACTCCTAAAAAGTTAAGTAATCAACACGAAAAGAAATGTCCATTAGAAGGGAAAATGATACCCCGCCTACCTCCTCTCCGAGGATGCAACTTAGGATCTTGCCACATGGCAAGGTGGACCAAACCCTACAATTATCTAATTACATAAGAACCCCTATTTTTACATGCTTGCATAGATAAGCCCAAATATTCCTAGAAAAATTCAGAATTTTAACTCGTTTAACAAGATCCTTAAAATGGTATCAGAGCGGGTTTTTAATGAGGAATTATAGTATATTTAATTTATTTTATAATTAACTAATATGGGAGGAGACTCCATTAAAAATTTATGGATCCGGACGAGTGTCCGAGATGTATACCTTACAGGAATTCTCTCCAACATTTGGAGAATGAGACACTCGTATACTAGACGAGTTAAATTGGAACAATCGAGCCCTCGTAACAAATATTCGGCGAGGAGAAGATGTGGAGATTATCCGTGATATCATCACGGGTATTCAATCTTACCATGAACATCTCATGGGAATTGCCGCGACCAGAACGACGATTGAACGAACCAAAGATGAAGCCCATATGTCACACCCCAATTCTTGAAACAATAACTATAACTAGGGTACGACTCATCATTTAAATGAACAAGGGAAAATCCTTGTGAAATCCGAATAGAAGGGATAACAATCGGGCTTAGCCCCTTTGGATGAAGAAAGACAAGTATTCAAGTGATACGAATCAATCAACAAACATAACAACTTCAGGATCACAAGTTTAGTGTCATGCTTCAGATAACCAACATTCACTGATCGAAATACTTGAGAGTCAATAGTTTAGGCTCAACAAAAGATAGATACTGGCTAGTTCTACAACGGAAGTCAAAATAAGGAATTGAACTCTAGCCTCAGCTCTGCCCCGTCATCATCCTGCCGTTAACCTGAAAACATTTGAAAGTATTTTTGGGCTAAGTACTAATGTACTTAGTGGGCTGCAACTTTAAAACATTTCATAATCTGAAGGACAGTTTATCCAATCATACTTGACATGACTTAGAAGGTTTTAGAGTGAAAGAACTTCTAAGCATGTTAAAACATTTCATTATATATATATATATATATATATATATATATATATATATATACTTAATTTGGGCGCATATGTCACACTCATTTCTGTTACTCGCTGTGATCCCGGATCTCTAGCCACCGACGGATCCGTTTCTCCCATTTACTTGAACTGAGGGCGTAACCCAGACAAGTTTACTTTTGACCTCGGGACGATACCCAGGCAGGTCCTTACATTCTATGCTTCGGAACACATCCAGCAAGCATCCCTATAACGCCTTTTAGTTAGTGCCCGAATGGAGATCAACCCACCGAGTCAGCTAACGGTGTACACAATTCTCAAATAACGTGTTAGGCCATAAGAGAACCTCAATTGATTCATTGTGGCGAGCCTTAAACAAAGCAGAGTGCACATAAACATTTTATTGGATAAACAGTTTATATATTACGAACATTTAAGCTCATTAGCTCAATCATACATTTGGAAAATAAGCCCACCTGTATAGGCAAAGCCTGTCGTTTAACGTTATCTCTGAATCGGAATAGCAGTGCTAATCCTCCTGACGTTCAAAGCCTACAAGAAATCTATTCTCAATAGGTCTCCTTGAATATAATCTTAAGTCATGGTGAAGTGCTTAACATTCTATGATTCACTTAGCCGGGTTTTCAAAATTTAATGAATAAATAATTGAAAATATTTCTCTTGAGTTAAGAACACCAACAATATTCTTACTCGTCTTTCTTTAATAATTAGAATTATAATTAAAACCAATTAAATCATAAATACTTTTATTGCAAAATAAATGCAATTTCATGTCATGCTTAATATATAATAAGTAATTATTTAAAATATGCACATAATAATAATTTAATATTATTATAAAAATTAAAATAATTAATCAAACTTATTAAGTCTAATTAATTAAAATAGTGCAGTCCATTTAAAAGAATAAGCTGCACAGCCCAAAACCCCTTCAAAATCGGCCCAAAAGGAAGCCCAGCCGAATTAAATAAAAATTAAAGGCCCAACTGCCCAACTGACTCGGCCCACAACTCAAAGCCCAACCCTAGCCCAACACCCTTTTCTCCCCTTCCCTCATCAGTCACGCCCCAACACATATCAGTCTCCCTCTCTCTCGACTGATCGACATTCCCTCTCTCTCAGCCATAAGTCCCGCCGTCGGGGCTCCCTCCGGCGAGGCAGCCGTCGACCGGCCTCCTTCCTTGGCAACGACGATAGGTACCGCCGCCGCCTCCCTCCGCTCAAACCCAGTACACCCCTCTCCTTCTCGGTCCGTTTCCGGCGACTGCAGCAGCAAGCTACCGCCGACCGCGACTCCCATCTCTCCCTCCGTCCATGGCCGAGCTACAACGGCAAAGCCGCCGTGCCCTGGTCTCCCTCTGTGAAACCCAACCACTACCACTACCACCACTCTCTCTCCCCAAATCTCATGGAATCAGTCCGGCGAGCAACCATGAAGGCCGCCGCCGTCCTCTCCTTCGGCTCTCTCTCAAATCTCCCCCCCGTTAACAGATCCGGCGGGCGCGGTCAGTGGCTCCACGCCACCACCGTCAGCACCTCATTCCCTCTCTAACACTTCCGGCGACAGCAGCCGTGATGGCCGCCTCACAGCCTTCGACTTTCTATCTTCTCCGGCCAGACCGACAGTGGCGCCGAGCCACCGCCGTCGACCAAAGCCCAGACTCGACAGACATACCAAAGCTCAAGACTTTTCTTTCTTCTTTTTCTTTTTGGCAGATAAATCTTAAAATCAAGGAACAAATTGATGCTTCAAGATTCACCCTTTTCTTTCATAAAACATGCTCTGATGTATGTATATGAATATATGAATGTCATTCTAATTGAAATGCTTGAATGTGTTGCTGGGTATATTTCAAATTGTATATAGCTTTGAACAAGCTTGCAGCTTGAAGCTCGATTTATGAGCAGAGGTAAAAAGAAGTTAAGTGGCTACCTTGTGATAAATTTTCAATGGGTGTTCTTGTTTGGTCGTTGGCTGAAAATCCAGACACATAAATGTTAGATGAAAGGCTGCTGCTCTTACTAGAGTAAGAGTGGAAAGAAAATTGTTTCAAACTCTTACCTCTGCACTTGGAGAGAAATGAACGTGGGAACTGCTGAAGGTTTGCAAAGGAAGTTACAAAGAATTTGCTTTAGGGTGCTTTGGTTTTGCAGAGAAGTGGGGATTGGACAGCCTGACTTTTGGGGGCTGAATTGGGGGCTGCCGCAGAGAGTAGGGTGGCGGGTAGGGTGGCTGTAAGAGGCATAGGTTATGAGTGCCAATTGGACACTCCAAAATCCCTCAGGATAAAATCGTCAAGACTGTACTAATGCTTCAGGGTTGGCTAATTAAAAACTCGTGAAAATGCTTGAATGCTAAATTAAATAAATATGCAATGCATATAAATTTAATAACTAAATTTACAAATACTTTTGTAAATCATTTTTGTTGGAATTAAAATAAATTCATTTTCTTTATCCGGCGTGAATCATGTTAATCTAAGTTCAAAATTATTCTAAACTTAGCTCGAGGAAACGGGGTATTACATCCCTCCCTCCTTAAAAAAAAAAAATTCGTCCCCGAAATTACATACCTTGATAATCTAGCTGGGGACACTTGACTTTCATTGAATCTTCAAGTTCCCATGTGGCATCTTCCATCCCGTGATGGTTCCACTTCACTTTAACGAGAACGATGTTCTTGTTACGTAAAACTTGAACCTTGCGATCAAGTATCTGGACTGGTTTCTCTTCATACCTTAAGTCCTGGGCTAGGACCACTTCATCATGCTTAATCACGTGTTTTGGATCAAACACATACTTTCTTAACTGAGAAACATGAAACACATTGTGCACGTCTCCAATACTGGGCGGCAATGCCAACCTATAGGCTACAGGGCCTATCTTATCTAGGATCTCAAAAGGTCCTATATAACGGGGTCGTAACTTGCCCCTCTTTCTGAAACGTATAACTCCCTTTGAAGGAGAAACTTTGAGGAAAACTCGATCCCCAACATTGAATTCTAACTCCGATCGGCATTTATCGGCGTAAGACTTTTGTCTATCTTGAGCTTCTTTGATTCTTTGCTTGATGTGGTTGACTTTCTCGACCATCTGTTGGACCAGTTCAGGACCTAACAACTTTCTTTCACCCACTTGATCCCAGTAAAGTGGTGAACGACACTTTCGGCCATACAAGGACTCATATGGAGCCATTCCAATTATTGCTTGATAACTGTTGTTATAAGCAAATTCTACAAGAGGTAACAAAATCCTCCCAACTTCCACCTTTGTCTGCGACAATTGTTCGCAACATATCTTCTAGAATCTGAATCGTTCTTTCTGACTGTCCGTCAGTCTGAGGGTGGTACGCTGTGCTGAAATTCAGCTGAGTGCCCATTGCTTCTTGTAAATTTTTCCAGAAACGTGATGTAAATCTGGTGTCACGATCTGACGTGATAGATACAGGTACACCGTGGAGGCGTACTATCTATTTGACATATAACTTTGCAAGTTTCTCCAATCCAAAAGTCATTTGAATTGGCAGAAAGTGCGCTGACTTTAATAATCGGTCCACTATGACCCAAATTGCAGTGTTTCCACGTGCTGACTTCGGTAGGCTCACTACGAAGTCCATGTTGATGTGCTCCCACTTCCACTCGGGGATAGGTAGTGGTTGCAGCATTCCATACGGCCTCTGATGCACGGCCTTCACTTATTGACAAGTGAGACATCGCTCTGCAAATAACGCTACATCTCTTTTCATTCCTTTCCACCAGAAAATTTTCTTTAAATCCTGGTACATCTTTGTGCTGCCTGGATGTGCAGTGTAAGGAGTATCATGAGCCTCGCTCATAATTTCGTTCTTTAATTCTTCTTTGTGTGGCACACACAATCTTTTACCAACCATAAGTGCGTTATCCTTTGCTTCAGTGAATCCCTTCGTTTCATTCGTTCTTGCAGCGAGAAGCATCTTCTCCAAGAACCAATCTTCTCTTTGTGCTTGCACAATTCTTTCTCTCAAATCAGGTTTAGCTGTCAGCACAGCTACGCAACCCGATACTGAATCTGGGGGACAAACAATCTCTAAACTGAGTGAGGCGAACTCACGAATTAGCTCCTTCTGTTGGGTAATGAAATACCCTAGCTTAGCCTTCGTCTTTCGACTCAGGGCGTCAGCTACTACATTCGCTTTTCCTGGATGGTAACTGATGGTGCAATCGTAATCCTTTACTAATTCGAGCCATCTTTGTTGTCTCATGTTCAAATCTTTTTGCTCGAAGAAGTACTTTAAACTCTTGTGATCTGTAAAGATCTCACACTTAACTCCGTAGAGGTAGTATCTCCAAATCTTCAGCGCGTGCGCGACGGCTGCTAGTTCTAAATCATGAGTCGGGTAGTTCAACTCATGGGGCTTCAATTGACGAGACGCGTATGCTATCACTTTCTGATTTTGCATCAACACGCAACCCAATCCTAGTTTCGAGGCATCAGTATACACCACAAATCCTTCATTCTCTTCTGGTATTGCTAACACTGGTGCAGTAGTCAGCCTAGTCTTAAGCTCCTTAAAACTTTGTTCGCACGCTTCAGACCAAACGTATTTAGTCCATTTTCTCAAAAGCTGAGTCATTGGCCTAGCCAATTTCGAGAATCCTTCGATGAATCTTCTATAGAAACCTACTAGACCGAGGAAACTTCTGATCTCATTGACATTTGATGGTGCCTTCCATTCCTTGACTACTTCGACCTTGGCGGGGTCTACTTTGATTCCTTCAGTCGACACTATGTGACCGAGAAACATCACTTCCTTCAACCAAAACTCACACTTACTGAATTTGGCAAACAATCTCTCATTACGCAGGGTTTCGAGTACGATGCGCAAGTGATCCTCGTGTTGTTCTTCAGTCTTAGAGTATATGAGGATGTCGTCAATAAACACTAAGACAAAACTATCGAGATATTGATGGAACACTCGGTTCATCAAATCCATGAAAACTGCTGGGGCATTCATTAATCCAAAGGGCATCACTGTGAACTCGTAATATCCGTAACGCGTTCGAAACGCTATCTTTGGGATGTCTTCTCTTTTCATCTTGAGTTGATGGTAACCAGATCTTAGGTCAATCTTGGAAAACACACCGGCTCATTTCAACTGATCAAACAGGTCGTCTATCCTTGAAAGAGGATATCTATTCTTTATCGTGAGCTTGTTCAATTCTCTATAGTCGATACACATTTTTAGTGAACCATCTTTCTTCTTGACGAATAAGACTGGTGCTCCCCATGGTGATACGCTAGGCTGTATGAAACCTAGATCCAACAGTTCTTGCAGCTGCACTTTCAATACTTGTAACTCCGGCGGAGCCATCCTGTATGGTGCCTTTGACACTGGCGCTGCTCCGGGTTCTAGATCAATCGTGAATTCTAGTTGTCTGTTCGGTGGCATACCGGGCAATTCTTCGGGAAAAACATCTTTAAAATCTCGCACCACTGGAACCTCTTTGATCATTTTCTCTACTTCACGTTCTCCTGTCAAACTGACTAGGAAAGCCTGACACTCTTTCTTCCTCATCATTTTGGTGGCCTTCATCGCTGAGATCACTGGTACTCTTCCTCCCATTCTTATGCCATGAAAACTTGCCTTCTCTTCTCCAGCGGATTGGAAAGAGATCTTTCTCTCGCTACACAGTATCGTGGCACCGACTTGAGTAAGCCAGTCCATCCCCAGGATTATATCGAATTCTATCATAGCGATGACATACAAATCTGCCTTAAACGTTTCAGCGCCTATGTCCAGCTCTAAGTTCGAGATAATGTCCTTAGCAGCCAATCTTCCACCACCAGGGGTGCTAACCTCTAACGTTGTCTCAGCCAATTGTGGAGTCAGTTCTAATATCTTACAAGCAGCATGTGAAATGAAAGAGTGGGACGCTCCAGTATCAAACAAAGTTATAATCGGCACGTCGAAAACATTAATCATACCTGCCAAGTTTCCTTGGTTTCCTGCTGCTTGGTTTTGGTTAAGGGCATAGGCACTAGCGTTTTGGGGCGGTCCCCGATGTCCTCCACGACCCTGGTTCTGTTGCTGTTGAGGTGTTCCTCCTCTCTTTCTTAGGCATACCGGAGCATAGTGCCCAGTTTCTCCACATGTAAAACAGACGTTCACTCCCCTCAGGCATTCTCCCAGATGGAGTTTCTGACACTTCGGGCAAGGTGTTTTAATAACTGCCTGATGCTGTTGGTTCTGAGGCTGATTCTGATTTTAGTTTGCAGCCCATGGTTTCTTTCCATTTCCATTTCCAGTTCCAGGGTTTCCACCCGTTTTCTCGTTCCATTTCCTTTTCCCTTTACCATCATCTTGAGGTGGTACAAATCCAGACTGTCCAGGAGCTTTTTCTTTCTCTCTTGGTAGCAATGACTCAATGGTGAGAGCCCTGCTCAGTGTTTGTGCATAAGTGAGACCTCCCTGACTTGCTAGGGAGATTGATATCTCGTGGCGCAGTCCATTTCTGAATTTCTCGGTGCGTTTCTCATCAGTGTCCACTAATAGTGGAGCATACCTTGACAGCTGGATAAAGGCCATATCATACTCAGTGTTAGGTCCGGGGGGTCTCGAATAGGTGTATGGGGGGGAATACACCTATAGGCTATTTTTACAATAATCTACCGACCTCAATCAGAGGGATCTCAGTCAGATATTACAACGAAACTTTGCATGCAAACAAGACACCTGTTTTACCGAAATTAGTTTTGACCAACAGGGTTGACGACTGATACTGAAGGCTCTTCAGTAAAGAGTTATCAGTCAAGTTACTGGAACTTAACTGATCCAAGTAAGGGCTTCAATCGTGTTTGCAAAGATAGAGATGATATCGCTCTTCCTTACTATCAGAGGGTAGTTCAGTCAGATTGATATCATACGTAGCGGAAATTAAACTTAGTTTCGAATAGCCTCAGTGGAGCAGATAGTTGGATTAAGGTTTCTCTTTGCTGTTAGTTAGTGTTCAGTTTTATCAATTGAAATAGCACAAGTATGAATGTAAAACTGAAAGTTGTAAATAACACAGAGACTTTTACGTGGTTCGGAAAAACCCTTTCCTACATTTACGGCTGGTTGATCAGACCAACAATCCACTCCGCAAGTGCTTACCTGGTGCACTGCAAACCGTACCCGTGTGGTTGCCTGGTGCACACAACCATAAACTGAAGATAAACTCTCTTCAACACCCACACACCTCGCGTAGGATTTCCCTGCTAAGCACACCTCGTGCTCAGAGTTCAGAGTACCTTCCTGAACTCCGAATCACTCAAACACTCCTATGGGGGAGAGGTTTAAACGAGTGTCAACTATACTTACAAAGAACAAGTTCTTTGAAGCAAGTTTGACCTTCGGCTTCTGGGTAAACAGATATATGCCTAGGGTCTAAGAGAATGTATGTAATCAGCAGTGACTGATTTTGGCTTTGGAATTCTCTTCTTCGATTCAAGCTTTGGGCGGTTAAGCTTTGGGCTGAGTAGCTATTTCGGCAGAGCTTCAGCTTATGTCGTTGAATCGGTGAAGGTTGAAGTGATCCTCGAGCGCTATTTGTAGGAGAACTCTTGAATAGATCCGTTGGCGTAAATCATCCTCAAGATTTCTTCCGTTGGAGAGCAATTCGAATTTGGGCTGAGGCTTCAATCTTCGAGGTTCTTTGTCTGTGTGGAAACGGCTCTCTTTGATGGACATGAGATGTGACATCTCTGAAAAGTAACCACCAGATAGGAATGACCTCTGCAGAGATAAGATATTGAGATATCTCTGCATTTAATGCGGCTGTACTTGAGCGTACGTGGCTTCCTCTGAACGTTGGAAGATCAGTCCTAGGAGGAATGTTAAACTGATACTTGACTTTAATATCAGTCCATGGCGCACATTAAATAATCAGTCTTCAACTGATTCTTCAACTGATACTTCAGTTGGTAACTCCAGTCTTCAGTCTTCAGTCTTCGTTCTTCAGTCTTCAGTCTTCAGTCTTCGACACCGCAACTATACTAGAAACGAACTCTAACACTTGAGTTCAAAACGATTCTAGTCTATTACAAATAAGTTCTATGATTTTTGGTATCATCAAAACAAGGGTTAGGATATTCCACAAGGTTCCCAACACTCAGTTACTGTTCCAGCCCTTTGCTTCAAATTCCAGAACTCGTTCTGTTTCTTCTGTCTATAGCAGCCTGGTATGTACTTCTCGTATAACTCATTCTTAAAATATTCCCAAGTGAAATTTTCCCCAGTTCTTCAGTCATTGTGCGCCTCACCGATTCCCACCAGAAGTCGGCTTCGTCTACCAGTTGGTAAGTCGCGCAAGTCAGTTTGTCTTCATTATCGCAACGGATGTAACCGAAGATTCGCTCCACTGCCCTGACCCATTTCTCGGCGTCCGTGGGATCGCCTAAACCATCAAACGTTGGAGGCTTTTCTTTATGAAATTTTTCCTCAGCAGTACGCTCCGGTGCTACTTGAGGGATAGGTTGTTCAGGGATGAATCCCCTGCCGCGTCCGCGACCACGTCCTCGTCCCCTACCGCGTCCTCTTGGTGCATCTTCCATTCTGATTAACAGACGAAATCAACACAAATGTGAGACTCATTCCGCATGCATGCATACTTGTATACATACATAGATATACACAAGGTATATTGCTTCTATAGTGTAACCCTATGAAAGGCTAACTCTATGTGGAAACTGATCTTTAACTTAGTGGAGTACTTAAGTGGATCCTTAATCTCATAACATTGCTTCTACGTTTTAACATGTCTATGTTAAACGTCTCTATCTTACCAATCCTTACTTAAATCGATCAAGCGGAGCTATCACGACTAACATTCCCAAGGTATTCTTGGGTGGTACTCAAACAGTTGTAAGAGGACCCTTCATTCTGATCGTATAGGGAGTGAACCTAAAATGATAACATAAACTTTCTCATTCGTTCATTCATTCACTTCTTTTGAAACCTTTAAAATACGTGGACAATAAATGTCCAATTCCTTAAAAACTTTGCTTTTGCCGGAAAGATTCAAGGAATCTAACTCGACCATTCGTACATTGATTCGTTAACGGCTCGGGTAGTCCCAAACACGAAATAACATTCATTGAGTCGTTATGGGTTCGGGTAGTCCCAAACACGACACTATCGTTAAGGGTTCGGGTAGTCCCTAACACGATATTAACTTGGTTATATGAGTCGAAGACTCAAAATAACAATATGAAAGCGATTAGCAATTCATAACTTATAGCATATGGAAAGCGATAAGCAATTCTCATAGCATCATTCATTGAAAGCGCGCACTTCTTGAAAACCTTCAAAACATTTAATAACTTTGAAACTTTGAAATCGTACCTTTTTCTTGCGGCAGTGTGACGACGAGCTGAGGTTCAACAACTTTCTTAGAAGTCCAGAGGCACTAATCTAGACTCAACATTAGAAGCTTTTGGTTATCAGAGACATGAAAGAAAACTTATGCTCTGATACCATTCTGTCACACCCCAATTCTTGAAACAATAACTATAACTGGGGTACGACTCATCATTTAAATGAACAAAGGAAAATCCTTGTGAAATCCGAATAAAAGGGATAACAATCGGGCTTAGCCCCTTTGGATGAAGAAAGACAAGTATTCAAGTGATACGAATCAATCAACAAACATAACAACTTCAGGATCACAAGTTTAGTGTCATGCTTCAGATAACCAATATTCACTGATCGAAATACTTGAGAGTCAATAGTTTAGGCTCAACAAAAGATAGATACTGGCTAGTTCTACAGCGGAAGTCAAAATAAGGAATTGAACTCTAGCCTCAGCTCTGCCCCGTCATCACCTGCCGTTAACCTGAAAACATTTGAAAGTATTTTTGGGCTAAGTACTAATGTACTTAGTGGGCTGCAACTTTAAAACATTTCATAATCTGAAGAACAGTTTATCCAATCATACTTGACATGACTTAGAAGGTTTTAGAGTGAAAGAACTTCTAAGCATGTTAAAACATTTCATTATATATATATATATATATATATATATATATATATACTTAATTTGCGCGCATATGTCACACTCATTTCTGTTACTCGCTGTGATCCCGGACCTCTAGCCACCGACGGATCCGTTTATCCCATTTACTTGAACTGAGGGCGTAACCCAGACAAGTTTACTTTTGACCTCGGGACGATACCCAGGCAGGCCCTTACATTCTATGCTTCGGAACACATCCAGCAAGCATCCTTATAACGCCTCTTAGTTAGTGCCCGAATGGAGATCAACCCACCGAGTCAGCTAACGGTGTAATCCCCCCACACTTGAACAAAGCTCGCCCTCGAGCACCAAAAAGAACAAAACGACAGGGAAAGAACAAAAGAAGACTCAAAACAGCAAAAACAAAGCTTTGGCAACAATATGATAGATAATATTCAAAGTCTTGATCAAGATACAATCATCCACAAACCACTAACCATGCTCTTGCTCAAAAAATCATGCCATGTTCTTCATTCAAGTCAAAATTGTGCAAATTCAATCCTGCCTCACCAAGTTCACTCAATTTCTCTCAAAAGATAAATATGGACAGAATAGATTCACACAATTCACAACTTTATGCCTTCAAACACAGCTTGCCCTTATGTCACTATCTCCACCAAAATATGGAACCAATGCACAAATCAAAAGGTCTTGCAATTTGGTTGTAATGGGGCTAGGGTACGTATAGGTGGGATAAACAAGAAAAATGGATCAAGGAGGCTCAATATATGACTGAAAACATGCAAACACACCAGATTTTCCATCAATGAAACTCTAGAGTAGCTCCTCAAGATATCCACAATCCTCAAAAAGGTGTGCTCAACTCCATCATATAACATATAGGGCATAAGAATGAATGAATGTATACACAACAAGCCCTTTATTTCCTTTGCGCTTTTGCACTTTTTCTTTCTTTCTCTTTTTCTGTTCTTTTTCTTTTCTTTTCGTTTTTTTTTTTTTTTTTTTTTTTTTTGTAACAACATATATATATCCCATAGAATCAATGAATCATCACTCAGCACACTAAAATGGTAGGAGTACTCATTTCTCATCTCGTCATAATCTAGTGTATTCACATGTTTTCAAGGGACAAAAGCAAGCTAAAATAGGCTAAACCTCAATATATGTGGCTTTTAATTAAACAAAAAGGGAGCAATTGAGGCACAAACGGGCTCACTAAGGGAAGAGTGAAGGTTCGGATAATATGTTCAGGCCAAACAATGGTTATTCCTAAATGCCTTAATCATTTTCATGCATTAAGTTCTCAAACTTAGTCTTGACTATGGCAACAGGGCAAACTAGAAATTCAGCATAAGAGTTCGAATCAATCACTCATCAAAGAAACAATATGAGCTATTCATGTGTGCTCATTAAGGCTCAATCCTCACAATTTAGTAGGCTTCAAGTATTTTGATCAAATTTTGCACGTTTTTCTCATACAAGAATACCTACGAACATATGCATAATTCCATCACAAGAGCAACAGCCTATCATACCAAATCCAATATCCTCATCTCAACTCTTCACATCATCCATCATAACATTGCCAAAGGACTCGAAACTGTCTCGAAGACCAAACCAACAGACCAACAGAGCAAAAACACACAAAATAAAGACACCCCCCCACACTTGGACAACACAATGTCCTCATTGTGTGAGAGTATGATAGACCAAAAGAAAAACCATCAGACAACTAAAGAAGAACATAAGCTAAAACGAACGAAAAGCAAAAAGAAAGAAACTTCCCTGAATGGTAATCAAGAAGGTGGAGAAGGGCGCAGTCCGATAGCGTGCTCCACCGCTGCCAATCGTGTGCTCAAGTCCACCGCCCATTGCGGTGGATGAGTGTCAAAGTGGGTGCACAACTCAGTGCGCAGGGTGTGAAGCTGCGGCAAGAACCAGGGTGGAGGAGTAGTGGAGTCGGTAGTGTGGCTGGAAGTACCTCGCACCGACTTTGGTAATGGTGAACCGGCTGTGAGGGACAGCGGGTTTCCGGCGCTTAGGCTTCTGGCGCGGCCCCGTCTCAGCTTGCTCCTCCTCTTCCTGCTCGTACTCTTCGTCTTGTTCCACCTGTTCATCCTCAGCTCCCTGCTCGTACGCTTCGTCTTCAGAATCGGAGGTAGATGCAATCTCATGCACGCGGGTGTCGATCGTGATAGGTCGAGCATGCTGGCGGCTGCTCCGCCTTAAAGGGGTGGAGGTCGTAGCTTTTGCCTTCGCCTTACTAGACGTGGGGAGCTTGGCTTTCCCGCTGGTGGATTTG
The DNA here is from genome assembly GCF_028751815.1 of Salvia miltiorrhiza. NCBI lineage: Eukaryota > Viridiplantae > Streptophyta > Magnoliopsida > Lamiales > Lamiaceae > Salvia > Salvia miltiorrhiza. The sequence continues at coordinate 10,291,186 of NC_080389.1, forward strand.
CGTAGCTTCTTTGGCTTAGGAATGGCCACCTTCCGACGTCTTTTCCTTGAGGTAGACGGTGATGGAGAAACCGGAACGTCGGAGATGGTGGCTGAGGCTGAGGGCTCGGTGGATGGTACGTTCTCACACGTCGGTGGTGAGAACACAACGATGGCTAAAGCATCGGCCGGAGACACCTCAGTGGCGGCAGGGAGTGTTCCGGTGGCTGGAAGGGCTGGACTCGCGCCGAAAGACGGCGCTCCTTCGCTATGGTAGACGGGAGGGGGAGATGGCAGCCGCGGCTTGCGGGATGGGCGTCGCTTCTTCTTCTGAGGAGCCATTGTGGCCTGAATTTGCAGAGGTGGAGGCGCAGCGGTGGTCACGGCGACGCGGCAGTGGCGGTTGGTGCAGAGGTGAGCGGACGGCTGAGGGAGAAACTAGCAGTGCCCGGAATTGTAGCGCTGCTGTAGTGGGGCTCCTCCGGCGGTGCGGCTCGGGTGGCGCGATGGTCGGAGCGGTGGCAGGTTGTGGTTTGGCCGATGGGGAGATGGGCGAAGGTGGAGCAGCGGCGGGAATGGGGGAGTTGGTGGGAGAAATTTTGACTTTGGTCAAAATAAACCCTAACTCCAAAATTTTCAAAAAAAAATTCCCAATCTTTCAGAAATTGAAAAACAGCCCCCAATTCTTCAGATCCTGCAAAAAGGTCCCCAAACCTTGCGAAAAACATAAAAAAAAACACACCATTTTTTTTTTTTTTGGAGGAAAAACGAAAATAAACAAAACAAGGGCAAGAAAAATCGGGTTGCCTCCCGATGAGCGCCTTTATTTAACGTCCTTGGCTGGACAGAAAAGAAGTTCAAAATCCTTAGACGATGGTTGGAGACGTCAGGCTGAGCGCATTGAACGACTCCATCTCGACTCCAGCATAGTATGGCTTGAGTAATTGTCCATTAACCTTAAAACACTTTCGTGTTTCGAGGCTTTGGATTTCCACAGCTCCATGAGGACTCACACTAACAACTTCAAACGGACCCAACCAACGAGATTTCAATTTTCCTGGCATAATCCTTAAGCGTGCGTTAAACAAGAGAACCTTCTGCCCAACTTCAAAGGATTTCCTTCGAATGTATTTGTCGTGTAGAAATTTGGTTCGTTCCTTGTAACGACTTGCATGGTCATACGCCTCCAATCGAATCTCCTCTAATTCTTGCAGTTGGAATTGCCTCTCTTTGCCAACGACTTTCTCATCTAAACAGAATTCCTTCACGGCCCAAAAAGTTTTATGCTCCATCTCAACAGGTAGATGACATTGCTTCCCAAAAATCAGCCGGTACGGAGACATACCAATCGGTGACTTGAATGCAGTGCGGTATGCCCATACCGCATTGTCCAGTCTCAAACTCCAATCCTTTCGTCTCGGGTTGACTGTTTTCTCAAGGATGCTCTTGATTTCTCGGTTAGAAACTTCAGCCTGACCGTTGGATTGTGGATGATATGCCGTGGCAACTCGATGGTGGACTCCATATTTCTTGAAAAGTGCTTCCAAAGTGCGGTTGCAAAAATGAGTTCCTTGATCGCTAATGATGGCACGGGGCACTCCAAATCTGTTAAAAATATTAGCTTTAAGGAACCCTGCAACAACTTTAGAGTCATTAGTGCGGGTGGCCTTCACTTCCACCCACTTCGAAACATAATCAACAGCCAAAAGAATGTAAGAATTTCCAAAAGAACTAGGAAACGGCCCCATAAAATCCATTCCCCAAACGTCAAAGATTTCACAGACCAAAATAGGAACTTGAGGCATTTCATTGCGAGAAGAGATATTACCTGTTCTTTGGCACTTGTCATAATTTTTGCAAAAATTGTAAGAATCCTTAAAAATAGTTTCCCAATAAAAACCACAATCAAGAATCTTACGTGCCGTTCGTTTGGGACCAAAGTGACCTCTACAAGCATGAGCATGGCAAAAATTCAAAATGGAATGAATCTCCTCATCAGGGATGCAACGTCGTATCACTTGATCCGCACAAGTCTTCCACAAATAAGGATCATCCCATATGAAGTATTTTGCTTGGCTCCTCAACTTATTCTTACGGGCTGTCTCCATTCCCTTAGGAAAAACTCCAGCAGTTAGAAAATTAACCAAATCAGCATACCAAGGAGTGTTACCGTCGATGTGCAGCAGCTGTTCGTCTGGAAAGTCGTCTGGTATGGGCATACCGTCCGACACAGTCTGCAATCTGCTCAAATGGTCAGCTACCAAGTTCTCGGCTCCCTTTTTATCTTTAATCTCCAAGTCAAATTCCTGCAAAAGAAGAATCCAACGGATCAAGCGAGGCTTAGATTCTTTTTTAGAGAGCAAATACTTAAGAGCTGCATGGTCAGAATAAACAACAACTTTAGAGCCAATCAAATAAGATCTAAATTTTTC